>NC_083436.1:15665356-16865356 GCF_020745735.1 Hemiscyllium ocellatum
AATTGATTCACTCATGCCCTTTTTAGGAAGGAAACTGCCATCCTAACCTGGTCTGGCCTACATTTGACTCCAATCTCGGCAACATGGTTGTCTTTTAACTGTCCCCTCAAATAGCTGAGCAAGGCACTTATTTGTAACAATCAGTAGAAAGTCTCAAAAGTAATGAAACCGAATGGACAGCATCAACGAAAAACTGGAAATTACTGTGTCGACGCTGCAGAATCCTCCTTAGTACCAACTGGGAGCAAGTCCCAAAATTGAGGGAGCTATCTCAGATTAGTTGAACAGGAACCTGATATGATTCCATGCATGTGACTGTACCTTACAATGTCCCAGACACGGTTGAAGTGTTACCTGGCACAAAGGAAGATTCTGTTTGGAGAAGGTCTGCCAATTTCAGTTGCAGGACACCTCTGAAGAATTTGGCTGAAAAGTAGCAAAATAAAGTTCACGCCACAAATGCCAAGTCATTGTTTCTTCTCATTCAATGGCATTAGCAGCACTGACTATCCCACTATAAATATTCTGGGTGTCCTCATCGATCAGAAGCTGAACTGGATACAAATACTGTGGCTACAAGAACAGATCGGGGTAAGGAATCCTGTAGTCCCCTCCTAACTCACCAAACCTGGTCATAAGTTTGAAGTGTGAAGTAGTACTTACTTGGAAAAAGCTCGAACAACCCTTGAAGCTTGACACTATTCAAGCCAAGTTGAAAATGTGTTGCTGGTTAAAGCACAGCAGGTCAGGCAGCATCCAAGGAATAGGAAATTCGATGTTTCGGGCCAGAGCCCTTCATCAGGAATGAGGAGAGGGTGCCAGGCAGGCTAAGATAAAAGGTAGGGAGGAGGGACTGGGGGAGGGGCGATGGAGATGTGATAGGTGGAAGGAGGTTGCAGAGGAGATGACCTGGGGGGTGCAGTGAGACGCAGTAGGTTAAAATCTTCGGGTAAAAAATGAGGTCTGCAGATGCTGGAGATCACAGTTGAAAATGTGTTGCTGGTTACACATTTTCAACTTACACATTGAAGAAGCTCTCTTCCTCCCTCTACAAGGATTTCAGTGAGTCTCTCTCTCACTGCACCCCCCAGGTCATCTCCTCTGCAACCTCCTTCCACCTATCACATCTCCATCGCCCCTCCCCCAAGTCCCTCCTCCCTACCTTTTATCTTAGCCTGCCTGGCACCCTCTCCTCATTCCTGATGAAGGGCTCTGGCCCGAAACGTCGAATTTCCTATTCCTTGGATGCTGCCTGACCTGCTGTGCTTTAACCAGCAACACGTTTTCAACTATTCAAGCCAAAGCAGCCCAATTGGTTGGCATCACACCTGCTCAGGATCAGTGGTGCTGGAAGAGCACAGCAGTTCAGGCAGCATCCAAAGTGCAGCGAAATCGATGTTTCGGGCAAAAGCCCTTCATCAGGAATAAAGGCAGTGAGCCTGAAGCGTGGAGAGATAAGCTAGAGGAGGGTGGGGGTGGGGCTCACTCTGCTCCCAGTACTCAGCAGTATTGTGTAACAGCTACATGATATACTGGAGATATTAACCAAGATTCCTTTAGATAACACTTTCATCCAGAAGAACCAAGGCAGCGGATATGTGGTAAGAGCACCACCACCTGCAAGTTCGCCTTTCAAAGCTCCCTCCCTAATAGCATTGTGGGTCTATCTCTAACACATGGATAGCTCGGCAATAAATGTAGGCCCAGCCAGTGGCACAGCCATCCCAGGAAGGATATTTTCAAAGGTTAGCTTACGTAATGGTGTGATAACATTTTATCTTTTCCTGACTACAAGCATCTATTTACAACATTCCAGCAAATTCAGCATCGCGCACTCGAGGATCTAAAGATTCATCAAACTAATCCTTTTATGGAACATACATTTTAGAATATTTCCTTCTGTCATTGGGTCACTTCAAAGGTAACAGTTGCTATCTTAAGTGCTTCAACAGATGGATTTGTGCAAAATCTCTGTAGCAGAGTTCTCCATACTCGGTCTGAGTGGTCATGAAACTGCTAAAATCGCTGCTCTGTGACTGAATAAATTTTTAAATCTTTAAAAAGGCTGAAGTTTAAAGACCTAGTGAAAATGAACTTCGAACTTCAAACTGCAAACAGCTGTTATGCAAGTTGATATGTAGAACTCTATCATGGAACTAGCACTTTTTTTTTACAAAACTTGAATTTTGTTGTACTAAATAGTAAAATGTTTGACATTTCTATAAACCTCAAAATGTGGATGATATTACACTTTTTTTTGTCTAGCTGCTGCACTCTTTTTAGAAGGATGTGAACACATTAGAAAGGGTGAAAGCAGTTTATTAGAGTGGTAACTTCAGTTATGTACATAAACTTGAAAGTTGGGACTATTTTTCCTTTGAGAGAAGCTAAGCTGAAAGATCTTTATAAAAGACATTAGGGGCAATGTTTTTTTTTATACACAGTGGTTCATGTATGGAATGAACTTCCAGAGGAAATGATGGATGTGGGTACAGTTACAATGATTAAAAGACATTTTGGATTGGTAGATGAATGTTTGGAGGAATATCGGCCAAGTGCAGGCAGGTGGAACTAGCTTAATTTGGGCTTTGGTCAGTATGGACCAAACTGTCTGTTTCCATGCTGTAAGATGGAAGATTTCAAAATGAGGAGGCTGGTTCGAGTACATGGTGAGAAACCATACCCCTTTTCAAAAGGATGAAAAATGAAATTGCACAAATGAAGGTGACAGAGACTCATGATGATTGAGGCATGGGATGCACTGCCTGAGATGGAAATATGCTTAACTGATACATTCAAGCGGGCATTGGATAATTATTTATATAGAAATTCTATTTGGGATTATAGGCAAAGGTAGAAGAATGGCACCAAGTCAATGATGCTCATCCAGAGCTGGTACACACACTTAAGAACTGAACAACACTTGCACCATTATAAATCTGTTAAAACTACCTGCTTAAGTAAAAGATTGGAATTATAAATGCATTGATCTATACCTTTTTTATCATTTTATGGTTTTGTCATAATTAAAATTTATGTAGTCATGCTGCATTTATAATCTGCCTCTAAATTCCTTTCTTTCTCCAGTATCTTGCTATTGATGCAAACAACTGAGTATTGCAACTTTTTTATTGGTACCACCTGTCTTTAATTTTTGTCTCACTTTCATCACTACACTTTTTTGTACTCCCCATGTCATATGCATTATGGAATGTATACTAACTTTTTTTTAAAAACTGTCAAGTGTAATGATTTTAAATAGTTTCTTTAGCAAATTCTGGTTCTATGACCTGGCAACATTTGTGGGAAGAAAACTGTTAACAGTTTGAGTCGAGTGACCCTTCTTCAGAACTGGACATTGGACTCCACATTTAACTGTTTTCTGCAGATGCTGCCAGACCTACTGAGTTTCTCCAGAAATTTCTGTACTTATTTCAGGTATCCAGTATCTGCAGTTTTTTATTTTTTTGTTTCAATTTGATTTTAAGTAGAACTGACCACATCATCCTCCCCTTCATGAAAAACATACATTATGTTTTGATAGGTATGGGCAAAATGAGAAGATTCCAGACCATGTGAAAGGGAAACTACAGTGCCTCTCTTCAATCCTAGGATTACTGGCAAATCAAACAAACCAACATACAATTCAGTAAGCAAGCTCATCTGCTATAATGTGAAGTCAGAAGTTTAACAACATTTTCTACCCGTATACTGTCATATGTTTTCAGAGAAAAACTGAGCTTTTTCTAAAAAGTATGGAATTTGATTAACAACTAACCAAGTTCAAGCTGAAGTTTATAAAACGAAATGTAAATATGCTATAAATAGTCTGTATATTTTGTAATGCTTGTTAATGTACATTGAAGACTTTTATTTTTCTATTGCTCATTTAAGTGTATTTTGAATGAACATCAATGTCATGTTAAAACAGTTTTTTAAAATGTTGAAGTGGTAGATTGTTGAATTGTATTTGTCTGCTTTATGTATAAAAGGGATTTATACAAATTATATAAACTTGTTCATGAACTTTGGTTTTGAAAGACAATTTTATATAGGCATTATATATACTTTTGTCACTGTTTTGATTTCAACTACTTTAGCATTAATCTATTTGAGGCATGTTCTAGCTTCACACTTTTTCATCTATTGTAAGTAGAACACTTCTTTCTATTCCTCTTCCAAAATGAAATTCAGAATTGTACTCTATATCCTGTTACACAACATCAGCATCAAGGAACCTTTTTAATCCTGGATTTAACACATTTTGAAATCTTGAAATGGTGAAACAAAGCAATTTGCAAAATACCAGAAAATATAACATTACTTGCTAATGTGGAAAATGTTAACAAAATTTGTCTGCAGTACTTATGCATTTTGACTGGTTTTAAAATCAATAAGTATTTACTAATTTGGTTTTAATCTCTGGAGTCTGACCTGGAGTACATGCCTGAAAAGTAATGATTTGCTGAAGTGAATGAAACTAGCATCCATTGCTGAAATAGCATGAATTGTTTCTATATTGTGATATTGATAATTGTCTTACAGGAATAAGTCTAGACTTTGCCATCATTCCCTGTCATTACTGTAAATTATGTATATTGTGCATATATTTGTACTATATTGTTTTGTATATAGTTGACTATTTTAATACAATTGTTTTGTACTTTTGTTGTTCTAGTTTACTGCTATATAAAAATTAGCTTGACTGAATTCCCCTTAAACTCACATTTCAGGATCTTTTGCCCTTTTCGCCATTTTAAAAGTTTACTGTAGGCGTTGTATCATTTTTTTAAATACAAAGAGGCTGAACTGAAGGTAGTTTAAGATAACAAGAGTTGGCATTCATGATGTTTTCTAACTTGTAACTATCTCAACAATCCAATCACTCATCCATTCCACTGGATAGTTTTCACTTCCCTATTCTGTTATGAATCATGAAACAGAAAACAGATGTTGAAGATTGTGTCAAAAAAGAATAGCTGGGTCAGAAAAAATGAGAGCTTTTACAGAAGTGAATTTTATTGTTGGAGGATAAGTTTAAAAACCATTATTTTAAGTGACCCAATTAAGATCAGTTATTTCCAAATTGACACCAACCATACAGATTGGATTCTTAAGTTTTTTTTTACAGCTATTCTGTATGCTCTCCTTTCTGAGAATTAAAGCAGCTTAACATTTTGTATCTAGCCTAATCCTTCCAAATGTTTAAGTCTAGCAGCATCTTTGGATATATTTGAATTGGGTTTAATGGATATTGGTGTTTTTGTTCAAGGTTTTTTTAGCTTGTGCAGTATTTGGTGAGACTAAAGGAAAATATATATTTGGTTCACATTCTAAAAGACTGAAATACATAATACCCACAAATATCCAATCCAGATCAGAAGAATACTGTTTCCCTCTTATCAGATGGACTTAGACCATATATATAGTCTGTGATTCCTAATGTAATCAAGATTTCTCAATGTTGCAGAAGTCAAATGTGTATGTGTACTGAACATCCATTAATGTATACCCAGATGAATATTACCAGTGAGCCACAGAAGTTACCTATAGTGAATCCAAATTTTTAATTAGTAGCAGTTACCTAGATTAATGAGCTTTCCTGATGCTTTAATGTATTTAAACACCAGTCTGATAGAACAGGAGGTTTCCTGCACACTTTTTTTTAATAAAAAGAAAGGATTATAGATTGGGGAAAACTCTCATTTAAATTTGCATAAACTCTAGAAACCACTTCACCTGCTTGTAAATATGAATGTGTAACATAGTGAAACCTGTCAATCAGGGATAATTGTGGGGCACGCACTATTTCTGTTATTGCACAAGCCCTGAATTTCAAAATGGTTGTGTTTGTGTAGTGGATTGGATTTAAATATCCTAGGATTGGAACCCATGGTTGCCATGCAATTTCCTCAAGTTCTAAACCAATTTGCTACACTCAGTGATTTCAAATAGCACTTTGCATCGACAATGACACTTGGTTTTTCTTGTCGAGTGGAGGAATGGTCTGAGCATTGGTGAAGTATGTACAAATAAATGCACTGAGGTAAATATGCACCACTTAGAATACTTTCTCTCAATTTTCCTTTCATGTCCATATATTTAAAACCATTTTATGATAAAAGATGAGATGCTAGTTACTTAAACCTTTTTTTAATTGGGTCTCCTTTCAGTCTGTAACAATGATTTGAATGCCATGTATATGGACAAAATTAGATTAATCTATTTCATACAATATCAAATGGTTCATAATACTTTATTCAGAATTTCAAACTTAGCACTAAAATTCTTTATTTAAAGCTATCACAAAATCTCTCTCAGTGCATCAATTTTAGTGTAAAAGTTGTTAATCCATTAGGTAAGTTGCATATTAAATAAAAATCAAGTAAGTTACAACAAGATACAAAGCAGAAAATAACACTTGCAGTTTTTCCCCTACCACTTATTTGAAGCAGCCCATATAAAATGTAAAGTGCAATCAGTTAGGTTTCATCAGTGTGTTTTTTTTATCCAAGGCTGGATACAAAATGGTTATTCTCTTTGGCCCATCTTTACTGCAGTCTCTGATACTGGATTGAGAATCGTGAGAGTCTCTTGTATATCAGACCCATAAGTATTATAGCTGCCATCACAACCCCACAAATGGGGCCAAATGTCCATCGAGGTCCATAATGAGTGTAAACTTGACTAACGAACACAGGTCCAAGTGTGCGTGCTCCACTTCCAGAGGCTGTTAGCCAGCCCATATAAATACCCTATCAGATTAAAAGTGAGAACAAAATTTTGATGTCATACACTCTTGATCAAGTAAATACTTAACCACAGAATCTGCTTCAATTTAATTAAGTTTAAAAAATAAACAAGTATTGTTTAAAAAACAGCAAGTCTTGTTAAAATAATTTAGCTTTTAAATTTGTCAAATTAAGCATTTGTAGGAGACTTTTATTTTTGCCCATAAGTTTTATTCCAACTCCTTCTAGTAGGTTCCCTTTCACTACATAGCTAACAATTGAAATACCTTTTCAGCCTGGTTTCTGTCATAGTTGATCTGACTGTGAGTAAGCCTTCAATTCAATTTTGCTTACTACACAGTTTGTCTGAATGATATACACTATTGGTGAGCAAACCAATGCCAGGTTATATGTTTTAGTTCTTGAGACTAGTTAGCATGAGCTTGGTTTTACTCTGATTCTCCTCTAGATTTTGTTTTAATTGGTCAGTCAGGTGGAATGTCTGTCATTTTATTAAACCAGTTGTTAAAGACTCCAAATGCAAACTACTTCAATGCTACTTGGTTAAAGAAAGGCAGAATATTGGTGCTGAATGTTTGAATACTTTCATTCAAAATTAAATGATGAATTGTGAAATTGAGGACACTAATTTTCAAAAGACTGAAGTAGCAGTTAATGTACTTTCTCTGACTATGGTCTTGGATTACACAAATTTAAAATAAGATGCAAGAATATAAGCTGGAAAGCAAAAGATTGCCACTACACTTAGAAACATGTGATAATACAACCAAGCACATGCTAGAAGAGCATGTTATTGAGAAATCTAGTGTCACATTTTATTCATTGCCTGTTGACATTGTAACCTTACTAAACATCTGTTACCTGAGGCTTTGGTCCAAGAATTTTTGAATACAATGTATAAGTCATAACATTACAGACTGGGTACCCCACGCCAATCAGTACAGCGGAAAGAATGTACTGAACCAGATGGATGCTGGGAATATGCTGACACCACACTTGCTGCACAGGACAACCTACTCTCTCTTCACTAAGGTATAGTGAAGGTTGTGTTAAGAAAGACTCATACTTTAGTTCAGTAGAATTGTAATTGGAAGTGTTCTTAATATCTGTAAATGATAGAAAAACAATTGGGTTATTTATTTTTAACATGCAATTGATTGCCATCAGCTACATCAAGAAGGCAAACAAAAATGAAATACCATACTAAAGTAGCTTACATCTATCTGATGCACTTTTTAGTCATTTACATGCACAGAAATTACTGAATTTACCTTTTTCTTTTGAGAAACTGCATTTATATCCTCAACATCCTAATTGGGATAGTCGTACTTGGCAAACATTGAAGAAAATAACAAAGATGTACAGTGAGAAAGAAGGATTCTAAGAAAGGGATATGCGAACCCAGATATTCCAACAGGGGAAGGTAAGGATTGCTTCAAGTTTGAAAGAAGAAAAATACAAAAAGGTAAAGATTAGTAAGCTGGACAATTGGGTGAAGTTTAAAGCAAACAGGGAGGGGGGGGGGAATTTGAGGGTAATGACAGCAAGAACTTTCTACAAATACATTGAAGAGTAAGGTCAGTGTGAATGTAGGCTTCTGTAGAAAAGAGACAAGGGAAATAATGGGAAAATAGTAAAGTTTCTGAAGAGTTCAGGAGTTGGATAAATACTTTGTATTTTTCCCAGTAGAGGGCACTATTTAGTGTTTTTTGCAATCAATAGCTATTAATGAAGGGGGAGAGAAAATAAAAACCAATGGTGTTAAAAGTTGATAGGGCTCTGGACCTGATGGCTGCATCCTAGACAAGTTAAAGGAAGTAGCTACAGAGATAGTGGATGCCCTGGTTATAATCTTCCAAAAAAAACCTTTAGATTCTGGAAAACTGTCAATGTCACACTTTTTGATTCAAAAATCAGGAAAAAGCAGGTAACTATAGGCCAGTTAGACGAACATTTAAGCTGTTATAATCGATGTAATAGTGTTTTGAAACACAAAGCTAGCATATATTCATGAAGATAAAAATCATTTTAAAATTCTTTTGATGAGGTAACAAGCAGAATAGATGAAGGGAAACTAGTACATGTGACATGTTGGGTTTATTGAAGTTGTTTGGTAAGGTACTGTGTTAGGCTATTTAACAAATGGAGCCTACAGTGTTGGGAGTAGTATACTGAAATGGATAGAGAATTGGGATAAAGGGGGTCATTTTCAGGATTGCAAGCTGTAATTGGTGGAGTATCACAGGGTTCAGTGGTAGGCCACAGTTATTTATCATATATTGAGACTTTTTTTTATCAGTTTGTTTGGTTTGGAGCTGGAAGCTGAAGATGACCTTTGAGCTGTAAACATTTCTTTGTTTTTTAAAAAATCTGCTTTCTTTGAAGCTAAGCCTGTAGGTTAATTCTTGTTCAAAGTAAACTGTAGGTGTTTCAGATGTGATGCATTACGCTCAAAACAGTTGACTAATCTCTGGATATTAACTGGTGCCATGCAGGGATATTGGTGGCAATCAGAGTCAAAGTTTGAAGTGTTTTCTGTCAGAAGGATTATGGCTGTTAAAGCTCAGGACATAGATTTAATTTCTCCCTGGTTATCTGCTCATTATCAATTTATTGAGTCTCTGTTTTAAAAATCAATTGAATATTCTGCATCCACTGGAAGCTATCTACATTCAGCAGTGTCTTCAGCAATAAATCAAGATACAATCCTATGTGCATGTGACATTATGAATCATTAAAGACTGGACAAGTGAAGTGGCTACTTACTTTTGTTTGTCTATGTGAGTGGGGGTTAGAATCAAAGATGACTGGGTTTAAATCATAAACATTAATTAGATTTGCCCTTTTTTTTTTCAAATTTGCTTGACTAACGGTGACCCAATCTACAGAGGGATATATACATAGGTTAAGCAAGTAGGCAAGTGATAGATGGAATATAATTAGGGCAAATTTGAAGTTAGGCATTGGGCAGGCAGAATTGAGGGAGCAAATATTTAAATGAAGAAAGCTGCAATACAGATGGATTTAGAGCCCTTGTGTATTAGATTGTTCAGTGGGTCATAGGGGAAGTTGGCCTTTATTTCAAAGAAAATGAAGTATAAAAATAGGAAAGTCTTGCTAAAAACAACACCAGGTACTAGTTAGACATCAGCTAGAACATTTTGCACAGTTTGGCTCCTTCTTTATTCAAGAACCAATGTAGGTATTGGAGGTAACTAGAGAAGGTTCACCAGGTTGATCCTGGGTATGGGGGAAATATCCTACGAAGAGAGGCTGAGTAGATTGGGCCTATATTCATTAGTGTAGAAGAATGAGGCAACCTTCTGAAGTATACAAGATTCTATCAAGACTTTTCAAGGTAGGTAGAAAGGGTTGTTTCACCTTGTAAGAGAATCCAGGACCACAGGGCATAATCCCAGGCTTAGAAGCCATTTAAATCAGAGGGAAATTTCTTTTGAGCATAGTAAGCTGTGGAATTCTTTACTGCAGACGATTGTTGCGGCTGAGTTAAGTATTTTCAAAGTTGAAATGGACCGATTTTTATTTTAAACTGTAAGAGAATCGGGTTACAGAGGGAAGGCAGGAATGTGGGGTCAGCCACTATCTCTTGATAGATTGAATGGCTTATTTCTGTTCTTACATCTTACAATCTTAAGGACTATATCAACAAAATGTGTTCTGTGCTCCATGACAATTCCAGGTTTATATCTAAACGACCTGCCACTGTACATGACTGCAAAGCCACATTGCAGAGGTGTGTGTGGGACTTGTGTAAGAGTGGTGACAAACATGATTGATAGGATTCATTCTCATGGCTCACTGCTTTCATGTATGCATGGAGCATGTTTCTTCAATGTCTTAGTTGAGAAATCTGCCAATGGGTTCTTTAGTCAACAGATACGTTGTTCCACATGTTAAAGATCAATCTTAATGGCAACCTTGTGATTACAGCCCTAGTCATTTTCTCACCATGTAAGCTTCATGCTTATAATGGGTAACTGTTAAATTATGGAAAAAGACAAGTAGAATAAGGAGGCTTCAATGGTTACATCTCAGCTACTCATAATACTATTTGTGTGGCCTCACCAAGTTGCACAGTTGCAGTCAGACTTTCTTACTTTTATATTCCAACCTCTTGAAATAAGGGTCAATATTCCATTAGCTTTCATGTTTCATAACAAATTCGCCCAAGCTCTCTGCAGTTTTTCTGTTTAAATGTTCTGTTCATCACCTTGATCCAGTATTTCCCCACCTCTAACTTTTCTTTGGTAAATTGAATACTGCGCAGGATTTGACACCCCTTGCACAATGGCTGTTTGTTTGTTTGTGTAGAATATTTCTTATGATTTTTTTTTGTGCTCAACATTTGGGAGAAGATTTGTAGCTCGGGTGCTCGTTGTGGTGGTTCTGGTCGCCGAGTTGGGAATTTGTGTTGCAGACGTTTCGTCCCCTGTCTAGATGACATCCTCAGTGCTTGGGAGCCTCCTGTGAAGCGCTTCTGTGATCTTTCCTCCGGCATTCGTAGTGGTTTGAATCTGCCGCTTCCAGTTGTCAGTTCCAGCTGTCTGCTGCAATGATCGGTATGTTGGGTCCAGGTTGATGTGCTTATTGATTTGAATCTGTGGATGAGTGCCATGCCTCTGGGAATTCCCTGGCTGTTCTCGGTTTGGCTTGTCTTATAATAGTAGTGTTATCCCAGTCGAATTCATGTTGCTTGTCATCTGTGTATGTGGCAGATGTACATGTACACGCTTTGTGCATGTACAAAATGAGTACTCTATTGAAGTATATGTATGTTTGTTTGTTTGTCAAGTAAGCTGTTGTTACGTGGTGCAGTGCCAAACCGACACAGTACAACACTAAAAGCACCCTCTTCACTCATGACTGCTGATAACCATGACCACCTGCCTGCCTATGTGTGTGCACAAAATGCAGTGAGCATGAAGAAAGCAAGCTAACACCTCCGATGCACAGGGTGAGAGGGGTTAGTGTCCCTACTTGCAAAGTGGGCTGGCGGCAGCACTGCAATGTAATATAGCAGCAGGCTCTAAAGTTCAGTATTATTGTACTAAACTTTTATAAAAGTGAGTTAAAGACGTGCCATGACGGTGATGAAGAGCATAGAATATAGATGTGATGAGATTGGTGCTTTGCTGTTGCCAACCTCTGCAGGTAGGTTAGAGGCATTACTGCTCATGCAGCATGCCTCTGAGATATTGAGAGGACACTAACCAAAATGCAAGCCTACAGAAGATGCCAGTGAGCTGTATCTGCTACCTGGGAAAATTGCAACCCACGTGTAAATGAGGTGAGATTTGCATGCATTGATATCAAATAATTAGCTAATTAGTTCCCTGTCATTTACCAGCAAGATTCTCAATCAGGAATAAAGGAGCAGGAGTAAACCCATCAATCCTGATCTGCCATTCTGTGGCCTAACTCCATTTGTCTATTTTGGCCCATGACCCCTAACACCTTTTGCAAAACAAAAATTTAAACTATCTTAACTTAAAATTAACAATTGAGCAAGCGTTCACTGCTGTTTGTGGAAGGGAGTTCCAAATCTTTATCACTGTGTTTGGAAGCACTTCTTCATCGATCTGACCCAATTTCTCAGGCTATGCAGCCCACTTCTAGAATCCACAACCAGTGGAAAGAGTTATCTTTTATCTTTCATGTCTTGTCTTATTAATATCTCGAAGGCACACTTTCAGATCAGTCCTTAACCTTCAAAGTACTTGAGAAAAGAGGTATAATTTGCATAATCTCTCCTCATAACTTAATACCTGAAGTCTAGAAATCATTCTTGTAAGCCTCCACTGAACTCCCTCCAAGGCCAATATATCCTTCCTGAGGTGTGGTGCCCGATCTGCTTACAGTCCTCCAAATGAGGTCTAACAAAGCTTTGATGCAACTGCAACATAACTTCTGCTTTCTTATATTCTCGTCGCCTAGATTTAAGGGCCAGCATCCCATTAATCATCTTGATCATTTTCTTCACCTGTTTGTGGTATTTTAAAGATTTGTGTGCTTGAATCCCCAAATCTCTGGTTAGATTAGATTCCCTACAGTGTGAAAATAGGCTATTTGGCCCAATAAGTCCACACCGACCCTGCAAAGAGTAACCTATCTAGACCTTTTTTACTCCTGCCTAATGCACCTAACACTATGGGCAATTTAGCTTGGCCAATTAACTTGACCTACACAACTTTTGACTGTGGGAAGAAACTGAAGCACTTGGAGGAAACCCACGCAGACACTGGGAGAATATGCAAACACAGTCGCCCAAGGCTGGAATCGAACCTAGGTCCCTGGTGCTGTGAGGCAGCAGTGCTAACCACTAAGCCACCATACTAAAGTCACTTCAGACAGCCACTGTAGTTAATGTCATACCATCTACAAAGCACCCTGATCTGTTTTTGATCCAATATAGATAAATTCAACTTAGTTACATTGAACTCCATCAGCCAATTTTGCCAATTCACTTAGTTGATCAATATCCCTTTTTGTAATGTTATGCTATCATTTACATTAGCAATACCACCATGAACTGTGTCCTCAGCAAATTTACTATATGACTTTCAATGCCATTACCCAAGTCACATGGTGGCTCAGTGGTTAGCACTACTGCCTCAACGCAGGTGTCTGGGTTTGATTCCAGCCTCTGGCAACTGTCTGCGTGGGTTTCCTCCCACAATCACGAAGATGTGTAGGTTAGGTGAATAGAACGTGCTAAATTGCCCACAGTGTCCAGGGATGTGTAGGCTAGGTGCATTAGTCCGGGGTAAATCTAGGGTAGGGAAAGGGGTCTAGGTGGGTTACTCTCCTGAGGGTCAATGGGGACTTGTTTGGCCGAAGGGCCTGTTTCCACACTGTGTAAGGATTCTACTTCTAATTCAAGTCATTAATAAATAGTGAATAATTAAGGCCCTAACCAATTCCTTGTGGGACACCGTAATTGACAGCTTGCCAATTTGAGTATCTACCCTTTTATCTCTACTTTGTCACCTTCCACTCAACCAGTTTCCCAGCCATGTCAGCAATTGGCCCTCAGTTCTGTGGGGTTCTACCTTAACAGTCTGTTATAGACTTCCAGAAAGCATTTGATAAATATAATGTAGTGGACAGGGTAAGGTCAATACATTAGTGACCTGTTCAAAAAATTCGAAGAGGTTTTATGGGGATGACTTACGTGTCATGAATCCATGCTGGCTTTCCCTAATTAGCTGAAAATTTGAGGGGTTCAGTTATCCTGAATCTCTGGTTATAGACTCCAACAATCTCCCTACCACAGGTGTTAGGCTAACTGGTCAGTAATTCCCTGATATTCCTTTTCTGCTCTTTTTAAAAAGAGCAGAGTGTATGTGCAATTTTCAATCCAGAGGGATGACTCCTGGATCTGGGAACTTAAAGATTATACTTCGGGTATCCACAATGTGTGCTCCCCTATTTTAATTAACACCCTTGAGTGGAAGCAGTCAAGTCCTAGGACTTGTCACTCTAATTCCAATAATTTCTTTGAAAAAAAAACCACTTAGTTTTATTCAGTCCCTGTCCCCGATCTAATTGATTTCTTTGTGACTTCCGGCTAGCTATCCTCCTCTTCTATTGTGAATATAAGCCATTGAACTCTTACGCAGAAAACTGCACTTTTTTTTCTCAACTTCAAGGCTTTTTTTTTTCAATTCTTCCACTATTTTCCCAACTCTCTCACCATTATCCTTGATTTGGAGATGCTGGTGTTGGACTGGGGTGGACAAAGTTTAAAAATCGCACAACACCAGGTTATAGTCCAACAAGTTTATTTGGAAGTACTGCTTCTTCAGCCACCTGATGAAAAAGCAGTGCTTGGAAAGCTAGTGCTCCCAAATAAACCTGTTGGACTATAGCCATCATCCTGGTTATTCAAACACTGGGAAATTCTGCTCTACAACAGTTCAAAACCTGTTATGCCCAAGTCATGATTTGGAGGAGCTGGTTTTGGACTGGGGTGGACAAAATTTAAAAATCACACATCAGGTTATAATCCAGCAGATTTATTTGGAGAGATGAGCTTTTGGAGCACTGCTCCTTCACCAGGTGGTTGTACCCAAGGCTCAGTGAACTTTTCAAATAAGCAACTGAGGCCTCAAACAGACTCCCAAACCATATCGCAAAAAGAAGAGCAGCCTTCTGCAATGGAAATTGCTTGTAGGGATCTCAAACAAATGTTGCTGGTGCATTTTACCATGCAAATTAAAATTAATGGTTATTTAAATTACCCTATAAATCATATTTTCATGACTACATATCCAGATGAGCCAAAAAATAATCGAGAGCAGTTGGAACCATGGCTGTTCACAAAAAGAAATCACTTGTGCAAATTAACAATTCAGGGCACTTTTGGCACTTAACAAAATAATGTCCTTCTAAACAGTAATCAGAGTAATTCATCTTTAACAAACGCATAATCATTGTATAGTGAGGAATCTAGCTGAAAATCAAAAGCCTTTCAAACAAATGAAACAAGTACCACTTTTTTTGCTAGCAAGGTGATCTCCCTCCTCAACAACCATGTGGGTAAATTATTTTGACTGCGTTCCCCTAGATATTTGTGAATTTAAATGTTGTGCCAAGTTGACTGAATTCAGAAGTACTTTGAGTTATTTTCAGAAAATGTTCTTGAATAGAAATTAGTCAAAAGATAGTAAGCTTTGCTGGTATTTAGTATCCTGAAAATTTCCAGTAATTTGAAAAATGTTCTACTGGCCAAAGAGCCAAGTAAAACATATATAAAATACACCAAAAAGACCCGAAAACAATCAGCACATTTAACAACAGAAATAACCATGAAGGCACATTGCACATACACTAATACTAAAAAGAAAATACTAGGTCCTTCAGCAGTTGAAGACAAATCAAATGGTACCTGTCCACTGGATTGGAGGGTACTGATTTCCCCAAGGTAGCAAAACAAAGAACCCAAGGAAAATTATAACAAATCCTCCAAGCAGCAACAAATGATCTTTGAATCTGTAAAGCAGACAAAGCAAACATATTATAATAAACCAAAATTTTAAAATAATGAAACTATTTTCAAAAAATTCATTATATGGCTACCTTTTCGAAAGAAGCTTTGTTATCATAAAAGCAACAATGGATTCTACACCAACACCCACCAGTAGAATTCCATTGTACAGGACTGCCTGCTTTGCAGTCCATGCATACATATCCATGGTTAATGGGGTGGCTATCCTGTAAAGAATTCAAAGGAAATCATTTTACAAACATATATTAAATATTTAGCCATAAAACCTGAAAAATCTTACATATTTTAAGCGATGTTTCTAATTATACAGTAACTTATTCAGTGAATCTCTCTTCAGTTCTGTACTTATGACAAGTAGTCAAATTGGCTCAATTGTAACAGTTTCCCACTCCACAAATGCCACCAGAGAGCACTTCCTCTTTTTATTTACAGATCTCTATAGTATTTCGCTTTAACTATGTTTTCACGCTGCTTGTTGGTTTTTAGTCTGTTCCTTCCAGATTCATATCAGAGTCCCAGGCAGCTTTGAACATAACAGATCTATAGAAATTTTATTACAATTAGTTCTTTTTGGCACATGGGTAACAGATTTACTTGGTTTTCAAAACTGTTCTCTCTCATTTCGGTACCCTTATGTATGGAGACCTCAAGATATGGTCTCACCTATGCCCTGTGTAATTGAAGCATTGCCTGCCTACTTCTGTATTCCATTTTCCTTGCAATAAAAAATAACATTCTATTAAATTTCCTAATTACTTGCTGTACCTGCACATGAAACTTTTACGTTTCATGCACTTCGCCATCATATCCTCCTGCAGCTGAAAGGTTTTTGCAATTTCCCCCCAGTCAAATAAAATGCTCCTAATTCTTCCTGACAACATAGGACATTTTCTTCTATTTGCTATATCTTTCCCCACTCACCTAACAACATATCTATATCCTTGGTAGCCTCCTTGTACCGCCTTCACAATTTGATTTCCTACCTAACTTTGTGATATCGGCAAAATTTAACAACCATACATTTGATCCCTTTGACGAAGTCATTGATAGAAACTGTAAACAGTTGAGATCCCAGCACTGATCCCTGTGGCACTCCACTTGTCACATTTTGCGAACTCTGTTCCCATTAGCTACTCTCAACACCATTAGTCATTACTTTTGATACTAACTTATAATATGGCACCTTGCCAAAAGTTTTGGAAATCTAAGAGTTGCACGTTCACTTGTTCTCTTTTTTTTTTGTCTACTTTTTTTTTCCTCTTGAAGACCTCCAATAAATTAATCAATTTAGCCATTAGTCAAATGACTTCCCTTTCATAAAACCATGTTAACACTGTTCGATTACATCGAAATTTTCCAAGTGCCCAGTTATTAACATACTCCATCTTTTTCCGTAGGAGAGATCTTCAGATGGCTGCCTGTAATGTCTTGCTTCTGATCTCCTTTTTCTTGAATAGAGGAGTCACATTCATTATTTTCCAATCTGGTGGAATCTTTTAGGAATCTATGGAATTTTGGAAAAATTAAAGCCTGTATATTTACTATCTCAGAAGCCATCTTGTTTAAGATCCTTGGATGAACATAGGAACACAGGAGCAGAATTAGGCTATTCAGCCCATCAAATCTGTACTGCCATTCAATACCATCATAGCTGATCATCCACTTCGATGCCTTTTTCTCTCACAATGACGCCATATGCCTTTATGTCACTGGTATTTAAAAATCTGTCACTCAATCTCTACTTCACAATTAGTTGATGACTGATTTACCAAAAGCCCTCTGGAGTGGGGAATTCCAAAGTTTCACAACCCTCCAAATAAAAAGAAAATTGCACCATCTCAGTCCTAAATGGCTTCCTCCTTTTTGATTTTAATTTGTCCTCTGGTTTTAGACTCCTCAACCAGAACAAAGATCTTGCTTGCATTGAATCTTCTAAGTATTTTGTAGGTTTCAATTAGATCATTCTTGAGTACGTAGGCAAGGTTCCCCATTCTCGCTTTCATCCCAGAAACCTTTGTACTAATTTTATGACAATAATATCCTTCCTAAGCCAAAGGGACGAAAACTACAGTGCTCCAAGTGCATTCCAGTGAAGTAAGTCTTCACTACTTCCATAGTCAAATCCTCTTGTGATAAAGGTTAACATATCAATTGCCTGACAATATTGCTCACTACACCTGCATATTAGCCTTCAGTGACTTATTGAGAGGGATACCTAGGATCCTTTTGTGCATCTACACGTTAAGAGATTAGAAATAGTCTGCACATTCAGAGAACACCTCTGGGCCGCCCGGACCAACCAACCCAACCACCCCGTGGCTCAACACTTTAACTCTCCCTCCCACTCCACCGAGGACATGCAGGTCCTTGGACTCCTCCACCGGCAGAACATAACAACACGACGGCTGGAGGAGGAGCGCCTCATCTTCCGCCTGGGAACCCTCCAACCATAAGGTATGAATTCAGATTTCTCCAGTTTCCTCATTTCCCCTCCCCCCACCTTGTCTCAGTCGGTTCCCTCAACTCAGCACCGCCCTCCTAACCTGCAATCTCCTTACTGACCTCTCCGCCCCCACCTCACTCCGGCCTATCACCCTCACCTTGACCTCCTTCCACCTATCCCACCTCCATCGCCCCTCCCCCAAGTCCCTCCTCCCTACCTTTTATCTTAGCCTGCTTGGCTACTCTCTCTCATTCCTGATGAAGGGCTTCTGCTCGAAACGTCGAATTCCCTATTCCTGAGATGCTGCCTAACCTGCTGTGCTTTAACCAGCAACACATTTTCAGCTGCACATTTGTTCCTCCTACCAAAATGATAACCTCACATTTTATTCCATTTGCTATGCTCTTGCCCATTCACAGGATCTGGCCAAAAACCTCCAGAGGGTGCTTTTATCTTCCTCAGAGTACATATTCCCAGCCTGCTCTCTGCTGTCCATTCACCTGGAAAAATATAATATATTTGATCCCCACATTCACATAATTGAAGGCCATGATTAGTGAGTCTCTCATGAGCAAATGTGGGAGAGAAACAATCTGTGACTGAAGGAACAGCAAGGAATGAAAAAATTAAGAGGAAAAATGCTATGGAACAGAGGGATTTGGGAGTCCTCATTCATGAATCTAGCATCTACATTCAGTTGGCATTAGGAAGCCAAATGGAATGGTCATCTTTATTTCAAAGGGAATGGTGTATAAAAAGTAGAGAAAATTTGCTATAACTATATAAGGTACTATCCAAACCACATGGAATACTGAGAACAGGTTTGGGTCCCCTATCGAAGGAGGGATAAACTGACAACGGAGGAAGTCTACAGAAGGTTAAATAGGAATGGAGGTTACCAGGAATGAAGGGACTGTCTTATGAGACGACCGTAAGTAGAATGGGCCTATGATTGTTGTAATATAGAATAACGAAAGGTGACTTTAATTGCAATGTACAAGATTCTTAGGGGACTTAACAGAATAGATGCCGAAAGGTTGTTTTGCCTTGGGGGAAGAATCTAGAACCAGAGGGGATAATCTCAGTGTAATGAATTGGTGGAATTCTTCGCCACAGAGATTTGTTAAGGCTGGATCATTATGTATATTCAAGGCTGAAGATAGACAGACAGATGTTTGAATCAGTGACAGAATCAAAGGTTATGGAGAAAATTTTGGAGAAAGTGAGGACTGCAGATTCTGGAGATCAGAGTAGAGAGTGTGGTGCTGAAAAGCACAGCATGTCAGGCAGCATCCAAGGTGCAGGAGAATTGACATTTCAGGCATAAGCTCTTCATCAGGAATTATGGAGAAAAGGCAGGAAAATGGAATTGAGGTTTATCAGATCAGCCATGATCTCACTGAATGGTGGAATAGACTCAATGGGCTGAACGGACTACTTCTGCTCCTACAGTTTATAGATTCTGTGAGCTGTGCATTTTATCGATGGTCCTCCCTTTACCTGGAGCCATTTCTTTTTCCAGGGACCTGGTCTTTTGCCAGGCTCTAAGGGGTGGCATCCGCCAGATCTGTGATGCAGGGGATGAGGCATCTGTCAGGATGAGGGCGAGAAGGCAGCTACAAGAGCAGTAAGTGAAAATAGCAAACTCCGAGGGTGTGAGGGTGTTGGGGGGAGGAAAATGAGAAAGGAGTGACCCAGGAATAGAGATGAGGGAGGAGGCTGCAAGAGAAGCAGGGGAATGGATGCTGCAACTGGATGGACAGGGAGGCTGCAAGAAGGTGAAAACAAAAGCCTCCCTCATTCCTGATGAAGGGCTCTGGCCCGAAATGTCGAATTTCCTGTTCCTTGGAGGAAAAAAAAGCCACAAAGGAGAAAGGATAAAAGTTTTAAACCCGTCAACAATGAAATATTCAGCTAACTTGGAGCAGGAAAACTTGTAATCATGAGGAAATAAAATCTTTGCAAACAAATCAATATGGAATCTCTAAATTAAGTTGAATAGATTCAGGAGCTTAAAGTTGTAGTGGATATGATCCCATGAGGGTGTGGGAGTTGAGGGAAGTTGGTGATTTGGATTGGAAGTCAGGATTGGTATGTCAAGGTAATGCTAAGGATGGTACCAATTACTGTGGTGGGCTGGGTGGAAAGCTTGCCTGTAGGCTTCAACACTTTTTTTCTTCTATTTTAGATTTTGAATAAAATATTCCTCCATTTCACATCCTTCATATCCCCTCACCCCACACACACCACAATGCCCCATGCCCATGAGACCTAATATGTCACCCTATGACACTCTACAGACATGGTGAAAATCCAGGCCTGTGTATCAATTGCTAACTTTTAATTGAAGATTAAGGTTAGGGAGGCAGTGAAATGGGTGATAACTGTCTGGTTAAAAGGTTCCTGTTTTGTGTACTGTTGATGGAAATGCACTAGCTATTACCTCCGTGGTCTCCAGAAAGTATGTTTGAGGTGATGGTTTATTTTGTCTGCAGAAATATGCATCATCTATTTTCAAAACAAGTGTTGTTAACTCCTCTCTATTGTCTTGTGTACTGTGCTGTGTAGTGAATTAATGCTTTCCTTGAGCGTTAAGACTTTAAGTTTAATAGAGGGTTGATAATTATGGAGAAAATTGATTAATTCTTCTAATTCTGTTTTTGACAGCATCCAAATATAAACACAAAAGGTACAGTTATTAATTGATTGTGTTAATGAGAATGTAAATGAAGCCTCAAAAACCTGAGTACAGCCCTCGTGGTTTGTGCAAGCCACTCACCTTTCAAACCCAAAACCTCCAACATCTGGAAGAGTAAACACAGCAGAAGCATGGGATAAAAATTATACACAAATACCCCTCCAAACATATCATTCTGACTTAGAAAGGTAAAATTGTTCAATCACTCTTACTACCTCAAAGGCCTGGAACTCTTGCTAACCGCAGTGTGAGTTTACCTGTAGTCAATGGACTATCACAGAGGTCATCACTACCTTCTCAAGGGCAAATAGAGAGTTAGATAATACATGCTATTCTTTCCACCACCACCTACATCCCAGGAATTAATAGAAAAGATTCCAGGTTAAACAGAAACTAACTAGCTAGCTGAAAATAGGACACATTACACTTACGTTTCAAAGATAGCAAATACAAATAGGATGAAGAAGAACAGAATGTTGAATGACACCACTGCGATCAGATCAATTCCGTCGTAGGAATTTTCAAGTACCTCAGAACTGCCTACAAAAAAAAAACAAAGAATCACTCCAGTAGACACTAGCCATACACTAATAATTTGACAGTGCAAAAATCTCGGAAATGTGAATGAGTTACCTTGGATATTGCCATTTATACTTTTCATTCTATCCAAATTGACAACACAATGCTCCCTGGGGAGAAAAACAAATATTTATGTTTAACCTTTGTTCTAAATAAAAGCTTGTTTTCTTGAAGAGGTTTGAAGGACATTTTAAAATTGAAAACTGGTACAGACATCTTTGAAATAAAATGTCTATTATGGCCAATTTGCTACAAGGTCGGGATTTTGCATTCCACAGTAAAGGAATGTCACTCGCCATTCACCTCGCTGACACGTGCCACATGTTTTGTGGCCTCATCGGTGGTAAATCTGTCTCATCCAACATCTTTTCCAGCACAGCTACAGGATGTTTGTATGAACAGGCCAAGCATTAGCAAGGCTTTTAAACCAAGTGGATAGAAATACCTTCAATGAACCACACAGCATCCAAATGAGATGATATCAAGCAGACAATATAAAGTAGATTAGCAAAGAGATAAAAAGAGCAGCCTGAGAAAGATTCCTAACATGTTTGACACTATAACATTCATTTCCTCAGAGGAGAATTAGACACCACAGTAATTTTGAAATGCAGGAATGCACTTCAGTAGTAATTGTCAGGCTGCTAAAAATTTAAAACCTTAAAATGCATGAACAGGCTACTAGTACAAGTATTTCAAATTTGCACAATTAATTTGAATTAATTAATGTCAATATCTAGTCCATTTGCAAGAACAACATCATCACACTGTGAGGAGAAACTCGAGCATCTCTGATAACAGCTTTTAGGTTTTTGCATTTAATTCTAATTGTGTGTAATCCACACGTGTCTCCATTTCAACAGTGAATACTGAATTAATATGTTGTCAATGCTGGACTTGACAAGAGAGAGTTACGCTTTAAAAAGTTTTCTTTAACTTAATGTGTGACAAAGAATTGCAGAAGCATTCCAGCTCAGAGATCAGCATTTGTAGCATGGGTTGACATGGGCGAGAAACTCATTGAAATACCAACAAACAGTATTCACATCTGAAACAACTCTATTTTGAGACACAGAAACAGGCTGTGGGGGAACAAAGCAGCTACTTCTGTGAAGAGCAAAGATGGACTGTTTTGTATTAAAATGAAATTCACAATTTTTTAATGACCATAACATTATAGGACAGGCTTCAACACAATGAGAGAATGGAAAGCCTCAGAGGTGATGACACTGAGATTATAAATTATTTTTTAGAATTTTAAAATATTTAAATCCCATGAAATCTCTTCTTTTAAGAGCTAAATTGGATACAACAATGCCAACTTTCATGATTATGTGTGCGTGCGCATTTGTGTGTGCATATGTGTGTAAGATCTTTGTACTTTTATATTCAAGGTGAAAAGTGTTAGAGGTGGTAAATGGAACATACTTCAGACTCTACATTAGCATTGAGCATTCCTTCTCAATTGTAGAGTCAGAGTACTACAGCATAGAAACAGGCCCTTCTGCCCACCATGTCTATGCCAACCAACAAACACCAAACTATACTAATCCCATTTACCTGCATTTGATCCATAGCCTACTGTGCCCTGACATTTTAAGTACTCATCCAGATACTTCTTCAATGTTCCTAGAGTACCTCTACCACCATCTCAGGCTTGGATATTCAATATTTCTACCACTCTGTGGGTGAAAAAATATTTCCTTATATCCCCTCTAAGCCACTTAACCTTACTTTAAATTTATGTCCTCCAGGCAAAAGATTTTCACAACCTACCCTATCTATGCCTCTCATATCCCCTCACTCCCCACAATGTTGTCTGCTCCTGAGAAAACAAATCCTGCCTGTTCTGTCTCTCCACATAACTGATTTTCCATCCTGGATAACATCCTGGCACGTCTCCTCTGGATGTAAAAACACTGCTACCCTACTGATGTAAAAAGTGAGGACTGCAGATGCTGGAGATCAGAGCTGAAAATGTGTTGCTGGTTAAAGCGCAGCAGGTCAGGCAGCATCCAAGGAACAGGAAATTCGATGTTTCAGGCACAAGCCCTTCATCAGGAGGCCTACTTTACTGATGTGGCATCCTGAACAAGGTTACTAATTTTGTGATGTGGATCCCTTCCTGTCAGCTGATAATGACTCAAACACAATTCACAGGCAAGAAGTAAGGAGAAAAAGGCTTCTTTACACCAGTGCGAACTAAATTTAATCTCCGATATTAACTGTGCTGCCTTGCCACAGCCACAATCTTAAGTCTCAACAGCTTTACTTGTTTCACATGTCTATCTAATTTTGCACCAGACCATTTCATCCCCCTTTTCCCAATTAGGACTGTCCGCAGATTATTTACTGTTGGATTCTACCCTTGTTTCAAACACCGGGTAATGAAATACGATTCCATTTAATGTACTTTCTTCTCCAAAAGGATTCAAAAAGCAGGGGATTCTTGGATACAATCCCACATACTTTTGATGGAACATAATCCTATTAAGGGTTGGAGGGGAAAGATTATTATTACACATCTACACATCAGGGAACTGGTCACAAAGGAACACAGGTGAGAAATAACAGATCTCTGAAAGGAGCACACACCATGATAAATCTCACCCAAGGGAAGAGACTCTCTGAAGAGGGGAGTTATATATATAAACACAGGTTTTGCTATAAAGTCTCTGCTCATAAAATCCACTAATAAAATTTTAACAAGAAGTATAGGAAAGCATTATATCAGAAAAAATTGCAGAAACAAGCCCAGGATATAATTATTACCACCACCTTGTTATGAATATCATGGAAATTGGTAAAACAAAGGATTCATTAATATTTACCTGAATAAAGCAACAATTAGTACAATATTTGCCACACCCAGGAAAGCTCCAAGGAATGCCGGGGCAGTATACATGTTCAACTCAAGGTCAATTAAATGCCAAGACACTCCTGTCTGTCCAATGCTTGTCAAAGCAGCCTGTAGAGCTAAACCAAAATAAGTTTAGAAAAGCTATTTAAATATCTTCATAATCATTAGCATATAAAGGTAATGAACATTGTGGTTCTCCTGTTTCTGACCATCAACATAAAAAAAATTTACTTAACATATAATGTGAAATGGTGCACAATTATTAAAAATGGATTGCACAAGTGAACATAACTTTCTCTGAAAGTGAAAACTCACCACAAATAAACAATAGTTCACATTTGAGCCTTCAAACAGTCATGTTGTCATCGAGTCATAGAGACGTACAGCACAGAAACAGCCCCTTTGGTCCAACTTGTCTATGCCCACCAGGTATCCCAACCTAACCTAGTCCCACCTGCCAGCACTTGGCCCATATCCCTCTAAACCTTTCCTATTCATATACCCACCCAGATGCCTTTTAAATGCTGCAATCGTACCAGCCTCCACTACTTCCTCTGGCAATTCTTTCCATACACGCACAACGCTGTGCATGAAAAGTTTGCCCCTTAGGTCCCTTTTATATCTTTCCCCGATCACCTAAACCTATGCCCTCTAGTTCTGGACTCAAAAGCAAAAAAAAAAATCCATAGGTTAAGTCTGAATCTCCAAATTATTTGGAACACTCCATATTGGAATTAGCCAATGGTATAAAAACAATCGCCTTTTATATTTTTTCGCCCTGCCACTATCATGCAGTATATAGTTCTTCTGACTGTCTCATTATCTCCACTGCAACGTTTGCAATTCCTAAATTTTAACATTGCCTCCAGAAATTTGGCTTCATCCTTCCATCCTCTACAAACAGGACGGTCTGGGAAATTTGCTAGTGCTGTTCAGGTTGGTTTAAACTAGCTCAGCAGTGGGGGGGGGAGAAACCTGTGGTGTAGTTCCAGTACACAGGAGGATGAGAGTAGGGAGGACAGGGACAGGATTTCATGGTCACGGGAGTGTCCTGGCAGACAGCAAGCTGGTTTGAAATGTGTCTACTTCAACGCCAGGAGTATCTGGAATAATGCAGGTGAGCTTGCAGCATGGATGCACCTGGACTTTGATGTTGTGGCTATTTTAGAGGCATGGAGAGAGTAGGGTCAGGAATGGAAGTTGCAGGTTCCGGGGTTTAGATCTTTCATTAAGATCAGGGTAGGTGGTAAAAGAGGGGGAGGTGTGGCTTTGTTAGTCAAGGATAGCATAACGGTGGCTGAAAGAACTTTTGACAAGGACTCATCTCCTGAGGTGATATGGTCTGAGGTTAGAAACAGGAGAGGAGAGGTCACACTGCTGGGAGCATTTTATAGGCCTACACAAAGTTCCAGGGATGTGGAGGAGAGGATTGGCAAAAGATTCTGGATAGGAATGAAAGGAACAGGCTGGCCATTATAGGGTACTTTAACTTCCCCAACATTGACTGGAAATCATATAACTCAAGTACATTGGATGGATTAGAAGGAAACAAATAGCAAGATAAAAAGAGGAAAGGGAAGTGTTGATGGTAATGTATCCATTTGATAACTTTATCAGTACCTAACAGCCATTATTTTCAGAAATTCAAGGTTTGTACCTGGCCCGAGTATAAAACCCAGTGCTTGACTAGCACTGATATTTGCCATGGCAGTGGTCCTTTCCTGAAGTGAAGTTGCACCAGCAACATATGATCGTACAACAGCCACATTTCCTAAAACAAAAAACAATACATCAAGAAACAGAAATGTGTTTTAACACTTAGTCTAATATCTATACACAAATATGCCTGAGTGGGCCCAACATGCACAAATTCATTCTTTTTTTAAAAGTAGCCCTCCTGCATTGAGATGGTTACTGTTTTCGAATTGCAACTGAATTAGAAAATCTGAAATAATGAGTTTAATTTTATCTTATGCTACCACTACATCATTATATGATTATGAAATTGTTAATGAGTTCATAATCATATAATGGTGTAGTGGTAGCATAAGATAAAATTACATTCTCTTTGTAAAAGTTCCTGGCATAAAGAAATTTAAATACTGCTCCTGGCTCTGAGGCCTCATGTAATATGTTAAGCTCAATGACTAAAAATTGGAAAAGACCTATTAGCATCATGTTCAGAGTCTGATCACCCAGGAAAAAAGAATTCTCATTTCAAAAATGATTTACAAAATCTCACGCTACTAACCTAAGCTGTGTGCAGAATTGTCTGTGGAAATCATAAGCAAAGCAACCAATTAAAACTATTTTTGGAGCTGAAATGGTTCTGATGATACACAAAAACACTGAGAAAAACAAGTGGATAATAATAATTCCAGGGAAGGATATATAAATCAAACCCAAATAGTCAAGCTCTAACTAAAGCCTAACGAGCTTTCAGAGTACTTGTTTATATGTATTGTACATCAAAACCCACTGAACTAACATAACCTATATTTCATCCCAATAAATTTAGTCTTTACACTGGAATTTGTCCATTTTGTTAAATTTCCTAGCAGTGTTATTTGTTTTTCTTTCACAAGCTTGGTCTTACCTGCTCCAAATCCAATAAATGCCCGACTAAGCAGCATATAGTACTTATTATGTGATGGAAAGGTGTGTACATAGCCATAAAGTACATTTGCAGCAACGTTAATAAAAATTGATACAATAAGTGGTTCCTTTCTTGGTCTGTAATTCGACCATGCACCAAACAATGGAGAAGCAACCATCTGCCCCAGACTGTAAGTAGCAATAACCCATCCAAGGAAACTAGTGTCTGCAGTTTTATCCACCTGTAGTAAAGAAGAATTAGACAACATTAAAGCAACTTTCTGAAAGTAACTCAATTTCATGCCTTTTCAAAATGATGTCTTATCAGATTCGCTATTAAGCATTTTTTCATCTATTTTCACTCTAATTGACACTTCAGTACAAGTTTACCATTTCATATTTAATGACATTCTTCTAATTTTGGCAGCAACGGGTGTCCAGTTTAGGCATAATGTTAGTATCATTACTATCTGTGTGACAGCCAATCAGGCTCACTTTCAAACAGCAATCTTCAAATCACAGGCTAGTGGCAGCACTATGGTATAAAGGAAAGTCAACATGATGTGTTTTAAACAGCCCTGCCTCCTCCAGATAATCAAGGATATCAATAAAAAGGAAAATTCATATGGTGTAACATAGTTTTCGAATAAAGATATATATCAGAAATTCAAGACATAAAAAAAATGAAAAGCAAGGACCTTTCACAATCCTAGGATTTCCCAAAGCATTTAACAGCCAGTTAAGTATATTTTGAATTGTAGTCATTGTTGTACCACACGAATTCATAACAGCTACTCTGCAATGGACACCAGCACCTATAATATAATATTCTGACGTACAGGCAAAGATATATTCAGAAGTGAAGTGGACAGTTTAAATAGGTTCAACATTATAAACTTACTGAAAACTGTAATTCACAGAGAACTACATTATTGTTCAAATCCATTATAAGAAATGCCTAAAAGTAACAAACCTTTTGAAGAAATGGCCATATTGAAGATATTACAATCGAGAAACCTGCAGGAAAAGAGATCATTTACCAGATCTAGCAGAACAGCCTTTTTTTTAATAACGAAGATTTATATTAAAATTAATGTTTCTTAAATATATAAATCAAATTAATACAGTTACATTTTATATTTGGGCAAATCTAGTTTATAATTCATATCTTTTAAAATATAACTTTTGTTTTAGGAATTAAAATTTAAATGGAAGGAAAATAGAGTCATTGAGTCAGAGTTATACAGCACGGAAACAAACTCTTCGGTCCTACCCGACCCAATATCCCAATCAGAACTTATCCCATTTGTCAGCATTTGGCCAATATCCCTGTAAAACCCTTCCTATTCACATACAAATCCAAAAACCTTTTAAATGTTGTAATTATACCCACCCCCACCACTTCCTCTGACAGCTTGTTCCATACACATGCTCTTTAGATCCTTTTAAATCTTTCCTCTCTCAACTTAAACCGATACCCTCTAGTTTTGGACTCTCCCACCCTCGGAAAAATACCTTGGTTATTCATTCTAACCATGCCTCCCATGATTTTAAAACCTCTACAAGGTCACCCAGCAGCTTCCGCGCTCCAGGGAAAATAGCCCCAGCCTATTCAGCCTCTCTCTAACTCAAACCCTCCAATCCCAGCGACATCCTTGTAAATCTTTTCCGCACCCTTTCAAATGTAACAACATCCTTCCTATAGAAGGGCGACCAGAATTGTACGCAGTATTCTAAAAGTGGCCTCACCAATGTCCAATACAGCTGTTACATGACATCCCAACTCTTATACTCAATGTTCTGACCAATGAAGTCAAGTGTGCCAAACGCCTTCTTCACCATCCTGTCTCCCTGCAATTCCACTTTCAAGGAACTGTGCACCTACACTCTATGTCTCTTTGTTTGGCAACAAAGGCCAGGGCCCTAACATTAACTGTACAAGTCCTACCTTGGTTTGCCTTACCAAAATGCAACATCTCACATTTATCAAAATTAAACTCCATCTGCCAATCCTCAGCCCATTGGCCCATCTGATCAAGGTTCCATTGTACTGAGATAATCTTCTTTACCGTCCACTACACCACCTATTTTGCTGTCATCTGCAAACTTACTAATCAGACCTCCTGTATTCATATTCAAATCATTTGCATACATGATGAAAAGTAATAGTCTTAGCACCGATCCTTGTGGTTCACCACTGGTCACAGGCCTGCAGTCCAAAAAGCAACCTTTGGACCTTTGATCCCTTAGTTCTAATAAACATATCTAACCTCTTTTTGAAAACATGAGCTACAGAGAGAGGATGAACAGGCTGCGGATGTTTTCCCTGGAGCGTCGGAGGCTGAGGGGTGACCTTATAGAGGTTTACAAAACTATGAGGGGCATGGATATGATGAATAGACAAAGTCTTTTCCCTGGGATCGGGGACTCCAGAACTAGAGGGCATAGGTTTAGGGTGAGAGGGAAAAGATATAAAAAAGACCTAAGGGGCAATTTTTTCACGCAGAAAGTGGTAAGTGTATGGAATGAGCTGCGGTGGAGGCTGGTACAATTGCAACATTTAAGAGGCATTTGGATGGGTATATGAATAGGAAGGGTTTGGAGGGATATGGGCCGGGTGCTGGCAGGTGGGACTAGATTGGGTTGGGATATCTGGTCGGCGTGGACAGGTTGCACCAAAGGGTCTGTTTCCATGCTGTACATCTCTATGACTCTATAACTGCTTTCTGTGGTAGAGAATTCCAAAGTCTCACCATTCTCTGGGTGAAGACATTTCCCTTATCTCAGTCCTAAATGGCTTATTCTTTATCCTTAGACAGTGAATCAGATACTGGACTCCCTGGTCATTAAGAACATCCTCCATTTACCTGGTCTGGTCCTGTTAGAATTTTATAGGCTTCTATGAGATGCACCCTCATTCTTCTAAACTCCTGTGAACATAGTCCTAACCAATCCAGGCTCTCTTCATACGTCAGTCATGCTAACTCAGAAATCAGTGGCCCATGTCAATTGACAATAATCTTCCCTTCATCATAAAAAGGTAAGAGGTGGCAATGTTTGCTGATGATATACAATGTTCAGCATTGTATGTAACTCTCAGATAGTGAAGCAGTCCATGTCCAAATGCAGCAAGACCGGGACAATATTTAGATTTGGGCTGATAAATGGCAAGTACTATTTGTCCCACAAAATTGCCAGGCATTGACTATCTCCAACAAGAGAGATTTTAATCATTGCTCCTCGAAATTCAATGGCATTACCATCACTGAATCTCTGGGTACCTAGTTGAGAAACTGGTAAAATCAACTCCAGTGTAAATGCAAGTCTGGGTGTATTTCACTTTAAAGGTAGCTTGTATTTGCTCATAGTGTCACAATTGATATTGGAAAAACTTAAAAGAATGACTAATCCATCTCTGAGCTTGTAATGGATCCATGGATGCTGAAGAAATGGTCTTAAAACTTCATGAGCAATATAAATTACTCGTATGAGTTACAGAGTCAGAGAGCGCTGTGTTGAAATTAACATCATATGTTTACATTTCCCTTAAAAATATCCCAAACCTTGTCATGTAATCATGGAGATGATGCATAGGGATGGAAGGCTGTCTTGTTTAATTTGCTTGTGTGTATTCACCCTGACAGAAGAAAACAGTTCAATTTGGGGACAGAGAGGCAGTTGTAGTTTTGGTCTTGGTGTATGTTGCCGATTACAGAGTGGAAGAACCAAAGGCAATTAATGCTAGTCAGATCTACATTTAAGCAGACAACATACTAATTCAATCACTTACAGCATAGAATTTGCATGGGAGAAGCAAGTTGAATTTGGAATTTAAGAGGGAGAAGGCAGGTGGATGATGGAGGAGGAAATCTACAGAAATCCTCAAAGCCTTAAGGCAGAAAGCAGTTAACTTTAATAGTTAACTTGGAAGGAGCTATACAAAAGATGTGGGAATAGAGAGGGGAAAATGCAATCTCCATATATCCAAAGCGAGGGCAAGGATTGAAGAGTTCACGAGGTTTTTTTGGCTAACTTTAAGGTCACATAACAAAGTCTAATCGTAGGATTCCCATAAATCTTCCAACATGAAGGAAGTTGGAATACTGAGGAAAATTAAACTAATTTCAGAAAACTATGGATAATCTTGAGTTGGACCTTACAGATGTAGAATGAACCTTCAAGAGTTTTGGTGGTAAGTAACAAAGATTAAGCTGAGTTCATTATATATAAAGTTGTCAACTATAGGGGAAAGTTAAATCTAAATGGTACTAAACACGATTGCAACAGTATCTTAAGATCACCAACCAGATTTTCATTACCAAGACAGGTAACTCAAGGAGGGAAATTCATCCACATGGCAGATCCACCGTGGTTTAAAATGGCCCCATCAGGCCCGATTTTCATTCCAGAGTTTCAAGGGCAAGCTCAAATCAAGTCTACTGACCCCAGAAGCTGGTCCTGGGCTTGCAAATGCAGGGGTGAGCAGGCTATAAGGCCTGTCTTGGGTTTAGCACTTTGACCCCTTCCACCCATCCCTATACTCCCTCATATCCCCAAGGTACCTCCACAGCCACCTATCCAGTATCACTTATGATCAGACCTCATGAGCTACACAGAGATGAAAAAATAATAAACTTACAACAATCTGTTGTGGTTCTGCTCGCCGAGCTGGAAGTTTTTGCTGCAAACGTTTCGTTCCCTGGCTAGGGAACATCATCAGTGCTGTTGGAGCCTCGTGTGAAGCGCTGCTTTGATGTTTCTTCCGGTATTTATAGTGGTTTGTTCTTGCCGCTTCCGGGTGTCAGTTTCAGCTGCAGTGATTTGTATGTGGGGTCCAGGTCGATGTGTCTGTTGATGGATGTTCTTGCCGTTTCCGGGTGTCAGTTTCAGCTGTAGTGGTTTGTATATGGTGTCCAGGTCAATGTGTCTGTTGATGGAGTTTGGGGATGAATGCCATGCTTCTAGGAATTCTCTGGCTGTTCTCTGTCTGGCTTGTCCTATGATAGTGGTGTTTTCCCAGTCAAATTCATGTTGCTGGTTGTCTGAGTGTATGGCTACTAGAGATAGCTGGTCGTGTCGTTTTGTGGCTAGCTGATGTTCATGGATGCGGATTGTTAGCTGTCTTCCTGTTTGTCCTATATAGTGTTTTGTGCAGTCCTTGCATGGTATTTTGTAAACTACGTTAGTTTGGCTCATGCTGGGTATTGGGTCCTTTGTTCTAGTGAGTTGTTGTCTGAGCGTGGATGTTGGCTTGTGTGCTGTTATGAGTCCTAAGGGTCGCAGTAGTCTGGCTGTCAGTTCTGAGACGCTCCTGACGTATGGTAGAGTGGCTAGTCCTTTTGGTTGTGGCATGTCCTCGTTCCTCGGTCTATCTCTTAGGCATCTGGTGATAAAGTTGCGTGGGCATCTATTAGAACATACAGCCATACCACAAATCCAACCCAAACTCTGGATCAGATATGTTGATGACACCTTTGTAATCATCAAAAACACAGATATAGAAAAAACACACCGAATCATCAACGCCACACTCACAGGAATCCGATTCACACGAGAAGAGGAAAAGGATAGCCAACTCCCATTCCTAGACGTGTTAGTAGAGAGAACACCCAACGGAGAATTCACCACAAGGGTACACAGGAAACCAACACACAGACCAAGTCTTAAACTATGAAAGTAACCACCCCAACACACACAAACGAAGCTGCATCAGGACACTATTCAAAAGGGCCACAACACACTGCAGTACACCAGAACTGCGAAAAGAGGAAGAGGAACATCTATACAAGGTATTCGCCAAAAACGGATACCCACGCAACTTTATCACCAGGTGCCTAAGAGATAGACCGAGGAACAAGGACATGCCACAACCAAAAGGACTAGCCACTCTACCATACGTCAGGAGCGTCTCAGAACTGACAGCCAGACTACTGCGACCCTTAGGACTCATAACAGCACACAAGCCAACAACCACGCTCAGACAACAACTCACTAGAACAAAGGACCCAATACCCAGCATGAGCCAAACTACTGTAGTTTACAAAATACCATGCAAGGACTGCACAAAACACTATATAGGACAAACAGGAAGACAGCTAACAATCCGCATCCATGAACGTCAGCTAGCCACAAAACGACACGACCAGCTATCTCTAGTAGCCATACACTCGGACAACCAGCAACATGAATTTGACTGGGAAAACACCACTATCATAGGACAAGCCAGACAGAGAACAGCCAGAGAATTCCTAGAAGCATGGCATTCATCCCCAAACTCCATCAACAGACACATTGACCTGGACACCATATACAAACCACTACAGCTGAAACTGACACCCGGAAGCGGCAAGAACAAACCACTATAAATACTGGAAGAAACATCAAAGCAGCGCTTCACACGAGGCTCCAACAGCACTGATGATGTTCCCTAGCCAGGGAACGAAACGTTTGCAGCAAAAACTTCCAGCTCGGCGAGCAGAACCACAACAACAGATACCCGAGCTACAAATCTTCAATCAGATTTTACAACAATCTAACAGAACTTTCATTCTTACACACTGGACAGTGACAAAACATCCTGAACTATGAAACCCAGTCAAAGCTTTTAGACTTCCTCTAGTATTCAATCGCTCTTAAAAACAAATTTTAATTCACAAAGACAGCTATTCCTTTAATAGTCTCTTTAAAGTATCAATCAAAATGTGAGCTTAGCCCCTGCCAAGATAACTGTAGATTTTGAAACTCAACCAGCATCCATAATGATAGGCCTTCAAAACTATTAACAAAGAACACTTCTGGAACTGCAGACATGCACAGTAATTTTTTTTCTATGCTACGCCAATGGTCTGTCAATCAAAGCAGTCTGGAGGCACTTAAAAAACTTTCACTGGCAGATTAGTCCTGTTTTAGTTCAACTTTAAAGAGCAGGGGTGGTTTAAAAAGAGGTGGCATAATCTGTCCTTCAAGAATAGTTATGGGCACTCCATCAATTTGTAATTTCCAAGTTGCAGGTTAAGACTCTTGGAAAATTTAGGTTCTATTTGAACTTAGCACAAACTTCAAATGGCCCTGCTGAATACAGATTTCCCTCCTATATTTAAATCACAGTGTGTCGCCTTCTCTCTGCAACCAAAAATTAAATGTCAGAAAAGGAGGTGGGACTTCCATATCCAGGTCCTGCTTACCATTTTCAGATATCTGTGTAGTGTTCTCAATACCATAAAAATCCATGTCTTAAAAATACCATCCTCTGTATTTGGAGGGGTAAAGAAACACATGTGTTTGTGGTGACAGCTCAGCAATCTGTTTCCTGCACTATAGCAATGCTGCCTTGGATAAGAGACCGGTAGGATATAAAATCATGAGGGTCACAGATAAGGTGAATAGCAAAGATCTTTTCTCTGGGGTGTGAGAGTTCAAAACAAGGGTGCATATTTTTAAGGTGAGAGGAGAAAGGTTTAAAAGAGACCGAAGAGGGATCTTTTACAGACAGAGGATGGAATAAACTACCAGGCGAAGTGGTAAATACAGGTAGTTACAGCATTTAAAAGACATTTGGGCAGGTACATGAATTGGAAAGGTTTAGTACATATGGGCCAAATGCAGGCAAGTGGGACTAGTTTAGTTTGGGAAACTTGGTCAACGTGGATGATTGGAGTGTCTATTTCTGTGCTGTATGAATCAGAGACTCTGAGGAAGTAATTAACAGTGATCCTGGTCCAACGTTTCCTTTCCAACTGCCCCAATAGCTACTTCTGTCTAAGTGCTGAGATCTCACTGGTGCACTCATTTTAAGATGCATCAAGAATCAAGGATACATGGTACATTACAAAATACAGTGCAATCTACATTGAATCATAGAATTCCCACAGTGGGGAAACAGGCTATTCGGCCCAACAAGTCCACACCGATCCTCCGAAGAGTATTCCACCTAGACCAATTCCCTACCTTATCCCTTTAACCCTGCATTTCCTATGGCTACTGCACCTAACCTATACATTCCTGAAAACTATGGGGTAATTTAGCTTGGCTAATTCACCTAGCCTGCACACCTTTGGACTGTGGGAGGAAACTGGAGCGCCCAACAGAAACACACGCTGACACAGGGAGAATGTGCAACGTCGACACAGACAGACAGTCACCCAAGGGTGGAATCAAAACCAGGTATCTGCTGCTGTGAGGCAGCAGTGCTAACCACTGAGCAACTGTGCCGCCCACAAAGTGTTTGGAATGTCAGAGAGCAACAATGATAACTCTTCAGCAATCAGGGACTTTATAAAGGTAAATATATTAGATGGCAGACCTGCCTTAAATACGATCACCTGAAAAGCAGGGGATTAAAAACTCCGTCTTTTCCCTGGGTTGCATAAGAACAGAAGGTTTTGAAAATAAACAGAACAGGAGGAAGAAAAAACTAAATGTTAATGAAAAGTGTCAACTTAATGGAGTTCCAGAAAGAAGAATACGTTAACAATGTTAAAAAAAAGTAGTAGAATGGAATGAATATGGAAGTACATTCTTAAATATGTTTGCTGTCCTAAGATTACAGAAAAATCTTACATTTATGTGGTATTTTTCATAACTTCAGAATATCCCAAAGCTCTTTGCAGCCAATTAAGTACTTTTGAACTGTAGTCACTGTTGTAGTATAGGAAAAATAGCAGCCAAGTTACATATAACCTCACAATTACAGCAACAGCAATAACCAAATGTATTGGGATTTTCAGTGAGGTTGAATGATAGATAATTGACACAAGTGATAATTCCCCTGGTCTTCTTTGAAATGTGTCAATTTTTTTATATCCAAGTGAAAGACAAACAAGGTTTTGGTTTAATGTCTCATCCAAAAGATAACATCTCTTACTGAGAACTCCCTCATTACTACACTGTAATGTCAGCTTAAATCTTTGTACTCAATAAAGAGTGGTCCAGTTACAATTAATCTTTACATCTAAAATGAAGATGGGCTTCAGTGATTAACTCTGAGAAAGGTACCTACCTAAACTACTGAGGAACATGGTGATATACATGACCCGGATTGATCTCCAGCGGCTTCGACTTTCCTGCAGTGTCTCAACTAATGTGTCTTCACTGCAAAATAAACCAATTAAAACTTATCTTTGTGTTTCATTTGTTGTGATCTCCAAAGATACTGAAAATGTTCAAAAAGATATTTGAAGTTCCAGTTAGTAGCTGAAAAGGATAACATAAAGATTAAGATTCTTACTGCAACAAATTACTAAAAACATTATAAATCTGCATTGTCTTTATAGACAACTTCTACTTTAAAAGCACAGAATGCTTCTTTATTATACTTATCACACCATCACACTCTCCTTCAAATTACAGTCCTTAAAAACAGTCCACAAATGCATCCTGCTTCAAATTAGCTCACCTCTTTCTCATCTTACAAAGTAGTAATTTCATGTGAACTTCTTCAAAGTTACTTTAGCTTTTTGGGCTGTTTCCTAAATCTACCACCAGTAGTTAACCCTCTCCTGACTATTCTTCCCTGATGGCCATACCAGGTAAAAATTATCCAGAATCTTTAGATAGCTGCAGGATGTCTCTCTTATAACTATAACTCTTCTTCCTCTCACAACAACCTGAGGTAATTAGGACAGCCAAGCAGCGTCTGCTCTCTGCTAACCGCACAAAATCTTTATCTGCATTTGATATTCATTGATTTACAGGGAAGCGTGCAACCTGATCTCAAAAATAAGTTTCTCTCATGGCAACATGAAATGCATTGGCCTTGTATCCATTTAGAAATACTCATTAGCTGTTCACGATCCCTACTCCCTTTAATCTTAAAAGACTAACAAGACCCTGTCTCTGCTGAAGCCCTGCAATTTCCAAAGTTTCTACCTTATGTCATGGTCTTCTTGGTAATAGTCAAATAAGTGTTGAAATTATGTGGTAAAGACATGAATTATGCATGAAGTACACAAACAATATGCAGCATAATGGTTTACAACTCAATACTTACAGCACCTTTTGGAATTTTGGAAAACTCAGAGTACCCACTGTAAACTCAATAACTGCTGCCATTATCTTCAATCATGGACACTTTACCTCATCATTATCGTACCATAATCTAGATCTTCCATTGACCTTTAAGGGTTTCAGGTCCGTTGACAAGGAGTATTCAGAATTGGTCTTATGTTTTACCTTAAAGACACAGTTCCAAAATGTAATCTTATAAACTCCATAATGTGGAGGTGCCGGTGTTGGACTAGGGTGGACAAAGTTAAAAATCACTCGCTACCTGACGAAGGAGCAGCACTCCAAAACCTTGTATTTCCAAATAAACCTGCTGGATATAACCTGGTATTGTGTAATTTTAAACTTAATAATGTAACACTTTTGGCCTCTAAGGTCAGATTCCTTGGCAATTTAGACACTGGTAAAGAAAATTGTCAATGATCTTCTTCATTATGATGCTGTTCACTATAAGGAAGGAAAGAATATAATTCATTTTCTAACAAACAAATTCAAGATGAATTCGTTTGTGTACTTCATGCATAATTCATGTCTTTACCAGACATAATTTCAACACTTATTTGACTACTACCAAGAAGACCATGACATAAGATAGAAACTTTGGAAATTGCAGGGCTTCAGCAGAGACAGGGTCTTGTTAGTCAATCTACCCCACAGTAAAATACAATGGTTCTATCTTTAAGAGATATAACAGATGAAGAGAATATAACAACCACTACTAAGACGTAAGCCAACTTGTGCAGATAGTCTTTCATGTGACTCCAACTGGCTACCAAATAATTTACAACAAATAAAGCTGTGGTAAATCGTACCTTGAAACTTTAATTTTCTTATATCAAAATGAATATATGCTATAAGTTCAGTGTCTTCATCATGTCCCAATTCTTTATATTAATTCTTGTCTGTTCGTGCCCATTTTTATATTCCCACATATGATAATGAGGATGGAAGGAAATACAGCCATAAAAAAAATGGCAAAATAGGAATTTTGGATTATGCTTTCACAGGAAATTCTGTTGCCAGACAGCACGGATGTAAAAAAATGATCTAAACGCTTTTCCAGAAAGCTTTAAATACCAAAATGACATGGAGCTATCAACATAATTAAACCCCAATGTTAACATTAATTTCGGTCACATCATTAATGTGCTGTAGTGCAGAGGATGATTGGTCACAGAATCAGCAGGATTGGCAGGCACAATGCAATATATTTATCCCAAATTATCCATTGCAAAATCGTTTTAATGTAAACTAGACTAATTTGAAAGGTATTAGTTTGCTGACACATCAGGATCAAAACTCACTTCTGACCAATCGTTAACAGACTTACTGCCAACAAAACAGCTTTTTTCATATGCTTTGGACACTGGACCTTATTGATATATAGAAGGTGTTGAAAGGAGCACTATTAATAACAGAAAAGCTTTCATAAACAAATAATTTTCATCAAAAGTAATATATTTTGAAATATCTGTTCACCAATATAGCTATATGCATGGTGAAAGCTTTCAATCTAACCCAAATCCAATCTAACCCAATTACTGAGAAAATATATAGAACCACTGGCTCACAGTGGAGCCATGGTATTTATTTTTACTTAATACTGATCTGAGAAATGTGTCAATACAAAGGTGGTAGAATGGCATGCTTAGGTTCTATACTACAATGTTCAATGAAAAACACATCTAGATATGCTGAGTTGGTAAACTCAAGTGAGATATTCAAGAGCCGGTGTTGGACTGGGATGTACACAGTTAAAAATCACACAACACCAGGTTATAGTCCAACAGGTTTATTTGGAAGCACTAGTTTCGGAGCGCTACTCCTTCATTAGGTGGTTGTGTCCACAATCACCTGATGAAGGAGCAGCACTCCAAAAGCTAGTGCTTCCAAATAAACCTGTTGGATTATAACCTGATTTGGAGATGCCGGTGTTGGACTGGGGTGTAAAAAGTTAAAACTCACACTACACCAGTTTATATCCAACAGGTTTAATTGGAAGCACTACCTTTCAGAGCGCCGCTCCTTCATCAGGTGGTTGCCACATTGGGTTGTTGAGTACACTTGTAGGGTGTGATTCTTAAATGCACATAAGAGTGAAGGATTGGCTGGCTGAGTTCTAACCCTCCTCACCAATGGATTTTCAGGAATAGAAAATTTTGACAGATGTTCCAAACTGCAGTCTATGAAACAGATACAGCCCCAAGACCAGGCAAATCATCCCCATATTTCTTTTTTCCTGATTTGCGGTTTTTGAATTTGATATCCCTGGTAAATTAGACAGAATCGTTTGCAGAATTAGTGTCTTATTAGCACATAGATTCCAGTTCAGGTGTTCCAAACTTATATTTATCAACAATGTGAATTTGTTTTCAACCTTACTCATTTATGTATATACCCAGTCTTTTCTCACTCAAGCATATATCTAAAAAAATCTCCATAAACTATTTCACATTATGCCAAACTCACAGCAAACTATGAAGAACCAGGAAAACTCAGGAAGACAGCAGCCTGTAAGTGTCAAGGGAGTGCTAACTGATTAGATTAGATTAGACTTACAGTGTGGAAACAGGCCCTTCGGCCCAACAAGTCCACACCGACCCGCCGAAGCGCAACCCACCCATACCCCTACATTTACCCCTTACCTAACACTACGGGCAATTTAGCTTGACCAATTCACCTCACCCACACATCTTTGTGACTGTGGGAGGAAACCGGAGCACCCGGAGGAAACCCACGCAGACACGGGGAGAACGTGCAAACTCCAACACAGTCAGTCGCCTGAGTCGGGAATTGAACCCGGGTCTACAGGCGCTGTGAGGCAGCAGTGCTAACCACTGTGCCACACAAATCTGGTTAGATATGCAAACAGAAAGCAGGGAATAATGTCAAGCTTCAGTTAGGATCACTGGTAATTAACAGCATTTCAGGTGGAAATCTACCAGCCACTTCCTGAGAATTAGGTGCCTTCTGGATTTACCAGAGGCCACAGTCCATGTTGTTCTAAAACAGAACAACAGAAAGACTGTGTGACACTATATATCTGATATAATCTGAGTGAATGTTACAGTGAGGGGTGTGTAGGATATCAGAGATTAAAGTGAGAGATGTGAGATATATCAGTGAGGGTATAGAATATATTAGTGCTACAATGAGAGGTGTTGGGTATATCAATGCACTACAGTGAAGGTGTGGGGTATATCAGAGTGTTACAGCAAGAGGTATGGGTATGTCTGAATGTTACAATCAGGGAATGTGGGGTAAATCACAATGTTACAATGAACTATCAGGGGTAAATCTGAGTCTTATAGGGGTGTGGGATATATCAGTGGGTTACAGTGAGAAGAGTGGGAGGTATCAGTGTGTTACAGTGAGGGGTGTGGCTTATATCAGTGTGTCACAGTTAGGTATGAGGGGTATATCAGAGTGTTAGAGTGAGGGGTGGGGGATATATTCACACTGTTACAGAGAGGGGTGTGAAGACAGCAGTTTAAGATGATTCACTCAGCTGGCTCTTGGTCTCAGAAGTTTATCTTTTGTAGAAAGTTTGAACACATTGGCTGTGTATTCAATGGAATTTTAAGGTGTAAGGAAAGATACAGAATTGTAAGGGCAGACAAAAGAGGAGATGTGAGAGTATTTTTTCTGCAACCAGGGGAATAGATGAGGATGAAAGATCTACCATTAAAAACTGAAATGAGGAGGGACGTTTTTACTCTTTCTGATGTAATAGAGTAATAGGTCCTGGAGTATATGCAAAGCTGAGTTGGACAGATTCTTGATCAAAAAAGCAGTCATGGTGATAGTGATCAGCTGGAAAGTGAGGTTAAGGCCATAATCAGATCAGCCATTAGGCAGCATTATGGATAGTGTAGATGATCACATGAAATTACAAAGGCATATTGATAGATTAGATGAATGGGCAAAACTGGCAGATGGATTTCAATGTAAGAAAGTGTGAGTTTATCCATTTTGGACAGTAAAAGAATATTTTCTAGAAGGTATGAAGTTATATACAGAGGATGTTCAAAGATAAGTACATGAATAGGAAAAGTTTGGAGGGATATGGGCCAAACATAGGCAAGTAGGACTAGTTTTGTTTGGGAACATGGTTGGTGTGAACTAGTTGGACTGAAGGGTTTCCTGGTTAGAGTTAGAAGTATACAGCATGGAAACAGGCCCTTTGGCCCAACTCGTCTATGCCAACCAGTTTCCTCAACTGAACTGGTCTCATTCACCTGGGTTTAGCCCATATCCCTCTAAACTTTTCCTATCATGTACTTGTCCAAATGTCATTTAAATTTTGTAATTGTACCTGCCTCTACCTCTTCCTCTGACACCGCGTTCCATATACACACTACCAACTTAAAAGTTGCCCCTAGGTCCCTTTTAAAGCTTTCCCCTCTCACCTGAACCCTATGCCCTCTATACCCTGGTGAAAAGACTTTAGATATTCATACTATCTATGACCCTTATGATTCTAAAAATCCTAAGGTCACTCCAATGCTCCAAGAAAGAAAGTCAAAGTCTATCCAGCCTCTCCTTATAACTCAAACCTTCCGGTCTTAGTAATAACCTTGTAAGTCCTTTTTGCATCCTGGCAAGTCTGACAACATCTTTCTTACAGCAGGATGACCAGAGTGTGGTCTCACCAATGTCTTGTCCAGCTGTAACATGATATCCCAACTCCTGTGCTCAATTCTCTGACAGAGAAGGTATGCATGCCAAATGCCTTCTTCACCACCCTGTCTATCTGTGATGCCACTTTCAAGGAACTATGTACCTGCATCCCTAGGTCTCTCTGTTTGACAACATTCCCAGGGCCCTACATTGACTTTGTAAGTACTGTCCTGGTTTGTCTTACCAAAATGCAAAATCTGGCATTTATCTGCATTACACTCCATCTGCCGTTCTTCTGCCCACTGGTCCAGTTGATCAATATTCCCTTATACTCTTAGATAACTTTCCTCACTGTCAACTTTACCAACACTTTTGGTGTCATCCGCAAACTTACTAACCGTGCCTTGTACATTCCCATCCAAATTTTTAATTTAAATGATGAACAACAGAATGGATCCTTGTGACACACCACTGGTCACAAGCCTCCAATCTGAAAACAATCCTGTACCATAATCCGCTGTCTCCTACCATCAAGCCAATTTTGAATCCAATTGGATAGCTGTCCCTGGATGTCATGTGATCTAACCTTGCTAGCCAAACTAGCATGCAGGACCTTGTCAAAGGCCAATTTAAAGTCAGTGTAGACAACATCTGCCACACTGCCATCATCTATCTTCTTGTTCACCTCTTCAAAAAACTCAATCAAGTTAGTGAGACATGACTTCGCACACAAAACCATTCTGATTATCCTTAATCAGCCCTTGTCTTTCCAAATGCATGTCGATCCTGTATCTCAGAAACTCCACCAACAACTTACCTAACATTGATGTTAGGTTTCCTGGTCTGGAGTTCCTTGGTTCTTCAGTGCAGCCTTTCTTAAATAATGGCACAACACTCATCAACTTCCAGTCTTCTGGACCTCACCCATGGCTGTCAAAACACAAATAAATCCACTAGGGTCCCTGCACTTTCTTCTCTGGCTCCCTAAAATGTCCTCCAATACACTTGATCAGCCTTGGGAGATTTATCTACCTTTATATGTTTTAAGATCTCCAGTACCCCCTCTTCTGTAATGTGGACTCTTTTCAAGACATTACTATTACTTCCCAAAGTTCCCTTACTTCAATGTGTTTTTCCAGGGTAAATATTAATGAGAAATAGGATCTCACTCATAGCCTACAATTCCACACATAGATGGCTGCATTGATCTTTAAGATGCCCTATTTTCCCCCTAGTTAATCTTTTGTCCTTAATGTATTTGTAGAATCTCTTTGGATTTTCCTTTATCTTATCATTTTCCTTTTCTGCTTTCCTAATTTCTCTCTTAAGTGTGCTCCTACACTCCTTATAGTCCTCAAAGGATTAATTTGATCTCAGCTGATGACACCTGACATATGCCTCCTCCTTTTTCTTTCCCAGAACATCAATTTCTCTAGTCATCCAGTGTTTCCTACTCCTGTTAGCCTTTCCCTTCTCTCTAATGGAACATGCTGGCTCTGAATTCTCGTTATCTTGCTTTTGAAAGCCTCCCACGTGCCAAACCTGCAAATAGCCTCCCCTACTCAACTTTTGTAAGTTTCTGTTTGATGCCATCAAAATTGGCCTAGCCCCAATTTAGAAATTTAACTTGTGGACCAGGCCTATCTTTTTCCATAGCTATTTTCAAATTACTAGAATTATGGTCACAAAGTGGTCACCCGCTAACGCGTAAGTCACTTGCCTTGCCTCAGAACACAAGAGGAGGTTGAGTTTTGCCCCTTCTCTGTTAGGGGCCATTTATGTATTGACTGATAATTTTTTCCTGATACATTTAAATTCCTCCCCATCCAAGCCCTTAACACTATGGTAGTTCCAGTCTATGTTTGCAAAGTTAAAATCCCTTAGTATCACAACCCCATCACTTTTACAGATATCTGCAATCCCCCTATATATTTGCTCCTCAATTTTCTGCTGACAACGGAGGAGCCTATCGTACAATCCCATCAAAGTGATCACCCCCTTCATATTTCTCAGATTCCTCTCATTTAGGATGAGAGGAATCTGGATGATCCCTTAGAAATATTTTAAGTACTGCCCTGATGTTTTCCCTGATCAAAACCGCCACTCCCCATCCTCTCTTGCCTCCTCTCTATTCTTCCTAAAGCATCTGTACTGCAGTTCATTGAGCTCTCAGTCCTGTTCCTCCCTCAGCCATGTTTCTGTACTACTTATGATAGCCCACTCGCATATACCCATTCATGCCCTGAATGCATTTGCTTTACCTGTCTGTCATCCCATTTCCTCACCAACCCCCCACCCACTCCTCAGTCGAAGCAAAATGATCAGAGACATTGTATAGTTTTACGTCCTTCATCTTTATCCCAGGCCCTGGAGGGAGAAGGAATGATCACCCATGTGCACAGAAATATGAAGTCACAATCTTCTCTGGAACAGCAGTTTCTCAATGAACTATATAGTCATTTTACGGGGAGGAGCATTCAGATAAGGCAACATACATATTAATTGGGCGACCGTTACAATTAATGAGTATCAAAAGCAGAGATCAAGCCGTTTAGTGTTATACAATGAATGTTAATTGGATTCATACAATGAATATTTTTCCCCTTGTCGCTGACCTTGCATACTAAATGCTTTGAATATTGTTAAATGGCTCTACATAATAACTGCTTTTCCAACTTGTTAACCCATAACCCGCAGCACCCCATTGTTAACTGTAAGCTCTTATCTGATCTGAGTCATGCTCAGCTGAACCTCTTGTTTCACAAAACTCAGAACTTAACTCTTTCCTTGCCTGCTTATACCCTATACACATTCTAATGTGAGGCATCTTATATAGAAATAAATGCAGTTTAATTAATCAATCTTCCTTCGTTCCTACCTTGTCTATTTAACTTAATCTCTTTAACTTCTAAACTAACCTCAATTTTCTCTTTTGTCTCACTGCTGTTTAGGGTCCCTTCCCACTGCCAGACTAGTAGCCCCAGGATATTAGTTCCCCTGCCTCTGCCCTGGAAGATTCCAATGGTTCAAAAATCTGAATCATTGCCCCCTTGATGTCCTACGTTTTAACCTCTTGCCTAATTTCTTATATTCACTCTCCAGGACCTCATCCCTTTTTCTGCCAATGACTTTGATATCAAAAGGTAACTAGGGATTGGTAATAAATGCAGGCTCAGCCTATTTTGCCCATATCCCATAAAAACCTTGTTTCAAATGCTCAGATGGCTGTCGGTCTGACATTCTGGTACACAAAAATCAATGTCGCTGAACACGTGGTTGTGTCTGGGAAGCTGTGAGAATCAGTCATTCAAGGAATACCAGCTCAGGCTTCTAGAGGCTTTTTATTTGAGACCAGTCAGACCATATCTCCAGATTTACAGTGGAACCACAGCAAGGATTCTACTCTAGAAATGGTAAAGCCAGGCTTAGACACTTCTTCTGTCAGGGGGTATCAAACTACTCCAAATAATATCCAAAGCAGGAGCTGGAACCTGACTATCACAGCTCCAAGCACATGATCTCCAGTGAGAAAGATGTAACTCACAAGAAATGCTTTGGTAAAAATAATGTATCAAAGTCCTTTCAGTGACCTTTTTAAAAAGAAAACAGGCGTCCATGAGGATCTGAAACCTGCATATGGGCTGAGGTAACTATTGTCAGGGGCAACCACTTAACAGACGCTCTTAATAACTCAGGCAGCAACAAGATGGCTTCTTGATGCAAATAACTGACAAAATGGTTTCTAGGCTGCAAACTGACAATTCTGCTAAAACTGCATAAAGTGGTTTTTAAGTTACTAACTACTAATCCTGCTATAGCTGCATAAGTGATTAACCACAGTCTGCTTCAATAGAGATTAGCAGACAATGCACACTTTTAAAGCATAGAAATAACTCTACTAGATAAGACATTACTGGCCATTCTAACTGACCTTCAGATGCAGATGCAATGGCTCAGTTAGTGAGATAAGGGTGGCCTAAGTATCAGAAAATAAAGTTGGTTCCCAGGAAATATCATTGGACCAAGTAACTGTCAAATAAAGCAATATTGTGTATTGACTGGTAATTGTTTGAATGTACTATGTGATCATGGCCTGTATTCTTCTTTTAAAAAAGTATTAAAATGTCTTTGTTTTGAACCAAGTGTGCAACTCCTCCGAGGAACACAGAAGTGCACAACCTCTATGTTTCTGGACACTCTCTGCCCGGCTGTACGAAGAAGTAAAGAGTGTTTATTGACCGCTCGGAGAAACGAGAGACCCCGCCAGGGTCCAGATGTTCATCTGGTGCCATGACTCGGATCGGTACGGACAGATTGTGGACAGTGATGTAAGAGCCTTGACTCCTCCACTATTGAATGCAGAGGAATCGGCCGGCCAGATGTGAGTATTTTCTCCGTTTGGCTTTCCTTGCATTCAAGTCGCGGTTGACTCGACCCCTTACTGTCTATCTTCTAAGTTTAGCCCAAAAGGGATCGGTCCTGGTAAGAATTAATTGAAAAAAAGGGAGTCAGGGACTCCAGGAGTCGGGGACTCCATTACCAGGTCGGGGACCTGCAGATCGGGCATCCGAAATAGTGTTGGGGACTCTTAAAAAAAAAGGAGTCAGGGACTCCACTAACAGGTCGGGGACCTGAATAAGGAAGTACTTCAAATAAGTTGGGGACTCAGATTCGGTTGAATTGGTGTTGTCTAAATTGATTGCCAAATTGTTCGTGATACATTATAACGAGACTAGGAGAAAGTGAGGACTGCAGATGCTGGAGATCAGAGCTGAAAAATGTGTTGCTGGAAAAGCGCAGCAGATCAGGCAGCATCCAAGGATGTTGCCTGACCTGCTGCGCTCATTATAACGAGACTGTCAGGGACTTTGGAAAGTCAAGAAGAGTTTGCGTAAATCATTAGTTTTGTTGTTTGTTGTCAGGTTATTGAATAGTGAAGGGTCGCAAGTCAGGATTATAATAGGACGGTTGTTTTAAGATGGATAATAATATAGATAAGACGGAAGATCTTATTGGAAGTGTCCGGTAAAGTCTGAAAACCTGCGAAATCTTTCTGGAGCCTTAAATAAGACATTGGCCACTGTTCATCACCCAATGGAAAATCTGGGAAATCTTCTCAATGTGAGTGGTAAATGACTCTAACATTCAGCTACATTAGAGGTGAAGTGAAGCAGGGGAAAGTAGATGCTGTGGAAGAAGGAATTCAGCCATCATGGCAATGAGGTGGTTCTATACATGGCAAATCCAGTAAGTCATCATCATCAAGTCATAGAGTCATACAGCACAGAAACAGGCCTTTTGGCCTAACTCACCCGAGCTGATCAGGTTTCCGAAACTGAACAATCCATTTGCCTGCATTTGGCCCATATCACACAAAAGCTTTGCTATAGATGTACTTGCCCAAATGTCTTTTAAATGTTATAATTGTACCTGTCTCTATCACTTCCTCTGGCTGTTCGTTCCACCACCCACTGCATGAAAAAGTTGCCCATTAGGTCCCTTTGAAATCTTTCCCTCTCACCATAAACTTATGCCCTCTAGTTTTGGGTGGTGCATGTACAGAATGAGCTGCAAGAGGAAGTGGTGGAGGCTGGTACAGTTACAACATTTAAAAGGCATCTGGATGGGTATATGAATAGAAGGGTTTAGAGGAATATGGGCCAAATGCTAGAAAATGGAACTAGATCAATTTAGGATATCTGGTTGGCATAGATGGTTGGCCTTGAAGGGTTTGCTTCCATGCTGTACAGCTCTGTGACACCATAACTGACAATCCTGAATTGGTTGTCCAATATTCTCCAGCAAGTCTCGCCCAGTTGCAGAATCTAATCTAACATTGGGCACTTTGCAAAAAGCCAGCTGGTTGGATATGGTCAGTACTTGTTCTGAACAACCGAAGGGATAGACATTTTTTAAAATCAGGCATGTCACAACACATCTCTGGCGAGATTTGTTCTGAATGTTTGACACAGAAGTCACTATGTCACATCAGCCTCCAACTGAAGGGACATGCTGTTTGATATGATCCGCCAGCATGTCCTACATAGAACTGTAGTAGCACAGGAACAGGCCCTTGAGACCACAATTGTGCCAAATTAAACTAATCCCTTCTGCCTGCCTTTGGTACATATCCCTCCATTCCTTGCATATGCACATGTTTATCTAAAAGTCCTTTAAATGCCCCTATTGTGTCTGCCTCCACCACCACCCCTTTAGCATTCCAGATTCTTACCACACTGTGTAAAAAAACTTTTCTCTCACCTTAAATGCATGCTCACTAGTACTAAACATTTCAACTCTGGGGAAAAAGATTCTGACCATCAACCCTATCCATGCACCTCATAATTTATTAGACTTCTATCAAGTTTCCCCTCAGCCTCCATGGCTCCAGAGAAAAAACAGTTTTTCTAGCCTCTCCTTATAGCTCATACCCTCTAATCCAGGCAGCATCCTAGTAAATCTATTCTGCACCCTCTCCATATCCTTCCAGTAATGTGAGAATTGAATGCAATAATCCACGTGTGGCAGAACTGTAATGTTAAAAGATTAAATCGGACTATCTCCCTGGACATTAATGTAATATTAAAAGGTCAAACTGCACTGAATTGAATTGAACTGAATTGAATTTATTGTCATGTGTACCGAGGCACAGTGAAAAGCTTTGTCTTGCGAGCAACACAGGCAGATCACAGATTTAAGTAGCATAGACAGTAAATAATAGTTAAACAGCAGCAAAAACAAAAACACAGGTACAGGCGAATGCTAAGACTTTGTGAGTCCATTCAGTATTCTAACAAAGGTAGGGTAGAAACTGTTGCAAAACCACTGGGGTGTGTGTGTGTGTGTGTGTGTGTGTTCAGACTTCTGTACCTTCTCCCCGATGGTAGGAGTTATAGAAAAACATTGCCAGGTTGGAATGGATCTTTAAGAATGCAAGCAGCCTTTTCTTGACAGTGGGCCTGGTAGATGGATTCTGTAGATGGGAGGTTGGCCTTTGTGATTGTCCGGGTTGAGTTCACCACCCTCTGGTACAGTTGCCATACCAGGTAGTGATACGTCCAGACAGAACGCTCTCGATGACACACCTATAAAAATTTGCAAGGGTATTCACCGTCATGCCAAATTTCCTCAGCTGCCTGAGGAAGAAGAGACGTTGTTGGGCCTTTGTAACCAGTGTGTCCATGTGAAAAGTCCAAGAAAGTTTGTTGTGGATGACCACTCCCAGGAGCTTGAAACTCTCCACTCGTTCCACCTCTGTGTAGGGGGGGCATGAGTAACATCCCGCCGAAAGTCAATAATGAGTTCCTTGGTTTTGCCGGCATTGAGAGCTCGGCTGTTCTCAGTGGCCCATTGTTCCAGGTCTTCAACCTCCCATCTGTAGTCTGTTTCATCGCTATCTGAGATTCGACCGACTATGGTGATATCATCCGCGAACTTGTAAGTGGCATTAGTCTGGTATTTGGTGACGCAGTCATGGGTATACAGTGAATACAGGAGGGGGCTGAGTACGCATCCCTGGCGGCTCCATTGCTGAGTGTTAGTGAGGATGAAATATTGTCCCCAATCTTCACTGATTGTGGCCTGTGGGTCAGGAAACGGAGGATCCAGTTTCAAAGAATGGGGCTTGGTCCAAGATCACTGAGTTTAGTAATCAGTCTCAAGGGGATAATAGTGTTGAAGGCGGAACTGTAACCAATGAGTCGAATTTTTACGTTGCTGTTCTTGGTGTTAAGATGTTCTGGGGAGGAGTGAGGGCATGTGATATGGCATCTGATGTGGATCTGTTGGTCCGATAAGCAAATTAGAGTAGGTCAAGAGTAGTGGGGAGGCTAGAGTTGATTAATGCCCTGAAGAAGGGCTCATGCCCGAAACGTCGATTCTCCTGCTCCTTGGATGCTGCCTGATCTGCTGTGCTTTTCCAGCAACACATCTTCAGCTAATGCCCTGACCAGCCTTTCAAAGCAATTCATGACCACCGAAGTTAGGGCCACTGGGCGGTAATCATTGAGACATACTGCATGAGCCGCCTTAGGCAGAAGAATGATGTTGGCCCTCTTGAAAAAGGCAGGGACAGGGGCCTGCTGCAGGGAGAGGTTGAAGATGTCTGTGGAGACCACTGCCAGTCGATCTGCGCATGCTCCAAGTGTACGGCCTGGTACTCCATCTGGTCCCATCGCTTTCCTTGGATTCACATGAAAGAAAACTGATCGGACGTCTGATACAGTGACTGTTGGGATAGGTTTGTCAGACTTGTTGCCTACTGTGTTACCTACCTAGGGGTTAACCGAAATTCTGCTGAAAGCAAGCATAGAAGGCGTTGAGACGATCTGGGAGGGATATGTCATCGTTTGTTATCTTGCACGGTCTCTTTTTAGAATCTGACTGAATATTCTGGTAGTGGGTGGGGATGACATTCGTGCAAGAATGCGAATGACTCCCACTCCATTTAGAAAGTCATTTCTTACTACTCCCCTATTGTTATCAGTTTAAACTATCATTCAGCCCCTTCCATTCAGAAATACTGTCACAGCTATCCCACAGCCAATCAGGTTCGCTTGTGTGATCATCCCCAATGCTGAGGCTATCATACCTACATTGTCTGGGGAAATAGCGGTGTCAGAACTCATTTGCAGGGCTGCCCCAAAGCTAGGACATATCACACCTACATTGTCTTGGGGAATGACTAAGCCAGGAAATCATCTGCATAACAATTTCCCAGGACATTTGCATTATCTCCAAGGATGATCTCATCCTACCATTTTACCTGGGGTAACATGTGGTTATGACAGGGGAATGGCCAGCATATCTGTGAGCATTACCAACTGACCTGTATAAAGGGGATGTGTTTTCTTTGTTTGGGGCCTATTTTAACTCTACTTTGCATGCTAGTGAGCAGGGTCAAAGGGAATCATCTGGCTTGCACAGGCTTTAATAAACTTTAACTGCTTGCAGAAGTTGGTGTGTGCAAATTGCAACTCGTGTGTGAAACCTCGGAAAAAGAACCTAACACATGGTGGCAGCGGTGGGATTCCAACCCTCCCTGAGCTTCCAGGCAGACTGAAATAGCGATCGTCTGAGTGTTGGTTACGTGAGATGGATGGGCCCACAAGGTAAACTTCACCTTGATTTCTCTCTCTAAACTTAACACTCAGTTGCCCCCTCAACTCCTGGAACTGGGTGGTGACGGAATCTTTGCGGTAACTCGCATATTTGCACACCAATGAGTCGCTTTGCGTGAACCAGGGTTAAATCAGGGTTCGAGTCCCCAGGGGTTTTAAAATCAGGGTCTGAGTCTCCCACGAAGCCGAGAGTTCAGAACCCTGGGATACAGTACACCAGATAAAGTGGAGTCACTGAGTCTGTCTCTGCACCCTGCCTTAGACTGGTTGTTAAGAGGGGAAATCCCCCACGCGAAGGTCAGGAACCTCAAGTGAGTGCACAGACCGCCAGTACGGTTCCAAAGAAGTCAGCAAGAGAAAGAGAAAAAAATATAATAATATGGGGCAAGCATTAGATAACCCCTTTGTATCGATTATGCTGGGATGACCCCCCAGAACGAGGAACGGCTCAGGAGGTTTAAATAAGAAATTGGGCAATGAAATCTGACCACTAGGAGGCATGTGGGACATAGAGAAATGTTTAAAGGCCGAAGAGGCAATCTGGAAGTGCAATGTGGGCACTCAGTGGAAAACCTTAATAACTGCGTGGCAAAAAGCGGCTGAGGAATTGAGAGACAAATCTAAGCAGAGCAGCTGGGAGAACAGCACGCACTGGAGAGGGATTGGATTATGTGATAACGAGGGTAACCCTCAGCCTTGGGCAGTGCTGAAGAGTCAGTGCGAGGATAATGATCTAAATGAGAAAAACCGACAAAAGCTAAGAGGCACTAGGCAGACTAACAAACCAGGATTAAAACGCCAAATCCAGCTACCAGTCGAGAGCAAAACCAAGGTATCTCCGGATATGTCTGGTCTGCCGATATTGTTCCAAATGGATGACACAGATGAGCAGCAGGAGGACTGGCAAATCCCAGATAGCGCCCCAACCCCATATTGGCCACTACACCCCACTACCCCTGCTAGTGCTGTGAGACCCCAACCTCAATCCACCGACCCGCGACCACCACCCTTACCATCTCCTTCCCTGCCGCCGGTCCCCCACGCTCTAACTCTCAGCCACAGGGAAGTCCCAACCCCCTGCATCCTGACCAGACCCAGGCTCCTGAAAGCTTCGCTGACCCACTGACTTTCAGGATGCGATCGAACACTATAAAAGACAGAGACAGGCCCTTTTCAGACGCACAGAAAACAGGGTACATCGTCCTATAACTCCGACACAGACAGCAGTAGCTGAAAATGTATTGCTGGAAAAGCGCAGCAGGTCAGTCAGCATCCAAGGAACAGACGATTCGACGTTTCGGGCATAAGCCCTTCTTCAGGAATCTGTTCTACAGATAGCAGTAGCGAAGGTGACAGGCCCCACTATTACAACCCCGAGAGCAAGAGCTGGCCCAGAGAGCTCGCAAATGGAACAGCTAACCCCATCCCACCTCACCAAAACAGAAATGGCAACGCTGCCCATAAACGCAAACAGAGACAGTTCCCTACCTGGACAGTTCCTAAGCCAAACCCAGGCGCAGGGGGAAAGACCACTATACAATTTTACATCCACTGGAAACTGCAAGAGATCTGCTTAATTATGTCCCACGCCCCCAATCGAAAGCCAAGTCCAGAGAATGTTGTTGATTATGTTACTGGTATAATTCTAATGTATCAAGCTACACCTCAAGACCTCTTCAACCTATGTTGCATGGCTTTGACGCCAAGCGAGGTTCTAGGTGGAAAACCCAGTTAGGGGGTCACAATGATGGGGAGGCCTATACCAGAGCTGTTTGGCATAGTCTTAAATACCCTCAACAGGGTACTTTCAAGCATGAAATGATAGAGCACCGGCACCCTCCACCCCGATACAGGAACCATCCGACTGAACCCCAGCACTGTCCCCGGGGGGGGGGTCGATGAATATGACCATGCATATGCCACTCCTCGAATGGCCCCAGTGCACCTTTTCATCGTTCCCCTTACACCCCTCCACCGCCTTTCCACCACTATCAGGGTCGCCCTTGGTCCCATGGTGGTCCACTCCCCCCCTCCCTCCCCCCATTAGGGACATTGACATGATCAATGCAGAACTGTTTTCACTGTGGTACAGATGGTCAATGGCAGCAAGATTACCCACTGTTGCACCCGCGATACAGAGCCAAAGGCACGGGGCAAGCTCACTACCTGAAGACCCCTTCTCGGCCTAACTAACCTCCCTTCCACTTTAGCTTGTCCTGACTAAAGACCCCAAGGTTGAACTGGTAATCCGCTTGACTGTTGAGGGTAAAGAAATTCCCTTCATGAATGATAGCGGCCCCACTGCCTCAACATTTGAAATCTCCTGTGTGCGCCAACACGTTGGGGTCTCACCCAGCTCTCTGCGCCTTAGTGGTCTAACTGGGCAGGAGAGGCAGTATCCCCTAACAGAACCATTCACAGTGCAGTTTGAACCACAACCCTGTACAATCCAATTCGCTCAAACCTGTAATTTGTTGTGTGCCCTGCGGGTTGAGATTCTCTGCCTTGATGAGGGCATTACAATTAGACGTAACTCCACCAAGAAGGTTAAAACAATGACTGCAGATGCTGGAAACCAGATTCTGGATCAGTGGTGCTGGAAGAGCACAGCAGTCAGGCAGCATCCGAGGAGCAGTAAAATCGATGTTTTGGGCAAAAGCCCTTCATCAGGAATAAAGGCAGAGAGCCTGAAGCGTGGAGAGATAAGCTAGAGGGGGGTGGGGTGGGGAGAAAATATCATAGAGTACAGTAGGTGAGTGGGGGAGGGGATGAAGGTGATAGGTCAGGGGTGGGGGGAGGTTGGAGTGGATAGGTGGAAAAGAAGATAGGCAGGTAGGACAAGTCATGGGGACAGTGCTGAGCTGGAAGTTTGGAACGAGGGTGAGGTGGGGGAAGGGGAAATGAGGAAACTGTTGAAGTCCACATTGATGCCCTGGGGTTGAACTGTTCCGAGGAGGAAGATGAGGCGTTCTTCCTCCACGCGTCTGGTAGTGAGGGAGCGGGGGTGAAGGTGACCCAGGACCTCCATGTTCTTGGCAGAGTGGGAGGGGGAGTTGAAATGTTGGGCCACAGGGCGGTGTGGTTGATTGGGTGTCCCGGAGATGTTCCCTAAAGCGTTCTGCTTGGAGGCATCCAGTCTCCCCAATGTAGAGGCGACCGCATCGGGAGCAACGGATACAATAAATGATATTAGTGGATGTGCAGGTAAAACTTTGATGGATGTGGAAGGCTCCTTTAGGGCCTTGGATGGAGGTGAGGGAGGAGGTGTGGGCGCAGGTTTTGCAGTTCCTGCGGTGGCAGGGGAAGGTGCCAGGATGGGATGGTGGGTTGTAGGGGGGCGTGGACCTGACCAGGTAGTCACGGAGGCAACAGTCTTTGCGGAAGGCAGAAAGGGGTGGGGAGTGAAATATATCTCTGGTGGTGGGGTCTTTTTGGAGGTGGTGGAAATGTCGGCGGATGATTTGGTTTATGTGAAGGTTGGAAGGTGAGCACCAGGGACATTCTGGCCTTGTCCATGTTACGGTTGGAGGGGTGGGTTCTGAGGGTGGAGGTGCGGGATGTGGACGAGATGTGTTGGAGGGCATCTTTAACCATGTGGGAAGGGAAATTGAAGATCAACTGTTCTACGTAGCCAACAAAGAAACAGGCATAGCTGGGGCGAGGACACCTCTTCCTACTGCCATCTCAACCATGACTCCACCCTCCATCACCAAACCATCATCTCCCAGACCATACAGAACCTCATCACCTCAGGAGATCTCCCACCCACAGCTTCCAACCTCATAGTCCGGGAACCCCGCACTGCCCGGTTCTACCTCCTTCCCAAGATCCACAAGCCTGACCACTCTGGCCTACCCATTGTCTCAGCATGCTCCTGCTCCACTGAACTCATCTCTACCTACCTCGACACTGTCCTATCCCCCCTAGTCCAGGGACCCCCCACATACATTCGAAACACCACCCACACCCTCCACCTCCTCCAAGACTTCCATTTCCAAGGCCCCCAACACCTCATCTTCACCATGGATATCCAATCCCTCTAAACCTCCATCTGCCATGACCAGGACCTCTAAGCCCTCCGTTTTTTCCTCTCCCGACGTCCCCAACAGTACCCTTCCACCGACACTCTCATTCGTTTGGCCGAACTGGTCCTCACTCGTAACAATTCCTCCTTCGAATCCTCCCACTTCTTCCAGACCAAAGGGGTAGCCATGGGCACACGTATGGGCCCCAGCTATGCCTGTCTCTTTGTTGGCTACGTAGAACAGTCGATCTTCCGTAATTACACCGGCACCACTCCCCACCTCTTCCTCCTCTATATTGATGACTGCATTGGCGCCACCTCGTACTCCCGCGAGGAGGTTGAGCAATTCATCAACTTCACCAACACATTCCACCCTGACCTTAAATTTACCTGGACCATCTCTGACACCTCCCTCCGCTTCCTGGACCTCTCCATCTTCATTAATGACGATCGACTTGACACTGACATTTTTTACAAACCCACCAACTCCCACAGCTACCTGGATTACACCTCTTCCCACCCTACCTCTTGCAAAAATGCTATCATGTATTCCCAGGAGGATCAGTTCCACAACAGAACACACCAGATGGCCTCCTTCTTTAGAGACCGCAATTTCCCTTCCCACGTGGTTAAAGATGCCCACCAAAGCATCTCGTCCACATCCCGCACCTCCACCCTCAGACCCCACCCCTCCAACCGTAACAAGGACAAGGACAGAATCCCCCTGGTGCTCACCTTCCACCCTACCAACCTTCGCATAAACCAAATCATCCGCCGATATTTCCGCCACCTCCAAAAAGACCCCACAACCAGGGATATATTTCCCTCCCCACCCCTTTCCGCCTTCCGCAAAGACTGTTCCCTCCTTGACTACCTGGTCAGGTCCACACCCCCCTACAACCCACCCTCCCATCGTGGCACCTTCCCCTGCCACCGCAGGAACTGCAAAACCTGTGCCCAAACCTCCTCCCTCACCTCCATCCAAGGCCCTAAAGGAGCCTTCCACATCCATCAAAATTTTACCTGCACATCCACTAATATTATTGTATCCGTTGCTCCCGATGCGGTCTCCTCTACATTGGGGAGACTGGAAGCCACCTAACAGAGCGCTTTAAGGAACATCTCCAGCAACCCACACCAATCAACCACACCGCCCTGTGGCCCAACATTTCAACTCCCCCTCCCACTCTGCCGAGGACGTGGAGGTCCTGGGCCTCCTTCACCGCTGCTCCCTCACCACCAGACGCCTGGAGGAAGAACGCCTCATCTTCCGCCTTGGAACACTTCAAACCCCAGGGCATCAATGTGGAATTCAAAAGTTTCCTCATTTCCCCCTCCCCCACCTCACCTTAGTTTAAGACTTCCAGCTCAGCACTGTCCCCATGACTTGTCCTATCTGCCTATCTTCTTTTCTACCTATCCAATCCACCCTCCCCCGCCCTCGACCTATCACCTTCATCCCCTCCCCCACTCACCTATTGTACTCAATGCTACTTTCTCCTCACCCCACCCCACCCTCGTCTAGCTTATCTCTCCATGCTTCAGGCTCTCTGCCTTTATTCCTGATGAAGTGCTTTTGCCCGAAACGTCGATTTTGCTGCTCCTCGGATGCTGCCTGAACTGCTGTGCTCTTCCAGCGCCACTAATCCAGTAACTCTACCAAGATACACCCAATGGTGGGCTGTCAAATTGCAATCAAAGGATTTTCTGCTTCCTCTACAGGTCCCTGATCCCTATGTAACCCTTGGTTACGATTCCACTGGGGCTTCCACCGAGCTAGCAGCCATCTTTGTCCCCTTCCGAGATTCCACCCTCACTGTTACCATAACGGGGCATATTGAAGGTAAACACGGATCCACCCTCTTAGTAGATATTCCTGCCCATCTCTGGAACCAACCAGGATTGGTTTCTCCCCACATTACCTTGTCTGTGAACGGTGACAAAGCGAAGGTCCTGGGAATTTTAGCACATCAGTTACCGCAACAGTCAGACCCCGGTATCCCTGACCAGACCCAAGTGCTGACCAATGGGAAGTTAACTTATTTCTCTAGCCCTTACACTGTGACAGGTTTACTTCATCACGACCAGTCCCTACACAACCCCTTTCCCGATCTCTGGTCAGCCTCTCAGCATGAAGTGGGGTGCACTCCTGTGGATCCTATCAAAATCCAAATTACACCAGGAGCAGAACTGCCTTTGATACTCAATTCCCCCAAGACCAGAAGCCACATAGGGGTTACCAGCTTTGATAGACTTGTTCCTCCAACAAGGGTTTCCAGTTCCCTGCCAATCGCCCTGTAACACCCCCATTCTACCGGTCCTGAAGCCAGGACGCTCAGAGTGGAGGTTAGTACAGGATCTCCAACAGATCAACAAAACTGTACAGCCATTACACCCGGTCATGCCAACCCATGCAACCATGATCAGCAATATCCCTGCCAGCACTTGTGTTTTCACCATAGTTGATCTGCAACACACTTTCTTTGCTCTCCTCCTGGCAGTGGAGTCTCAGTATTTGTTCGCTTTCATCTTTAAGGGTCAACAGCACACTTGGATGCACCTCCCCCAGGGATTTGTCCACTCACCTAATTTATTCTCCCAGGTATTGCATCAGCAGCTCTCTGAGCTTTAGCTCTCGGACAGCTCCACAGTTGTCCAGTACATTGGCAACTTAATCTTAGCTAGGCCCTCGGAACATTGCAGATGCCAACCGTCTCCTGAACGCCCTCCACTCTTGGGAATACCATCCAACAAGGTTCAGCATACCCAGCAAGTTACATTCCTGGGGACATTGCTCAGTGCTTCAAAATGGCAGTTGACCCCAGACTGCATTGCACCCAACCTGGCAACCCCTCCACCCATGAGCGGTAAGCAGATGCGTGCCTTTTTAGGCTTGGTTAACTACTGCCGACAGTGGCTCCCCAATGTTACATTACTTACCAAGCAGCTAATCACTTTAGCCTCCAATAAGGTCTCAAGGACCTTCACCCTCGCAGAACACCAGAAGTCAGCTTTCAACGAATTAAAAGCAGCCTTGCCAGTGCCCCGGCCCTCGGGAAACCACTGTATGACAGACCCTTCCAGCTGTATGCCAGTATCCTAGAGGACTGCACAACCGCTGTTTTAAACCAGATCCGCGGAAATCACCAGAGGCCTGTGGCCTATTATTCAACTTGCCTTGACGCTGTCGCCAGGGGACTCCTGCCTTGTTCACAAGTTCTGCCGGCTATCTACTCCTTTGTGACAGCCACGTCCAATATAACTCTCCAGAAATCATAGCACTACTGACTTCCCACCAGACTCAACACCTTACACAGGTTCAACTTAGCCATTATGAGGCAGGCCTTCTGAACAACCCCCTTCTGACTCCTACTGCTCAACCATTAACCCGGCAACTTTCCTCAGTGTCCCTCCAGAGGAGCTTTCCGAAATTCCCCATGACTGCCTTTTGCACAACCACATCTTGACATCCCCCTGACCAGACCTCTCAGATGCACCATTGCCCACACTGGATTTAACCCTCTTTGCAGATGGTAGCTCGTCAATATCACCCTTAGGAGTGCCCCTTTCACGATATGCAATCGTAACCCTCATGGACACATTAGAAGCTGCTCCCGCGACCACCACCACCACCCTCTTACCTCCCTCCCAGGTTCCACCCAGAAAGCAGAACTCTTTGCGCCGACACAAGTCTGTAACCTGGCCACACGGACGACAGTCAATCTATACATAGATTCACAGTACGCCTTTAGTGCCCACAACTTTGGCCATCTTTGGTCCCAGTGAGGATTCCTGTCCTCTCCAAACACCCCTATTCATAACACACTATGTCCAAAACCTTCTTAAGGCCATTCTCCTCCCCAAGCAATTGGCCACAATCGATTGTGCTACCCATGTCACGGACAATACAGACGCCAGCCATGGTAATGCCAGAGCTGACCGAGCTGCCAAAGACATGGCAAGGGTTCGCAGTTCAATTGTGTCCACTATTAACCGGCAGGCACACAACCAAAAACCTGCCTCAAAAACAAAAGGCATTCCAGACATTGTCACAGTGCAGCATTTACAGGGAGATGCCCCTGATTCAGAAAAGCAGATGTGGAAGACACATGGGGGCTCACATTCTGCATCAAGAGCCCTCTGAATCACTCCAGTCAGTCAAGTATGTATACCTGATACCTTGTTACCAATGCCTTCATACCGATACACACCTTGGCAAGGGGGGAATGACTAGTATCATGTTGCGGACCTGGTGGCACGCCCGACTGGCCAGGGCAGTTCAGAAGCGCATCAGATCATGTTTGATATGTCGGCAAAATAATGCAGGTCAAGGGATGCGGTGTGTAACAGGAAAAACACCCTTGCCAGCAGGTCAATTTGAATGTATTTAGCTTAATTTTATTGAACTAACATGGGTACATTGCTATAAATATTGCCTTGTTGTTATTGATGTCTTTAGATGATGGATTGAGGCTTTTCCCACTACTAATAACACAGCCTCAACGGCGGTACGATTACTCCTAACGGAGATCGTACCAAGGTATGGGCTGCCTTGACAGCTTAGTTCAGACAATGGTAGCCACTTTGCCAGGAAAGTTAACTCAGAGCTGTGTGAAGCGCTGCATATCCAGCAGCAATCCCATTGTGCCCACCACCCCCAGGTGTCAGGCATAGTGGAGAGGGCAAAACAGGAGACTTAAAATCAAATTAATTAAACTAACCTGTGAAATGGGCCTGAATTGGTTGAAGGACTTGCCTTTGGCCCTGTATCTTATGAGGATTACCCAATACTCGACCACTGGGCTGTCAGCATCTGAGATAATCTACGGCAGACCTAGTAGGACCCTTTGGGATGCAGACACAAACCCACCCACCCGCACAGATTATGGGAGAGGAAATGCAGGCATACTTTCAGCAGCTAACCTCATATCTAAAGTTCCTACACTCACCGGTCAGAAATGCCTTTGGATCACCACCACAAGCAGTGAACCAGGATTCGAATGACCCGAATGAACTTTCCAACCTGCAGACAGGAGAGCTCATGCTGCCCAAAAACTGGGACCGCCCCAGGCACGGACACAGGTGGAAAGGACCAGATATTCCTGTGAACGCCGATTGCATTCAAAATTCAAGGACAAAGCAGCTGACTGCTTAACTGACTGCAAACAATGGTCCCCTTTAACAGCCTGACAACTGTACTCGCAGTCTATGGCACCATAGCCACCGTTGTAGCATTCGGCCAAGAGGACAATTTGTTTTATAAGACTCATAAGCGTTTGCACAGTAATCAGGCAGTACGTTACCCACGCCCTCAGTCAGTACACGCGTTGTGTCTTGCCATCCCCAGGTGGGACCCTCTTAACCTATATACGGCAGATACCTCAGATGCCCCCTGTGTAGGCCAGAGCAGGAGGCTCAGAAGGATGGCTTTGGGTCGGTGCATAGAGCTAATAGATTCAGATAACACTCAGTCCCCCAACTACACAGGAACCTGGGAAACAGAACTTACTGCTTCCCACAACCCCACAAGCTATCCACTTTGCTTCTCCGGACGGAGATGGGGTTGTGCCTTGGTCCCCACGAATGCCTCTTGTGCCCAGAAACACTGTGATGAGCAAAGGTGCTTAAATATCACTGCAGGATAGCGGTTCATTAGCGGGCATCACCACAGTACCCACATCAGCTCGGCCTTTTGGTCATACCCTTTTTCAGACTACCAGCTGATCGGATCAGGGGGATACTCCAGCCAGGACAGGAGCTGGTGATATACTCAGTTCACGGCTGACAGCCAAAATGCAATTAAGTGCTAACGGGCCAACAGCAGGTTTGTGTTCCTTCTCAACGGGACCTTCTCAATGGCCACCCCGACTCTCCCCGTCCTATTCACTGTAGGAACAGTAGGACCACTCACTGTCCTGTGCCCACAAAAAGTAGGATAGTAGCCTGATCGGTTAGTGAGAGATTCTGTGCGGACTCGAGGGACCTCTGGGATCCTCTCTGGACTGGGAGTTCCTGGGGGCGCTGTCCCTAGGGCATCGGCAGGGATGATCACAGCAAAGAACAAACTTACCTTATTTGTGGGTCGACCATCCTCGGAAACAGTTACCAACTGACCTGAATAAAGGGGACATGTTTTCTTTGTTCGGGGCCTCTTTTGACTCAACTTCGCAATCATGAATTGGAAGAACTAAGGCTCTATACACACTGACCAGATATGCCGTTGACTATTTACTGGCCCAACAAAGAGGTGTCTGTACAATTATGGAAAATAAATGCATTGTCAAGGTTATGGATGAATCATACAACGTAACACAGGCCATTCAGCACCAGTTAGATGATTTCAGACAGGGGCCCTGGGAATGTAAAGACTGGCTCGGGGGATCCTGGGAACCCTATTTGCTTCAGGGGCCAGTAATTTTTGCTATTTTACTCATTGTATGCTGCAGGATCATTATGAATAAGCTACTCAGACCCTTCTCAGCCTCCATTTAGAGGGGTTATCATGGAATGATAAAAAGGTGGAATGTAATGTTAAAAGATTAAATTGGACTATCTCTCTGGACATTAATTTAATATTAAAGGATTAAACAGAACTGACTGAACATTCTGGAAGTGAACCTGATTGGATGTGAGATGGCTATGAAAGTATTTCTGGATGGAAGGGGCTGAATGGTAGTTTAATTTGATAATAGTAGGGGAGTATTAGCAAATGACTTTCTAAATGGAGTGGGAGTCATCCGCATTCCTGCATGAATGTCATCCCCACCCCATTTAGAAAGTCATTTGCTAATACTCCCCTATTATTATCAAATTAAACTATCATTCAGCCCCTTCCATTCAGAAATACTTTCATAGCCAACCCACAGCCAATCGGGTTCACTTGTGTGATCATCCCCAGTGCTGAAGCCTATCACATCTGCATTGTCTGGGGAAATAGCAGAGTCAGAACTCATTTGCAGGGCCACCCGAAAGCTAGGACATATCACACCTACATTGTCTTGGGAAATCACTGAGTCAGGAAATCATCTGCATAACGATTCCCCAGGATTAGGGCATTTTTATTTGCATTATTTCAGAGGATGATCTCATCCTACCATTGTTCCTGGGGTAACATATAGTTATGGTGGGGGGAATGGACAGAGTATCTGTGAGCATTACCAACTGATCTGTATAACGGGGACGTGTTTTCTTTATTTGGGGCCTCTTTTGACTCAACTTCACAGTCCAGCAAAGAGGGTCAAATGGGGTCACCTCACTTACAAAGGCTTTAATAAACCTTAATGGTTTGCAGAAGTTGGTGTGTGCAAATTGCATTTTGTGTGTGAAACCTCGGGAACAGAACCTAACAGAACCTTTATTAAGTCTAATAAAGCTGCAACATTACATCCTTACTCTTGTATTCAACTCCCCAACTAATAAAGACAAGCATGCCATATGCCTTCTTTACCTACTAGCATGGACACCTTCAGGGAGCTATGGCTTTGAACCCCAAAATCCTCCTGTACATCAATACTGTTCAGAGTCTTGCCAATTTTCATAAGTTTAGAAAAAGGAAAGGTTAAGTATTTAATTCTCAATCCACCAATATCATCACAATGGCACCACTATAACATAGACAAACACAATCAAAGGTGTTTGTTTTTTTTTAGAAAAGTCTGAGAAGCCACTATTAATTCTCAAGTTTGTCAAGATAAAAGTTTGAAACGTTGTAGACCTATTGATTCTCTTTTGTCCCACTGAGGGAATGGAGGTTAGAAACTTCTGGAAACAAATTTGGAGTATTTTACCCTTTGTAGTTGTAGGATTCTGACTTTGCTGCAGTTGAAGTTGTCATCAAGTCCCGTAGGAAAGGTCTGACTTTGTTCCACCTTTTTCTGTTTTGCTGACAGCAATGATGGCCTCCATTTTAGACTCCAAGTACCATTAAATTGCAGTGGCACAGATATAATGGATGTCATTTAGACCACTGAGCCTTCCTAACATGCTAGCACCAACACCAGGAATTCCGGGTCAATCCTTTTCACCCTCAAGTTTGATCAGTGAAGATTTCCTGCAGATAGGAAACGGATGCAGGGTTTCTCCTCTATTTAAATGGATCGTGCCACCATGGTGCCTACAGTGCTGGGTTGCATAAAATCCAGCCCACGTTGCCTCTTATCTCTTCAACTGTCTGTGACTGATCTCCTTCCTATCGGAAAGATGTTGTCAAACTTGAAAAGGTTCAGAAAAGATTTACAAGGATATTGCCAGGATTGGAGGATTTGAGCTATAGGGAGAGGTTGAATAGACTGTTTTCCCTGGAGCGTCGGAGGCTGAGGGGTGACCTTACAGAGGTTTATAAAATCATGAGGGGCATGGATAGGATAATTAGGCAAAGTTTCTTCCCTGGTGTGGGGGAGTCCAGAACTAGAGGGCATAGGTTTAAAGTGAGAGAAGAAAGATATAAAAGAGACCTAAGTGGCAACTTTTTCACACAAAGGGTGGTATGTGTATGGTTTGAGCTGCCAGAGGAAGTGGTGGAGGCTAGTACAATTGCAACATTTAAAAGGCATCTGGATGGGTATATGAATAGGAAGGGTTTGGAGGGATATGGGCCGGGCGCTGGCAGGTGGGACTAGATTGGGTTGGGATACCTGGTCGGCATGGGTGGGTTGGACCGAAGGGTCTGTTTTGGTGCTGTACATCGCTATGATTCTATAACTATAGTTTTCCTTAACATTTGATCTCCCAAAGTGCAGCACCTCATACTTATCTGGATTAAAGTCCATCTACCATTTCTCTGCTTATATTTGCAACTGATCTTTATCTGCTGTATCCTTTGACAACCTTCTACACTATCTACAACTCCACCAATCTTCATGCCTCTGCAAAATTACTAACCCACACATCTACATTTTCATCCAAGACATTTATATATATGGATCACCACTAGTCATGGACCTCCAGCCTGAAAAACACCCTTCCGCCACTACTCTCTGCCTTCTATGGGCAATTCAATTCTGAATCCACGTGGCCAAGTCACCAGCACAACTGGCATCACACCAGTACTGAAATTCACACCCATATTTCTCATTTGTAGGATATAGTAAATACACTTTTGGCTTGATGACAGCAGTATGTTCGTGGCAAAAATCTACTCATCCTGCTACTGCAGCATCGCAGAGTGAAAGAGCTTGCTCTAATTTTTGAGATAACTCAGCCTTCCAGGGTAATCCGTTAAATTTTAGACAACAAAATTTTAAAAATTAAGTGAGTATGATGATTTAAGATTTCTTTTGTGAACAGCCACTTTGTTAAGCCTCTAATCAGACATTTAAAAAAAACTGTTAACGATGTACAGGATAATGTGAAATATAATTTTAAAATAACACACGTTAAATCCAAAAGAATGTAATTGATATTTGACTGCCTACCTTTTTAAGTGGATTAGCAAGCCACACAATTGTATCAAACCATTATGAAAACTATCACATGATTCAAAAAGAGAGCATGCCATATTTTTCTTTGGGAAATTAGGAATGGACAATAAATGCCAGCCACACCAGCGATGCCAGTTTCCCAAGAACTAATTTTAAGAATACATTTGCATACTTCTGCATTGATGGGGAAAAAAGCCAGTGCTGTCTATCACCATGGATATATGAAGTAGAAGATCATATTTCAACTTCAAAGTTATTCCAGTTATGTGTCAATTCCTATCAGAATATTTTAAAATAGTTTGAATAACAAATCTGTTCCGGTAGACTTTATTTTGGTACATTAGCCTCACAGCAAACATGGAGAAAAGGAGAAATATTTTCTTTCCACTTCAACCAAGTTGAGCCACGTAAAGATAGAGGTACAGTTACAAAGAGAGTGCATCTCATGGCAAGAAGTAACATTGAGGTATCACTAAGGCAATCAGAACCTGAAAATCTGGATGACCAATTGTCCTATGCATTTGCAAAGGATAGATGGGAAGCCTAGTCTGTGCACAATTTCTGGGACTCAAGCACAACTCAAAAAAACCCAACAGCCTCTTTTAACACATCGACGAATAGCAAAGTGAAACATGCCCAATGCACTTCACAAGATCATTATCAAACAAAATTTGACAGTAAACCACCTAAGAAAATATTAAAAAGTGATTAAAACTTGGGCCAACAAGGCAGGTTTTATGGACAATTGTAAGGAAGAACAGGTTTAGCTGGGAATTCTAGAATTTGGGAACTAGGAACAGCTGGACATATGGTTGCTCACAGAGGTACAAATCATGGATACATGTAGGTCAGTTTTGGAAGAACAAAGAGTTAATGAGGAGAGCAGGTGGAATTTCAAAGTAAAGGCAAGAACTTTGAAATTGAGCTAATGTTAGACTGCCAGCCATTGCAGATTAGTGTGTACAGGAGCCAGGACAGGGACAGCAGTGCTTCAGATAAACTCAAGTTTGCAGAGGATGGAAAATGGGAAACATGGTCAGTGTCCAAACTGGGGGAGAAGGGTCTTGTGGTGCAATTGATACCTCTGATTCAGAAGTTCTGGGTTTGAGTCCCACCTTTCATGGATATATCTTATAACATGTTTGAATAGGTTGATTAAAAATAGAAATGCAAGCAGGCTCAAGACCCTCCTTCTACAGATGTGTGTCAACAGGTTGGTTAAAATAACGAGGGGAAAGTGAGGACTGCAGATGCTGGAAATCAGAGTCAAAAAGTGCAGTGCTGGAAAAGCACAGCCAGACAGTATCCAAGGAGCAGGAGAGTCAACATTTCAAGCATAAGCTCTTCACCAGGAATGTGGTGAAGAGCTTATGCTCAAAGCATCGACTGTCCGGCTCCTCGGATGCTGCCTGACCGGTTGCGTTTTTCCAGCACCACAGGTTTTGACTCTTGGTTAAAATAATTGCAAACTGGGTAATAGGTCTGCAAGGCCATACTATAACCATTCTTCCCTTTCAGATGTTGCTGTGTATGACTATTTAATATCAGGTGTTTACACAGCCTTACATGTGTGTTGAGTGTGTTGATATAGAAGATGAAAAATCAGTAAAACTAGTTGCTATCTCTTCAGCACTGGCTGCTGTGTGTTATCGATACTATTACATTTAGGATAAAAACTATGAACATACTGATACAGCAGAGATGACAAAAGTTGAGAAACATATCAGCACTACTATGGATTGGATGAATAATAGAATGATTGCAAACAACAAGCAGATATCATTCTAGGATCCTATTGTGAAGGCAGATAAGGAATAAATTGAAAGTAAGAAGGATTAAATACTCTACTTTTGACTTTAATCAATTTGTCTCGAAACCACATGAGATCTCAATTACTAGCAAGCTTGATTTTCCACAATATCATTTGTGGCTCATAGTCTAAATGTATATCTAAATGCGTGAACTTAATTTGTGTTCAAGTGTGATAAATTAAAGTTGCTTAGCCACACATAGTAATTGCTATGACAGACTAATAAGTAGAAAACTGTCTCAAACAAGATGAAGATTTGGATCCTTATTTCTGGTTCAAAGCATTTAGGAAAGATGGGGAAATGGAAAGAGAGGAATGGGGGCGCAATAATTAATCAGCCCCTTGTTAAATATCGCTCACCTGCGGGTCTCCGAGTTTAATAGCGGGCTTCTCTCATCCTCAATCTCCGTCATTTTCAGAAAAGACGCCTGACTTTAATTAGCTTTATTTGGTTAAAACAGATTAATTATCGGAAGTGATGGTCCCTCAGACAAACCAATGAAACCAGAGCAAGAACAGGATGTGTAACAGCTCGACTCAGGGGAAACTGCTACCCTGACACACTGTTCCGGATAATCAGGGAGCCTTACATATCTGAATACAACAAACAGATTAAATGTTCACTCTTCCTTATTTAAAGATCAGAATTTTTAAAAAGGTTTAACCTGAAAACGAATCATTCTGATGCAAATAGTTTAAATCCAGAGCAATTTGAAGAAAAACTAGTCTGAATTAAAACTCTGTGAATGCAGTATTATAGTTTGGGATTAAAGCAAAAACAATACTGTTAGCTTTACTGATGTGATTTATGTTAAGGTGATTTTTTAAAAAATAGAAACATAGACAGGATTAGGCTATTCGATCCCTGAAGCTGCTCCATTATTCAATATGACCATAGTTAGAAATTTCTTTTCCCAAGGTGAGCAAGTTCTGAACTAAGAGGTATATTTCTAAGGTGAGGTGAAAGATTTAAAAGAGAACTGAGGGGCAACTTTTTCACCGAGAGGGTAGTGAATGAACTGCCAGAGGACGTGGTAGACACAAGTATAGTTACAACATTTAAAAGACATTTGGATGGTTGCTCATTCAGCTCCAAAACCTAATTCTCACCCCCACCCCATCCTGTTGATCCTTTTAGTTTATCGACTTTCTTCTTGAAAGCACAATGTTTTGTCCTCAAACACTACCAGTGGTGGTGAGTTCCACAAGATCACCTCACATAAGTTCCTAAAAGGTTTGCCCCTTATACTTAAACCATGACTCCTGGGGTTGTGGTTCCCCTACCATCAAGAACATTGTTCCTACCAGTCCTGTTAATGTTTTTGAGATTCCTCCTCATTCTTCGAAACTCCAGTGAACATAGTCCTAACTGACTTTCCTCATATGACGTTTCAGGAATCAATTTGGTAAGCTTGCACTCGCAAAAGTGAAAGATCACTCCCCCGCACCCCTCACCTCAAATAAGGAGACCGAAACTGCACGCAATATTCCAAGTGTCAACTCACTAATGCCCTGTGTAATTACAGCAAGACATCCCTGTTCCTGTACTCCAAATCAATACAGTATTCCTTTAACATATATTACATAGTAAAAGTTAGGGAAGAAACATTGAAGTTTTAGATGGTATGTTTGTCTCTATTCTAACAAAGCCAGATTTGTGGACTGAAGGGCTTTAGGTCCCTAAGTCTTAACAGGATTGTCACAATTACTTGTACTTGATCGACAATAAATAATTTTAAACAATTAGAATTTTAATTATATTATTGCTGTTGTATATTAAAAGACTGCTGGATTTTTCTTTTGTTCATTAAGTGAATGAGGACTGGCAGAGGCAGTAATTTGCCCAGAATTCATTGTGCAAAAGGGTGCCTTCTTGAAAGTTCATGTATGTAGCTATGCTCCCTACAGTGCACTTAAAAATGAAGTTCCAGGATTTTGACTGAGTGGCAATGAAGGAATTCCAAGTCAGAATGCTTTGTAGCTTGGAGGGGAATTTACTGATGGTGGAGTCCGTATGCATCTACTACTCTGTGCTTCTGGATGATAGAAGTTGCAGGTTTGGAAGGTGCTCTGCTGGTGATGCAATGCATCTTGTAAATGGCAAACATTTTTTAATTATGCGACTGTTGGAGGAAGTGAATATTTAAGGTGATTAATGCTACCTATTAAGTGGGCTGCTTTGTCATAGAGTCATAGAGATATACAGCATGGAAACAGACCCTTCGGTCCAACCCATCTATGCCGACCAATTATCCCAACCCAATCTAGTCGCACCTGCCAGCACCCGGCCCATATCCCTCCAAACCCTTCCTATTCATATACTCATCCAAATGCCTCTTAAATGTTGCAATTGTACCAGCCTCCACCACATCCTCTGGCAGCTCATTCCATACACGTACACCCTCTGCGTGAAAAAGTTGCCCCTTAGGTCTCCTTTATATCTTTCCCCTCTCACCCTAGACCTATGTCTTCTAGTTCTGGACTTCCCGTCCCGACGGAAAAGACTTTGTCTATTTATCCTATCCATGCCCCTCATAATTTTGTAAACCTCTATAAGATCACCACTCAGCCTCCAACGCGCCAGGGAAAACAGCCCCAGCCTGTACAACCTCTCCCTGTAGCTCAGATCCTCCAACCTGGCAACATCCGTGTAACTCTTTTCTGAACCCTTTCAAGTTTCACAACGTCTTTCCAATAGGAAGGAGACCAGAATTGCATGCAATATTCCAACAGTGGCCTAACCAATGTCCTGTACAGCCGCAACATGACCTCCCAATTCCTGTACTCAATACTCTGACCAATAAAGGAAAGCATACCACATGTCTTCTTCACTATCCTATCTACCTGTGACTCCACTTTCAAGGAGCTATGAACCTGCACTCCAAGGTCTATTTGTTCAGCAACACACCCTCGGACCTTACCATTAAGTGTATAAGCTGAAAATGTGTTGCTGGAAAAGCGCAGCAGGTCAGGCAGTACTAAGGAACAGGAAATTCTGGGCATAAGTTTCAGGCATAAGCCCTTCATCAGGACTTCCTCCATTAAGTGTATAAGTTCTGCTAAGATTTGCTTTCCCAAAATGCAGCACCTCACATTTATCTGAATTAAACTCCATCTGCCACTTCTCAGCCCATTAGCCCATCTGGTCCAGATCCTGTTCAAATCTGAGGTAACCCTCTTCACTGTCCACGACACCTCCAATTTTGGTGTCATCTGCAAACTTACTAACTGTACCTCTTATGTTCGCATCCAAATCATTTTTGTAAATGGCAAAAAGTAGAGGTCCCAGCACCGATCCTTGTGGCACTCCATTGGTTACAGGCCTCCAGTCTGAAAAATAACACTCCACCACCACCATCTGTCTTCTACCTTTGAGCCAGTTCCGAATCCAAATGGCTAGTTCTCCCTGTATTCCATGAGAATCCTTATAAACATGCCCTTAATAAAAGCAAAATACTGTGTATACTGGAAATCTGAAATGAAAACAATGTGCTGGAGAATTGTTTGTAGCTGGCAATGATCACAATAGGGAGAGAATTCAACCCCATGGAACTTCCAGCATCCATGATGACCATATATGCAGGAAGTCCGTTCACCTGCAGCTCCTGATTGGCCACTGGAACTGTGGATGGACTTACTGTGCAGCATACATGATGCTGAGGAGGTGTTGGACAGCATATTTAGTGGTTGGTCACACCGCAAGTGAAGCTATATGGGCAGAAAAGGGTTGGGACAACCACGAAGACTAATAGGTGTGGACCGGTAATGCAGGAGTCCGCCTCTCAAACAGATACACCTATTCGGATACTGTTAGCTAGGGGTAGGGGTGAGTGGAGAATGCCCTCTCAGGAGAAGGAAAAACAGCCAAGTTTGTGGCACCGTGGTTGGGTCTGCTGTACATTAGGGGAGGAAAAAGACTGTGAATGGTTTAGTGATAAAGAAATCACTACAGGGATTGACAGGTGATTCTGTAGCTGCAAACAAGTCTCTGGAATAGCATGTTGCCTCACTTGCAACAGGATCAGGGATGTGTCAGAGCGGCTGCAGGACATTCTGAAGGGGGAGGTTAAACAGTCAGTAGTAATTGTTTTTAGATGAGATTCCCTACAGTGTGGAAACAGGTCAGCCCAACAAGTCCACACCGACCCTCTGAAGAGTAACCTACCCAGACCCATTTCCCTCTGACTAACGCACCTCACACTATGGGCAATTAGCATGGCTAACTCACCTGACCTGCACCTCTTTAGATTATGGGAGGAAACTGGAGCACCTGGAGGGGACCCACGCAGACACGGGAGAATATGCAAACTCCACACAGGCAGTCACCCAAGGCTGGAATCGAACCAGGGACCGTGAGGCAGTAGTGCTAACCACTGAGCCACCATGCTGCCATTTCATGTTAGGAACAATGACATGGGTAAAAACAAGAATTGAGGTCTGCGACAGGAATTTATAGAGTTAGGTAGTAGATTAAATTAGAGGATTACTAAGCGTATAATCTTCATATTACTTCTAGAGGTACATGTTACTGTGTATATGTGTAGGAAGATGGGTCAGATGAATATGTGGCTAAAGAGATGGTGAGAGAGGGAGGCCTTTAGATTTTTAGATCATGGAGACAGTTTCTTGCATAATTAGCATCTGTACAAGCTGTAAAGATTGTACCTGAACCAGAATGGATGCAATATCCTTGCTGGGAGATTTGCTAGTGCTGCTGGGGAGGTTTTAAACTAATGTGGCAGGAGGCAGGCAAGACTAGATGTCAAATGGGGACAAGGTCAATAAAATGTGGAAGGAATACTAGGACAATCCAGCAGGTGGAGAAGACATGGACGTGATAAGGCACATGGGAAGACAGGAAATCTACATTATTTCCATTTTAATGTAAGGAGTTTGACTGATCAGGTGGGTGAACTGAGAGCATTGATCAGCATATGGGAATATAATGTTGCAATCGCTGAGACATGTTTGAAGGAAGGGCAGGACTAACAGTTCAATATTGCAGGCGATAGAAGGTTCGGATATGATGGGTGGGTGATGTAACAGAAGTGGGAACGCTGCACTATTGATGAAGGAAAGTAATGTAGGAGGTTGTCTTAGAAGACTCCTCAAATGAAGTCATTTGAGTAGAACTTAGACATAAAAAAAAGGATGATCACTTTGCTCGGATTATACTGTAGAGGAAGATAGAGGAACAGGTATGAAGGCAAATCACAGAGAAATACAAGAGGAATAGTGTTATAATTGCAGGGGGAGTTCAACATTCACTTGAGTCGACTTAGTGTGAATGGATTAGACTAGTTGGATTTTCTAAAAATGCATCCTTGTGAGCTTTTTGTGTCAGTATATAGTTAGTCCTCCCGGACATGGGGCAATTGTAGACTTTATACAAGGGAATGAAGCTGGTTGAAGTTTCAGTCAGTGAGCATTTTGGAGATAGTGACTATAACTCCCAGTTTCAAAGTCATTGTGGAATGGATAACGATAGTGCAAAAGTTGTATCTAAATTGCGGAAAGGTCAATTTCAATATCATTAGTTAGTAGCTGGTAAACATAGACTGTGAGCAGCCTCTTGCAGGTAAGTCTCTATATTTGGAAAGTGGGAGACTTTTACAAATAGACTAGTGAGGGTTCAGGGCCAGCTTGTTTCTCTTAACAGTGAAGAGCAAGGGCAGCAAGTCCAGAGAACACTGGATGTCAAGGGATATAAAAAGTTTGATTAACAAAAAAGGAAGTGTATGTCAGGTGCACAAATCCTCAAGACCTGATGAGATGTATATCAGGTTGTATGAGAGGCAAGGGAGGAGACTGCTGGGCCTCTGGCAGAGATAGTTAATATATTTTGCTGGCCACAAGTGCCGGATGACTGGAGGATATCTAATGTGGTTCCTTTGTTCAAGAAGGGCAACAAGGATTGGCCAGGTAGTTACAGACAAGTTAGTCTGATGTTAATGGGAAATTATTGGAAAATATATTGAGGGACAGGATTAATCCACACTTGGAAAGGCAAGGATTGATCAGAGATAGCACAGATTCATTGGAGGAAGATCCTATATGACTAATTTAATTGAGATTTGAAAGGGGATTAAATATATTAATGAGGTACTATCATTGACGTGGTTTACATGGACTTCAGTGAAGCCTTTGAAAATGTCCTACATGGAAGGCTAGTCCAAAAGAAAAGAACCCATAGGATCCAGGGAAAATTGACAAACTGGTCCCAAAATTGCCTTACAAATAGGAGACAAAAGGTGATAGTGGAGGAATATTTTTATGTTTGGAAGCCAGTGATAAGTGGTATACCACAGGGATCAGTGCTAGGACCCTTGCTGTTTGCTAAGTATGTTAACACCTTGTGTGTGAATTAGTAGGTGTAATTACTAAGTTTTCAGATGACACAAAAATTTGTGGGGTTGACGAGGGTGGTCTCATGTTACAGACTGAAATTGATCAGCTGGGCAGAGCAATAGACAATAGGTGCAGGAGTAGGCCATTCTGCCTTTCGAGCCTGCACCCCATTCAATATGATCATGGCTGATCATCCTTAATCAGTATCCTGTTCCTGCCTTATCTCCATAACCCTTGATTCCACTATCCTTGAGAGCTCTATCCAACTCTTTCTTTAATGAATCCAGAGACTGGGCCTCCACTGCCCTCTGGGGCAGAGCATTCCACACAGCTACCACTCTCTGGGTGGCAATGGCATATGGAATGTCATCCTTGTAAGTATGAGGTAATGCATTTTGGGAGGCTTAAAAAGGGGAGGATATAGACTGTGAATGGCAGATGCCTAGGGAATACTGAGCAATAAAGGGACACAAATCCATTGATCCCTAAAATTATCAACACAGATAAACAGGGTGGTGAAGAAGGTGGAGAAGGTGCTTGCTGTCTTTAACCAGAGTGTAGAACATAGCAGTGAGGAAGTCCCGTTACAACTTAATAAAGCATTAGTTCAGCCACAGATGGAATACCGTGTGCAGTTGTGTTTGCCACACTTTCAGAACTGCACTTGACAGGATACAGAGGAGTTTCATCAAAATACTGCCTGGGATAGAAGGCCTCAGTTATGAAAAGAGACTGGATAGACTAGGTTTGTTTTCCCCAGAACATAGGAGGCTGAGTGGGTGGTGAGATCTGATTGTGGTATACAAAATTATTAGAAAATGAGGACTGCAGATGCTGAAGAGTCAGAGTGCAAACGTGTGGCACTGGAAAAGCACTGCAGTTCAGGCAGCATCTGAGGAGAACGAGAATCAATGTTTTGGGCATAATCCCTTCATTAGGAATGTAGAAGGGGAAAGGGGCTGAGAGATAAATGTGGGGCTGGGGCTGGAGCTGGGTGGAAGGTAGGTAAGAAGGCAATAAGTGGATGCATCTGGGAGGTAATTGTGTAGCGGGTCCTGTTCCTGCTTTACTCCGCGCTGAGTCGGTATCTGACAGGGTGGCCACCTGCGCGTGTCTCGTACCAGCTGGTTCTAGGAACCGGGGAAATCCCACACTATGGGATTCCCTCTGGGGCGAGCGCTGAGTCAAAACTGCTGCAGGCTGCACAGCAAGTCTGACCCTTATATCACCCAGGTAACCCACTGCCACCAATACTCAGGCGATTCTCCCTTCCGTCAGTGGTTTAATGGCCACCCCGTTGTCTACCCACTCGGGCAGTTTCCCCGGAAGAGAGAAAAGGACTGGGCTGTTTATGCCTGACCAGACCCAGTCCTGAGTGAATGGCTTCGAGGTGTCCCAGGAAAAACCCTAGATTCTCGACTCCGGGATTATGGCAAGGCCTTTTGAAACACCGTGACTTTACCAGAGGTCCGTGGTGAGGGTGCAATGGAGCAAACAAGACGCAGAGCGACAGTCCAACACCATTTTATTATCAACACCCACCAGAACCCATAAGAAAGACAAACATTAGACACTATACAGTTTACTATGACTATGGGAACAAGATGCTAACGCACACAACGTAAGGCCTTACTTTACACAAGTTAGCAATGCTTATAACTATGACAGTGGAGAGCCCCCTTTCCCACAAAGCCTCAACCACTGATATGGTTCTCGGAAAACGCCACACTTCTGGGTAAGAAACTTATAGCCAGGCTTGAAATTGAGTGCGAGGGTGAACAGCAGACTTGTCCCAGCAGCCAGCGAAGAGAGAGGGAGAGAGAGATCTGTCCCAAGAGTCAGGAGAGCCCCCTCGAGAGAGCCCAGGTACCTCTGCAGTTATAGTCTGGAAATGCCCCCAGGGCACTGGCCATGTCCGATGTGTTTTACACCTCCCTACTGTGCAGGTGAAATGACCTCCGTGGCTGTGTCCATTGTTTCATAATCTCTCCGTTTGCTAACACAGAGGTGCTAATGGCTCTCTTCTGTTCTCCTGAGCCTAGCCCAGACATCGTGACTCCAGGCTTTGTTGGCTTATCAGGCCTGCATAGTGGCCACTTCCCCTCTCCAATACACTTACGTGTCTGGCCGATTCCTGCCAGAACACCTTGGGGGCTGGGCTCTCTTTTGTACAGGCACAGAGATAGCAGCCAGCTGAGCCTGTTGGGAAATCATGTCAAGCTTTCAGAAAAAGGTGGCTGCTCTGTCCATTTTAGCTGCTTTTCCCAGGTTCCACTGCTTGCTCCCTGCTTCTGTGTTGCCCGAAATTGCTACAATTGTAATAGGTCAGTGGGGAGGGTGGAATGGATAGGTGGGAAGGAAAATGTACAGGTCAAGAGAGCAGTGTGCTGAGCTGCAAGGTTGGATCTGGGATGAGGTGGTAGGAAGGGAGATTTAGAAACTGGTGAAGGTGAGGTTGGAGGATCCCATGGAGGAATATGAGGCATTCTTTTTCCAGTCGGTGGGGTGCTTTGATTTGGTGGTGGAGAAGGCCCTGGAGTTTTATGTCCTGGGGGAGTGGGAGGGGAAGTTGAAGTGGTTGGCCACAGGGTGGTGGGTTTGTTTGGTGTGTGTCCCAGAGATGTTCCCTGAACCGCCCCATGAGTTGGCGTTCTGTCTTCCCAAAGTACAGAGACCACAATGGATGCAAAATTATGACAGACATAGATAAGGTAGATCGTAAGAATCTTGTCCACATAGCAGACATGTCAAAGGAGAGTGGCCATAAGTTAATGTGAGGAGTAAGTGGTTTAGAGGGGATCTGAGGAAAATTTATTTCACCTAGAGGGTGTTAGAAATATGTTGTCTGAGAGAGTGGTGGAGGCAGGTATTCTCACAACATTAAAGAAAGTTTTGGATGAACACTTAAAATGCCACAGCTAGTAGGCTATGGACCAAGTGCAGGTAAATGGGATTAGGTAGTTTGGTGTTTGTTGGTCAGCATAGACATGGCGGGCTAAAGGACCTGTTTCAATGCTGTCTCAGGATCTATGACTCTAAACTCAGCAGATTTGGCAGCAGCTATGGAGAGAGAAACAGAATTAATGTTTCAAGTTCAGTATGACTCTTCTTCAGCACTCTGAAGTTGAACATTTCCTTACTGGACTTCAAATAGTGACCCAACCAGAGTCTGATTTCTCCTGTTTCAACTGTCTAATTTTATATTGACATTCATGTGTTCTCTCTTTCTCTTTCACTTGTCTTTCTTTCTTTTCTTTGATTTTGCAACTCTAATACTAATTATCTGATGTCATTTTTTTTTCAATTCCACTCCCCTTTCCTTTTTCTGTTCTTTCTTTATTCCCTTTGGAATTCTATTTCCAGTTATTTCATTTTCTCCTCATTTTTGGGCTACTTTAGACCTAAATGAGTATTACTTGATTCTGATGTTCCCTTTCCTGGAGTACCCAGTCTCTCTCTGCTTTTCCTTGCCCAAATGCTACACCAGTATCTTGATTATATCTGCCTTCATAGCTCTGTTGGGCATTTCTGTTTCCAGTTTACCCCTGACTTCAGAAAACCTGGGTTTTGAAACTTTGTTGAAGACTGCCACCTGCAAGAATTCCTGTTGTGTTCTGTATCAGTTTTGCAGATGGCTCACTGGACTCAACAATAACTGTTTTCCCTTGACGACAGATTCTGCCATACCTGCTGAATTTCTCCAGTAATTTCCATTTTGTTTTAGATTTCCAGCATCCTCAGTTCTTTGTTTTAAATTAATGCAGGAATTCCTTTGCAGTTTCTAATGTCATATCTTAAATGCAGGGCAGACCCTGACATTTTCCTTTATATGTGTTATTTACTAATATCATATCCAAAACCTTATTCTCTCTGTTTCAAATTTGGTCCCAGACAAGTCCCCAAACATTGTCACACCTCACTGGTGTAGCATGATGGAATAAAGTCCTGCTGTTTCTAAAATTTAAAGGTTTTACAAGAGTATAAGAAGTTTCCCAATTTACCTATCCTTGTAGACCCATGTTGGTGGAAAATATGGACCAGTTTTCTGTACTTAAGAAGCACTGTTTAATGGAAATAAATAGATTTTACCTACAAGGGAAATAATTATGAGTTGTCAATATATAATTCTACTAGGTAAAGCCAACTCTACAAAACTCTCCTGACACACACATGCAGATAAAAAGAAATTGGTTGTATGGGTGGAGGGAAAACCGGAATGGCAGTTCTATAGTCCCATACCATATGGTATGCAGAGAACTGCTGCTATCTGGTCCCTTTTCTCTAAGTCTTTTCATTTGCTTACAGGAGTCACAGAGTGATTGATTGGTTCACAACTTATAAAGTCTCTGACTTATTGGATAAAAGCAACAGCTTACAGCAACTGGTAAGGGAAAATAACTTGGCTTTCTTCAAGTTTTTTTTACTGCAGAGAGACAGATAGCGCCTCCCTTTCTGAAGGTTCAAAGACTTCTTATCCTATTGTTTCCACCTACAAACTGTTCACTATCTGGGAGCTAATCATACAGTTGTTGATAGACAGAAGGTCTTTGACACTTACAATTAGTCACCACATCACAGACCAATCAGGTACTTGTTGCCCGCTGAATTCCTCTTCATATATACCACCCATGTCCCCAACCCAGTTCCAGCCTAACTGTAGTAACTCCCTTCCGCTTCTTGAACAAGCAAAATGAATACATAGCTTACAAATATGTTGGCAGCAGACTTTCTTTTTACAAAGTGCAATAATCCCTTTCACAATTCTTGATTTTAAAACAGTCATTTTCCTACTTCAGTTCACAACCAAAAATGCAGATAGATAAAACATAAAACATCTTTACACTATATGTGGTAATAGTAGGTTCAATTGAGACAATAAAGAGGATGGTAAATTATTATTTAAACAAAGCGATATGCAGGGTTATGGGGAAAAGGCAGGAGTTTGTCACTAAGTCAAAATGCTCAGAGAGCTTGTGCAAGCATGATAGGCTGAATGGTTCATTCTATTGGATTCTATAACAATTCAGTGATTCTATGATTCCCTTCCTGTCCTGCATTTAATTATACCCAAATATTCCTCTACACTTTCGAGGATTTTGAGAATTCTTTTGTTGCCATTGTGACCAAACCAAGTTGTGCCAAGGCTTTCAGGAGTTGACTTTGAGTCCCTCAGTGTTCCTACTATTTTCCGAGGCATGAGATTCCTAAGGAACCTTCCAGTAGTGTTCAGCCAGATGTTCCTGCAATTCTCTTTTATCACCTTATGATTGTGGATGCCTCAGCTCAAGCGGCTTCACCACTTTCTTACTCAGTGACTCCTAAATCTGAAAACACCTATGTTTCGGATTGTCCTTTGTTATTGGTTTCTGTTGCTTCTGACTATCCATCGCTACCAGCTTTTTCTCTCTCACCACCTGTGTCTGGGAGAGAAACCACAAAGCCAATATAACAGTTTGACTCCTTTTCAACACAGCCCCTTGGCAACATGCCACCCTGGGATCTCCCAGATAGAAATGCAATCTCTTCCCCACAATTCCCACTCCTGTCTTTTGATTTGAGAATATATTGATCATTTAAGAACTTCCTTCGATTCAACTTTTATTTGATCTAGGGAATTACATACATGATTCACACCTCTTGCAAAGACACAGCAATTTGACTCAGTACTGCTTACAGGACATGCCATGTAACTGCTCTCTCTATTTTTGTTATTTTCCAGACAATTATTATTATAATTCGAAGCAGCAACAATGTGGATAGAAAACATGTTGATTTAGCAGTGGGGAAAGCAATTCATTGGTGAAATCCACCATCAACTGACAATGCTGCATCTACATTTAGTTTGTTAAAGAGACTCCTGATCAAACAGGGAGGCTCTTAATCATTGTGCAATGTTCCTACCTAAATACGTTGCCTTTTGTATTAAATTTGAGACAACAAAGTTGGCATTGGTGCTTTTCAAAATTAAGTGTGATTTATGAATATTTTATGTTACTTTGGTTTTACTTTATTCTTGTGCATGTAAAAGTTACTTGTCAGAAAATGAGATGTGCTGACGTGTCAGGGTTAGCACATATTAACGGTTGTAGGGGAGTTGGGGAGCATTATCTTTATTTTGTGTGAATAAATCTGTGTAATTTTGATTTGGGACATGTGTTTCCGAATGGAAGTTAAGGACTACAACTCCCAGCATGTCTAGGGCTCTAGCTCAAGCACAGAGAGTGACAGTGGTGCAGGCCACATATGCCGAAAGATGGTCTGGAGCATTTTGCTGGGGATTTTGGATAGTGGGCCTTCTTCATGGTATCTGGGAGAATTGCTGAGAACATTTGTAGTTGTGTGTGGCACTTAACATATAAGTTTGTGATTTGTTCCATCATAGTTTGCTTATTAATTCATGTTTACTTCATGTTACTTCTGGATGTTACGATTAAATAATAATGACTGTTTGCTTTGTTGGCTCTGTTTGTTTAACACTTCTGTATCTTATGACTTTATTTTCTTATTAAGTAAACAGAATTTTAAGTTTTGACTTCATTACAAAATGGTGTTTTTGCATTAATTCTTTATTGAATGTTCTTGTTAGTGTCCCAATGTTGTACTCAAAACCGTGTGGGAAGTGGCTGAACATGCAGGCGAAACTCTTCCTCCTTGCAATGCAATGTAGAGGACATTCCTTGAGATTATTTTCAGTATGTGATAGCTGAAAGCATTGTAGGTAAATTCAAAGCCCTATATGGCCTCTGTAACTTAACTTCCTAAGATGGACAAATTTAGACATCATGACATTGACTTTTAGGTTCCTCATTATCTTTTCTTGACTGACTGTCCCCACAACATGCAGAACACCAGGGTCTTCCTACTGTATTCCTTTGTGCCCCAACTCCACACTCTGTCCTCTTTGGATTTCTCTTCTTCTCTTGTGTACCCTGAACTCACTCCATTTTCCCCTCACTACTGAGTTATCCTTTTTGATCCAGAGCCACTATGAAACTTGTCATTTTCCTGTTTCCCTCCCTCATGCTAAGGAGTTAAACAAGGAAAATCCCTGATCTTACAAACTACTGAAGAAAGCAAAGAGGTGCACATTTATATTAAATGATCACAAGTGGATTTCTGAGAATATTATTCACCCTTGGAGATGGGATGTAGTTAAAAAGATGTTATGCTCATTAATGTTCATTGCATGTAAATGTATGTCAAGTTGAATTCTCACGTAGACCTTGTGTGTTGTTCAACATGCCACAATCACACGACTGACTTTATCTCTATCTGCTGAAGGAAATCAAAATTTCCCTTTCCACATGTCATTTCATGCTTGAGGATACATTCAATAAATTAGAGATCACCAGCTAAACATGCTATTTATGGCTATCATCCTTTTAATTTTGACCGTGAACATACACATGGGAAAACATTTGATGTTTAACAGTGATTGGACAATTTTATAATTTCTCCTTAATGCTTTTGGGTTATCTTTTCATCACTAATTCTTGCAACACTTGGGAGTTTGCATCGTGTTGCGTTGTTTGCTTATATTGAGCAAAGTGCTAGTCTACGAATTAAATGTCGCTGTTGAGTTGGTGACTTGCATAACATATTGAGCTGCTGTTTCATGCTGAATCTGGAACTATTCACACTGTTGTAGAATCATCCACTTTCTTCAGTGGGAGTGCTGGAATCATATCTAGTACTGTTGTGGTTGTTGGAGGAAAATCATCTCCAGCCTTATGGCATAATTATAGGAGTTCCTTGTGTAGAACATTGCCCTATCATTTTCAGAAGCTTCAGCCATGCTCTTTGTTCAAAGGTTCAGCTGACCTCAAAGCCTCAGTTGACTGCCCTCCCTTCTCTGAGAGAGAAGATTGTGGTCCCAAGGCTTGATCACAAAAATCAAGGCTCACACACCAGTACTGTAGAGAGCAAGTTCTGAACTTTTAGAGGTGTCCGCTTTTGGATGAGCTCTTAAACTCAGACCCCAATACACTCTATGGTTAATGTAAAAGATCACATCGTATGATTTTGAAGGAAAAAGCAGAGGAGTTATCCCAGGTGTCTTAGACTGATATTTATTCTCAATCAACATTTCAAAATAACAGAATATCTGGTCATTATTACCCTGTTTGTGAGCGTTGTTTGGTGAAATTTGGAAATCAGACAAGGTTGCTGCATTTCCTATATTGGTACTTTGGGGTACCCACTGGTCATTAAAGAAATATAATCAGAATCCCTACAATGTGGGAGTAGGCCATTCAGCCCATAGAGTCCACCTTCCAAAAAGCATCCCACCCATACCCTATAACCCTACATTTCCTGTCATTAATACCTAACCTACACATCCCTGGACACTATGGACAATTTAGCACGGCCAGTGACCTACCCTGCGCATCTTTGGACTGTGGGAGGAAACTGGAGCACTCCGAGGAAACCACGCAAACATAGGGAGAACATACATATCCACACAGACAGTCACCCATGACTGGAATTGAACCTGGGTCCCTGGTACTGTGAGACAGCAGTACTAGCTACTAAGCCACTGTGCCGCCCACATTTTTAAACTTACATTTATAACTTGCTATGTAAATATAAGTTTCATCTGATTTTTCCCCATGATAATATCAGTGATTAAGCCAATTTCTATTTTGCTCAGTACTAATTCTATTTTCCTTTTTCCTACAAATCCTTCTGAAAAACACACAAATCTCTCACATGCAATCTATTTTCAAAAGTAATTTTGCTTTCCATTTCTTAAAATTGATCAACATAGATAAATTAAATATTTCATTACTGCCGGAGAAATTAGCCCAATAAATTAGAGATCACAAAGCACAGTTCGAAGTGAAATTGACAAACAGTTTATTGGTACGGTGATATTGCAGAAGAGAAATTGACTACACTGAAACAGCACAGACAGTCTGTCCAAGTAGCCAAGATTTCTCTTCTTCGAGCTGAGGATGAAGCCAGGTTTTATAAGAATCTTGTACAATAAGGTTAATTAAAATGGGGAAAGATACAATGTATTTGGAGATGGACCAATCTAGTTACAATGATGATAATTGAAAAAGTTATCGGATGAATGTCCTGATTCTCGATACAATGCCACATCCTGACAGTGTCAATGGGTCGGAGATCCCAGTCCGCTTTGCAGATAGACGCTAACGTCTCTTTTGAAACAGTAAGGTGTTTCCATTGTCTTGTCCTGGGAGCAATGTCCTTGGTGGTGTCTCTCCATCTGTTCTTTGTGTAGCTTTGGTATTGCTGCATTATGAGACTGCCCTCGGGGCTCTGGGACAGATGTGTTGACCGGGTATTGTTAGTGGAGCTGAAAATGTGTTGCTGGAATTGTGTTAGTGGCTTTTGGGAAGTGTATTCCCTGGTCTGTGAGTGCTGTCTGGTTTCACTTGTCAGCCTGTTTGGTCCCTGCTGAGGCATTCTGGGTGGTTTTGGTATAATTTGGCCAGGTTTGCTTTCCCATGTTCTGTCTGGGCCTATTATGGGTAGGCAGGGTGGCAGATCTTTTCCCACAATTACCTTCTCATTGCATTTTATAGGAATTTAGAATAGTTAAGAACATTGGGACAGGTTTTTCAAAATATATTATTCTTGTGAAAGCTGAAAATGTGTTGCTGGAAAAGTGCAGCAGGTCAGGCAGCATCCAAGGAACAGGAAATTCAACGTTTCGGGCATAAGCCCTTCATCAGGAATGAGGAAAGTGTGTCCAGCAGGCTAAGATAAAAGGTAGGGAGGAGGGACTTGGGGGAGGGGCAATGGAGATGTGATAGGTGGAAGGAGGTCGAGGTGTGGTATAGGCCGGAGTGGGGTGGGGGCGGAGAGGTCAGGAAGAAGATTGCAGGTTAGGAAGGCGGTGAAGACCAATCAGAACATTTTAAATCTCTGGCTGAAAGCCAACAGTTTGGTGTGTTCACTTCTTTGTTATGACGTGGTGGTGAACTCTTCTGCTCATTAAACCAAACACCAGAAAAGCTCACCTCACCTCATAATCTGTTAAAATATGAGCAACAGAGAACTCACAAGTTCCACTATTTAAAGAAAATAATATCAATTTACTTTTTAATTCTAAAAGTGAATATTAAACAACAACTATTCACAACTCTAAGCCCCCTTTCTCTTAACTGCTTATTACCTGTCTCCAATTCCATAACAATATGCTGTTTCACTTATTAAAATTACATCAGTTTCAAAACCACACAGTGACTGTCGTCTATGGTGTCTTTCTTCTTCCAACTGAGGTTATCTTCTTTCTTTTTGCTGTGAAAATGTTTCATATGAAAAGGTACCTTTGATACAGAATGTTTCCTAATTTCTTGGGTGTCTCTCGATGACAATTGCTATGTCTCTAATTTTCAAAATACCTGCACTTTTACATTCCCAACATCAGATCATCTCATTGGTTCGATGTTGGCAAAACAATAAATTCAAACTCAATTGGGTTTAGTATCCTGGGGCATAATTTAAACTATTTGGTTAAATTCAAGTTATTGTCAAAACAGCAACCAACTCAGGTATCTATTTCACTGCCAAATATTACATATTTTCAATTTGACAGTACACTCTGAGACTGCCATCAAGTCATATCACAGGTTTGTAAGCATTCAGATCAGAACAGCAGTCGCTCTCTCTTAAAGGTACAGTGTACGCCTCCAACTTCTATTAGATTAGATTCCCTACAGTGTGGAAACAGGCCCTTCAGCCCAACAAGTCCATGCCGACCCTCTGAAGAGTAACCCACCCATTCTCCAAAACTTACCCATGACTAATCCACCTAACACTATGGACAATTTAGTATGGCCAATGCACCTGACCTGCACATCTTTGGACAGTGGAAGGAAACAGGAGCACCCGGAGGAAACCCACGCAGAACACGGGGAGAATATGCAAACTCCGCGTAGACAGTTGCCTGAGCCAGAAATTGAACCCGGGTCCCTGGTGCTGTGAGGTAGCAGTGCCACTGTGCCGCCCTTCGTAACTGTTTATGTAATAACATTATCTCATTCTTCATTTAACTGAGCTTTGACATGTTGTGCAAATAGAGTACATTATGGAGATTCAAGGAATACTTCCCCTTGGTGAGACAATAATAATTGCCTTCTGACATTGCCTTTTCTGAATTACTGCATTATAGGAATTAAATTTCTGCTTTATTCTCAGAATTCCATATTGAATGTGAATAGATCCAAATGTTGGAATTTTGTGCTACACCTTGTGGACTTCAATCATGTTTCACAAGACAGTTGTAAACGCACATGAAATATTTGTTATTGCATGTTATTTCAGGTGTAATGAAGCAAAAGGGTTTGAAGGTGAGACAAGAGTGGGTAGGTCTTACTTTACTAGCAATTTGTAGTTCAAGAGGCAGGTTTAAATTACCTGTTATTTGTTGTTGCATGTCATTTCAGGCATGATGAAGCAAAAGGGTTTGAAGTTGTGTTATATCAACTGCAACAAATGTCTAATGTTTAGAAACTGCAAATTCTTTCTTTATTTGAAATGACATTCATCAACAGTACAATGAACAAGAAATTTCTGAAGTGAATACATATTCATTGTTTTCCAAGGAATATTAATTTATGCTTATAATTCCTCATAAACATGTAATACATTTAGCAGTCAGTAACATATTAGAGTTGATGAAAATAAAATGTGTTTAACTTAAATATAGTCAACTATTTTGTGTTGGTCTGTCATTATCTGTATAACCACTTCAGCCACTCGTTGGCTCATCTCTTTGCCAGTCTGAATAAATAAGTTTATGTGTTGCACTAACTCTCATTGTCAGCAATTCCACAGCTCCCATGTGAATAAATTCTAAATGATATAGAGAGAGGTGAGGTAATTTGTTTCATAATTTAAATGCCATTTTTGGAATTACTTTTCAACATTTGTATATTTCTTCCTCTTTCTGCACTAGAGTTGTTATTTAAACTTGCCTCTTGAACTACAAATTACTAGTAAAGGAAGACCTATCCACTTTAGTCTCACTTTCCAGCCACTGTTTTAAATCACCAATACAAAATAATCAGACTGCTTTCTGAAACTCAGTGGCAGATGAACAGAAATTTCCTTCATTTTAGTATTGGGAAGATTGAAGTCTTTGTTTTCCACCTCTGTTCCAAACTCCATTCCCTAGCCACCAAGTCTATCCTTTTCCATGACAACAGCTTAAGAAAATAACATTCTATTGACATCATTTGTTATGAACCACCAGCCTGCAGGTGCAAAACCCAAACCAAATTGTCTACTGTTAGCTGTGGTTGTAAGGTTGGGCAGCACATGATAAAAAATTTGGAGTTTGTGAACAATTACATTAACAACCAATGTGAACATAGCTTAAAAACATGTATTTTATCAAAGCTTTTTGCTTTTATTGGGAGAACAAATATTTATATGGCATGAGTGCACAGTGACAATTAGTTGACAAGTGTTTGGTTGAGGTGTTGCCATGGAGAATGCACTCATTAATGCTGACCAAGGACCAGAAGACACAGAAGTGTTGTCCTTTTATGCCCTACCTTACCTACAACCAGTTGTACACAACACAAACTGGCCAAATGGTTGGGTGAACTGCTACAACCAGTTTTGAGCAAGTTCTTCAATGAAACAGTGAAGGATGTCTTCTTATTTGTGAAGACCATACATAATTTGTATATTAATACCAATGCAGTTTCCAGGTGCTCATTTGACATTGCTAGTTTATTCACCAATGTACCATTCAAAAAAGGCATAAACAGTTGCACTGCAGCGTTATATCATGATGATCTAGATACACCACAATTATGTAAAACAGTATGCACTGAGATTATGAACTCAGCAACTCAAGCAGCTGAGTTCAGTTTCAATGATACCATGTATGTCCTAATAGATTATGTTGCCACAGGATCCACACCATGGCCAGGTCTGACAAATATCTTTATTTGGATTCCATGTTATCTTTGCATGTATACATTTTCTTACATGTCTTAATAGGGTTGACCCTGTGTTCACATTAATGTTGGAACTGAAACAGTCAATTGAGCTCCATTTCCTCGATGTGAAATCATTCAGGGGTTCTCTACTTCTGTCCTCTGAATACATAGCGTTATTGTGTCATACAGCATGGAAACAGACCCTTCCGTCCAACAAGTGCATGCTAACCAATTTCCCAAACTAAACTGTATTTGGCTAATATCCCTCCAAACATTTCATGTATTTATCTAACAACTTTTAAACATTGCAACTGTATCACCATTTCCTCTGGCAGATCATTCAAACATTAATTTGAGCACAGGGTGGACCCTATTAACACATGTAAGGAAATGTTTATATGCAAACCACTTTCTGTGTGAAACAGTTGCTCATCATGTCCTTTTTAAATCTTCTCCTCTCACATTAAAAATATCTACAACACTAATGGGATTCCTACAATGTCACATACTTTAAGATTAGTCTTATTGAATAAGTAGGGCTAAAGCCATTTATTCACCATGAAAACTTCATGCTGAAATAAGACACATCAAAGTCATTTTGTGGGATAATGGCTAACCTGATTAGATTGTTTCTTGCTGTACATTGTGCAAATTCATGGAATACCAGATGGTGTTCACTCCTAGTCCTGAAAACTACTCAGTCAACCTCAGATTACCCTGGAAAGCCGGGCTAATTAAAACATTTAAGCAATAAGTGAAGCTAGTTGTTTCGTGCTGCTGTTTTGCTGTAGTGACACAAGTGGCTTTTGCTACTAACAGGATGCTGCCATTAAGACAAAAAGATGTTCTGCTTCTTGCACAAATAAGTTAGTGGGATATAAACATAATTGCCTATATGATGCCAGATATGTATGCTGTTCTTGCTGAAGACTGGTAGATCATATCAATCAGCATGTCTCTTCAGCTGTTCACAACAGCAGGGTACTGACAATACCAAATCAGACAACATTTGCAAAATTCACAACACAGTGTCTAACATCAGATGTGATTCTGCAATTGCACAACGTTGACTGGACAATTCTAAATGTACAAGGAATTATGCTGACAACTAATTTATGATTGTCAGTCTGGTTTGTAGTCTGGTGCACTTGTGTGTACTGAAAACTACATATTGGCTCCTGCGTTTTGCAGCTAGAAAGAACATGTACACACACTGCACCTGCTTCAACTGCACAAAATTAGCGACAGTCATTTGCTGAATCATTTCTCAGGTTAATGCCCTGACCAATCAGAATTAACTTGCCTGGTTTAAAATTTAACAAAACCTGGCTGTTAACTATCAATGAGCATTATTAAATGCATTCTCTAAAGCAATGCCTTCAAACATCAGTCAATTTGCCAACCAATCAGAGAATGCATTTCATGGAATATAAATATCGGTTTGAGTGTTGAATTTACATTCTTGTGAAATGTCCTGATGAGGGAAGGATGAAAAGCTTTGACAATATTTTTTTTTCAACAATACTCAAGTTCTGTACAACCAAATGACTATTTACCTACCAATTTAAGATAATTGGTTAAGTTCATAAAATGGCTCATTCACGTTTGCTATAAGTGATTTACTTTCAAACATAGTGACCCATTTTCTACAAATATATATGAATATAAATTCAATATTTGAATTACCTGAGAGATTGGGAAGTCTTTATTTCCCAGTTGTTCTTTCCATAGTAGTGTCTTGGCAATCAGAGTTGACTTTACCAGCTTTTCTTTTGTAGTATAACTAGTTGCAATAGGTTGAAGTTTGGCATTCTTGTTTTAGTGCTGATCAGTGCAAGACAAAAAAATCTTTAACAACTTGTCTCTCTTTGCAACAAATCTAAGTTCTCTACCATGAAGCGAAGGGAGAGATAATTCAAGAAGCAGCACAGTAGACAGAATAACCTCCATCTGTGCTTTATCATTCTGTGATTATCATTAATGCCATGAGATTATGTATGTCCACCTTAACTGGCAGATGGACCTTTGGTGTAATGTCTCTTTGAAAAGATGACCCCTCCAACACTGCACTTTCCTTAGTACTGTCAGTCCTGATTATAAATATTTTCTAATCAACATGTTTGAAGATGTTAGTAAACACTTCTGGAGAGTTGGTTCTTTAACCCAGCCCTCCTGGCTCAGAAGTAGGAACACTACCACTGCACCACAAGAACCCACCTCGGCCTAGATTATATCCTCACAAGAGCCCACCTCGGCCTAGATTATATCCTTAAAGCTAGAACACACCAATTCAAACTAGTGCTACAATTTAAGGGTACAGGTCGCATTGAAACATTCAAGGAGGTCACAGATTTGTTTTTGTAAGTAGTACATCACAATTCAATAATTTGTAAATGGCAAAATTAAATATGCATAATATAATTACATTATCAAATTGCAACTTTTTAAGCCATGTCAAAAACTGTGCTTGAAAACATTGTTTAGATAGTGACCTATTTTTAAGGAAAGAAAATGTGGTTGCATCTGATGGCTTCCAGTAATTTCTGTGAAGGTACGTAGTTTTAATCCCTTCCTTCCAGGAACTGCCAGCAATTATCATAATAGCCTTATGTAAAAATAAATTTGCCAATTAACCTATAAAGGCGTTTCATCATGCAAATTAAAAACATACACATAAGAACTATATTCTAAATAATTACTGCCTCCAGTGCCCCTTTGAAATACAGCTTTGCTTTAGGAATTTGAAACTGGAGCTATGGCTTCTATTTTTGAGTCACTGTCGCCTGGAAACAAATTATGTACCAAGATAACAGATTAATTATACTGTTAGTTATTTATGAGCCAACAACAGTCAATTAGCTTTGATCAAATCAATAAATATGCAAACTTAAATTATGGTCACAAAAAAATGCTTGTGACATGAATAAATTATTACACTACTGGAACATACTACAAGTGGGATTGCTTTCTTTTAATAGTAACATCATTCCTACAGAACAGTGAACAATCATAGACAGATTCAAACAGAAACAAGGTCAAAGATATTGATAACACAACAAACTCTGTTTAGACATTGATCATTGCCCTTGTAGGGAGGGAATCACCCTGAACTAAGCAGAGTTTACTTCATTAACATAAATTTGTTAATGTAAGTCATGTTTAGCTGGAGGAGACAGTTCCATATCCAATTCACTCATTTGACTCTTTGACTTCCGTTTATTGCTTTTCTTGGTTCATTGGCCAGTAGCAACGTCCCCAATCTTTGAAAGCTACAAATAGCATGTATTATTTTGAACATAACAATTCACATTGGTATATGTACCTTGCTTAAAGCCAGCAGTGCACAGAAAGCAATAGAAGGAACCAGCAAGGAATTAATTGAAGTAGCATTTTAGGATTCAACCCTATTTCCAATTAATCAGAATTACTGTTTGTGTTTTATATCACGAATAACAGGATTTCTATAAATGCCAAACAAAAATAAATTTGATTATCATGTTTAACCTGACTGAAGCATGTCCAATGCTTGATACTTTTCACTTCCTGAGCTGACAGCATTCAACATCCAGTGTGAATTCTAAAACTAATTCAGCATGTTTAGAGGTTATTTATGCTAATATAGAATGGCAGAAATTAATCAGCATGTTGTAGTCAAAATGATCCATAAAATGAGAATGGAAAACAATTGATATGGCGAATTAATGTTAGAACAGATTGAATGTAACAGCTAATAGATAACTAAGGCAATCTTATCACTAAAATTATAAAATCTTGCCGTTGTGTAACACTTTTCATGAGTACCAGTGAAGTGGTCAAAGTGCTGTCAATTAAATACCTTGGAAGTGTAGCCATTAAAATACGAAATGCAACAGCCAATTTGTACACAGCAGTCTCCAACAAACAGTGATGTGAAGTCATGTGACTGAGAACATTGGCTTCTAACAATCACAGCTTTGTGCCAGGCATGAATCCTATATTTGAGTTTTTACTCTAATTCCCAGTGACTTCAGATTTCTTATACTTCATATGGCCTTGATGTTATGAGCAATACTTGCGTCACCTCTGAAATTCGCTTTATGTCCATGTTTGGACCAAGGCTATAATATAGTCAGGAGCTAAGTGGCCTTGGCGGAAGCCAAACTATGAGCAGGTTAATGTTGACAACAACTTCCAATGCTTTTCTCAATTGAGTGGATTGGAATTATCCTACTTTATCCTGGACGGGATTGGGTAATTTTTCCACATTAGGCTACATTTGGAATATTGCTTGTAGTTCTTGTTGCCACACTTTGGAGATGGTGCAGAGAACGTTTAACAGGGTGTTGCCTGGTCTGGAGTGTTTTAGTTATGAGGACAGATTGGATAATCTTGGATGGTTTTCACTGGAAAGACAGAGGCTGAGGGGTGACTTGATAGAGATTTACAATATTATAAGAGGCATTTTCCCAGGGTGGAAAGGTCAACTACAAAAGAGCACAGGTTCAAGGTGAGATGGGGGAAGTTCAGGGAGAAGTGCAAGTAAACTTTTTCACACAGAGGGTGGTGGGTGCTTGGAATGCATTGCCAATGAAGGTGGTAGAAGCAGATACATTAACAGCGTTTAAGGTATATAAGACCACACAACCATAAGACATAGGAGTGGAAGTAAGGCCATTCAGCCCATTGGGTCCAGTTCGCCAGTCAATCATGATTGATGGGCATTTATACTCCACTTACCCGCACTCTCCCTGTAGCCCTTAATTCCTTGCGAGATCAAGAATTTATCAATCTCTGTCTTGAAGACATTTAACGTCCTAGCCTCTATTGCAATCCGTGGCAATGAATTTCACAGGCCCACCACTCTCTGGCTGAAGAAATGTCTCCTCATTTCCATTCTAAATTGACCCCCTTTAATTCTAAGACTGTGCCTATGGGTCCTAGTCTCCCTGCCTAATGGAAACAAATTCCCAGCGACTACCCTTTCTAAGCCATGCATTATCTTGTTAGTTTCCATTAGGTCTCTTCTCAACCTTCTAAACTTTGATGAAAACAATCCCAGTATTCTTAGCCATTCATCGTATGTTAGGCCTACCATTCCAGGGATCATCTGTGTGAATCTCTGCTGGACATGCTCTAGTGCCAGTATGTTCTTCCTGAGGTGTGGGGCCCAAAATTGGACATAGTATTTTAAGTGGGGCCTAACTAGAGCTTTATAAAGGCTCAGCATATCACTGCTTTTATATTCCAACCCTCTTGAGATAAATGACAACATTATATTTGTTTTCTTAACCATGGACTCAACCTGCAAGTCAATCTTTAGAAAATCCTGAACGAGCACTCCCAGATCCCTTTGTACTTTGGCTTTATGAATTTTCTCGCCGTTTAGAAAATAGTCCGTGCTAGTATTCTTTTTTCCAAAATGCAAGACCTCTTATATACTTACGTTGAATTTCATCAGCCATTTCCTGGACCACTCTCCTAAATCTTTCTGCAGCCTCTCCACCTCCTCAGAGCTACCTGCTTGTCTGCCTAACTTCGTATCATCGGCAAACTTCACCAGAATGCCCCTGTCCCTTCATCCAAATCATTAATATATAAAGTGAACAGCGGGGGCCCTAACACTGAACCCTGTGGGTCACTATTTGTCACTAGTTCCCATTCCAAAAAAGAACCTTTTATTCCAACTCACTGCCTTCTGTCAGACAGCCAATCCCCAATTCATACCAGTAGCTCACCTCAAACACCATGGGCCCTCACCTCCCGTGTGTCACCTTATTGAAGGCCATTTGGAAGTCTAGATAGATAACATCCACTAGGTTTCCCTGGTCTAACCTATTTGTTACCTCTTCAAAGAATTCTAACAGGTTTGTCAGGCATGACCTCCCCTTACTAAATCCATGCTGACTCGTTCTAATCCACCCAGCACTTTCAAGAATTTAGAAAGCTCATCCATAACGATGGATTCTAGAATTTTATCTACAATTGAGGTTAGGCTAATCGACCTATAATTTTCCATCTTTTGTCTTGACCTTTCTTGAACAAGGGGGATACAACAGCAATTTTCCAATCATCTGGGATTTTCCCTGACTCTAGTGATTTTTGAAAGATCACAGTCAGCGCCTCCACTATTTCCTTAGCTACCTTCCTCAGAACTCCATTAGGGCCAGGAGATTTATCAATTTTTAGACTTTTTAGCTTTACTAGCACTTTCTCTTTTGTAATGGCTACCACACTCAACTCTGCCCCCTGACTCTCCTTAATTGTTGGGATATTACTCTTGTCTTCTATTGTGAAGACTGACACAAAGTACTGATTAAGTTCTTCAGCTATTTCCTTATCTCCCATCCCTAGCCTCCCTGCATCAATTTGGAGCGGCCCAATCTCTACTTTTGCCTCTCATTTGTTTCTTATGTATTAAAGAAACTTTTTCTATCATTTCTAATATTACTGGTGAGCTTACCTTCATATTTGATCCTCTCCTTCCTTATTTCTTTCTTTGTTATCCTCTGTTTGTTTTTGTAGCCTTCCTAATCTTCTGATTTCCCAGTGCTCTTGGCCACTTTATAGGCTCTATCATTTTCTTTGATACATTTCCTGACTTCATTTGTCAGCCATAGCTTTCTAATACCCAATCCAACCCCAGATAATCTTTATTTTCTTTGGGATAAACTCTGTATTGTGTCCTCAATTACACCTAGAAATGTCTGCCATTGTTGCTCCATTGTCTTCCCCACTAGGCTCTGCTTCCAGTTGATTTTCGTCAGTTCCCCTCTCATGCCCCTGTAATTACTTTTATTTAACGGTAACATCATTACATCCGATTTTGCCTTCTCTCTTTCAAACTGCAGAGTTTGCAATGATTGAACACGACCATATTATGATTGCTGCATCCTAAGTGTTCCCATACTTTAAGATATTTTATAAAGTCCAGCTCATTACATAGCACTAAGTCGAGAATAGCCTGTACCCTTGTGGGTTCCATCACAAGCTGTTCCAAAAAGACATCTTGTAAGCATTACATGAATTCCCTTTCTTCGGATCCACCAGTAACATTGTTCACCCAATCGATTTGCATATTGAAGTCTCCCATGATCACCGTGATCTTGCCTTTCTGACATTCTCTATCTATTTCCTGGTGCGTCTTGTGCCCCTGGTCCTGACCACTGCTGGAAGGTCTGTATATAACTCCCAATATGTTTTTTTTTGCCTTTAGTAGTTCCTCAACTCCACCCACACAGACTCCACATCATCTGACCCAAAGTCATTCAGTACCATAGATATAATTTCACTCTTAACTAACAAGGCAAGTCCACCCCCTCTGCCCACCTCCCTATCTTTTCAATAAGTTGTAAATCCTTGGATGTTTAACTGCCAGTCCTGAACCCCCTGCAACCATATCTCTGTGATGCCACATCATAATCATTCATAATGATTTGTGCCATTAATTCATCTACTTTGTTATGAATACTGCTATCTTGATATACACATCGGGCAAAAGCTACTAAAGTTTGATCACATATCCCGACATATTCACGAGCACCTTCTTCCCCACTGTTATTAAATTTCTGAATGGACCTCTCAAATTTTAGATTTAACATTGCATTCTTCATTCTGTTCTATTACTCTAATGCACATTGTCTGGCATAATCTGCCTGTACTACACATAAAACAAAACCGTTCATTGTATCTAGGTACAGTGACAATGATAAATCAAATCAAATCAAATCAGAGGAATAGATACTGCAAGTGGGTAATAAACAGCAGTTCTAAATAAGGAATAGGAATCGGTGAATCCATGGTGGGACAAAGGGCCTGTTCCTGTGCTGTAGTGTATTATGTTGCTATTGCGTCACAATAGCAGAGAGGGCTCAAAAACCATTAAGCAATGATTTTTTTTATTCCACTGGCATCAGGTCATTACAAACATAAAGGAAATTAAGGTTAAACATGGAAGTCACAGTATTTTCATAGAATTACACCTGTGGTTTACATCTGGTTGAGAAAATTCTTTGTCTGTCAGATCCTTCTACCCAGAGACCTCCTTCTACTTAAGACACTTTTTATCCAGAGGTTCTGTTTGACTGCTCCTCTGCCCTACTTGGCATCATCCCTCATCATTACCACTTGCTGCTGGAGGACCTGGCACAACTACTCCAGCTGTCTTGCTCGGTGCCTTCCCTGAACATTGCCATTTAATGGTGGAGGTTCTGTTACATTGGGTAGATGCCAGTTTTGAAGCAGTACTGAAATATCTTGCCTATACCACAATTCTTCAGTACTACTGCTGGGATATTGTCAGGGCTCATAGCCTTTGCATATCTAATCCCTTCAGTCATTTCTTGAAATAGAGTGAACAGAGTTAGCTGAAGACTAGCATCTGTGATATTGGGGACCACTCAGGAAGCTGAGATGGATCATCCATTTGCTACTGTAAAGATATTTTTCTAAATTAAATTAAGGGATTAAAATTAGAGGTCATAGGTTCAAACAAGTACTGTAATTTAACTGCTGGTAATGGAGTAAACCTTTTTAAAAAAGGAGTGCTTAGCATATGGCTATTTTCTATTTTTCCGATTTGGAGGTGCTAGTGTTGGATTCGGGCATACAAAGTTTAAAATCACACAACACCAGGTCATAGTCCAACAGGTTTATTTGGAAGCACAAGCTTTCGGAGCGACGCTCCTTCATCAGGATTTTGTCACCGAAAGCTCGTGCTTCCAAATGAACCTGTTGGACTATGACCTGCTGCTGTGTGATTTTTAACTGTCCATTTTTTTTTCTGTGCATCAGGTTTCCAGATGAAGCAGTAGAGGCCGAATCAATGCATGAATAACCACCAAGACTGGTGGGGTGGGAATTTCCTGGTCGATGGATTAAGATAGGATGGGTGTCCCTTCCTGCCCCTCACAACCCACCCGCCCCCATGCTGAGCGAGTGAATGAATGAATGAATGAGCTGAGTGACGTGTTCCCCTTCCAGCCAGCTCTCGCGATATGATGAACAGCGGCAGTTGCCGTGTGCTGATTGGATGGCGGCCGCGGGCTGGCGAGGCCTCCGCCATGGGCTCGGTCAGCCTTTGTCCCGTCCCCGAGTGAGACCGTGAGGGATTGACGGAGGGTCAAAGTGTGTCCGGTCACGTTTACTCAGCCTTTTCCTGATCTTCAGACCGATCCTCTGACGGCTCGCTTGAAGTACCGACCTGCAGTTGGACGGCTCGGCCGGCTGCAGCCCACTCTAGGGTGAGGGTCACCGGCTGCAGCCCACTCTAGGGTGAGGGTCACCGGCTGCAAGAGATTTCTGAGCTGGGCAAAACTTTTCAGTTAAATCGGTGGAGCCCCGTAAGGCGCAGTGCCGAATTTTAATGTGTTTTGGGTAATTTGGTTTGTTTTTTTTCCGAATACTAAACTGATGGGTGTTTTAAGAACCGTTTGTAGTTGACAGAATTGACCCCTTTCATTGATAAAGATGCTGTTGAGCACAGGGGTTAATATTTTTCTGCAGATCTTCATGTGGATTTAGGTTTCGATTTTATGAGGAAAATTCAAAAGACAGGCTGCAAAATAGTCTGGGCCAAAGCGAGTAGTATAAACCAGCAAATATATGATTACAGAACGAATACTTTGTGACCTTTAGGTTTGAGCTTCCCTCCAAAAATAAATTCATGAGTATCAGTCCACCCATGCACAAGATTCAAACTGGAACAAAAGGAATCCTTGCTAAACTTAAGACATCTCAATTGTTGTATCCAATTACATTTTGGAATAGTTTCAAAGAATGAATCTTTCCTTGCAACATTTTTGTAGGTTTCAGTAAAATTTCGTGAATTTTATTCATGTTTTAATTTCCCAGAATGGCAACAGTCTGTGAGTATTCATAGTTATTAGGTTGTAGACTCAAGGCTGTTCTGGAGTCTTGAGAATTTAATCTAAGATGCCACATCAGTCCAACAATGAAGGAAAACTGCTCTAAATATGTGCACTGATAAGATGTTAAAAATGGGCCCAAAATGGCCCTGCATATGGACACAAAGGATTACATTGTACTACTTGAGAGAAAGCTGTGTTGTTCTTTTGATATCATAGCTAACATGTATCTGTCAGCCAACACATTGCTGCTTGTGGCACAAAGTTACTGCTAAGTTTTCATATTTACAACAATCATTCCACTTTTTTGTCAAGGAACTTGGAGTATGCAGGGTTTGTGAAGGTTTGTGGCTCAGGTTGAGGTTTACTCGCTGAGCTGTAGGTTTAATCTCCAGACGTTTCATTACCTGGCTAGGTAACATCATCAGTGGTGACCTCCAAGTAAAGCGAAGCTGTTGTCTTCTGCTTTCTATTTATATGTTTGGCCTGGATGGGGTTCCTGGGGTTTGTGGTGATATCATTTCCTGTTCGTTGTCTGAGGGGTTGATAGATGGTATCCAGATCTATGTGTTTGTTTATGGTGTTGTGGTTGGAGTGCGAGGCCTCTAGGAATTCTCTGGCATGTCATTGCTTATAGCCTGTCCCAGGATAGATGTGTTGTCCAAGTCGAAATGGTGTTTTTTTTCCTCCGTGTTTAGGGCAACGAGGGAGAGAGGGTCATGTCTTTTTGTGGCTCGCTGGTGTTAATGTATCCTGGTGGCTAACCTTCTTCCTAGGACAAACTCTCTCTCCCTCGTAGCCCTACACATGAAGGAAAAAAACACACCATTTCGACTGAGACAATACATCTATCCTGGGACAGGCTAAGCAAAGACATGCCAGAGAATTCCTCGAGGCCTCGCACTCCAACCACAACGCCATAAATAAACATATAGATCTAGATACCATCTATCAACCCCTCAGAGAACGAACAGGAAATGTCACCACAAACCCCAGGAACCCCATCCAGGCCAAACATATAAATAGAAAGCAGAAGACAACAGCTTCGCTTTACTTGGAGGTCGCCACTGATGATGTTACCTAGTCAGGTAATGAAACGTCTAGATTTCAAACCTACAGCTCAGCGAGCAAACCTACACCCTAAACTTGGAATATTTTACTTGGTGAAAGCCGCCATAATGCATTTATTTTTCTTTCACATGGGAAAAATAAGGGGCAATACCAGTTAAAGGAGAGTAAGAACACTGGTAACTGGTTGTATTAGAATAACCTTTGAGATGGTAGGGTAAGCTGAAGTAATTGCTAAAGTCTCTAAGCTGTATAAATAGAGTATGAAATGCAGGCAGTTACACTAAACATGTATAAAAATGTCAGTTCATCCCCAATTTGGAATAATAGGTATTAATTTATGTTCTTTGGGTTTGATGGTGGGTTGGAAGTTTGTGATTCCACTATGATCATATTAAATTGAAACCACACAAGGGCCTTATCCTGCTGCCACTGGTGATGGGCCTGTAACTACATAGAGAGCATGACAAGCAAGCTTATAGGGTTGTTTGGGTCGTCTGGGAGCTCTCATTCAAAGATCTGATTGAGGGACTTAGCAAGAAGTGTGGTAGTGCCAGCTGGGAGCCATCTACCTTGCCATGGTGCCTATTAACAGTCACACCCCCACCCCATCCTCTCAGCCCCAACACACACTGGTCATTGCATAATTCTGGCCTGGGTAGCCCCACAATCCTGGGCAACATAGTAATCCAGTTGAAGACATTGCCTCCAATTTGAGCTATTAAGGAAAAAAAATCCTGCCAAACTTTTTATTTGTTTTGTAGGTAGTATTTTTACCCATGGGGTCCTGTTCCTAATGAAAGTCTGTTTTTGGCCAATTAGTTACCTGGGTGGATTGTAATGCAGGCCTCCCCAAAGGAGTCAACATGGATCACTTGCTGAATCAACAGCTGGGGGGCTGAGACGTGTTGTATCGATGAAATTCCTCCTATTATGTCAAACTCTGTTCAGACATTGAAAATAAAGTGAAAGCTTTAGCATGGATAGTTAAGAGATTACGATAAATTGTAGAAGTTGAAGTTGCTTTCCTTAGTTAAGAGGAGAGTTGATAAAACTTTGTAATTATGAAGGGATTACAAAGTAAAAGATATAAACTATTTTCAGAGGCTGAAGAGTTAGAAGACACCAATGAAACTGGTTGGCAAAAGGACTTGATAAATAAGCTAAAATATTTTAATGCATTTAGCTCTCAAGCTTTGAAATGCTCCTGCTTTGCATAGCCATTTTTTGTGTGTAGTATGTTTATATTTGCATATAAATAGGTTAGACCAAAGAGAGTCAACAATGTTATCCGTCTGGACTTCCAGAAGGCCTTTAAGATTCTAGGACTATACTTGAAGTTTAGAAGGATAAGAGGGTATCTGACTGAAACTTACAGAATACTGTACAGCCTGGACAGAATGGACGTTGGGAAGATGTTTCCATTGGCTGGAGAGATGAGGACCTGAGGGCACAGCCTTAGAGTAAAAGGAAGACCCTTTAGAATGGAGATCAGGAGAAGTGTCCTCAGCCAGAGTGCCGTGAATCTTTGGAATTCATTGCCACAGAAGGCTGTGGAGGCCAAGTTATAAAGAATATTTAAAACAGAGGTAGATAGGTTCTTGATTGCCAAAGAGCTGAAAGCAGGCAAATGGGGTTGAAAAACTTATCAGCTGTGATTGAATGGCAGAGCAGATTTGATGGGCCTATGTCTTATGTCTTAATAGTGAGAAATGCAGTATTTAATTCAATAAAAGGCTTTCATCCTGCTGCATGGCTGCAAATGAAGGTTCCTGGAAATAAGTTTGAGGGGGTGAAGGAATAAATTCAATCGTAGCTTTGAAAGGAACATGGAATAATAGGCAAGAAGGGGATTAAGTAGATCTATCTGTGAAAGAGCCCAGCCTCAACTGTTTGGGGCTTCATTCTTTGTAATTTAAAGGGGCTACTTTTAAATTTCTGGTTGCACTTCATCCCCGTGCTTCTGATCTTTGGTACCTGGTGTGAAGTGAAATGACAAGACAGAGAATCTCCTCGTGGGTCTTCTCTTGTGCCTGATAGGTTGAGGCAACAGACTTTAGTGTAGGAGTGCATTGCATTCAATGACCTACCTTTCTTCTGTGGTTATAGCTATATCAGTGTGCCATGAGATAAAGACCATACGGCTGAAGAATATCAGTAAACACCCTTTTATAATTGCTATATGTTACAAATACTGGCAAGCATATCATCCCTTAAAATGGTATTTTATTTAAATTGATAAATTTCTCTTAAACTTTTGATTTTCTGCTACAGCTGCCCTTGTGGTTTATCAACCTTAATTTGGCTATTGTTTTATTTAAAATAGTAGACGTGATAGGCTAAATGGCTTTCTTCAGAGCTGAAGTATTTTCTGAATCTTGTGTATTGCAAACGCAAACTGGCCCTGCCACTTTGAACCTTTTCAGAATACTTCAAAACTACATGTCTAATGCTGAGAATTTTTTTTTGGGTGCACGTTGTTTGACATCAATTTGCATTTCTGTGGCATCTTGATGGGTTAAAAGGAGTGGCCCACAGTGGAGAAGAGAAATGGATACCAAGTGGGGAGACGAAGAAGGAAGAGAAAAATTGAATGAAATGATTTGTTGAATCAAAAGATTTATGGAGGCTTTAAAAACCCTGGTCTTATGAGGGCATCCTTGAGCACCTTCAGGTGACTGTAGCATTCCCTCTCATCAGAATAGATCCTCTGTATGCGTAGGGTTTGTCTGTAGGGGTTGGCTGTTTTAATATGTTTCAGGTAGAAACTAGAGAAGTGCAGCATTGTGAAGTTTTCTGTGGGTTTGCAGTAGAGTGAGATACTGAGGTGCCCATATTTCATGGAGATATGTGTGTCTAAGAATGAGACAGATACTAAAGAGTAGGCCATGGTAATCTGGTGGGATGAAACCCGTTGATATTACCATGTAGGCATTTCCGTGTCTCCTAGCCATGGGTCCAGTGGAAGAAAATGTTGTCAATAATACCTGGTGTATAGTGTTGGTTGGATGTCCTGTGCAGCAAAGACGTCTTATTCAAAGCTGTGCATGAAAATGTTGGCACATTGGGGTCCAAATTTGGTCATGTGTCTGGATGAAGAACTGATTGTCAAAAAGCGAGGATGAAGCGAATGAGTTGTAGGATGGTTCTTGGAGATTGGCAGTTGTTGGCAATGAGTACTGAGGCTGTTGTCACGATGCTGTCATTGTGGGGGATGCTGGTGTAGAATGCTGAAATATCTGTTGTGATGGGGAATGTTGTATCACTCCAACTAGTATCTTACATACCCATGAGGCCGGACACCACTTTGACTGGGACAACGCATCCATATAGGATTAGCCAAACAGACACGCATGAGAATTCCTAGAAGCATGGCTAGGAACAAACGCATCGACTTGGACCTCATTTACCACCCTCTGAGAAAAAGAACAGGAAACGACATCACCAATCCAAGGAAACCTAAACACATAAATAGAAAGCGGGACATAACACCAGCGTTTCACCAGAAACTCAATGATGATGTCACCTAGTATGGTGAAGAAATGTCTGAAAACGAACCTTCAAGCTCAGCAAGCTGGGGGTCCCCTGTACAATGGGTTTCAAGATGCCTTCGATATAGCCAGAGATGTTCTCACACATGTACCAATTGCCTGGTATGATGGGATGTCCAGATATGTTGGCTTTGTGTATCTTCAGAAGGCAGCAGAAGTCCCCTACGTGAGAAGTATGTGGGATGAGAGCAAACTAGCCAATTGGGTACAGAACTGGCTCAAAGGAAGAAGACAGAGTGGTGGTGGAGGGTTGTTTTTCAGACTGGACGCCTGTGACCAGTGGAGTGCCACATGGATCGGTGCTGGGTCCTCAACTTTTTGTCATTTACATAAATAATTTGGATGCGAGCATAAGAGGTTCAGTTAGTAAGTTTGCAGATGACACCAAAATTGGAGGTGTAGTGGACAGCGAAGAGGATTACGTCACATTACAACAGGATCTGGACCAGATGGGCCAATGGGCTGAGAAGTGGCAGATGGAGTTTAATTCCGATAAATGCAAGGTGCTGCATTTTGGGAAAGCAAATCTTAGCAGGATTTATACATTTAACGGTAAGGTCCTAGAGAGCTTTGCTAAACAAAGAGATCTTGGAGTGCAGGTTCACAGCTCCTTGAAAGTGGAGCCGCAGGTGGATAAGATAGTGAAGAAGGCTTTTGGTATGCTTTCCTTTATTGGTCAGAGTATTGAGTACAGGAGTTGGGAGATCATGTTGCGGCTGTATAGGACATTGGTTAGGCCATTGTTGGAATATTGAGTGCAGTTTTGGTCTCCTTCCTATTCGGAAAGATGTTGTGAAACTTGAAAGGGTTCAGAAAGGATTTACAAGGATGCTGCCAGGGTTGGAGGATCAGAGCTACAGGGAGAGGCTGAACAGGCTGGGGCTGTTTTCCCTGGAGTGTCGGAGGCTGAGGGGTGACCGTATAGAGGTTTACAAAATTGAGGGGCATGGATAAGATAAATAGACAAAGTCTTTTCCCTAGGTTCGTGGAGTCCAGAACTAGAGGGCATCTGTTTAGGGTGAGAGGGGAAAGACCATAAAAGAGACCTAAGGGGCAACGTTTTCACGCAGAGAGTGGTACGTGTATGGAATGAGCTGCCAGAGGATGTGGTGGAGTCTGGTACAATTGCAACATTTAAGAGGCATTTGCAGGGGTATATGAATAGGAAGGGTTTGGAGGGATATGGGCCGGGTGCTGGCAGGTGGGACGAGATTAGATTACTTACAGTGTGGAAACAGGCCCTTCGGCCCAACAAGTCCACATCGACCCGCCGAAGCGCAACCCACCCATACCCCTACATATACCCCTTACCTAACACTATGGGCAATTTAGCATGGCCAATTCACCTGACCCGCACATCTTTGGACTGTGGGAGGAAACCAGAGCACCCGGAGGAAACCCACGCAGACACGGGGAGAACGTGCAAACTCCACACAGTCAGTCGCCTGAGGCGGGAATTGAACCCAGGTCCCTGGCGCTGTGAGGCAGCAGTGCTAACCACTGTGCCACCGTGCCGCTAAATTTGGTTGGGATATCTGGTCCGCATGGACGGGTTGGACCGAAGGGTCTGTTTCCATGCTGTACATCTCTATGACTGATCAAGACTTTTGATGCAGTCACAATGTGTTTAGTTCACAGATGTGTTCTTTAGTCAGATCAGCCACCATCAGAATTATAGTTAGGGTACCCTTCGTTGTCCAGTACTTCCCGGAAGCCAAAAAACTATGCCATGTTCTTCGCAGCCTACAGCACATTATCGATGAGGAAGCGCACTTCACTAAGACCTTCCTTATGCCTCCATTTTTTTGCATTTAAACAACTGCCAAACCTTAAACAGATCATTGTTCGCAGCAAACTGCCCAGCCTTCAGGACACCATTGATTACAACCCTGGTCATGACAATCACTGCAAGATGTGTCACAGTGTCGCCACAGATACCACAGTTACAAATGGGGACATCACCCACCATGTGCTCGCTCCCACGCGCTCTTTTCTCTTTATTCTCTCACATGCACTCTGACGCAGACCCTCTCTCATACATGCACACGTACACACCGCACCTCTCTCACGTTTATATTAATCTCTGTCTGTCTGTCTGTCTGTCTCTCTTTCTTTCTTTACCGGGTTTGCACTCTCACAAATGCACATTCTCTCTCATGTAGTCACACTCACACACACTCTGTCCTGCACAAGTCTATGGGGTGAATTTGTATTTGCAGAATTGTATTTACAGATACAGTCTACTTTGTTCAGAAAATACACAACCGGTAGGCAGTCAATGCAGACAGTCAATCCATATAATATTTTCTAAATTCCACTTTGGAAATAGAACTAGTCTGAGTCAGGATTGGGATGTAGACAGACTCTGATCTCACACCTTTAATGCATTGTCTGTCTGAGCTGAGATGTCACCTTTTTTATAAAACCTTAACTTATCTTGGCAATGTGACTTAACACAAGTTCTGGGATTTGCATATTAATGAACCGAAAACTGTAATCCATTCTAAAAGATGAAAGACTTAACAACAATGGAGGTTTGTTAAGTAAATAATTTTATTTGCATTACACTGTAATCTTTTGCTATAAATTCTGTCTTCTGCTTCTCCTGCTTCGGAACCACCTGAAGAGGGAGCGGTGCTGCAAAAGCTTGAGCCTCCAAGTAAATCTGTTGGACTATTTTTAAATTGGTCCACCCCAGTCCAGCACCAGCTCTTCCATGTCTTAAATGTGCATGAGGTGGCTGAGTTATCGAAAGGTATGATAATTTGTGCATTTTGAAACTTCATCTCGAGTGTTTTGGAAGAGGTGCAGAGAGGTGACTGAGAACTGAAAGGGTAGGTTTGATTTTACTGAGGTTGAATTTTAGCTCCTAAAAGTTAGCAGTTTTAGAAATTTCATGAGTTGAGTCAGGAGATAGTGTGTTTGATCATCGGTATTTTTTGGTTCTTTATGATTAAAACCAAATTAATTTAAAGAAAATAACGGAGATCTGCAGTCATCAAGAAACAGTTGGTATGGTATTTGCAGCTATAAATAGGTAAATGGCTTGAAGTACATTGTTCTTTATCTCTCTATCTTATTTTATTTCAACAGACTTGCAACTTTAGATTGTTTTAGCTGTTATTAAACTCATGGCTATTGTAGCATTTTGGTTGTATTAGTAAACAAAAAGATCTGGTAAGTTGTTTTCCTGCAAGCATGAATTATGGCTGTTCGTTTTCTTCTTTTTAGGTGTAAGGTTGCTTTTCTACTTCTCCCCAGTATCTCTATAGTATTTCAATTACAACAGTTTACTGAAGACTAGATTTTATTTGCATTTTATAACTGGATGTAGGTGGCACTGGCTAGGCCAGCATTTATAACCCACCCCAAACTATCCTTGAGAACATCAAAAGCTGCCTTCACAAACTGCATTTGGCGCAGGGGGTAGTCCACAGTGCAGTTAGGAACAGAGTTTCAGGAATTTGATCCAATAACAGTGAAGAAATTGTGATATAGTGCCAGGTCCGGATGTTGAAAAATTTGCAAATGGTTGTGCTTCCATTCATCTTCTGCCCTTGTCCTTTTAGATGGTAGGTGGTCTCAGGTTTGGACAGTGCTGTCAATGGTGAGCTGTGCATATTGCAGTTTGAACATATTGTGCCACCATGCAGTGCAGGGACTGAATGTATAAAATATGCGTTTAGGATAATTTATCTACTTTAGAGTTCTATCCTACTAAGTAAACTTTATTATTGTTTTTCTTTGTTTTCTCTTTTACAACTTTATTCAGTTGGCTTGCTATGTTGTGACTGTGTGTTCGTACTCCCAGATCCATTTGCTGCTGGTTTGGAAAGGCAATAATCTAACAGCTCTCTATTCTTAAGAGTGTGAAACTTTATAGTTGCTGGTTTTGCCAATTACTTGCCAAATCTACAAGTTTAATTTTGAAATATATTGAAGTTGTCCTTGGTGTTGACTATTCTCCAATTTGATGTCATTCACAAAGTTAAAGGCTGTGTTTTTTTTATTCGAAGGTCTACCTTGTTACCAATACTGATCCATGTGCACATGCCGCTTTTGATTTCTGTCATTCAAACTATCCTTTAGCCTCCACCTCTGCTCTCTGTATAACCATTCTTCTACCTTTATTGTGGTTCTGCAAGCTCGAAGGTGGTAGCTTATTGGTGGTACCCTACTGAATGTGTTTTTGAAATCTTGATAAATTACATGGATAATATTCCCCTTGTTTCTCTATGTTAACTATTTAAAGCATTCAGTGAGTTTAGACAAATAAGACTTTTTCTTTTAACTGCTTTACTGGAATTCCTTTGTATTTTCCACCAAGGTTGATAAGCCGACTGGTTTGTAGTTTTCAGGACATTATATTATTTAAGACAGATAGATATAATGTTAGCAATTTAGCTGTCCTTTTGCATTATATCTTTTTCTACCAAATTATTACAAATATATAACAATACATTCACTATCTCCTCCAGGTTATTTTAAAATGCACCGTTTCAGTCAACCAGACCAGGATTTTTACTCTCTTGAATTTGATTTGTTTATTTTATATTGATACCTCTCTGCTGTTCTTGTGCTTATACCATTTCTAAACTCATCTTTCAATATCATTTCCATGATCTGCCTTCTGGCTAATGTCTTGCATTAAAGACATGATCTAATATTTTCTCTATTTTGTTGTCTCTAATTTTGTAATCTCTTAATGGCCCTATTCCTTTTTTACGTTTCTCTTGATGCATCTAGTAGGCCAAATACAGTAACAATAATATTGCGTCAATTCATTGAGTAGACGTTGTGAGAGTTTAGCAATCTTTCAATCCAGTTTTGCTAAAAGCTTTAATACTAAGGACACGACCTAGTTTGAATATTTTAAATTCCAAGTAAGAAGTTTGGGTTCTGTCAAAAAATGTAAATCTTTCAATTTATTTTTCATAGTTTTTTCTGTCACTAATAAAATTCCTTGTGGTTTATATTGTGAACCAAATGTCTGTTGAACAATTTTTGAGATCCAAAATTATGTATAAGCCTGTGATGTACATATTACACCAAATATAGTTACAAGGATTCTGTTTAACTCTTGAATTGTTACAATTATTTAGATATTGAGCATTGAAAAATCCACCACATACAAATTCAGAGTAGTCATGGGTCATTTGGCCCCTTGGACGAGCTTCACCTTCAGTGCAATTATGGCTGATGTGTTTATTTCAAATTCCACAGTTCTTGATTGCCTTTTATTCCTTTTCTAACAAGAATCTGTTTAATTCTGCCTTACATAAGGAAAATATCTCAAGGTAAAGATTCAAAATATGTGTGTTGGTATCAGTGGAAAAGTGGTAGAGAGAGGGAATGATGGTCATTATGCATTCCTGAATTTGTTTTTCTAAAATACATGACCAAAGGGTAATGTTTAAGTAAACAAGTGGAAAAGAACAAAGGAAGCAACCCAGGCATATTCAAATGGTAGTAAGAATTTGAGACTTTGGATATGAAACTCATTGTCCAAAGCCTCCCTTAACACTGGCATATAATATATTTGTAAATTAATTGAGTTGAATTGGGTCATTTTAAATGAAGTGTCAAGAATAGAGATCCAAAAAGTGGTGTACTGTATAGAAAACCACTTGAATTCACTTTACCATCTGAATTTAATTGCATAGTGTATTTATTTGATACTTTTTATGTAATATATGGAAGCTTATTACATTTAGATGCCATCAGTGCCCAGCTGACAGTTTACTTTGATTTAAACCCTTCTACTGTCAGTACTGGAACATATAATCTAGTCTTGATAAAACCAAAGTAAGGCTACATTGTTTCTTTTTATTTGTTTGTGAAATACGATGTTGCTGACAAGGCCAGAATTTATTGCCTTTCTTTGATTGTCCTCCAAAATAAGTTGGTAAGCTATTTTATGAATTGCTGCCACCTGTAGTGTAGATACATCCAGAGTGCTGTTAGGTTTAGATTCCAGGATTTTGACCAAGAAGCAATGAAGACATACTGATGTGTTTCCATGTAAGCATGGGCATGCAGCTTGATAGAAAATATGCAGGTAATTATGCTTCTATACAGCTGCTCTCATTGATGGTAGAAGCTGCATGCATCTTGCAAATGGAACACGCGGCAGACACTTGTGGTGGAGGGAGGGTGCATTGCAAGTGGTAGATTTGTTGCTAAAATTTGGGCTGCATTAAGCAGATTAGTTTTATGTTGCTTGTTGGAGCTGTGCTGATCCAGATGAGTGTAGACTTCCATTGCACCTTTGTAGATAGTTGGTGGGCAGGCCTTGAGGAGTCAGTAATTAAGTCACTAGCTGCAAGCTTTCCATTTCTGATCTGCAATTGCAGCCAGAGTTTTGATGCCTGTTTGTGTACAGATTTGCAGGGTATTGATAATCGGGAATTCATCCCAGTCAACAAATGCTGCCTTGAAATCAAATGCAGTTATTCTCACCTCCTCTTTGGAATTCAGCTATTTTGTCCATGTTTGTGCCAAAGTTGTCATGAGACCTGGAGATAAATGAATAACCAGCATCACTAAGTAGGTATTTCTTAATAACACTGTCAACAACCTCTTCCTTCACTTTGATTCAGAATAGATTGACAGTGTGGTGTTCGGCTGGAGTGTGTTTGTCTTGTTTTTAATGGACAGACATTCCCAAGCATTTTCTAAATCATCAGCTATTCTTGACATCACAAAGTGGATCAAACTAGCTGAAGATTGGCTTCAGGCGGTGGACATAGATGATCTGTCCAGCAAACATGGCTAAAGATTGAAGAAAATGCTTAAGACTTTTGTTTTTTTATCCAAGAGCTGTACCTCTCCTCCAAATTTAGTGGAAGGGGTCATTCCTGAAACAGCCTTCACTTTCTGCCTGTTTAATCATCCTCCACCGTTTTCAAGTGGATATGGCAGAACTGTGGAACTTTATTCAGGTGTGTTCATTGTGGGGTCATTTAGCTTTACTTAGAGCATACTTCATATGAGAGGTTAGGCTGAAGTGAAGACTGCAAATGCTGGAGATTAGAGTCGAGAGTGTGGTGTTGGAAAAGCGCAGCAGGTCAGGCAGAACCGAGGAGCAGGATAATCGGCGTTTCGGTCAAAAGTCCTTCGTCAGGAAGCCCTTTCCGGATGAAGGGCTTTTGCCCGGAACATTGATTTTCTAGTTCCTCGGAGACTGCCTCACCTGCTGCGCTTTTCCAGCACCATGTTCTTGATTTTATATGAGAGGTTGACAGTGGTTTGAAACTTTCAAAAAGCAACATTATTTTAAAGGTTTTCGCAGGAGATACGGTAAAGGAACATTGAATAGTTTCTGTCAAAAGTCTATTTTCAAATGGTGCACTACACTTATTACACTTCATTTTACACCAGATTTTTCGGGGCAATTTGAAAGATCTGAGTGTGATAGCTATGTCAAATCATATTGCTTATAGAAGTATAAAATACATATTTCACATGTTACAATTATCTAATTCTATCTCCTGCCTTTCATCTGTGTTTTATTAATTATGTATTTAATATTTGACTCTTCTTCCACACAGGAAGATGGGATGTAACCCTGAATTCGTTGAACAGCTGCCAGAGATATGCTACAACATAGCTGGTTGAAAGAGGAAATAATGCTGGAGACACGGCTGTAGGCTGGTAGGAGAAAATGAGTGAACAAAAAGATTGGGATTAGAATTTGATAGGAAATTTGTGATGGTGAGCATGTCTGAGAAGGATTCCAGGCAGGTTTGTAGGCTGCACCTTTGATGTGTACCTCTGATGCGGAGTTACACTGGTGTCCAAGGATAGCCAGGCATATTGTATTATAGTTGCTAGATCCAGGTGAGGGATCATGTGAGCTGGCTGGAAAGCCTCCGGGGTGGACAAATTTTGTAGGTGGCTGAAGAAGCACTCAAATAGAGTGGAGAACTTTTGAAGTGTAATTCAGCTCATTTTGATTTCTGTTACGATTTATGCTTGCCCTAAGTGCTTGTCATACAACTTTTCCCAACAATTGTATTTTGATCATAATTGGATAATTAATCTTTTGAATACAACAATGTGTAAACAACATTTTATACATTTTCAGAATAATCTCCTGTTCTTAAACTCTTATGCCTGAGCTAGTAGTCTTTCAAAATTCCTTAGATTTGGAAAATTTTGGATTGAACAATTGCCAATGTTACACTCTTGTTCAAAAAAAGGAGATTTGGGAGAGGTAAACATAAAACTAACACCTATCAATAGGTTAGCTTGTCATTGGGAAAATACCAGTATTTTATAAAGGATGTAATAGCAGAGCGTTTATTAATATTTCATACAATCATGGAAACTCAGCCTTGCTTCATGAAGGACAAATTATGCCTGACAGATTTATTAGAATTATTTGAGGAGATAGCAAGCGGGAAAGATAAAGGAGACCAGTAAATGTAATATATTTGGATTTCTAGATGGTTTTCAATAAGGTACTGCATGCACAGCTAGTAAGTAAGTCCATAGAGAGCTGGGAACATCAGGTGCAGGGGGATGCATTTTCAGGATGCCAATGTGTATCTAGTGGAGTATCACAGGAATCAGTGCTGGGGCCACATTTTTAACATATATATTAGTGACTTGGATAAGGGAAGTGAATGTGCAACCACTAGGCTTTTGAGATAAAAATAGGTGGGAAAACAACTTGTGACGGTGAACACAGAGTCAACAGAGGGATATTGACAGGTTTAGTGAGTGAACAGATACTTGTCAGATGGAATATAGTGTAGGAAAATCTGAGATTATGGACTTTGGCAGGAAGAATAGAGGACTTGAACATTGTTTAAGTTGAGAATGACTGTAGAAAACTACACAATAGAGGGTTTTGAGAGTTCTCATTCATGAATTATAAAATAAAGCATATAACTTCTGTGGGTAATGGGAAAGCAAATGGAATATTGAGCTTTATTTCAAAGGGAATGGAGTGTAAACAGAGGGAAGCGTTGCTAAAGCTATAGGAGTTGTTAGACCTTACCTGGAATATTGTGAAGGTAGTCCATGAAGATTCACTTGATTGATCCCAGTCTTGATTGACATAAAGGGGTCACCCATTTAAGACATGATGAGGAAGAATTTTTGTGAGGATAATGAATCTGTGGAATTCTTTACCGCAGCAGGCTGTCCCATCTGCGTTGTTAATTTTTTTTAATCAGGAAGGGAATCAATGGTAATGGGATGGATTGTCAGATCAACCATGATCTCATTGAAAAGCAGAGCAGATTTGATGGGTCAAATAGTCGTCTTCTGCACCTATGTCTTATGGTCTTTATAGTCTCGTATTGTCTGGGATGTGTCGTGTGGTGATGGTCAGCTTGCTGTCATAGTTGAAATCAGGGGCAACGCATAGCCTTCGCTGTTGATCATATCTGTGCCTGACAATTTTCACAAGTTTTGTTAGCATTGGATATAATTTTATAAATTAAGTGTGTGTTGCTTTATTGAAACAAAATCAGAAATTGCTGGAGAAACTCAGCACATCTGACAGTATCTGCGCTGAGAAAGCAGTTACCCTTCTTCAGTTATGAATTTACTCTGCTTTCTTTCCACAGATGGTGCCAGACCTTCTGAGTGTCTCCAGCAATTCCTGGTTTTGTTTGAGTTTGTGCATCCACATTTTGTTGTACTGTTGCTTTATTGATTTCTTTTATGTATGTTTGTAAGTATATGATGTGTTACCTATTCCTTTTATGTGAGTTACAGGGGGAGGCTGAATAGGCTGGGGCTATTTTCCCTGGAATGTCGGAGGCTGAGGGGGGTGATCTTATAGAGGTTTATAAAAACATGAGGGGCATGGATGGGGTAAATAGACAAGGTCTTTTCCCTGGGATAGGGGAGTCAGAACTAGAAGGCATAGGTTTAGGGTGAGAGGGGAAAAAGTTAAAAGGGACCTAAGGGGCAACTTTTTCACGCAGATGGTGGTGCATGTATGGTATGAGCTGCCAAAGGAAGCAGTGGAGGCTGGTATGATTACAACATTTAAAAGGCATCTGATTTGGTATATGAAAAGAAAAGGTTCAGAGGGATTTGGGCCAAGTGTTGCAAATGGGACTAGATTAGATTTAGGATGTCTGATAGACATGGACGAGTTGGACCAAAGGGTTTGTTTCTGTGCTGTACATCTCTATGACTCTGAGTGTCATACACTATCCTGACTCCCCAAGGCCTGTCTATCATCTACAAGACACAAGTTATGAGTATGATGGAATAGCTTACACTTACCCAGGTGTGTGCAGCTCCAACAAGGCACAAAGCTTGATATCATCCAGAAAAAGATCAGCCTGCTTGATTGATACCACATCCATAAACATTCACTTCTTGAACCACTGACACTCATGGGCAGCAATGTGTGCCATCTGCAAGATGCACTACAGAAATCCACCAAAGATCTTTAGACAGCACCTTCCAAACCCATGACCACTGCTAGTTAGAAGGACATAGGCAGCAGATACATAGGAACACCACCACCTGAAAGTTCCCTTCCAAGCCACCTACCATTCTGACTTGGCACTCTATTGCTGTTCCTTTAGTGCTATTGGATCAAAATCCTGGATTCCCTTCATCATTGAATTGTGGGTCCACCTACATCACATGGACGTCAGTGTTTCAGGAAAGCAGCTAACCGCCACGTTTTAAAGGGCAACTAGGGATGGACAGTAAGTGATGGCCCAGTCAGCAATGTTCAAGTCCCACAAATGAATAAAAAAAAATCTGCTTATTTAAAAGTATATTGGCACTCCTTATTTCCCTAAGATATACAATGTCATGTATTGTATGGTGCAGGAGTGGAGGATTGTAAATATTGTGCCCTTGTTCAAGAAGGGCAGGAGAGATAACCCATGTAATTACAGACCAGTGAGCCTTCCTTCTGTTGTGGGAAAGGTTTTGGAAAGGATTATAAGAAAGAGGATTTATAATCACCTAGTAAGCAACAATTTGATTGGAGATAGTCAACATGGTTTCGTCAAAGGCAGGTCATGTCTCTCAAACCTCATTGAGTTTTTGAGAAGGTGACCAAGCATGTAGATCAGGGTAGGGCAGTTGATGTGGTGTACATGGACTTTAGTAAACTTTTGATAAGGTTCCACGTGGTAGGCTGTTGGAGAAAATGCAGAGGCATGGGATTGAGGGTGATTGAGCAGTTTGGATTAGAAACTGGCTTTCTGACAGAAGGCAGAGAGTGATGGTTGATGGAAAATATTCAACATGGAGTCTGGTTACTAATGGTGTGCCACAAGGATCAATTTTGGGACCACTGCTGTTTGTCACTTTTATAACTGAGTTAGACGTAGGCATTGGTGGATGGGTTAATAAGTTTGCAGATGACACTAAAGTTGGTTGAGTAGTGGACAGTGTGGAAGAATGTTGCAGGTTTTAGGGGGACTTGGATAAACTGCAAAATTGGGCTGAGAGGTGGCAAATGGAGTTCAATGCAGCTAAATGTAAGGTGCTTCACTTTGGCAAGAATAACAGGAAGGCAGAGTACTGGGTCAGTGGAAAGATTCTTAGTCGTGTGGCTGTGCAGAGGGATCTTGGAGTCTATGTACATACATCCCTGAAAGTTGCCACCCAGGTTGATAGTGCTGTTAAGAAGGCATACGGTCTGTTAGGTTTCATTGATAGAGGGATTGAGTTCCAGAGGTGCAATGTCATGCTGCAACTGTACAAAATGCTAGTGTGGCCACACCTGGAATATTGTGGACAGTTCTGGTCGCCCCTTTACAGGAAGAATGTGGAAGCATTGGGAAAGTTGCAGAGGAGATTTACCAGGATGTTGCCTGATCTGGAGGGAAGCTCTTATAAGGAAAGGCTGAGAGATTTGGGTCTATTCTCATTGGAAAGAAGAAGGCTAAGAGGGGATTTGGTAGAGACATTCAAGATGATCAGAGGATTAGATAGGATAGATAGTGAAAGTTTTTTTCCTAGGATGATGATGTCAGCATGAACTAGGGGGCATAACTACAAATTTGAAGGGTGATAGATTTAAGACAGATGTCAGAGGCAGGTTCTTCACTCAGTGGTAAGAGCATGGAATGCTCTACCTGCCAATGTAGTTAACTCAGCCACATTAGAGAGATTTAAACAATCCTTGGATAAGCACATGATGATGGGATAGTGAAGGGGGATGAGCTTAGAATAGTTCACAGGTCGGCGTAACATCGAGGACCGAAGGGCCTGTTCTGTGCTGTATTGTGCTATGTTCTACTGTTCATTTAAAGTAATTAATGCAAGTTCACAGTATCACAACTGTTTTGATGATTAGCAATATGCAGCAATTTCATGTGATGTTATGAGTTGCAATTGTTTTGTCATAAAACTATGGTGGTACTGCATTGCAAACATACCTGGAGACTTTAACTGAATAAATTAATCCTTGGTCGGTAGTTCAATGTTGAGGTTATATTTTGAGAGACTAGGAAAGTCAAAATTATTCTCCTTGGGGCAGAAAAATTTAAAGGGCGATTGAATATAGATGTTCAGAAGGATGAAAGGCTCTAATAAAAAGTAACCTTCAGGCGCTACAAAGAATTGAGAAAGTAAATGGTTTGTTAACCTTTAAAGCAAGATGGTTGGCGTATACAAGAAATCTTGCTGCAGTTATATAGGGCTTTAATAAAACCACGCCTTGAATACATGTATGGGGAGATGCACAGCCAAGATTCATTTGATTGCTGGGAATGATAGAGTTGACCAGCAAGGAGGGATGGAGTAAAATGGACCTTTTATTCTTTTGGATTTTAGAAGAATATGAAATTGTTATTACATATTACATATGAAACATTTAATATTCTGAGGGCATGACCCAGCATATGCTGAGAGGCAGTCATCTAAAGCTATAGTTGATAGCCTCAGGATAAAGAGTTCACCATCAGGTCTGAGGTGGGAAGTTTCTTCAGAGGTTTATACATCTCTGGTTTTTCTCACTCTCGATGCGGAAGGTATTCAGTCTTAGAGCTCAATACAGTGTAATTAGGTCAAAGAAATATTAAATGACAGGGTTTGCTTGAGACCTTGCATGATCACCTCTTCTTTCTTGTATTATTAAAATCAGTGTTAAAATGCTGGAACTCCCCACAGGGCAATATTGTGGACACATCTATACTCAACAAACTGTAGTGCTTCAAGAAGATGGCTCGCTCCTACTTTCTTGGACAATTAGGGTGTGCAATAAATGGTGACCTTGCCAGCAAAGTCAAATCCATAAATTGTGCGATTATAAAATATTGTCTCTAATGGAAATTAGCTAAATAGTTTTAATGTAATTTGTCAAAGAACTATGGGCAAGAATTAAATATTTCAAAGTAGCACAGTACAGTCTGGAATAACTGTCTACAAAGCTGGGGAAATAGATTCAGTGTTACTTTTCAAAAGGAAGTTGAATATCTGCTGATAAAAACCAAATTCAGAGCTATCACAGAAGAACAGGAGAGTAGAACAAAATAAAAGCTGATATTCAACGCAGATGCCTGACTAGCTAGCTTCCATGCTGAGAATTAAATGTAGACTGAGAGAGCGTTTCTGGGGGCCAGAATGATTCTCATTGTCCATTGTAATGACTGACTGACTGTTGCCTAGGATTTCTGTATTTTCTTTTGAAGTTCAGTTCTTTTACAATAATGTAACTAGTATTAACTGTGGTCTATTAAAAGCTACCAATAATTTGTAAAGTGTTGAGATATTGACTGCTGTACATGGCCCATGGAAGAGCTAGATTTGATGAATGATGTTTTCTCACTTACTTTTTCTTGAATCATTTTTATTATGTAACCATTTTGTATAATATCCTTATGGTTATAAAACTTAAAATAAATATAATCCATCTTTCTCATTTAGATGCAGTAGTAGAGTATTTGCTCCTTCGAATGGGTGTCAGTAAATTGGACATTCTCTACAGACGATTTCTCCTTTCAAAACTTTTCATTCAAGGATGGGGAAAGCCGGATGATCTCAGAAGGTATTGTATGAAGAACTTTTCTATAGCATTTGACTTTATGTGATTTTAAACTTGCACTGTTGAGGTGTCCTCGTCATCCACTTGTACTTTTCAGGACTGATTATGAAGCCAGTCCATGTATTCATGTTTAGAGTTCTTCTGATTTGGGGAAATTATTACATCCTTTTCAGCAGTGTTGAAGCAAGTTGTCATTCTGTTGCTGTAAAGCTTAATTGGTGTCTGTAAATAAACTTTTCTTTTCAGACTGGCTGCTTGTTTTGACTGAAGTAGGGGTGAAATTTGGTGCAAAGGTGCTTTGGAAAAACAGAAACAAAATTTAATGTAACTTTAAAAGTTTCCTTATAAACAGATAAAATATAATCAGTTACCTGATGAATGAGCTGATCTGGTGACACTCAAAAATCTAAATTGAGTTACATTAATCAATAGGATGTAGCCTATACTATTTTTTTACTGATGCATTGGATAAATGATTTTTTTTCTCTGATGTTGAAATTTTGGAGTGATTACCACAGGGTCAAGTGTTCTACATTTGCTTGTTCTCCCTATGTCAGTCTTGCATGACCTTGCTCTTTTCTCCTGTTCTGTACCCTCTATAGTTGTTCAAATCTGGGGTGGAGTGGAGTGTACTATTTTCTAAGGTCTAAGCATTATTCTCTGTATATGTATGAAGTATGCTCAGCTTTCTTTTGCTTCAGTCTTTTCCATCTTGAATAATTTCGCGGCTGTCCCAGGGATATTTGCTGTGAAACTGCTGCCATGACTTGCATAGAAGGAACGGACTGAAGGTTTCATATAGTGGGGCAAATAGCCCCACTCTGTTTCCTCTCACACAGTCATGGAAAACAAACTTAGATGAAAATGTATTGTGCATGCTAATGCCTCTGTATTTTAATATAATTGAAATTAAGAGTTCAGTAGAATGTAGTGTGAATGTAGTATTATTGGATATTCCAATATGCTGGCATCATATGCTTGCTTAAATTGCTGTAAATATCTTCATCAAATAATTAAACTCCTTTAGGATTTATTCTTAGACTTTTAATAGTTTCTAAATTGTTACGCCAAACATTGTACTTTTTAGTGCTATTTGTAGTTGATCGCAATCAACAATTTTAAATATCAAAAATTGCAACTTGAAATAAGCAACAAGAAGTTTCTGTATATTCCTTTGGATGCCAATAGTTATGCCTCTGGTTGACATTGGACTTGTATTTAATCGAATAATTTTAAAAAATATTGTAACTGTGTTTTTAAAATTTCAGGTTGTTTGAATTTAGGAAAACAATAGGAAATCGAGAAAAATGTCAAAATTTGGTCCCAAAAGACTACCCCATATTCATTGATAAGGTAAGCTATTAGTGACAAAATAGCCTTTTGTAGAGGTGTGATATTTTTCTTTTTGATTGTGCTGTTGGACAAGATATTATATAATTCAAGTTAAAGCCAAAAAAGCTGCAGATGCTGTAAATCAGAAACAGAAATTTCTGGAAAAGCTCAGCAGGTCTGGCAATATCTGTGGAGAGAAATCAGAGTTAATGTTAGCCTTTGTAAGGAAAGGTCACTTGACCCGAAATGTTAACTCTGATTTCTCTCCGCAGAGCTGCCAGACCTGCTGACCTTTTTCAGCAACTTAGGTTTTAAACACAAAGAAAAACATAACTTAAATAACCTTTGCCTCATTTGTATGTCTCAGTAAATCAACTTCTTGTCTTCATTTGTGGATTCAGGCTGATCTGACATCATACAAAATTTCTCATGGGTAGTTAAGTACAGTGTTCATAACGAACAAACAAGCACATGTTTGAATTAGGAGTGGGGAAGGCCACTCATCTCATAAGCTTGTTCCATCATTCAGTTAGATCGTGGCTGATATGATTACTCCAAATTTCCAACCACCCTTGTTAATCTTTGACTCCTTTTCTTATCAAGAAATAACCATTCAAAGCCTCTGCTTTTACAGCCATTTTGAGCAAGAGTTCCAAAGATATACAGTCCTCTAAAAGAATCGAATTCCCCTCATTTTTAACCAGTGGCCCAAAATTCAAGATCTTCCCCAAAGTGGAAACATCAGTTCCATATCTATGTTTTTAGAAACTCCAAGATTTTTGTACATTTCAATCAGGTCGCCTCTTACTGTTCTTTACTATAGCAGGTACAAACCTAGCCTTTCCAACCTTTCCCCATTACACAACCCACCCATTCAAGTATTGTCCAGTGAACCTTCTGAGAACTATTTACGTTGTATTTGTATTATTGTAGGTTTACTAGTTCAACCTATTCCTCAGTGGTTAGCACTGCTGCCTCACAGCACCAGGGATCCAGGTTCAATTCCAACCTTGGTCGACTGTCTGTGTGGAGTTTGCACATTCTCTCCATGTCTGCATGGGTTTCCTATGGATGCTCTGTTTTCTCCCATAATCCAAAGATGCGCAGGTTAGGTGAATTGGCGATGCTAAATTGCCCATAGTGTTCAGGGATGTTTAGGTTAGGGTGCATTAGTCAGGGTTATATGTAGAGCAATAGGGTACAGGAATGTGGTCTGGGTGAGATATTCTTCGGAGGGTCAGTGTGAACTTGTTGGGCCAAAGAGCCTGTTTCCACACTGCAGGGATTCTAGATTTTACTGCATGCAGCAATGTTTGCTTCCAGTTGAATTTGGTTACACTATGATGCATTTTCTACCAATAGCTTATGCTGATATTGAGTCTTATAATGTAGGGATCACTTGACAAAGAATGCAAATCCAATTTGACATTGTGCAAATTGAGAAAGATTACAGCGATACTATAATAACGGTATTGGTTTAGAGAATGCTGTTTGGAAGGTTTTGTGAAATTTAGCAAGAGTGAAGGATTTAGGACAAGAATTGAATTCAGTAGGACTGAAATGCTGCTGTTGATAGTACAGAGAGAGGGTGTGAGAGAAATGGCCCAAAGTTGAGAACAAAAAGCATTAGCTGGGTTCTAGGTATGGAGGCAGGTAGAGACAGAAGATAGCTTGAGCCTGTGACTTGCCAATTGTTAGTGGACTGTGGAGATTAGTGAAAACAAGTACTCTGTGTAAGTTAGTACAAGAGGGCATTAAATTCTGCAGTTGCTGTTGAATTTTAACATTTTTAAAGAATCTGAAGGCTGATTAAGAGAATGTTAAGAAATGTTTGGTAGTTTGAAGAGGTAGATTACATGTTTTAATAAAAATAGAAATAAATTATGTAATTGATGGGTGGATAGTGAAGGCTGGCTTGAGATCAAGCAAGATATTGAGGTTGCACAATATTGGACTCTGTTAGAATTGAGTTTGTGGTCAAATATGAACAGTAGATTCACTCTGGCCGATATTTATTTGGTAAATGTTCTGACTCAATCATGACTTCATTCAGATAACACAATAGTCATGACTCAATTCATAGCTCAATATTCCTATATCTATGCAACAATATGTAGCTGCCTCTAGTCATCTTTCTGTAAATTTTAGTTTGGAAAGTTAAAACCCATTGTCAATTTACATACCCTTACAATCTTTGGGTGGCACTTGCTATTCACAGGATCAAAGCAATACTACAAGTGTTGAGAAATTTAGGTGGGGAGGTTGAAGATTACGTACAAGAAAGTGAGGACTGCAGATGCTGGAGGTCAGAATCAAGATTGTGGTGCTGGAAAACAGCAGCAGGTCAGGCAGCATCCGAGGAGCAGGAGAATTGATGTTTCGGGCATAAGCCCTTCATCAGGAATGAGGTTAAAGATTAATTTACATTGGTTTCACATATGCATACTTATTCATATCCAAAATAAGAATAAAGACAGGTTGAGAGTATGGATGCTATTTGTTAATCATTGTTTTCTTTCACAATGCATATTCAGTGCCTCCTGAACTCTGGTGCAGCTAGCTCATGCATATAACTACTAAGAACGTTTGCCTGTTCACTATTTCCATCTCTAAAAGTCAATATTAAGCTATCAGGCAAAACTGTATCTGCAATTGGAAATTAGTTATGTTGAAAATGGTACGGTCAGGTAAAAATGAGGAATATATTATTAGTAAAGACAATGGAACTTGTCTAATAAATAGGACTGAAATCTGACAGGTCCCTAGAACCTAATGCACTTTATGCCTCAGAGGTTGCTGTAGCATTAGTGGCTGTGTTTTTTAATTTTTCTCAGTTTTCTGGATTTTAGAATGATACTGTGGATCAGAGAAGGCATCAAATGTAATCATGATATTTGAAAGAAGAGGGAGAGAGACCAGTTAGCCAGATGTAGTCATTGGGAAATGTATCAGTGCAGCAACCAATAAGGAAGGCAAATGGTCATTGAGGAGACTGGGCCCAACCATCTTCAGCTGCTTTGTCAATGACCATCCTTCCATTATAAAGGCAGAAGTGGGAGTGTTCACGGCTGATTGCATAATGTTCAGCACAACATACCACTCTTCAGATACTGAACATTCCATGTCCAAGTGCAGCAAGGCTTGGATAATATCCAGGCTTTGTCTGAAAAGTGGCAAGTAACATTTGTGCAACACATATATGCTGTATAGTGACCATCTCCAATTAATCACAATCTAACAACCACTCCTTGACATTCAATGGCATTATCGTCACTGGTTCTATCAATATCAACATCCTGGGGAAGGGTTATTACTGATCACAAACTCAACTGGATGAGTTGCTAGATGTAAATGTATATGTCGCTACAAGAGCAGGTCAGAGGTTAGGAATACGGCAGCAAGTGACTTACCACCTGACTTTCTAAAGATTGAACACCAGCCACAAAATCACCAGTCAGGATTGTGATGGAATACTCCTTATTTTGCTGGATGAGTGCAGCTCCAGCAACAGTCAAGAAGCTTGACACCATTGAGGACAAAGCAGCTCCCTTGATTGGCACCATGTCCACACTCAGTCATTCCACCACTGATGCTCAGTAGCATCTACAAGGTGCAATCTGTCTATGAGATGCAATGCAGAAGTTCATCAAAGATCCTTATACAGGACTTCCAATCCACAGCAATTGCCACCTAGAAGGACAAGGACAGTAGCTAGATGGGAATGCCGCCACCTTCAAGTTCCCGTCCAAGCCACTTACCGTTCCAATTTGGAACTATACCACCAATCCTTCACTGTTGCTCGGTCAAAATCCTGGAATTCCCGTCTTAATAACATTGTGTATCTATCTACAGTACATGGGCTATAGCAATTCAACAAGACAGCTCACTGCCTTATCAAGGGCAACTAGTAATGGGCAATAAATGTTGGCCCAACCAACAATGCCAATATCCCACAAGTGAATAAAAAAAACTGAGTAGTGAGTACTTAAGAGGGGTATGGAAACTTAGTTATTGACCACTTTTGAGAGTGATCAATTGATTTTTAGGTAAAAACTATATCAAAGGGTTTGGGAAAGTGCAGGAAAATGGCATTGAAGTAGATAATCAGCCCTGATCTAGAAAGACACAACAAAATTGAGAGGTCAAATGGTCTATACTTGTATGTTCTGAGGAGAACTTAGGAACTTGTTTTAATGAAGTGGGTTATTGGGCTTGGAATGGAATAGCATAACTAACTACTTATATACATTGTGTACACAATTAACTACATTGTGTCTCTGATGCATTGTATCACAGCAATATATTTCACTGTGTTCCTATCAAATTAATACTTGGTTTGGAAAGTAGTAGCCAGCCACTGATTTTGTGCAAATGTGAAAAATAACATTATTCTCATTATCTCTATATAGCAGTTTTGGACAAAAAGCATGTCAAGCAAAGATGTGACCCCCCCCCCCCCCCCCGAAAAAGTCCCCTGTCTTCCTGGTCATTGGTCATACAGCATGGAAACAGACCCTTCAGTCTAACCAGTCCATGCCAACCATAATCCCAAACTAAACTAGTCACACTTGTCTGCACTTGGCACAGATCCCTCCAAACATTTCTTATTTATGTACTTCTAAATGTTGTAACTGTAATCACATCCATCACTTTCTCTGGAAGTTCCTTTCACACGTGAACCACTCTGTGTAAAACAAAGTGTTGCCACTCATGCCTTTTTAAAATCTTTGTCCTCCACTTTAAAAATATTCCCCCCAGTCTTGAAATCTCCCACAATACCCCTTATGATATAAATGTCAATAAAAGTCAACCCTCAACCTCCTATGCTTCTGTAAAGAAAGTCCCAGCCTATGCAGCGTCTCCTTATGACTCAAACCCCCCCATTCCAGGCAACATCCTGGTAAATCTTTTCTGAACCCTCTCCAGCTTAATAATATCCTTCCTATAATAGGGCAAACAGAACTGGACATCGTACCCCAGATGAGGCCACCTGTACACCCTCAGCATGGCATCCCAGGTCCTATACTCAAATGTCTGAGCAATGAAGGCAAGCATGCTAAATGCCTTCTTAACCACCCTGTTTCTACTCCCATCCTTTTGCTGTGACTTTTACCAGCGGGTACAGGGAATGTACCAGTGGAAGCAATTTTTTTGGCTGATTTAGGAAAGGCAATTGTGCATGTGATAACTGGCTGAGAATGCCTGGGCTCAAGAAAGAATAACTTGAGCCCTCCACTACCACGTGATGAAGGAGTGTCGCACCGAAAGCTAGTGTGCTTCCAATTAAACCTGTTGGACTATAACCTGGTGTTGTGATTTTTAACTTGCCTAAGTTATCATATTCTTGATGTGTTGAAAAATACCTATCATGACATTGCATAAGGACAAGATTGAATTTCTTTGATTTACTCTGAAGGGAAAAAAAGGAGTGAGCCAGATGTTGTAGTAACAACGTGATACTAATGACCTAAAGAGGGCAAGCATCAAAGCCCTACAATTTGATTTCAGGAAGAAGTTAAAAATGTTGAATCTCAAAGATAGTAATTGTTGAATTACTCCCAGTGCTATGTGCTCATGAAGGTAGAAATAGAAAGTTAACAATGGTCAACATGTGACTTAAAACATAGTGCATTGAGACTAGTTTAGGAGCCAGTTGCTGTTATCAAGAGACAATTAGCACCTCAGTAGGACTGGCACCACTGTCATTTCTGTAGTGTGGTTGGGAAGGGTTTAAGGTACTTTGGAAAGGGTTGGAAACCAGCAAATAGAGGTAGAAAACACGAATATGATATAAATACTTAGAATACTAGGTATCAGCTAGAGAAGGGAATAGGTGAATAATAGAAAGCAGCCAAGTAAGAGGAAACAGCAATCTGTTAGGTGGATTGAAAGTAGTGGAGAAAGTAAAAGTCTAAATTAAGGTTGTGCATATAACTGAATACATTGAGCATGGTAAATTGGATTGGTGTATTAATAGCTGCAAACTGTCATGTTGAAATTTGATTTTATCTGAAAGATATGGCTTAAAGAAAGCTAAGTCTTAGTTTAAATATTTCTTAATACAAGTTGTTCATAACATAAGAAATAGGAGCAGGAGTAGGCCGTCGGGCCCACTGAGCCTACTCAACCATTCCGTATGATCATGGTTGATCTTTTTGTGAACTCAGCTCCAATTACCCGCCTGCTCACCATAGCCCTTTTAATCCCTTTATTCAAAAATCTATCTTTTCCTTAAAAACATTCAACAAGGTAGCCTCAACTGCTTCACTGGGCATGGAATTCCACAAATTCACAACCCTTTGGGTGAAGACGTTTCTACCTTATCTATTCTCTTCATAATTTTACCTGTTTCTGTAAAATCCCCCCATATCCTTCAAAATTTTAATGTATATAGTCCCAGTCTACTTAATCTCCCCTTCATATGCCAACCCTCTCAATTCCAGAACCACCTTAGTGGACCTCCTCTGCATTCCCTCCATGCCAGTAGATCCTTCCTTAAGTAAGGAGACCAAAACTGTAGACAATACTTCTGATGTGGCCTCACCAACACCCAAAACAGCTGCAGCATAACCTCCCTGTTTTTAAACTCCATCTCTTTAAAAATAAAGAACAGTATTCCATTTGCCGCCTAAATTGCATGCTGCACCTGCCAACCAACTTCTTGTGATTCATGCACAATGACAACCTGGTCCCTCTGGAAAGAAGCAAACTGCAATTTTTCTCCATTTAAATAATAGTCTATTTTACTGTTACTCCTTTCAAAATGACCTCACATTTGGCATTGCAGGCATTTTGTACTCCATCAGCTAAACCCTTGCCCACTCCCCTAACTATCTATATCCCTTTGCAGACTTTGTGTCCTCTGCACACTTTGCTGTACCACTCATCTTCGTGTCAGCTGCAAACTTTGATACCTACACGTGGTCCTCAGTTCTAAATCATCTATGTAAATTCTAAACAATAAAGGAAAGGGGGAGAGTGGTAGGTAAGGATAGTGTGTGATGTAATAGCATCATACTTAGTAAAAACTGAATGAACTGTGAATGCTGTAAATCAGAAACAAAAACAGAAATTGCTGGAAATGCTCAGATTGCTTGAGCTTTTCCAACAATTTCTATTTTTGCCTCAGACTTATTGTTTGCTGATGTATTGTCATTAATATGGTATTTTGTGGGTTCAAGTAACTTAAGGTTGCAAGCTATGATGGACAAAATGTTGATTTCTTTTGAACTAAGGAAATTGAATTGACATTTGGACCATTTTGTCGTTTTTCTGTGCAGTATCATTTTTCAATGCAACTGGTCTTTCTCTTACTCTCTTCTATATTTTCTCATCACATGAAGTCTTACCGACCAGGTGGTATTTGATCATTGCTGACTGACATATCAGTTTGTTGATCTAAAAATAGAAAGTGGTCATGAAAATTTTCCAACCAGCTCTACTTTCAATCTCTGTAATAATGTGAGAAATATATATAAAAGTGCTTTCAAAGAATTTAGTGTATCTCCCATGGCTCTTTGGTCTAGTCCAACCTGCTATGCATTCTCTGAGACTTGGCCGAATCATTCTCCCTTTCACCCATTATGTGCACACTTCCACTTACTAACAATGCCAAAGTATTCCAAAAACTTAAGAAGTTTGTCCTTATTTTACAACAATCCAATGCAGTGATGTGTTTTAAATTTAAAGAAACTCTGCTGGTTCAAGTTTGCTTGTCACATGGATTGCAAATTAACTGACAGAAAAATGATAGCTCTTGACAGTTGCACATCAAAAGTGATAAAGGAGCCAGAAAGTGTCACATTGTGCCATGTTTGTGGAACTCACTGGTTGCAAACATTTCCTCTGTCAGCTAAAAATAGAAGCAGTGGGGGCAATCAACAAGGCTGCTAGGGACATGGGGGTAAGTAATAAGTTGCAAAGGGTTTGGTGGAGGAATTTTGGAAACTGCAGGGACTATAGGATTGGGGTGGATGAATGAGGAGGCTGAAAATGGGATGCAGGCATACAGGAGGGCTGCAAAGGGAGTGCTGTTGATAAAATGAGAGGTAGCAAGGAAATGTGTTGCCTTGGAGAGAAATAGAAGCCTGGAAGGGAAATAGGGTTGTGAGGAAGGCCACAAGGGGCTGCATTATAAGAGGTAGTAACTCCTTGATTAAAATATTCCAGCTTTGGACATGCGATAGAAGCTCATTAACTATGACCTCACCAATCTGGGAGATGTGGTTGGGATGATGCTTTTGTGTGTAGAAATGTCAGTTATTTTGGTAGGAAGCAATCTTGCACTGACTTATGCTTTGTCACATGCCAGCTTAAATACCATGGTATCCAGGAAATGAATGCTTTCCTTGTGTGTTGTGGCTTTAAGTTTATTACACTTGATTGTTATTGAGGATGTTAATGAATTCTTCTAATTTTCCTTTTGTGTGAGGCCAAATATCCAAATGTTAACACTCATATAAGGTAATATTACCATGTGACAGCAAAACCTAATAAGTGAGTTACTGAGAATGAAAAGTTGTGAACCAGAAGCAGCTCCCAGACAACAAAATGTAACCTTTGAGAAAATTGTAAGGAGACCTCAAAGAAAAATGTTATGCCCTGACAGACATTTGAGGAAATCTTCAGTTGTGGGAGAAAGGAGACACATCAGAAGCATTGGAATGGTCATGATATAGAATCAATGCAGTGAGAAAGAAAATGTCTTGACAGAAAACATAGAAAGTGTAATGAATTAGTTGGCAGGACGTAACTGGTAGAGTTCTGCAAGGATAAGTGTCAGGGCCTCATCCACTTATCACTGTAATTAACGCCTTTGACACAGGGACAGAAATGAATATGTCTATCTTTAGTGACAGTACAAAATTGGGAGGGAATGCAAACTGAGAGGAGGATACAAGACAGTTGGAAAGAGAGAGAAACAAATGAGTGGACAACATGATGACAATTTGCATACAATGTTGGGAGGTGTGAAGTTCAAAGAATAGAAAATTAGAACGTTTTTTAATAGATGTGAAACTTCTAATAATGTTACTCAGACTTGGATGTACTCGTACAAGGATAGAAAAAAATTGGTGTGTGGTTAAACAGCAAACAAATAATAAGAGCAAATAACATGTTGGCTTGTATTGCAAAGGAATTTTTTGCAAGGTTTGTGAACAAACCAACTACACACCCATGGGATCTCCGCTATCGGGATTCATAGCAGAAGCAGTAATGCAAAGACTAGAACAAACAGCTACCAACCAACAAACCAAACATCTGGGTCCTCTACGTAGATAACACCTTTGTCATCACAAAACGAAACAAGATAGAAGAGACATTTAACATCACCAACAACACCCTCACCGGCATAAAATTCACCAAAGAGGAAGAAACTGACAACTAACTCGCATTCCTGGACGTCACAGTGAAAGAAAGGACAACGGAGAACTACAAACCTGCGTATATATAAAACCGACAAGCACTGACCAAATACTTAACTACACCAGCAACCATCCCAACACACACAAACGAAGCAGTATCAGAACGCTATTCCAACGAGCCACCACACACTGCAGCACAGACGAACTTCGGAAAACAGAGGAGAACCATCTATACAACGTATTCAAGAAAAATGGATACTCAAAAAATACAGTCCGCAGATTCCTCAAGAACAAACCACGACAAGCAGACCAAACACAGCCAGAAACCCTAACCACCTTACCATACATCAAAGAAGTTTCAGAAATGACAGCCAGACTGCTAAGACCCCTCGGAATCCTAGTAGCGCACACACTCACCAACACTCTCAAACAAAAACTAACAAACTTAAAAGACCCAGTACAACCCATGGACAAAACTAACGTCATCCACAAAACTCCATGCAAGGACTGCCACAAAGACTACGTAGGACAAACAGGAAGAAAGTTAGCCACCAGGATACACGAACACCAGCTAGCCACAAAAAGACACGACCCTCTCTCCCTCGTAGCCCTACAGACGGAGACACGAAAACGCACCATTTCGACTGGGACAACACCTCTATCCTGGGACAGGGTACGCAAAGACATGCCAGAGAATTCCTAGAGGCCTCGCACTCCAACCACAACAACATAAACAAACACATAGATCTAGGTACCATCTATCAACCCCTCAGAAAACGAACAGGAAATTACATCACCACAAACCCCAGGAACCCCATCCAGGAGAAAGATATAAATAGAAAGCAGGAGACAACAGCTTTGCTTCACTTGGAGGTCTCCACTGATGATGTTACCTAGCCTGGTAATGAAACGTCTGGATATCAAACCTACAGCTCAGCGAGCAAACCTACACCCTAATTTGAGGACAAAAAAAAGGTTACGATAATTATAGGGTGCTCCCCTCCCTATCCTGTTACCAGCTAGAGAATCTACTCTCGGAGTAAGTAACAGATGGTTCAGGAGTGAGAAGAAATTTCTTTACTCAAAGGGTATTGAATTTTAGAATCATCCATCAGTGAATGTACTTGAGGCTGAGAAAGATTGGCAACTTGAGTCAGAAGTACTTATTAACGTGCAAAATTTGGACAAAATAAGGGGATGTTAAAATTGCTCATTGCAATGGAGAAACTCTTCAACTTTTGGCATCCATGCTTTCAGAGAAACGTAGAAAATAGAAGAAGCAGGACACTTGGCCCTTTGAGCCAGTTTTGCAATTTTGCAATATTTGTGGTTCAATAATTCAATAACCTGTTCCCACTGTTCCCTCATATTTCTTGATCCCTTCTTGAAACTGTATGATGTTTGTCCTCAACTGTTTTCCATGGTTACCAAATACAGGCTCCCCACTCTAATGGTGAAGCTATTTCTCCTCATCTCAATCCTAAATGATTAGACTGTAAACCCCAGTTCTGGACTCATCTCTCACAGAGGACATCCTTCCAGCATCAACCCTGTCTAATCCTGTTGGAATTTTATAGCTTTCTGTGCAATACCTTTTCGTTCGTCTGAGCTCTAGTGAATAAATTCCCATTCGATTTATCCTCTCCTTGTACATCAATCTTGCCATCACAGGAAACAGTCTAGTAAAACTTTGCTGCAATCCCTATATGTCAAGAACATCCTTCTTCAGATAAAGAGACCAAAACTGCACACAGTATTTAGATTAGATTAGATTACTTACAGTGTGGCAACAGCCCCTTCGGCCCAACAAGTCCACACCGACCCGCCGAAGCACAACCCACCCAAACCCCTACATTTACCCCTTACCTAACACTACGGGCAATTTAGCATGGTCAATTCACCTGACCTGCACATCTTTGGACTGTGGGAGGAAACCGGAGCACCCGGAGGAAACCCACGCAGACACGGGGAGAATGTGCAAACTCCACACAGTCAGTCGCCTGAGTCAGGAATTCTAGGTGTGGTTGCACTGTTATGAAGTTGAAGGTCTGTATAGTACCTTTAAGAGAGCGTGAATGCTGTTCTGCACTGAGAGCTAACAATCACTTATCATATGACTAAATAACAACCTCAGAGCGTACTGGAAAACTGAAAATATATAACATTTGGCTGTGAAGTGGATACCTGAATTGGTTGCTGTTTTGACGACAATTTGAATTTAACCAATCAATTTAAATTATGCCCCAGGATACTTAAATCCAATAGAGTTTGCATTTATTGTTTTGCCAACATTGAAGCAATGAGACACTTCAATGTTGAGGATATAAAAATGGCAGGCATTTTGAAAATCAGGCAGAGCAACGGCCATCAACACAGATCCAAGAAATTAGGAAACACCGTCTATCAAAGGTGCCTGTTCATGTGAAACATATTCGCAATAGAAAGAAAGAAAATAACCCAGGGAAATCTTCAGCCAGAAAAAAGACAGACACCGAAGACAACAGTCACTGTATGATTTAGAAGTTAAATTGATGTAATTTTAATCAGTGTTTTATTGGAACAGCATATTGCTATAGAGGTGGAGGCAGATAATCAGCTAATAGAAAGTGGGGCTTAGAGTTGTGAATAGTTGTTGTTTAATGTTCACTTTCAGAGTTAAAGAATAAATTGATATTATTTTCTTTAATAGTGGAACTTGTGAGTTCTCTGTCACTCCTATTTTAATAGATTATGCAGGAGGTGAGCTTTTCTGGATGTTTGGTTTAATTAGCAGAAGGGTTCATTGCCGTGTCATAACAGCATCAAGGCTCTGTATAATTGCAACAAGACCTCCTGCTCCTGTACTCAAATCTTGCTATGAATACCAACATACCATTTACCTTCTTGACTGCCTGCTTCACCTGCATACTTACTTTCAGTGTCTGGGGTACAAGGACTACCAAGTCTCGTTGCACAATTCCTTTTTCAATTTGTAGTTACTCCGCTAAAGCACTCAATCAGCTTGTCGCAATCACACTGAAACATCTCTGCATCTTCCTCACTTTTTATCCAAGCTTTGAGTCATCTACAAATTTGGAGATATTCCATTTAGTTACCTCATCCAAGTCATTAATGTATGTTGTGAATAGCTTGGGTCCTAGCACTGATTCTTCCAGTGCCCCACTGCCATTTGGAAATTCAGGGCTTACTAACAAAGATATTCCAGTAAAATACTAGGGCAGGTCTATTCGTGTTTAAGTGCATTTTTAATGGTACATTAAATTACAATTATCACTGAACATCCTGTCTAGACCTCAGTTTTAATTTCACAAGTTTTGTTCCTTCACACGTTAATTGGTGTTGAACACGGGAATGAAGCTTATATTTTGTACTAATCTTTTGTGTCTCTTTATTAATCCCATCTGTCTTTGCCAGACTTAATTCCTGCAAAGAAAAAGAAATAAATTTTAATATTAATAGTAAAAAGAGGTGTTTCTTGACCTGCTCCTAGATGTCACAGGTATCCTGTGGAGGATGCTTGGCTGGATCAGATTACATATTAGATAAAGTTACACTGATAACCCCGAGAGAACTTGTGGGCAATTGCTGAAGAGTTGAATGGCAAATTCCAGTCTTTTGCTATTACTAGCAAACCTGGGTCTATGTGTTTGGTGTGGTATAGCCTTAGAAGTGAGAAAGTATTCATTCTAAATAATCAAAGAAATAGCTTCTTTCTGTTCCTCCTGCATTAAAATGTAACCGAAAGCTGTTTGTTGCAGATCGAGGAGCAAGCTGATTGTCAGATCATGGACGGGCACTTTGTGTCCCCATTGGACCATTACCTACCAGGGATAATGCCGGCTGAATCGATTAAAGCTAGGTAAGGAAGTGAAGGCATTCAATTGAATCCTCAACATGTTGCATTTTTTTTCTGAATGTAAATTTTTACCTTATTGAAAATAATTGCTGAATCTGTTTGGAATATAAAAATTATATTCCTAAATGGATTCTCTGAATGGTTATTTCTATAAGTGAATTTATGTTAATTTGCATGATTAGTATGACATAGATGCAAATGTGAATTGTGACTGCTCTTTTTTTTTCCTTTCTTAGTCTTTTTTTCCTATTGCATTGGTCTTCATAGTTTGGTCAAGATCAAAAGTTAGTATTGCCAAACATTGTAGGATAATTTCTTTTTGAAAGGTGGTACATCAGTAAATTAATATATTGTGTCACATGACTACTTTCTATCTTAATTCTTCAGTGTAACCTTTTTTAAGTGAGCTTACAATTGACATTTAACACTGTAAAAGGGGAAAGAGTACTCTGTGGCTAAGTATAGATTGAGCAAAATTCTCCTGTGATTAGACTCCTCAACTGAAATAGCTCTGTAGCATGAGATTGTGATGTGGTGATGGAAGCTATTGGGCAAAGCTAACGTTTACTGCCTTCAGTGAGACCATTCTTTTTGGTTATTGATTTCTTTTTTACTGTGATGGACAGCCTTTAGAAGAGGAATGTAAAGTAGTCCTTAGTCAATATTAAGTTATTGCTTTTGACTGACCTCCAGAAATAATAAGGACTCTGATTCAAATCTATTAATATGCAGTGGTCCTAGACTCTGATGTACAGCACGGAAACAGACCCTTCGGTCCAACTCATCCATGCCTGCCAGATATCCTAAACAAATCTAGTCCAATTTGCCAGCACTTGGACCATATCCCTCGAAACCCTTCCTGTTCATGTACCCATCCAGGTGCCTTTTAATTGCTATAATTGTACCGGTCTCCTCCACTTCCTTTGGCAGCTCATTCCACACATGCACCACCCTCTCTGCATGAAAATATTGCCCCTTAAGTCCTTTTTAAATTATTCCCCTCTCACCCAAAACCTATGCCCTCTAGTTCTGGACTCCCACACTCCAGGGAAAAGACCTTGTCTATTTACCCTATCCATGCCTGTCATGATTTTATAAACCTATAAGGTCACCCCTCAGCCTTTGACGCCCCAGCCTATTCAGCCTCTCCCTGTTGCTCAAACCCTCCTACCCTGGAAACATTCTTGTAAATCTTTTCTGAACCCTTTCATGTTTCATAACATCCTTCTGATAGGAGGGAGACCAGAATTGTATGCAGTCTTCCAGAAGTGGTCTAACCGATGTCCTGTATAGCTGCAACATCAACTCCCAACTCATATGCTCATTGCTCTGTCCAATAAAGGAAAACATACCAAATGCTGCCTTCGCGATCCTATCTACCTGAGACTCTACTTTCAAGGAACTGTGTACCTGCACTCCAAGGTCTCTTTGTTCAGGAACACTCCCTATGGCCTTACCATTAAATGAATCAGTCCTGCTCTGATTTGTGTTTCCAAAATGCAGCACCTCATATTTATGGAAAAAGAGAGGTCTGCAGATGCTGGAGATCAGAGCTGAAAATGTGTTGCTGGAAAAGCGCAGCAGGTCAGGCAGCATCCAAGGAACAGGAAATTCGACGTTTCGGGCATAAGCCCTTCATCAGGGCATAAGCCCGAAATGTCGAATTTCCTGTTCCTTGGATGCTGCCTGACCTGTGCTTTTCCAGCAACGCATTTTCAGCACCTCATATTTATCTAAATTAAACTTCATCTACTATTCCTCAGCCCATTGGCACATCTGATCATGATTGGTTCTGGAAGCATTGTTTACAATTGGCATAAATTATTTGGTTTATGAAGTATAATATCAACTTGCAGATAACAAACTTAGGGTTACGTTTAATACTGAGGAATACCTTGATAGAAACATTAACAAATTTGCAGGATGGACGGGAAGATGGTAAATGATTTTCAGTTTACTTATGCGCACTTGCATTTTGGTGAGAGTAAAGTTACTGTCTACTCCTTTTGAAAATACAAATCTATAAGAATCTAGAGGCACAGGAATCTAGATGTACAGATTCACATCATGCAACAGAGCAGTGCCAGTTAACAAAGCTGTAAAGCATACAAACAATTCACTGGGTTTCATGTATATAGTTACAAAATTTAAAAACAGTCAAGTTATGTTAAACATGTATATAGTAGTAAGAAGTGAGGTCTGCAGATGCTGGAGATCAGAGCTGAAAATGTGTTGCTGGTTAAAGCACAGCAGGTGAGGCAGCATCCAAGGAACAGGAAATTCAACTGATGAAGGGCTCTGGCCCGAAATGTCGAATTTCCTGTTCCTCGGATGCTGCCTCACCTGCTGTGCTTTAACCAGCAACACATTTTTCAGCTCTAAACATGTATATAACCTTGGTTAGATGTCCATTGGAGTACTGTTCATATTATTAAAAGGGTATAGAGGTGCATAGAAAATGCAAAACCGATTTATATGCATAATATCAGAACTCAGAGGGTGCAACTAACTGAAAGACTGATTAGGATAGCATTCATTCTCCAAGAAGATTAAGAGTTGACCCAGTCAAGGCCTTTAAAATTGTGAAAGGATTTGTAGAGTAGACACAGAATGTTTCTACTTAGAGGTTCAAAAACTGAGAATATTAAAAAGAAAATGGTCACTTATAGGTTCAGTAAGGAATTCAAGAAATCTGAAGAGTAATGAGGATATTGAACTCACTACCACTTAATTTTTAGGCAAATAATGTTGATGCATTCAGAGGGAATCTGGATAAATACATGAGGGTAATGAAGCATATGTTGACCTTTAAGTGTAGTAGGCCTGATAAGAACATTCAAGTCTGATAACCTATCATTTTGTCTTTAAACTTTTCCTCTGTGTGACCAAGTCTCGATGCAATCAGTGTTTCCAAGTACAAAGCATTAATAAAAATAAGCTCAAGAATTCCATTTTTATTCCACTTTGGATATGCGACACAACCATCATCAAACATTTTGTTTAGATTGAAAAATATAAGAATTTTATTGATTTCCAATTATGAATAACATCCCAGATGATTCATTGTGGCACTGTCTTATTATGAAAAGTACACCCGAAATTATGTAGTTCCTTTAAAACACCAGACTTGTTTACCATCATGGACTCATTTGTATCACTACCATGGCTGTTTCATTTCACAATGTTTTCATAAGGTCAATTCAACAGGCAGGAATCACACATCCTTTACTCAGCTCAAAACAAACAGCACAGTCAGCTCAATTGTGAATTGCTGTGTTAAACACTAAGGCATTCTGGGAATGAATAATCTTATCCATTTCATTATTTCATGCTGTAGTACAATGCCTAAATAAAAGATAAACTTAAACTTTAATCATGAGATGAAACCAAATATTTATCTGTATGTTATGAGTAAACATGTGCATACCTGTGCATATGCTTGCTCGCTCTCTTTTGCAAGAGAAAGAACATCCCTAATACTTTATGACCTACTATATAGTTTTATTAATCTGTGCTTAATCTCATCTGACCATGTTTAATGGCTTTCACCCAGCGTTAAGTATCAGTTTCAAATGCAAGATTTAAATGTACCTTACATTTTCAGGAGGCAAGAACAATGTTTACCCCAAAGGTTATTGTGATGAGCTCAAAGTCACCTGACTATAACCAAATCTTTTCATTTGCCAGGTTACTCATAAGATGACATGATAAATTTTCCTCAACTATCGGACTTCATTTGAAGGTCTAAAGATTTGCCAATTCAGTGTAGTAAAAACAAATTGTGTGTTTAGTTACACTTTATTTCACACTGTGTTGTAGTCTCAGTTAAGCAAAATATAGTGCAGGTAATAGTTTTGGTTAGTATTAGTAATAGTTTACTGAGGTAGTTAACGTTTTTGCTTCGCAAACCAACCAACGGCCAATTTTTTTAAAAAATGAATTTTATATTGCCAATCATTTACGGTCTTTCACATCTGATAATTAAAATGAAATAGCTCACAGATGGTCCAGTGGATAAATGCAACTTTGGTATAGAACAGGACAATGCAGATCAAAAGACCTGATTTGTAATTTCAGTTGGGGTTGATGTCTGTTCGAATGTGTCGATCTTTTTGGATGTGAGTTGGAGAAAAATCATGAATATCCCAAAAAAGATCATTTCCTGGTGATTGCTATGGATTAATATGGGGTACAGAGGACAAGGTTTCTACTGAAAGAATGCAAGATTTGGCTTAATTTATATAGCACTTACAACATGCATAGTTTCTTCAACATGCTGAAACATCTCCCTGTGCTTAAAAGGAGCTTTACAAAACAAAATATTCTCTGAATTCTAATATTTGGCATTGTCTGATTCTTGGCGCTTTTATGCATGGGAAAGAAAAAAATACAGGGTCTAGATTAGAGTGGTGCTGGAAAAGCACAGCAGGCCTTGGATGCTGCCTGATCTGCTGTGCTTTTCCAGCACCACACTAATCTAGTCTCTGGTTTTCAGCATCTGCAGTCCTCACTTTTGCCAAGAAAAAAATACACTCATTTAAGACTAAATAGAAATTTATGGAACATGATAAATAGGATATCAAAAGCACATTTTGCCAGAATTTTACTGGGGCACTCTGTGTCCCACTGCTGGGACCAACCATGTCTCTAAGCTATGATTGGGTAAACAGTAGGACCACAGAGAGGACTTCATCGATCATTGAGATGCCCTTGAAGGACCAGTAAGAACTTTTTTTATCATGCGAATGCCAGGTAGATAAGTCCATTATCATGCTTAGGCTATTAATAGACAAATTTGTTCAAACAATACAGTTTCTATCTTTGGAATATTCTGTGGAGGGGTGAGTGTGTTATTGCTTGTTCTGGTTAGATTCTGACCCACTTTAACACCCCTCCCTTCTCTCAATTACTCTAACGAGCTGGTAAAATCCTGGCTGTTGTGTCATGACAGGTCCTGCTGTCAGTCATTCTAATTAGGGATAGAGCTATTCATTGTATTTATTCACACCATGAATAGATAATAAAATTTGCATTTATTTTGTTGAGATATTAATTATAAATCAGGTGTTTTTTTAGTCCAGGTTCGTGTATTTTGGATTTATGATTGTCAGATTATTGTACAGCTAGCAACATGAAGTTATTCACATGCCATTGCTGCAGGTTTCAATTCATAGTTCCAAAAGAATGGAAGAGTAAATACCGACCTGTATGTGTCCATCTAGCTGGCACTGGAGATCATGTAAGTGGAGAGAACAGCAGTAAAATTTATTTCAATCTTCAAATGAATCAGCATAGTGTAGCTTGACTTCTTAAATACCTGGCAGTGTTGAAGTAAATTTAAAATTGTGATGGGGTCATTTTATATTCACAGCATTATTTATTTCCAACACTTTGTTTCAGCTATTTGCTCTTATCAAAATGCATTGTTTTTTCTGGAATATGATTTCATGTGTTCTCTTAATACTATTATGAAGATGTGTGTGTACTGGACCTTTTAAGAGAGTTAAAAGCTAGCAAAAACTACCTGACCGCACCAGGTATTCTGAAAAAAGATATGACGTAACTTGTCCTCCAGCTGCTGGGGGTAGCTAGGGTGGTTGGTTGCCTGGAAATGACAAAACAGATTTGAACTGGGCCAATCAGTTAACATTATACCCTGAACAATACCAAACTCCAGTCCAGTTTGAATTTAGTATATTGACAATCTTAAAAGTCAGTAACACAATCTGATGCTTTGGAGGTATAAGATCAGGGAAAATTGAACAGATGAGTGGAGAACTCTGCATGCTGCCCAGAAAAATAGCTCTCTTAAAAGGTACCTTTATCGATCAGTAACCTGCAAAGCAGAACCCCCAAAAAGACAACAAGAATACAGAGAAAACTGAAAGCTACCTTGTTTGGAAATTTTGTTTTCTAAATCTTAATGGGGACTTTTATCAGATTAGTATTGTAGAAGGGGAACGTAAAAGATAGGTTAGAGGAGGGACTTGTAAATAGTTGTTAGTTAATTATTCTCTGTTATACTTTAAGAAATAAACTTGTTAATTTTTACTTTAAGTAGTGCACAATTTCTCGAATTTTCACATATTACTGCACGGGATAAATCTTTTGTGTTGCGGGTTTAAATTAGTAAAAGGGTTTACCTCATGTTGTAACAATTCTTATCATTCATGTATAATTCTTGATGGAACATTCCAGTGGATCACTTCACTGTGAGGAGGCTTGGCCCTTCCTTTGCTCTTTATTTCTCTCTCCATCTCTTGCTGCTTTTGGATCAAGGTCGTTGAGTGTAACACCAGATATCGAAAATGTTTGAAGATCAGATTAGCCTTGTTTTGATACCCCTCTGCAACACAGTCATGGTCATTTGAGTGAGATGCTGGAGAATGACATTTGCCTTTGGAACCTCACTCTAGTAAAAAAAAAGTAAACATCTTCTGTAAAGATTGGTTTAAATGTCTCAACAAAACATAAGTTCTCAATTCCTTATGTAATTACCTGTTTCTCCCAAAAACAGTGAATACATTGCTTAGTTGATACCAGGAAACCCAAGCCATGGTTCATGGTTGTAACTGACCTTCACCAGAGCAGTCATTTGATTGCGTTTCTACAGTTATTGTAAACATACTTGATCTAGCAAGGAAATGTTAGACAAGATTCCAATTCCAGGTTGATAATTTTTGACCCCCCCCCCCCCTGGCCTGGAGAATATATACATTTCGACAGAACATAAAACCTGCTAACAGTGCCTCCAGAACTTTCTGAATTTTTAACCTCCATTTGGGCTGTTTCTACCAAATACTGAAAGTTTTTTTTATTGGTGAGTTTGTAAAAGATCATAGCCAAATACTCAGTTCACAATTTGTCATTGCTTCCAATCCCTTTTGCCAAAATCTTGCACTTAATTATTTTTCTTAATGCCTCTTTCCAATTAATGCTCTGTAGGGCTGCTGAATAAACACAGTTCAGGTGAATGCTTTATTAAACTCTATCATCTTGTTAAAGTTGCCATCACTCAAGCCCTAGTGCTTAAATTTCTTAAAAGATTCAGTCATTTATGGTGATCGTTTTGGCTGTTGGTCAGATTCATCACTATCTGGATTCAGGACTGGAAGTTGGAACATTGCTAGAGTGCACTATTTATACCATATTCATGTCATAAGAAAAGGTGCAATTTTTGTTCAGTTACTACTGACTTGCAGTAAATGTATATGTATCTGCAAAAACTCCAGAAGTGTGTTTTTCAGAGATAGAGCAAGGAAACTTATGTTTGGCTACAAAACAAATAGTTATAAATCTGGGTGCAGTATATATACTTTTTACTTGAATCAAGCAACTTGAAAGATGGTGTCAGTTTAAAATGTGATCTTTTCATATATTAAATATTCCATTTTCTTTAAAACTGTTTCTAGTTTTACTGGCGAAGGCGTACATTGATGGCTCGTCCGATGATAAAGGAAGCATGCATGGGATCACTTCTACTGGAAAATCCTTATTATATCCTTTTTGTGCACCCAATAATAACAGTTATTATTGTTATCATAATAACTGTTGCACTGCTATACTCAGTATTTTATGTGAGAGCTTCGAATTTAGCTTAGTATGGAAAACATGTTTCCAAGAATTTTCCAGAAACAACAATGGAAGGTATAGTCTTTTTGATTAAAAGTAAAATTGAAAATCTATTTTTGCATGCTTTTTTAAGTTCTTTCTTATAATAATTTTTCTTTAATCATTAGATTAATGAACATCTTATTTTCAAATTACAAAATTTAACATGATTTCTAAAACTAACTTCAAATGCAACAGCTGCCTCCTGTAGTGGAAGAGCTCGCCCTGACTTTGGGCTTGACCCCTGAATGGTGATAATCTGACAACATGACAGCAAGGAGTTTTTCCTCAAGTTTTGTTCACCTTTCGAGCACTCATTAGCTAAACATAGCCCAATCCTATCTGCACATGGACCTTTAGATATACATATCTACATTTCCATTGGGGTTCACTGAATAGTAAATAAAAGTGATGACTTTGCACTTTTACTACTCTTCCCCTTCCCTCAGAAACCAGGGGCGTTGGGTGCAATTGCAAACATACCACTAATGAGATTACATTTCTTAGTACAATTAGATATTGAACATATGAATCAGTTACTCACTACCTGAACGAACTGAGTTGGCGAAAATGCAGAAATTCATTATTATATAAATTAATAAAATTCATCTCCTTCAGACTATTGATTAAGCTTAATTACAGTCAGTATGCATTGAAGAATATATAAGAAATAATGAGGAAAATAAAGTGACAAATGCATAAAGGATAGAATAAACAGCCTGTCAAACCTATTCCTTACGAAAAAAACTGTGTTGTTTGTACGGTGATGGATTAACATTAATTTTTTTTGCATTCTTTCTAGAATTTGTTACCTTCAGTTCACTTGATTCTTTCTTGCATAAGTGTTTCTCAGATGATGCAAAAGTATAGGTATTTGTCTCCAGGTCATTGCCACTGCATTACTGGCCATCAGAGAATAGGAAAGTTAGATACTTGAATGAAGGCTGAACAATGTCTCTGAAGTTGGCTTCTCCAAGGAACGAGGCAGTGTCACAGCAGTAAAGTGATTATGTTTTGCATTGGGCTAACCTGAACTCTTAATCTATTTATTCTTTTGACTGTGCACAGTAGTAAATAAGTAAAACTCCTGAATTCTAAACCCCTTTATGACCTTGAAAGCAATTGACCAAAACTCTGGGTTATCTAAATAACATTCAGTTCCAGCACATTTCAGTCTGTTTTTCAGAACAGTGTGGGAGCCACAGTGCTCCGTGGAGTATTTGATCATGTGTCTGTGCTTTACAATAACCTTCAATCTGTTTATATTGGCTTGAGAATTGAGTGAAGCAGGCAGGTGCAGTTTTGTTTTAAATATAATAAACAAGATAATCAACATTTGGTAGTGTTAGCTATTTTTGAAGATCCAAATAGCTTCTCATTATCAAGTTTGAGGAGAATTTTTTTCCATTGGCTAGGCTTTGAACCTTTTGCCAATTTCTTCTTTGCTTCCATTAAGTCTGAGTACTTCATTAAAAAAATTAATTCAGCTGGTTAAATTATCTGTTTTGATATTAATGATCTTGCTGCTTGTAGCAGATTTGATATGAATTGGTGTACCCTGCAGTTTTAAGTATGCAGATGTCCAAGGTGTTGTGTATAGACCCGTGGTAGCAGCTCTGAAGTGCTAGATAGTATAAATATAGAATTAGGCAAGAGTGTAGCAAAGACAGAATTATGAAGGGTGGGGATTTTAACTTTAACCAAGATTGGGAGAGTCAATCAGGCACAGAAAGGTACTGAATTTCTGAAGTGCATCTGGGATAGTTTCCTATTGCATTTTTTTCCTGGATGCAGTGAGGAAACAAACAATATTGGATTTGATAATGAGCCGGATTTAACAATGAGCCAGATTTAATTAGTAACCTAATTGTTAGTGAACATTTATCAAATAGTGATTATAACGTGATTGAGCTCAATGTAGCCTTTGAAATTGAAAAGCATGAATCAGCTATTAGAATTTTAGATTTTGATTTGGCTGACTTTAATGAGATAAGACAGAGACTGTGCACAATAAACTGGGAAAATCTGCTAATGGGTAAAATAATTGAAAAATAGTGAAGTATGTTTAATGTAGAAACATAGACAATAGAAGCAGGAGTAGGCCATTCATCACCTTGAGCCTGCTCTGCAATTCAGTATTATCATGGTTGATCATCAATCTCAGTACTCTAATCCTGGCTTCCCTTCTATCCCTTTATCCCCTTAGCTACAACAGCTTTATCTAACTCCCTCTTGAAAACATAAAACAATATAATGATTTTGCCTCAACAACTTTGTGGTAGTGAATCAGCTCCCCATTCTCTAGGTGAAGAAATTTTTCCTCATTTCTGTCCTAAAAGGTTTACCCCTGATCTGTAAATTCCGACCCCTGGTTCTGGACTCCTCCACTATGCACTTAATGGTAACGTCCACGAGAGTGTTACTGAACAAAGACCTTGGAGTGCAGGTTCATAGTTCCTTGAAAGTAGAGTTTACAGGCAGATAGGATAATGAAGAAGGTGTTTTATATGCTTTCCTTTATTGGTCAGAGCATTGAGTATAGGAGTGGGACGTCATGTTGCAGCTGTATAGGACATTGGATCGACCACTTTTGGAATATTGCATGCAATTCTAGTCTCCTCCCTATCGGAAGGATGTTGTGAAACTTGGAAGGGTTCAGAAAAGATTTACAAAGATGTTGCCAGGGTTGGAGGATTTGAGTGATAGAGAGAGACTGAATAGGCTGTTTTCCCTTGAGTGTCGGAAGTTAAGAGGTGACCTTATAGAGTTTTATAAAATCATGAGGGGCGTGGACAGGATAAATAGACAAAGTCTTTTCCCTGGGGTGGGGAAGTCCAGAACTAGAGGGCACAGGTTTAGGGTGAGAGAGAAAAAATATAAAAGGGATTGAAGGGGCAACTTTTTCATGCAGAGGGTGGTGCATGTATGGAATGAACTGCTAGAGGAAGTGTGGAGGCTGGAACAATTCTAGCATTTAAATGGCATCTGGATGGGTGTATGAATAGGATAGGTTTAGAGGGATATGGGTCAAGTGCTGGCAAATGGGACTAAATTAGGTTAGGATATCTGGTCGGCATGAATGAGTTGGACCGAAGGGTCTGTTTCCATGCTGTACATCTCTGTGACTCAAGTTAGGAGGAGAGATTATATAAATTAGGTCTGTTTTCTCAACTATTTAGGAGATTAAGGTGTGATATGATTGAAGTCTTCAAGAAATTAACAGAAAAAAATCAGGATAGATAAAAATAAACTATTTCCACTGTTTGGGACTCTAAAACTCGTGGGCCTAGTCTGAGAATTAGGGCCAGACTGTCAAGGAGAGATGTTAGGAAACACCTCCACACACACAAGGTAATTGAGGTTTGGAATTATTTTCCACCAACAGCATGTAATGCCAGATCGATAGTTAATTTTAAGTTTGAGATAAACTTTTGTTAAGTAAAGACATTAATGGATTTGGTCCAAAAGCAGCTTTATGAAGTTAGGCCACGGATCAGCCATGATCTTGTTGAATGGTGGAACAGACTCGAATGGCTGAATTGCCTGTTCCTGTTTCTGTTCGCTACTCCATGTGTAGCCTCATCATTATTTTGTATAATTGCTGTCAGACTTTTTAAAAATTGCCTTTAGACCTCAATCCACCCTTAATCTGATATGCTGTTTTTCTTCCTAATTATTTTGCTGCTCTAAATGTTAATTTTGTGATCCACGTATGAGAACAACGTCCCTATGAATGCAGTCAGTTTTCCATCTCTCGTCATTTGAAAAGCTTTTTTAAAAAAGATTCCACCAAAGTTGGTAGCTTCACACTTCTCCACATGGTATTCCATCTACTATGTTCTTTGTTACTCATTCATCCAACCTGTTTATCCCTCTGTAGTCTGAGTCCACCTCACAACTTACCCGTCTAATCTTATTGTCAGCAAATTAGATAGATTATACTTGAGTCTTCTGATCTGAGTTATTGATATACTTTTTGTCTGTTTATTGTCTTTTAAAATGTATTTAAATCCATTATCTCTTATGTATAATTGAATGAACTACTTTCCTTGACAGTAATTGTACATGGCTACAGAAAGCCTAAAGATCAAATGTAAGTATTTTAGTAATTAGTGATCCAGTACTCCTGTATCTGCTCGTGTTTAATCCCTCTCTCTCCTCCCAGGAAATTGAACGACTATGCTTTTCCCTAACCAAGCTCAAATTTTGATCATTCTTATTGCTGAAGTGCTAGATTGTTTGCATATGGACATGATTCTAAATGAGAATCTTCATTCTTTGGTTTTTAGGCATTTAATGTTTCAATTCTTTAACTCCTTTGGATTACTTCTGAGAAATTGAATTACATTATTTTGTCTTAACATGCTTAGGATTTCCCCAAGGTGACCCATCACTCCTATTTGTATCAATGTCAAGGACCTGCAACACAACTAATTTCTTTGATTTTGAGAAAATTCTCCTGATTCTAAATTTCACTTTTCCTAAACATTACGTTTTAGGAGATAAAATTGGATGTTATTATGATCCTAGCAGATGGTGATACAGAAGACTTTCAGATCTTGGAGTGAAATCTGATTTGATGGATCATAATAATAAAAGTGAAATGGTAACTCTTATCTCTCCAAAGATATGGAGAGCCAGACCTACTGAGTTTCTTCAGCCCTCTCTGCTTGTTGTTATAGATCATCAGTTTCCTTTTGCAGTTTGGTTACTGTGGTATGCGCTCGCTGAACGTGTTGATGCAAGGCAACCAATGTTCTTGGAAACAAAGAGCACAATTCTATTATGAAAAGGACAACACGATTTTTTTTGTGTGTGACAATTTAGAAAGATCATAACCTAAGTAGCAATAATAAAGATTCAACCTTTTCCCAGCAATATCCGACACAGTCATTCAATTTCTTTCTTACCTCTTGAAGTTACAAGCATTTGCTATTGGTGACTTTCTACACCTGAACAGATGTGATTCTATATTGTGAATTCTATATTGGGCGGCACGATGGCTCAGCGGTTAGCACTGCTGCCTCACAGCATCAGGATCCCAGATTCGATTTCAGCTTCTGGTGACTGTCTGTATGGAGTTTGCACATTCTCCCTGTGTCTGCATGGGTTTCCTTTGGGTGCTCCGGTGTCCTCCCACAGTCCAAAGATGTGCAGGTCAGGTGAATTGGCCTTGCTAAATTGCCCATAGTGTTAGTGCATTAGTCAGAGGGAAATGGGTCTGAGTGGGCTACTCTTCGGAGGGTTGGTGTGGACTGGTTGGGCCAAAGAGCCTATTTCCATACTGTAGGGAATCTAATCTAATCTAATCTATATTATTGTTTTTCTCTGAAATACAATGACACTGGTTACTTCACTGACTTGTCCAAACTGAAATGTAAGGAAATCCTCGTCTGTCTAAACTACTAAAGCTAGGTTAAAACTGTGTTTCAGCTGTGAAAATCTGGTCTGCCACAACTAAACTGTTATTCTCGACTGAAACCTAATTGTGGTCCTTACTCTTCCCATTTATGTGTCACAAAAGCTCTATTTGCAAATATCACATCAATTAACTTGCCAGATAGTTTATCTACTCATTTGGCTTAAGTTACCTGCTTTCTTGGAAATAATACTTGAACTCAAATATGACTTTTGCTGTTAAAATCAAAAGTTGCCTCAACTTTAAAATCCAAAATTCTAAATGATAACTTATAGTAAGTCTTTATCATCGCATGTTATGCTAAGGTATACTACTTTCTCTTTACTTCTGTTATTGGTTATGCATCTAAATATGCTCGGGCTGGGAGATTTCTATCAGTTCACAACCCTTGTCTTATTGTGAGATAATTAGTAGTTTTACCCCCAAACTGCTCTGTTCTCAATTTAAGCCTAATTTTTTTTTAAACAATGGATAGTTGAAATTCTTAATCAGTTCTTGTGTTTTATTTTGTCATGAATCTCTCCAGATTGTAGTCTCTTTCAATAAGTAAAATTGGAGCAAAGCAAAAAACAACTTTTGTACTAGAGCAGGAAGTTTTGTTCTTCAAGCTTGATGCCTCAATTTTTGATGCTTGATTTGCGAGTTTAGGACTTAATCCCCTGTCTTTCAGCAGGTCAAAACATTAGCATAAACTTGCAGTAAACCAAAGAAGTGACATTGTATGGGTGAACTTTATTTTATTATTGCTAGCCATGATGTGGAGGTACCAGTGTTGGATTGGGGTGAACAAAGTCAGAAGTCACTCGACATCAGGTTCTAGTCCAACAGGTTTATTTAAAATCACAAGCTTTCAGAGCGCTATTCCTCCATCAGATGAATGTGACCAGGGATCTCTGGAATTTCTAATTGGATATAATCAGTACTGTTAGCATTTTGTGTTGGGGAGCTGTTTGACTATATTCTAGGTAGCATAGTTTCCAATTCTCATCTCTGCAGAACATTACAAATTGTGAAGATTCAGACAAATTGAGTTGCCTGTTTATATCTGGATCAATGTTGAGGTAAGAGAACTGAACAGATTAACAAAATGAACAGAGTTAATCCTTTATGAAATCTAATGTAAGAGAAAGAAATTGTGACTAATCCTTCATTTCAGCAATTATGTAAATTTTATTTCAGATATTGGGAAAGATCTGAGTTCAGAATCTCTATATTGGCCGTAGAGTAGTAGTTTTCATGACAACAGAAGTGGTGCAGTTGCTTCCACATATCTGAAATCAGAATGGAAAGTGAGCCAGCTCGCTGACATTGTCCACCATTCTATGGCCCATGATATTTCATGGGAAGAGGCTGAACGCTTCAGTATTGGCCTGTGTTATAGTCAGTTAGTCTAGATCGCTGTCTATGTTTGTGCCTCAAGAATGGCCTCTTGAGGTACAAAAGAAAACCTGTGAACCATAAAGCATCATATGTTTGTACCTTCAGGAAAGGGAAACTTTTTCAGAGATTTCTATTGATCTTTATATTGATAATAACAAGATGGTTTGAAGCAAAAAAATCTTAAAGCTGCAATTAATTGGATCCAGTTTTCGATTGTTCCATCTTATTTTCTGTGGACAGGAGGTCAAGTTTAAGGAATGTCTCTGATTTGTTTGTAATGGGAGGAGCTCTAGTCCTGGAGTCTGCGGCAATTCTTCATTGGTTGGAGAGAGGGGGTTATGGACCTCTAGGAATGACCGGGATATCAATGGGAGGTCATGTAAGTTTCACCATTTCATAAAGCTGTATAAAGATGAGAACATGTCATATCTGAAGGAAATAAAGGTTGAAAGTACTACAAATGGACTGTGCGAAGTAATTTTCATTTTTGAGTTTTGTATTTCTTTAACTATCATTTGGGATGAATGATTTGTTACCTGTTGGTCATTTAGTTGTTAGATGGGAATCCCTACTACTGTCAATGTTTACCTGACCCTTCCATACCTGGCCTCTCTATTCTTGACTTATACTCTATCTGTCAGATTCAGCAATTCTATTTTGATTCCCAGGCCCTTGTGTTTTGCCATTCTCTTTTGGTTCCATTTTCCCATAGGTACTTCCTCCTGGGCTTTAACGCTGGACTCTCTGCTCACTTGGCTTAGCTTCATCTGGCCTTTCAACTTTACAATTAGGCCTAAGTATTGAAAATTAGTATGCAATTAACATCATTAACACATATTCTAGATCTCCTTGAAATAGCTTAGTTGGTGGAATTTTGTAGAAGTATGAAAAACAGTATTTTAACATGATGTAAGAAAAATCTTGAATATTGTAGTGCATGTTGCAAAAATGTTTGTATTTTTAAATTACAAACATGAAGGATTTAGACTTTTGCATCAAACTGAAGAGAAGATTGGGGACCTGCAGAGTGGATGTAGTGATAGGGATTGCTGGATGGGGAGAGATTGGAATAAAGGCAGAAGAAGAGATGGGTAGTTAAAGACCAGACATTAGTGTACAGAAAATGTGTAGATTTGGATGGGCACAGTAGTGGAGCAGAAAACCTGACTGATTTATCAAATAGGAACAACATTAACATGAGCAGGCCAGAAAAGTGGGAATGATGCAATGAATACAAGAGGAATTACTATTATAAGATATTTGACTAGTTATGCATTACTCAGAGCTAAAGATCTTGGGAGAGCCTAGTAACATTTTTATTTGGAAATCTGAAAACCCAAATTTTACCAAATAAATTAAGCCACAAGACACACATCTAAACAGAAGTCAATGAACAAATATTATTAATTATATTCTACTTTAAATAGTGGAATATATTAAAAGTAGAATGAACACTTATTTATTCTCGAAGCTGAACTTCTTAACTCAGCTTTCCTTTTACACACTTTTGACTTATACCTTAATAACTCATAAATTGGAAAATTAACCATTTGATCTGAGTACTGTTTCAAAAATTCATGCAAGGGTTGAGATTACATCGTTCTTTGCTCTTATATAGTTGTCCTTTCAGACCACTTCTAACTGTTGCATGGTTATCAATTCTCAGCTCAACCCCAAAACAATATGAATGACTTGAATGTGAACTCCTTGAGTCTGAATTCTGGTTCTAACACTACAAAACATAGAAGCAGAAATAGGCCATTCAGCCCATTGAGTCTGCTGCACCAGTTAGTTATGAATTCCACTTCTGTGCCTTTTCCATATAACCCCTGATTCCTTTACTAATTAAAAATCTGTTTATCTCCGCTTTCAGTAGACTTCAATGACCCAGCTTCAACAGCCTTCTGTGGTAGAGAATTTCACAGATTTGCTACCTTGGAGAAGAAACTTCTCATCATCTGTCTTAAATATATGATTCCCTTATGAGATAATGCCCTGTAGTCCTGGACTTTCCCATGGGGGAAATAATTTTTTCTGCATCTACCCTGTTTGGTCTTCTAATAATTTGCATGTTTTAATAAGGTTGCTGCTCATCCTATATACCATCAAATAGAGGCTCAATCTACACAACCTGCCCTCATAAGACAGACATCAGCCTAATGAACCGCCTTTGGACTGTTTCTAAAGGTGGTGTATCTTTCCTTAAATAAGGAGACCAAATTGTTTACTGTATTCCATCTGGGGCCTGATTAGTGCTTTTGGCAAACTGTGTCTACTTTTATATTCCATTCCCTTTGAAGTAAAGGTCATCATTCCATTTGCCTTCCCTATTACCCAGTGAACTTGGATGTAAGCTTTTAGCGATTCATAGCCAAGGACTTCTAAATCCTTCTCTTTTCATTTAGATTACTTACAGTGTGGAAACAGGCCCTTCGGCCCAACAAGCCCACACCGACCCGCCGAAGCGCAACCCACCGATACCCCTACATATACCCCTTACCTAACACTACGGGCAATTTAGCATGGCCAATTCACCTGACCCGCACATCTTTGGACTGTGGGAGGAAACCGGAGCACCCGGAGGAAACCCACGCAGACACGGGGAGAACGTGCAAACTCCACACAGTCAGTCGCCTGAGGCGGGAATTGAACCCAGGTCCCTGGCGCTGTGAGGCAGCAGTGCTAACCACTGTGCCACCGTACCACTGTGCCACTGTGCCACCGTGTAGCTTTCTGCAGTCTTTCTGCATTTAAATAAAATTCAGCTTTTGTATTCTTTCTGTCAAAATGCATAACCTCATATTTCCCACATTATATTCCTTCTGCCAAGTTTTTAACCGACTCTTTTAACCTGCCCATATCTCTCTGCAGACTCTGTGTCGTCCTCATCACTTACATTCCCACTTATTTTTGTGTCATCCCTAAACTTGACTATTCAATTTCCTTATCCAAATCATTAATATTTATATATATTGTAATAATTGTGCCCCATCACTGATCCATGTAGCATGCCATTAGTTGCAGATTTCTAGCCTGAAAATGCCCCCCTTATCCCACCCTCTGTCTTCCATTAGTTAGTCAATCCCTATCCATGCTGGTATACTACCTTCAACATCAGGGCCTCTTAAGTAGTCTAATGTGTGGTACCTTGTCAAAAGCCTTCTAAAAATCCAACCTTATTAAATGCACTTCTTCCCTCTACTTAAACCTGTTTGTTACCACCTCAAAGAGTTCTAATATTCTTTATCTCTGGAGTCTTGCATGTAGCCGCTTTCTTTCCTTCTCAGTTTGTGCTAATGTCAACTGCTTTAAAACAGAACCACGTGCAATTTATTTCTGTTCTCCCACCTCTACCCATCATAAATAACTTCTTATTGACCCTTTTGCTTTTTCACTTTCGTCTTCCAGGCAAACTGGAAACATGACCAGTTACTGAAACAAGTTTTTTTTTTACAAAAGCTAGTCTATTGTAGTGTCATTAGAGCGGTATGGTGGCTAAGAGTGGTTAGCACTGTGACCTCTCAGTGCTAGGGACACAGGTTCAATTCCACCTTTGGACAACGGTCATTGTGGAGTCTGCACATTCTCCATGTCTGCGGGGTTTCCTTCGGGTCCTCCCACAGTCCCAAGATGGGCAGTTTGGGTGGATTTGCCGTACTAAATTGTCTGTAATATCCAGGGATGCACAGACTATGTGTATTAGACTTGGGAAATGCAGGATTACAGGGACAGGCTAGGAGGGTGTGTCTGAGTGGGCACCTCTTTGGAAGGTTGGTGTGGACACAGTGGGTTGAATGGCTTATTTTCACATAGGGATTCTACGATAGAGGTCTGCATCCTAGGAGAAAAGCTCTTCAGCCTATCAAGTTTGCGCTAGTCAAAAATGAGCACCAAACTATTCTAATTGCATTTTCTGGCACTTAGTTTGATACATCTTAGCATTGCAAGTGAACATCAAAATACTACTTAAATGTTGTAATAGTTGCAGAAACCATCAATCTTCCAGGCAGCGAGTTCCATCTTCCCACCAAAATGTCCTCTCTTCCCTCCTGCCCAGTACCTTCAATCAATTCTCCCTGATCATTGATCCCTCCGTTGAGAGGAATAGTTTCTTCCTGTCTACCTAACTTTACCACTCATAATTTTACACATCTTAATCATGTTTCCCCCCCCCCCTCAGTATCCTCTGCTCCAAGGAAAACAACCCCAGTCTATCCAGTCTGTCTTTATAATGAAAGCTCTTAGCTCAGGTAACATCCTCAAATCTCTGCACGCTCTCCAGTGCAAACTCATCCCTCCTGTAATGTGGATCCCAGAACTACAGGCAATACTCTAGCTGTAGCATAACCAACATTTTGTACAGTTTTAGCATAACATCCCTGCTCTTAAACTCTATGCTTCAGCTAATAAAGGCAAGTATCCCACATTCCATCTTCACCACTTTATCTACTTGCTCCATTACCTTAAGGGTTCTCTGATCCTCAGTGCTTAATAGAGTCCTCCCATTCATCATGTATTCCTTGGTCTTGTTTATTCTGCACCTAGACTGAATTCCATTAGCTACTGATCTACTCATCTTACCAGCCTGTCAGGGAAAACTAGTTCTTGAAGAGAACGTCCTCATAAAACAATGTTTATGCACTTTTGGGTTAATACCTATCACGGAATATAAATATCTTTGAATTTTGGACAAATTGCCTTTGAGTAAAAGAAGCAAGTTTAAGCCTTAGCTTGTAGAAAAATTGATATGTGGATTCTGGAGAAAACTGCTTTCTACTAATTGCAATAACACTAAATATTTTGTTTATAGATGGCATCATTGGCTGCAAGTAACTGGCCGAAACCCATACCCCTGGTACCTTGTCTATCTTGGTCTACAGCCTCGGGTGTTTTTACTACAGTGAGTAATTACTGTTGGTTCCAGTTCTGTGATTTGCTGCTTTGTTGCTGCTATGTACAATACTTACGCATGTCCTCAGATGTATAAGTATTGTACGTATAAACTGAATGGAATATTTTCTAAACTTTCTGACAACATCCCACTAATTTTTGAGAGTTTATCTGTTTCTGTAAAATGATGTCTTGTTACATTTATACTATAGATTCTCTATGAAATTCTTCTTGAAAATAGAGTTGCAACCTTTGATGATGATAAGATTTTGAGCTTACTTTTCCAGTTTAAATTACAAACATTAAGCTCTGAGCTAAGTAACTTTATTTAAATAGGAACTTGAAAGTTTTAAAATAACTTGTAACAATTATCACAACTTCACAGAAGTTGCAGCATAAAACAAATTTGGAATTAAAGTCTAAATTTTCTGCTGCTTCCACCTCACTGCCCCATACCAATTCATTTTGATGTTGCTAATCATCAATCCTAAATGCTACATACCTTAATTGAAAAGTGCTTAACCATCAGGGATAAGCCTGCAACTTTCCTCTATTCCCCTCAAACCATTCTGTGAAGAGATTCATGAAGCACTCATAACCTCTTACAAGCTTAGTCCATTCGTGCTGACATTTCCACCTCAAAGAAACTGAGCTTGTGAACCTCACTTTCATCTATCCCATGTTCCCCTGGCTCTGTGTTCTCCTTTGACACCACACTTTGCTCTAAGGTCTTCTCTATTGCCCATCCATGCTTCTCACTACTTTTCTCACTAGGACACTCTTACTGCTTTACTTACTTAGCCTTTGCTTAATGATTTCAACGTTAATACAGTTTGCTGCAGTTCTGTAAGTTCTTTGCTGCCTGACCTCCCTTAATTTTTACTTACCCATGTTTACAGCCAAATCCATGACCTTGCTGTGTTACCTAATCTCTCTTCCCATAAATTCAATTGCTGATTATCTCTTTCTGTATTCCTAATTGCTCAATGTTTCATTTCCAATTCTAACTCCACTTCCTTAGTAAAAACCGAAAGAGCTGTGGATGCTATAAGTTAGAAACAAAATCAGAAATTGCTGGAAAAGCTCAGTTGGTCTGGCAGCACCTGTGAAGAGAAATCAGAGTCAACGTTTCGGGTCCAGTGACACTTCCTCAGAGCCAACTTCCTTTGTGTCAACATCTGGAAAAATCTCTCTGTGATGTCACTTACAACAGCAGTTTGAGATTGCCAACAGTTCATTGTTTTGAGGTTTTGATATATTAGCAGGTATACTTAACTACTTAATCTAATTAACACGTCTCTTCCCTCCCATTTTTGATTCTCTTGTCCTTAATAACCCTCACTCTGCCATTGGGTAATATGGTCAGTGTCTTTGTAAATATAAACATAAATGCTTACAATTTGATTAGCCATCACCTTAGCAGACCACACGACGCACTATCAAGTCTTGTCGTCTTTTCCAAAATAATCCTGGAATGTAGCCCATTACTGTTTCATTTGATCATTTACCCCTTCCTCTTAACGTCTAACATGTGTGGGGCTTTTGGATGTATCTTTCACTTAGATTGAGGAGATTAACTTCTGCGTCAGCAGCATTTATTCCATACCGTTTCTCAAAACCCAACTTTCCCTTACCTTCCCCTACACCTACTCTCCAAAACAAATACCAGAACCCAACTCTGAACTCAGGTTCTCTCTTATCTTCTGTCTTGCCGTAGATCATCCTGCTCTTGAAACCAAACCACTGCTACTCCCAATTCATTTTTAACTATATTTCTGACTGCTCAACTTTCCTTCCTGGCCTCCATGCTACATGTTAGTGTAACAAGCTTCCTGCCATTAGTTAAAGCTCCACTTTTAAACCTGGCACCACCGTTTCTGTGAAAAAGAAAATAGCCCTTTGTCACTTGAAAATGACAGGCCGATCTCGATCCTCTGTATATCCTTGAATGTGGTGTTGCTCGTTCTTTTGTTCAAATCATTCCATAGTCTCGTCTCTTGCTCCCACCCTCACCACCATCTTTGTAATCTTTACCAGCCATAAACCATCAAGAACTGTGTTCCCCCATTTTCTTTGCCATACTTTGGCAACTGTGTCTTCAACCAACCAATTTCTGAGCACTCTAGTTTTCTCCCTAATATGTCTGTGCTTTTCATTTCTTTTTTTAAAATACTCCGTAAAATCTATCTCTTTGATCAAGCTTTTAGTTGTTTGTTACTAAATAATTGTTTTGTATGCTCAAATCAAGATACGAAGGAAGATACATTTTTACTTCAATAAAGGTGCTGTACAGATGCAAATTTAAAATTTAAACCTTGTGAGACTTGAGCAAATTCCAATAATTTATTTGCAAATTACTTTTTAATCTTAAAATTGGGTAACAGCAATAATTTCTAAGTTGATAAAACAATTAGATTTAAAATAACTCTGAAATTTAGTTTCAACCTTCAGTCAGATTGATAGACAGTGGTCTGTGGTTGTCACAACCTATGTGAAATGTGTTTAGTTAGTCTCAACTCACTTGTGGTGTTTAGTTAGTCTCAACTCACTTGTGGCAGGTGGAAGCTATCCCCTTTGGGTTACAGCCATTGAGTCAATAACAGTCATTTGAGTGTCTGAATTTCTAAATTGTTTTTAATTTTCCTGTGTTAATAGCAACATTGGACATAGAACGAGTCAAAAGTAATGTTTAAAATAAGCATTTGTAGCCCATTACTGGGGGAGAGAAAAGGTTTATAGATTGGACTGAAGAAATGTTTCTTCCATCTTGCATTAGATAATTTATTCTACACACATGCCATTACTTGAAAAATTTTTGTAATGTTTCATTTTGACAGAAGATGAGTATTTACAACCATTGAAAATAGTGAAGGAGAAAATTAATATCCATTTCGAGAGGCAAGGTTTGAATAGGGATAGGCAGCATGTCTTTGTCGGGGAGTCATGCCTAACAAATCTAATGGAATTTTTCGAGGAGGTGACCAAGTGTTTGGATGAAGGTAGGGCAGTTGATATGGTTTCCATTGAATTCAACAAGGCCTTTGACAAGTTCCCACATGGGAAACTGATAAAGAAAGTAAAAAAATTATGGGATGCAGGGTAACTTGGCACGATGGACCCAAAATTGGCTTTGTGACAAGAGACGGAGGGTGGTGGTAGAAGGCTGTTTTTGACTGGAGGCTGGTGTGCAGCGGCCTACCATAGGCATTAATGCTGGATTCCTTATTGTTTGTGATGATTGTAAATCCTGTAAATGAGATTGTGGGGTGATATGATAAGTTTACGGATAAAACAAAGATTGACCAGGTTGTTAACAAAATGGATTAGTCAGTTGGGCAGATCAGTGGCAGATGGAATTTAACCCTGATAAATATGGGGAGATGGCACTTTGGAAGAAAGAACAAGACAAGGGAGTACTCAAAAAATGGCAAAACATTAGGAAACTCAGAGGATCTTTGGGCACTTGCTGCTAGATCCCTGAAGGCGGCAGGACAGGTTAATAGGATAGTTAAGAAGGCACGGGATGCTTTCCTTTATCAGCCATGGGACAAGATTATTAGAGCAAGGGTGTGATGTTGGAGCTGAATAGAAGTTTGGTTAGGCCATAGCTAGAGTTGTGTACACTGTTCTGGTCACCACACAATAGGAAGGATGTGATTGCACTGGAGAGCATGCAAAGGAGATTCACCAGGATGTTGCCGGTGATGGAGCATTTCAGCTACGAAGAGAGGCTCAATAAGCTTAGGTTGTTTTCTTTGGTGCAAAGAAGGTGAGTGGGGGCCTGATAGAGGTGTATAAAATTGGCATGGACAAGGTGAACAGAAGTCAGCTGTTTCCCTTAAGTGAAGGATTAGTAACAAGGCAGCATAACTTTAACATGGAAGTTAGGTTTAGGTGGGATTTGAGGAAATATTTTTCACTCAGAGGGTGTGGATTTTGGAAGGGTAGTTGAGGCAGGAAACCTCTTAACCTCTAAAAGTATTTAGACGAGCAGTTGAAGTTTTATAACACTAGTTTGGGACTAGTGTAAGTAGCAGTGTATTTTTGGTGTTACACACTTATAGAACATAGAACAGTACAGCACTTGATGGGCTGAAGGGCCTCTTTGGTACAGTAGGATTCTATATAATTTGTTAGAATGGCATTGCAGGACAATGGAGATGGATTGCCTTAGGTTGTTCAGCTGTACTTAGTACATACTCAGATTGTTTTTTTTTTAACCACGCATTTGGATCTTTGTATTCTTTGTTTTGAAGTTGTGTCCCAAATGGTTTCAGGGAGGAAATTATATTTGTAGAGTGATTGCTAAAAGTTACTTTTGTATCTTCTGTTAAGTACATTTTGATTCATGTAACATACAGTAGTGTATATAAAGATATAGGGCTGAAAGTTTTGTTCTGTGCTGTATTGTTCTATATATTTGGTTTAGCTTGTAAGCTCTGAATCAAATATTTTCAATTTTTCTTTACATATTTGCATACTTTAATGCTCAATATAACAGTACTAATTATGAAGTCTGTAAGCATTTCTTCATCTGTTCTACATGAATGAATTAATAAAACGGTTATAAAGCAAGGAGTATCAGACACCTATAGACTGGTTTCTAATGCAGTTAAACCTAATCAAGTAATATTGTGTCAAATTTGAATCCTGCTTGAATATGGTTCTAGAATGATTCCATTTTCAAGTGACCAGAGGTTAAGTCATTGGCTGGATAGCTTAATTTACAAATGCCTCTGATATAACCAGTTAACTTTGGGAATTTATGATGAGGGGAGAAAAGGTGTCATCGAGCTGCAAAAAGAATATGGAAAAAGAAGTACTATTGCAGTGCACAGCAGTTTAAGGCTTGAAGTCTAAAGGACAGGATTTTAGAAAATTTAAAAAGTAAGCTGTTACAGATGAATTAATTCAGTGAATGGAAAAGGTGCTTTCATGTGATACTACGACGGGTTAATGGGGGGGAAACCTTTTAAGGAAGTTTGATTTTCAAGGCAACTGGAAGTCAAACAGCAAATTTGTCATCTTCAATTTTGATTGCTCTAAAACCTAAACAAACCATCTCTGTAACGGATAGTATTTCAACTAAATTGTGTGAACTTTCATGAAATGTAGATGGCTAAAAAATGAAATATTTACAATTATGCTGCAGAAATAAAAATAACTTACTGAAATATTCTTCATAAAACTCAGCTAATGGCTGGAGTTGCTATATTTAGCATGTAATTGAATTACACAATGAGGACTGATTTAGCTGATCTTGAGTACAGTGTGGGCATTGTAATTGCTTCTATATCCTAGGCTTAATGAGAGAATAAATATCAAGAGTTCTTGTTCCTCCTGCAAGTTCTGTTGAGTGTTTTAATGCAGATATTACAAATGCATGGGTGAAAGGAGTGCATTAGATGTGACATATGCACTTAGGTAAATTATTTGATAAGCTAGCTTCTCAGGCACGAACAGTCTAATGACAGTGGTGATAGAAGGAACCCTAAAAGATCAAAATATGAGTTGAAAGTTGGAATAAATTGAATGGATAAAGATTGGAGCTGGAAAAGGTACAGCAGTCAAGCAGCATCAGAGGAGAAGGGGAGTCGACGTTTCAGGTCAGAACCTTTCATCAGGACTGAGGGAGGGGAAGGGGGCTGAAAAATAAATGGGGGAGGGTGAGAATGGTATGGTGGGGAAAGGTGAATGGGATGGTGGTAGATGGATGCACGTAGGATGTGGCTGTGATTGGTCAGTGGAAAGAATGGAATGATTAGGTGGAAAGGAGATGGATAGTTCTAAGTCAGGAAAGGGATGGGATGGAGAGAGGGAGGGCTGGGCCTAGGATGAGGTGGACGAGGTTGGGGAGGTTTTGGAAGCTGTTGAAGCCAATGTTAAGGCCTTATGGTTGTAATCTTTAGAGACGGAAGATGAGGTATTCTTCCTCCAGGTGCTTGTGGCCTTATTTTGATGGTGAAGGAAGCCAAGAATGAACATATAGTTGGGGATATGGGAGGGGGAACTGAAATGGCTGGCCACTGCACAGTGGGGTTGATTGCAGCATACGGACCATAAATGATCCCTGAACCGGTTCCCATGTTTGCGCTCGGTGACTCTGATGTAGAGGAGACCACGTCAGGAGCAACTGATGCAATAAATCAGTTTAGAGGAAATGCAATGAATTTCTGCTGGACTTGGTATGATTCTTTGGGGCCTGGGACAGTGGTGAGATGGCAGATGTGGGGGCAGGTTTTGCACCTCTTGCAGCCACAGCTGAAGATTCCAGGTGTGGAGGGAGGGGGGATTTCTTGGGGAGGGTAAACCTAATGAGAAGTCACGGAACGGTCCCTGTAAAAATTGGATGGAGTGGGGAGGGAAACATCATTTTTGTGGTGGGGTCAGACTGCAGGCGGCAGAAGTGGCAGAGGATGATGGGTTGGACTTGGAGATTAGTTGGGTGGAATGTGAGGACCAGGAAACTATATCCTTGTTGTGACTGTGGGGTGGCGGGGGGGGGTTTGTTTGAATGCAGAGGTGCAAAAATGTTTGTTTGAATGCAGAGATGATGTGTTTGAGGGCATTGTTGATCATGGGGGAGGCAAAATTGAGGTCCTTGAATTAGGAGGACATCTGGGACGTCCTGTAGTGGAATTGCTCATCCTGGGAACAGATATAGTGGAGGTGGAGGAATTGGGAATATGGGAGCACCATCTTCCACCAAAATGATATTTCCCTTCCCACCCCTATCTGCTTTTTGCAGGGATGGTTTTGTCTGTGACTCCCTTGTTAGGCCCACACTCCTCACTAATCCCCTCCTCCACACCTGCAACCTGCCCCTGCAGCCACAGGAGGTGCAAAACCTACCCTCACACCTGCCGTCTCACCTCCGTTCAAGGCCCCAAAGAATCATTCCAAGTCCGGCAGAGGTTCCCTTGTGTTTCCCGTAATCTGATTTATTGCCTCCGTTGCTCCCGATGCAGTCTCTCTACTTTGGAGACGCTGAGTGCAAACCCGGGAATTGGTTCAGGGAACATTTGTGATTTGTACGCTGCAATCAGCCCACCTTCCGATTGCCAGCCATTTCAACCGCGCGCGCGCGCACACACACACACACACACACACACACACACACACACCAGTTTTAACAAGAATTAATAAACAAGGATGGAGAGTGTGGAAAGCGTGTAAAAGAAAATATTCAAAGAGAAAGACAAATCAGTAGAACTTATTTATGAATGCATGTAATATTTGGAATAAAGTTAATGAGCTGACAGCACAAATAGAGACTAAAGGGTATGGCATGGTGGGGATTACTGAAACATGGTCACAGGAGAATCAGGACTGGGAATTAAATCTCCAAGGGTACTCAGTATTCCGAAAGGATGGATGAGAAGGAGCAGGAGATGGAATTGCTTTATTGGTTAAGGATGACATCAAGGCTGTATTAAGAAATGATATTGGCACTATGGGTGACGGTGTTGAATCGGTTTGGGTGAAAATAAAAAGCAAAGGAAGAAACCCCTTGGTGTGTGTAATTTACAAACCCTTCAAAGCAACTTTAACCAGGAAATAATGAGGGCTTGTGAGAAGGTCGCAATGGTAATTATGGGTAATTTGAACATACATATTGAATGAATTAATCAACTTGGTAAGGGCAAACTTGGGGAAAAGTTCATAGTGTATAAAGGATTGTTTCTGAGAACAATATGTCATAGAAGGGCTCCTGAAGATTCCTGAAGAAGGGCTCATGCCCGAAACATCGATTCTCCTGCTCCTTGGATGCTGCCTGACCTGCTGCACTTTTCCAGCAACACATTTTCAGCTCTGATCTCCAGCATCTGCAGTCCTCACTTTCTCCTACAATATGTCATAGAGCCAACCAGCGAACTGGCTACTTTAGATATGGTACTATGTAACAGGGAAGGATTGATGAATGGCCTTGTAGTTAAGGATCCTCTTGGAAGGAGTGATCACGACATGCTGGCGTTCAATTCAGATTGAAAGAGTGAAGACAAAGTCATATACTAGATTTTTAGTGTTGTGCAAAATTTTGAGGACTGATTTGGCCCTAGTAGAGCCAGCTCGGTTAAAGAACAGTGGCAAATGCTTAGGGAGTACAAAATATCTCTCAATTAATGTATAATTCTGAGAGGAAGAGGAGTTGCAATAAGGTGAAAAATCATCCATGACTTAACAATGAAGTCAAAGATAACATTAAGGCAAAAACTCAGGCATATCATACTGCAAAAGTTAGTGGCTCTCTAGAGGACTTGGAGAACTTTAAACATCAACCAAGGATTACTAAAAACAAGATCAAAAGTGCTAAGATGTACTATGAAAAGAACCAAGCAGAAAACATAAGTATTAGTGCCAAAGCTCTAAAACGTATATAATAAGGAAGAGGGTGGTGAAAGTATACGTTGGCTCTTCAGAGGAAGAAAATGGTGAGGTAATGGGAAACTCAAATGGCAGAGACACTAAACCAGTACTTTGCCAGTTTTCATAGTGGAAGTTAATTTCTTCCCAAAAACTCAGTTACTACAGAGGAACTTGTGAAATGATTAAAATTAAGGCAACCATATTAAGTAAACTGATAATATTGATGGCAGATCCATGAAGTATTGTAGGCCATCAGCTGCAGTCAAACTGTACTCCAATGCAATCTACAACTTCATGCCTCAGCTTATCCCTCACTCCACCATTACAATCAGGCCAAGGGAGCAGCCTTGGTTCAATGAAGTATACAGGAGGGATTGCCAAGAGCAGCACAAGGCATGCCTAAAATTGAGGTGTCAACTTGGTGAAATGACAAAACAGGACGATTTACATACCAAACAGCATAAACAGCAAGTGGTAGAGCACAATAATTCTGCAGTCATGCCTGAACTACTCATGAATGGTGGTGGTAATTACATAACTCCTTAGAGGAGGTTGCTGCACAAATATTCCTATCTTTGATAATGAAGGAGCCTAACATATCAGTCAGAAATGTATGACCTGTCTCTGCCTCCTAGTCTTCAGCCAATTCAACTCACTCCACATGACATCAAGAAATGGATGGAAGTACTGGTTACTTAAAGGCTGTGAGCCCTGATAACATTCCAGCAATAGTACTGAGGACTTGTGCTCCAGAACATGTCATGCTTCTAGACAAGTTGATCTAGTACAGCCTTGGCACAGGCATATATCCGATGATATGGAAAATTGCCCGTGCATGTCCTATATACAAGAAACAGGACAAACCTTACCTGATTGATTACCAATCCATCAGTTTGCTTTTGATGATCAAATGTTGGAGGGTATAATCAACACTGCTACTAAGCAGTATGTACTTAACATGACCTTTTCACTGACTCTCAGTTTGGGTTCCTGCAGGGTATCTTAGCATTTGACCTCATTACAGTCTCAGTTGAAACATGGCAAAAAAGTTGAATTCCAAAGGTGAGAGTAATTGTCCCTGACTTCAAGGCCGCACTTAATCAAATGCGGCATCAAGGAATGCTTGCAAAACTGGAGTCACTGGGAATTGGGAGGGATGTTTCTCTGCATGTTGGAGTCATGCCTGCCACAAACCAAGCTGGTTGTGATTGTTAGAGGTCAATCACCTCCACTTTAGGACATCTCTAACAAGAAATCCTTAAGTAGAAATATCTTCAACTGCTTCATTAATGACCTTCCTTCCTTCATGAGGTCAGAGGTGACAATGTGCACACATTAGCAAACAATGTCCACTATCATTTGCAACTCCCCAGATACTGAAGTAGGCCATGCCTCAATGCAGCAAAATCTGGACAATATCCAGGTTTGGGTTGGCAAGTAGCAAGTCACATTTGCACCACACAAGTGTCAGGCAATGATCATCTTCATCAAGAGTGTACTGCATGTGAATCAGGGTGTGTTATTTTATAGAACATAGAACAGTACAGCATAGGAAAAGGCCCTTTGGCCTACGATGATTCCATTCTAAACTAATCCCATCAGTATGCACATAGTCCATATCCCTCTATTCCCTGCCCTGTTCATTTGTCTGTTCAAATGTTTCTTTAAAAGTTGTTTTTATATCTGTTTTTTACCAGCTCCATAAATTATGCGAAATAGAGACTTACCAAGATGGATTAGGGATGAACAATTGTAGGTACAAGGAGAGATGAGAGATGCAGAAACTACTTTTACTGAGCAATGAAGTCGAAGAATTACAGGAGCTTTTTAAAATTGTGAAGGGATTCAATAGAATTGATGGGGATGTATTGATGGCGGCACGGTGGCACAGTGGTTAGCACTGCTGCCTCACAGCGCCAGGGACCTGGGTTCAATTCCCACCTCAGGCAACTGACTGTGTGGAGTTTGCACGTTCTCCCCGTGTCTGCGTGGGTTTCCTCCGGGTGCTCCGGTTTCCTCCCACAGTCCAAAGATGTGCGGGTCAGGTGAATTGGCCATGCTAAATTGCCCGTAGTGTTAGGTAAGGGGTATATGTAGGGGTATGGGTGGGTTGCGCTTCGGCGGGTCGGTGTGGACTTGTTGGGCTGAAGGGCCTGTTTCCACACTGTAAGTAATCTAATCTATTTTCTGTAGTTGGAGTCAATGATTTGACATCAATTAAAATGGGCGGCACAGTGGTTAGCACTGCTGCCTGACAGCGCCAGAGACCCCGGTTCAATTCCCATTTCAGGCAACTGTCTGTGTGGAGTTTGCACATTCTCCCAGTGTCTGCATGGGTTTCCTTTGGGTGCTCCGGCTTCCTCCCATTGTGCAGGTTAGGTGAATTGACCATGCTAAATTACCCGTAGTGTTAGATGAAGGGGTAAATGTAGGGGAATGGGTCTGGGTGGGTTGCTCTTCGGAGGGTCGGTGTGGACTTGTTGGGCCAAAGGGCCTGTTTCCACGCTGTAAGTAATCTAATCTAATCTAATCTAAAAAAATAGTTTGTAGTAGGAAGGTCAGAAAAGAATAATGTGTAGTTTGTGAACTTGGAAGGCTTCATCACAGCGATTGATTCAGGCAAAGATCTTTTAATCTTTGTGGAGAAACTTGGATAAATATTTGAAGCAATGAACGAGAAGGCTGTTAGCACAGAGCAAGTCAGTGAAATTATAAAATGATTATTCCCGTTAAAGCTGACACAGATATAACTGGTGGAATGGCTTCTATGGTTTCAATGCCTTCAACTCAACCAAAGATGGGAATCTGCATAAAAGGCAAATTGGCAATGTCATCACCTTGCCAATTAAGTTAATGACATCTTCAAACATAAGTTAACAATCTCACAACACCAGGTTAAAGTCCAACAGGTTTATTTGGAAGCACTAACTTTCAGAGCGCTGCTCCTTCATCAGGTGATTGTGGAGAATAAGATTGAAAAACACCTCTGTGTCTTACCTAATGAAGGAGCAGTGCTCTGAAGGTTAGTGCTTCCAAATAAACCTGTTGGACTATAACCTGGTGTTGTGTGATTTTTAACTTTGTACTCCCCAGTCCAACACCAGCATCTCCAAAGCATCTTCAAACATCACTTTGTAAATTTAATATATTTGAATATTGTTGATGAGAGACATATAGACAAAGTTTTTCATTTTGCATTAATCAGAACAAATGGAAGAATGCTGAATTTCAAATAATCTCAACAGGTTATGCTACAGTAAATCCTCACTTAAAGATGTGGTCATGATCTTGAAAATCACAACTCTAAGTGAAATGAAATGGAACATTGATTTCTATAAGATTTAAGTTTAACACTGGAGTTAGGTTCTATGGGGTCTTCCTTATCAGAAAAAGTGTATATATACCCCGTCAATTGAGATATATTACACTACTAAAATCCAACATTAGTAAATTAAATAAATCTTAAAATATACTTAATTATGAAAGGGAAAATCTTTCTTACAATACTGTACCTCCTGCTTGCTGCCATTCCTGCTACCCAAATGTCCTGCTTCCTGCTGCTGCAGATCCATGCTTTCTGACTATCCTCTTCACAGTCAGGTATGGAGAGCAGGTACCAAGCACAATCATGATACCTGCCTGCTAGATGGAGAGGAGGAAGGCCGAGGTCCCATAACTGTCCAAGAGGAGCAGCTTCACCACGTTTGAGTGCAACCTGGAGACTGGTAGCAGCAAAAAGGAGTGCAGTCTCTTGCTGAAAGCTGCAGCAATTATGACACAGTTGAGACATTTGGCAGCTCAAGTGAGTGTTCTGGAGCCTGGTGAGTAAAGGCTTCCTGGTGCAGACCTCTGGCAGCAATACCTCCTGCCTCATAGGAGAGGCTGAAAATTAAGGGTTAGGGTCAGGCACAGAGGAAGGCTGCACGTTGGAAGATGGAGCGCGGGGAGCAGTCTCAAGTTAGAGAGCAGGAGAGACAGCATCAAAATGGCACACATCAAAAGGGAAGCAACATTAAAATGAAAACTACAACACTCATTGAGACTGAAAGCTCTGTTAGTTTATTATTGTATGTGCCAGGGTTATTGTGCAGGATTACTTTTAGTATTCAAATCTGTACTACAAGCAGCTGTTTATTATGTATGTGTTGTAAACTAATTTTTCAATGCGAAAGTGTGTGATGTTTAATGATATTTTACACATCATGCAGATAGTGTTGGTTTCTCTCTGGTCTGAGAATAATGAGAAATTAATTTATTCTGTTGAAGTAGAAAGTGTAGCTGCAGTCCTTTAAAGTTTTTAGTATAGGTACATGAAATGTTGTTTATTTTAATATAATTACAATTCACAGGGTGTTTTAAGTAAAGCTGTGAACTGGAGAGAGCTGGAAAAGCAGTATGCCACTGAAACTGTTTATGAAGAAGAAATTATCAGACTGCTGGAGTACTGTGGAGTAAGTTTTAGTTTTTAATGTGCTATATATTACTGTGCTGAATATCTTTATTGCCTTTGAACCATGGTGTTATTTCAAATTATACTAAAATTACTTTTAAAGATTTTCCATGGGTGGCATGTCATTTGATGATTAAAATCCTTCTATAATACTGCCCCTGTGAAATCTGAAACTGAAGATCTATTAATCCGAGGCCTCTAGTTTCAACTGTCTCTCATTAATGTAATTGTTTAGTCATTTCGTGAGCAGTATATTTTGATATAATCAAACCAATGTAGCTAATCGGTATTACCTCAGAAGTAAGTACTTATTGTCAGGACACCAATTTATTCTTTCCGTTCCTATCATGAACTGTCATTTTAACATCTCAAAATAAGTGAAGCAATTAATGGCTTTTGGTACTGAAAAGAAATGGGTTGATGAATTATTAGTGATTTCTACCACTCATCACTCATAGAAACCCGGATGTACAGCATTTTTTTAGGCACATGATATGTTGGCCAGCTGTGCATGTATTGATGTAGCTGCCAGCATACATACAATATATCAGTCAGACTTGTTTTATGTTTTCATAATGGATGCATTTATTCAGCCATTGGGGCAAATTAATTTATGCCAATATTCTGTATATATTGTCTTTTGCTAATATGTTCATAGCTAATACTTAGTCAAAACTACTGAAGTTGTGATTTAAGGGAAGCCAATCAAGCTAATTGTTATGCTGTACCTGGTGCTAAATAGCAATGGGTCAAATGGTCTGCGCGAGTACTGTATCATATTGTGCTTTTAGTGGTTATGCTGCCTTAGAGCGTGTCAGGTGCCACTTGCTAGTGAAGCAGGAGAGCCTCATGACAGTTGCAGTGATTTTGGAACCTTGTAAAATCACTTGGGAGCAAAGACAATGTTTTGTTTTAATGGTTGTTGTGAAAAAAAATGTAAAGTAAGAGTTCAAAATCCTAAGGGGTATTAATAAACTAGATAATGATAAACTGTTTCAAGTGGCAGAAGAGTCAGTAAAAAGAGAAGACAAGTTCAAGGTAATTTGGAGCAGAATCTTTGGCAAGATGAGAAAGTTCCTTCTGTATTCCAAAGGTGTGCAGGTTAGGTGGATTGGACATAGGAAATGCATGGTTACAGAGATAGGGTAGAGGGAGTTGAGTCTGGGTTGGATGCGGTTCAGAGGGTCGGGAGATGAAATGGCCTCATCCACACTGTTGGGATTTTATGATTGAAAATGAAATATGATACCTGGAAAGTATTTATAATTTTGTTTACTATTATTAGTTAGGCCAACGTATTTTAAAGTTGAGTGTGTGTTGCTGGAAAAGCACAGGTCATCAGGCAACATCAAAGGAGCAGGAAAATCGATGTTTTGTGTAGGAGCCCTTCATCAGGAATGAGGCTGGAAGACTCGGGGATGGAGAGATGATTGGGAGGGGAGTGGGGCTGGGGAGAAGGTAGCTGAGAGTGCAATAGGTGGATGAAGGTGGGGGTAAAGGTGATAGGTCGGAGAGAAGGGTGGAGCCGATAAGTGCTAAGAAAGACTTATAGGTGGGACAGGTCATGAGGGCAGTGCTGAGCTGGAAGGCTGGAACTAGGGTAAGGTGGGGGGAGGGGAAATGAGGAAACTGGTGAAGTCCACATTGATGCCCTGGGGTTGAAGGGTCACGAGGCTGAAGATAAAGTGTTCTTCCTCCTGGCGTTGGGTGGGTGGTCAGGGAGTGGCGATGGAGGAGGTCTAGGACCTGCATGTCCTTGGCAGAGTGGGAGGGGGAGTTGAAACGTCGGCCACGGGATGGTGGGGTTGATAGGTGCGGGTGTCTGAGAGATGTTCTATAAAGTGCTGTGCAAGAAGGCATCCAGCTCCCCAATGTAGGGGAGACTGCATCGGGAGCAACGGATGCAATAAGTGACATGTGGAAGTGCAGGTGAAACTTTGATGGATGTGGAAGGCTCCTTTGGGGCCTTGGACAGAGGTAAGGGAGGAGATGTGGGCGCAGGTTTTGAAATTCTTGCAGTGGCAGGGGAGCGTGCCAGCAGGGGAGGGTGGCTTGTTGGGGGCATGGACCTGATGAGGTAGTGCGGAGGGAATGGTCTTTGCAGAAAGCAGATAGGGGTGGGGAGGGAAATATATCCCTGAGGTGGGGTCCAAATTTATAGGTGGCAGAAATGTCGGCAGATGATGCGATTTATGTGGAGGTTGGTGCTGCTGACCTGCTGCGCTTTTCCACCAACACCCTCTCAACTCTGATCTCCAGCATCTGCAGACCTTACTGTCTCCCAGTGTATTTTAAAGTCTTGCCTTGGAGCCTGAGGGCAAGAAATAAATAGCTTAATGAGAATTGCCACTAACTTTGGAGAGCACTGAGCTGTGATTCAAAGATTGATGCAACTCACATATTATTTTTCATGAAGTCAGATTTTCTTAGCTAGAATCTTCAGTCTGAAGTGACAATATGACCAAGTTTGGTTCCAAGGTAAAATACTGCATGATGTATGAATTATTTTAACCATTAAGGGACAATTATGCCAGACAGATAGTCCAAAATAATTTTTTTTTCTGTTTGATCTAGAACACATTATTCAAGAGAGCAAAGACTTTTATTCAGCTCAACCCACTTAAATGATTAAAATATTGGTGCAGCTTTTCTGGTGGCTAGTTAGTCAGGACCTGACACTTCTATCCCCGATGTGGAGGTGCCGGTGTTAGACTGGGGTGGACAAAGTTAAAAATCTCACAACACCAGGTTATAGTCCAACAGGTTTATGTGAAAGTACTCTCTTTCAGAGCGCTCTGAAGCTAGTATTTCCAAATAAATGTTTTGGCCTATAACTTGGTGTTGTGTGATTTTTTTTTTAAACTTTGTCCACCCTTATCCCCACTCACCCTCAACACTGGTGACACCCCACTCTTGCACCCCAGAACTCAACAATTCCTGCAACCAGACCCAAAATCCTGCTCTCCCTGGGATGTGACCCCACCCTCAACTTCAATATCAACACCCTACCCATTTCTCCCCATGACACAACACCCTAGGTCCCTTTCTGTCTGCACACATTCCATGACCTACTTGCACCAAACCTTACACTTATCATATCCTTTTGCAGGAGCTGTCAAAGTGGTCATCTGTGATGCTGAGCATTCAAAATCACAGAATAAAGCAGCTAACGGCTGTGGAAAGGGTGGCGTAATTTGCCTTCCATCGACTGTTCTGCACTATGACAGACCAGTCAGATTTAAAGTACAGTTCATATTTCTGAAGGAGCCTAGATTGGAATCTCCTGTCATAGACTGAAGTGTTAGTCTGTGTGTGTTTGCCACCCCTCGAAACTGTCACTCTTGATGTCATTGAAAGAACTATCTTCTGCTTCAAATGTAGTGAGAGGATTATTATATGACTAAGGGCAAAGTACTGCAGATGATAGAGATCTGAAATAAAAACAAATTGTTGGAGAAAGTCAGTTCTGGCAGCACTTGTGGAGAGAGAAATAGAGTTAACTTGCTTCAGTTCTGAAGAGTCATATCGGACTCAAAACATCTTAATGCTGTTTCTTTCTTCACAGATGCTGCCATACTTGCTGAGTTTCTTCTGCATTTTCTGAGTTTATCTAATGAGATTTGTGTAGTATTTTTTGAATGCTGATTTTACAAAATATAGAGGAGCCTCAATTATCCAAAGGACACGGGCAGGGAGTGTTTCATTTGATTAATCTAATTCCGGATAATCGAATGCCGGACAACATAGTTTAGCCAAGTATCCGGACCTTGCAGTCTTGTCGGATAATCCAAAATTCGGATAATTGAATGCCGGATAATCAATGTTCCTCTGTATTACTACCTAGCTTCAATGTTACAGTGGTTAGAAAGAGTTGTGTAGGTGTAGAGATGTTTCAAGCACACATTTGATTTACAAATTCAAACAAATTATTTTGGTAATGGACAATCAGACCTCTGGGTCAGAAGGTCAAAGATTCAACTTCATTCTCCAACTGAAGACATGATCTAAGTTGTCACATTAGAGTAGTACAAAGTGCATGAGACTAATTTGAGGCCTTTTCTGCTCACCCAGGCTATTGTAAAAAATCCCATGTCACTATTAGCAGAGTAGAAAGGAAGTTTTCCTGGCAGTTCTCCCCAATGTTTGTCTCTCATCACCTTCATAAAGCAACACATCATAGTTTCAGTAATTTCATTGCTGTTCATCAGACATTACAAGTTGAAGCATTTCTGCTAATCACAGCAGTGATCATACTTCCAGTACATTAGTTAGCTTTTGTTTGCAGCTTTAGCTTGAATTATTTGGCCAGGCTGTGCGTCTTCCTACTTACTAAAGATTAGGAATGTACAGTGAACATTTTGTGTGACTTAATTTGCATAGCTTGGTGGTACAAGGCTATGTGGTTAATACTGCAATATATTGCTCCTGCTTTCCTTGTGAAAAATGCAGTCTGCAGTCAAAGCAAAAGTGGCAAGAATTGTCCTGAATTATAATTGAGTTCATTGTAGGATTTGACTGCTTAACTTTGTACATAACCTGGGTTGTTTTAAGCTGTCGTCTAACATCAAATCGCAAAAAATGACAAGTAACATGCTGTGCGTCAATTTGAGTGTTTAGTATATCTCAGTTATCATTGAACAAAATAATGAACTATGCATTGCCTTATTAAAATTATCATTTTTAGTCATGATATTAGAAAGGCAGACTTTTGTTTTGAATTGTACGTCTTGCTTCAAATCTGTAATTGTGTTATCCAATATAACAAGCCTTTTTAACTTGTTTTTGACACCTGTGATTCCTCTAGATATGTACAAAATGATTTTACAGTTTATCTTTTCACGACAGGAATTCCATTACATCCTTTATACTTGTCCAAATTATCTTAAAGTCTTGTCAAGTTGATCTTATTACCTCAAAATATACACAACATATAACACTGTTCATGTCATAAAACATGCAGGATGTTGTAGGATAATTATAAAGCAAAGTGTGACATCAAGCCTATATATTTGGTGAGATGATCAATTGTTTGGTAAAAGGTGTAGTAGACTTTAAGGATTGTCTTCAAGAGAAAAACAAGATGGTGGGATAATTCTGCAGCCTAGGCAACTGGAGGCACAGCCAGTAATGATGGAGCAATTAAAATGAGGCCAGAATTAGAGGGGTGCAGACATTGAGTTTTGTGGGGCTAGAGGAGATTTATTGAGATGGAATGGGATGAGGCCATTGAGTCATTTGAAAATCAGGATGTAAGTTTCAAAATCAATACATTGTCTTGCAAGCAAGCAAATGGCTGATAGGAGAGCAAAGTTTGGGAAGAGTCATTCACGGGCAGCAAAATTGTGCGCAACCTCAAATTTAAAGAAGGCACAATGTGAGAGATCAGCCAGGAGGAATAATCCTCTAATTGCTTTGTTACATCTATCCTTTCTTACAAGTGTTCAACCAGTTCCAATATCTTAATTTCCCAATTAATTTGCTGATTTACATAGGTCTTAGATATTGTAATTTCACACAACACACTTTTCCAATATTAATAGAAAAACAGTTTGTCTCCCTGATTCTGATAAATATATTCTATTTGCTGTCCCTTTCTGGTGTTACTCTTAAAGCAAAACGTATCATCTGCAAGTCCCTTCCTCTTAAAACGACAGCATCTTGATGGTCAAAAATCAGCTGCTAGTAAGTGAGAGAAGTAACTTGCTGTGTTTATTTGTTCCGAGGGGGAAGTAAGTGACATCTGGTTTTAAAACATTCATCCACGTAGAACAAAAGACCTGATCATAAATTATTTGAATGACATCGTGGCCCTGTGTCATGCTGAGTTCATTCATCCTTCTGTTGAATGAGTTTGAATTTCTAGTTTTAGATTAGATTAGATTACTTACAGTGTGGAAACAGGCCCTTCGGCCCAACAAGTCCACACCGACCCGCCGAAGCGCAACCCACCCATACCCCTACATTTACCCCTTATCTAACACTATGGGCAATTTAGCATGTCCAATTCACCTGACCTGCACATCTTTGGACTGTGGGAGTTAATATCAAGGAATAGTTATTTACTTAAATTCAGCCTTAGACACAGTGGGTAGCTTGCTGACTTTGTTGGCTTTCAGATGAAGTAATGGTCACTACTAGGCATTCCTGTTTAAGGGAAGTTGAACTTAAAGAGACTGGTCTTGTTCTGCTAAATTACACATTTTGTCAGCTGACCATGAAGTTGGTTTTGTGTGAGCTGTTGACAAGCTTTATAGCAGACTAAGTTCCCATTAACTCCTATTACAGCTGTAAAATGATGATTAAGGAACTGGGAGGTGAAGTAGGACTTATAAAGTGAGGAGAAAGAGCTCTAATTGTACAACAATTTGAATCACAGACTGACTTCCAGATTTGCCTAATGATCTTCAAATGATGTTCACTGAACTGTGACTGAGTTGTTGCAGATGTTGGCTGATCTTGCTTTTTTAATTGTAAGACCAATAACCATATAAAAGATAGTTCATTACAGTATTTACACTAAAGTCTTTCAGAAATGTATCCTTTGTAGGAATAATATAAAAAGGGTAATGACTGGGAGGAAAGTTATTCCACTTTCCAGGTTGTGCATAGATACTCTGTGGTACATAAGTAAACCACGTAGAGCTGAATGTTCCCAGACATCATAGTCACAGTTGGTAAATGACAAGTAAATGCTCACCTAGTCGGCAAGATGTACCTCCTGTGAATAATTTTTTAAAGTATTAGAATTGACCTCTGCATTCCTAGTTTGGAAAAAAATTTGGTTGGGATTATTCTAATGATTACAGTATAAGATTCAGATTCTTAACTACCTGTTTTGGAGATTGGGGAGAGAAAGGAGAATATCAGAATATATCAGAATGCTTTTTAAGTTATTTCTAAATTTTAAGTATTTTATATTTAGGCAGATTCCTTTAAAATGGGCCAGGACTTTGTGAAGAACTCCTCATCAACCTTTGAAAACTTGGATCACCGTGATCTTGCCACAGGCATGTTAGATTTAAATGTCAAGAGAGAAATGGTGAGGACTGCCACAGTTACTCGGTTCAGTACAGACACTGCTGCCTTAAATGCCTCTACACAAGGAATTCTACTTGAAGGTACTTCAGACACTGGTTGCCTAAATCACCAAATGTCATCAACAAACATTAGCAAGTATTCATCCAGTGTAAAGCATGAACTGTTAAAGATGGACAAAAGGAAGGCCTCCCTAGCACGAGAATCTATACTCTTCATGAAAGGAGTTATGGATGAATGTACGCACATTGGAAATTTCTCAGGTAATTTAAACTTTTCAATGAAATTCAAAATATGTACAAAGTGGTGTAATCTACCTAATTATGGCATTGTGTCTCATTGTTTAGGAACCATTTGAGTCTCTTCTGATAGTTCATTGGGTAATTTTGTCATGTGTTTAGCTTATTTTAGTAAGGGTAATGGTTAAAGTTTTATAGGTGGTCTTTATATCAGAAAGGAAATGTTTCTCATGCAGCTTCAATTGCTGATCCCATCATTGCTGGAAGTGTAGTTTTGAATGACTCTTTGACCATAGTACGATTGACTCAACAGTAATAGAGTTTTATTTTATTCTATTCTATTTTGGAATAGTCTGTTAAAATCATTATCCAAACTGACATGTGGAAAATGACAACTTTGGTCGAGGTAATTGGAAGGGTGACTGTACACATGGAAATTTGCATCAGTCACTTCTCCAAAGAATATTGGATAGAATTGAAAAAAAGAATTTAAATGAAGCTTTCAAAGATTTGGAGTATCTTTCATTTTGGGCTCTGTAATAGCTAATGCATACCTGTTTTTTAGAACTCTATGCATGAACATGATTCACATCTTTGTGACGAATGTCAGAAAGTTGATGTCAGAGTAATTTGCTGTTTTAGAGGCAAAATTTATTTCCCCTGGGAAAGTAGCAGAGGATACTGGACAAGAAATGAATTAAATGGTAATTTTGTCCCCATCTGTATTTACATATTGCTCAACTTGAGATTGCATTGACAAAGGTCTGAACTTGTATGTACTCTCCCTCCTAGCATGGAACTAACCCCTACAGGGAAGGGCAAACACAAAAGAACTGCATTTGTAGGAAATAATTATAATCCTTATTCTTACTAATCAGCTGGGTTTTTTATTGCATTGTAAACTCTGTTTGACTTACAGTAGGTAATCCTTTGTCACCAATTTTAACATCAGTCAAGTGCACCCGTGTCCACCATTGTAGATTTAATAAAGGCATCACTTGAGCCTATTTTATTTATTACAATGTATGAACTTATATTTTTAATTTCAGCACTTACCTAGTACATTTTTAATTTAGTAATCTATTTTAATTATCATTCATGGTATAGCATCCCACAGTCCAATAACAAGAAAAATTTCTTGTGATATCTATCTTTTGTACTTACAATGATAGCAGAGTCTATAGTCCCATTAATGATTTGCTGACAAATTCCAATTTTGACTTCAAGCCTCCTGATTACTTCCATAAATTTGGCATCTTCTATTTGCCCCTTCCTCCATCTTCCTTACAGAGAAATACCTCTCAATTTTCAATCATTTATTTATCAAAAAATATAATCTTTTATTCTTAGGGTAATTATGGTTAATTACTGTTGTACCCTGTAATGCAGAGCTTTTAAGGGAATGTCAAGATTCCAAGTGGAGTCACAAGCGCGAGTTTTGCAGTTGAATTCTGAGGCAGTAAAGACGAGTGGACTACCACTCTAGCTACAGCAGCCATCCTCCTACACTTAGGAGTTCCCACACTTTCAACCTCCCTCTGAGCTCTGCCCTTGTTCACTCATAGGTCACTGCCCTCACTTACATGATTCTTGTTGAAGGGTCATGATGATTTCAAACCTTGCAATGGAGTCACGGTGAGAAAACAATTGCAGAGCACCACTATCATGAAATACTACAACAGCTTGCAATACAAATCGTTCTGCTATAATACACATTTCATTAACACAAATTCACTATGACTGATGAATATGGGACACTTTTTTTAAAGCACGAACTTTTAAAATGTGTGTTAGCTGTAGCGTGATTACATTGCCAACATTTTAAGCGGGTTTCTAAAGCGCAAGTTTTCTACAATGCGGGGTTGCAAAGACCATACTGTACATCTCTATGACTCTGTAACACGACTATCGTGTTGTGGAAGAACAATATGTATGAAATCTGTTTTTAATATCTTTTAAAAATTCAAATGAATTACTTTGTTTTGATAATCAGTGCTGTATCCTTGTTTAATAATCATCCCATTGCTTTTTATGATTTTTCTGTTACATTCCTCTTTGAAGATCTATGTGTCTACACCTCCTCCTAGATCTTTGTCCTTTGTATTCTGAATTGTTTTACCATTAGACTATCACTTTACATTAACTTTATCATTATGACACATGTGCATTTGTAAATTTCTTAAATGGAAAACCAAAGACGTTTCACTAGCATTTCGTAGCATTTCACAAACTGTAATCTAGTATCTAAAAACATGAATTTACACAATCTTTATTTTCTATCCCTCACCTAAAGCTGTTGTAGTAATGTTACTGGACCAATAATCCAGATATCTGGGATGATGTTCTGAAGATATGTGTTCATATAGCTATGTGGCAGATAGTGGATTAACATTTCATAATAAATTCAATTAATATATCTGGAGTGGAAAGAAATTGAAACTGTTGAATCCCTAAAATTGTTCATAAATCTGCTGTCTGTACCTAGTCTGGCCTAGATTGCAGATAGCATTGTAATTGATCCTTAACAGTCTGATTAAATAGCCAATTAAGTCACTCAGTTACAGCAAATTAGGGGTGGGCAACAACTGGTATTGTAAATGACAGCCACTATAGAATAAAGCAGTCACTTTTGCTCTCATAATTCTCTTGTGTGACACTTAAGCAAACACCCTGTGAAAAGTAACTGTATTCTCTTTATCAGCATATTGTGGTTTCTTCAAAATTTCAATTAGCCAAGCCTTACCCAACCTTTAAAAGTCAAAGTGGATGATTCCCAATTCGCTGATGCTTCTGATTGTTCATGCATTGGGCTTCAGTGATTCCACTGCTAATGAACTCTTGTTGCAGAGTGGTTGCCTTTCTATTTCTTTGCCTCTGGGCCAGAAGGCCTTGGCCCAAGTCTCACCTGTTGCAAAAGCATATCGTAACATGCCTGAACATGTTAATTAAAATAACTACTATAGGCAAAGTATAAGTCAAAGGCTGATCGACAGTTTTCAGGCTTATCTTAAACTTTCTTCTCTGTTCTGTAGATTTTTTTGGGCCCATTTCCTGTTTGCAAAGCTGTTTGAAACATTGCACTCAAGCCTCTTACCATGTATTTGCCAACTTCCTGAAGTGTTGGGATGCATGGGCATTGAGTTGGTGATTTTTGTATTTTTAATCATGAACTTTGTTATTAGTTTCATTTAGATTTTTATCACTGTATAGTTCTACCACATTCCTTTTGAGTCCTACAGTTTCACTTTCATATTCCTCAGAAAATTTATTTGTGAGAATTACGGCCATTCCCTTACTCTCAAATGTAATATGGCTCCTTTCATCATAAGTCTTTGTATGTCTTATTTGACTACTTTTTAATTACGTGTTTGTGTTTATGATGACTCTTGTTATTTTCCTTCATTGAATAAGGTTTCTTACTTAATTTCACCTTTTGCTTGCCTTCTATAATTAAGTTCCTTAGTTTTCCGGTTCCATAATTCCTCTACCAAAGTTTAAACCACCATTTTGTTGTGATCACTATCCATTGAGTCCCATGTTTTTGAACCAACCCATTTGCACCTAGTTGAACTGCTACTTTGGTCCTTTAATCTGTAATTTTTCCAACCAACTGTTCTTAACTAGGTTCTATATCATAACAATGAAAAGAAACTGTTCAATTCCTTTATCTTGATAGCTTTAATACCAGGACTACCTTCAGTCCTGTTTGGTTACTTATAAGCAAATTTAATTCTCTGTTCTTTCAACATTCTTGCACATTAATCTCTGAAAAGGTCCTAATTGCAATCTCCGAACATCACCTAATTTCATCAGAAGCAGATTATCTACCATCCTAAGGTAGACAAACATAATGTGTGTCGTTATTACAATTGTTAGTGTAAAGCTCTAAATTGGTGTTTAGTTCCTGCTGTTACATTTTCTGCAATGTATTCCCAGTTTTGGAATATGTTACTTATTTCTTAAGTCTCTTGAGATATGATGAATCAATGAGGGGTTACTTTTCTAATGTTGTTAGTCCTTCATAAATAGTCACCCACATTCAGTTTTTAAATGTCTATTTCTCTTGTCAACCTTAGCTTCAGGAATATTTTTAGTTCCTAATTTTCCCTAACTGAAACAAAAATATTATTAAGGCTACAAAATTCTGTCCTTAAATGGTAAATATTGATTTTAGTTTAGCACCTTTATTTCTAACACTTTGTACGTTAACTGCAACCATGATCTATTCACACTCATCACATTTCACATTTCTTTTTCCTTCATTAACTTTCTCAAAATGGCTGAAAATAAGGCCTCCATTTCTGAAATCATGTTTTAGTACCAAGGTCTCAAAGTACATAATATTTCCAGTTTAACACTGAAGTAGCTTTCTTGTTGAGTCTAACAGTAATGATAGTTCTAGAGTTGAAAGGACTTTGTGCCAAACATGTCTCCTATTTAACATTGGCTTAAAAAATTTCCCCAGGACAGCCCACAGCCTACCCAGAAAAAAAAGCTTTCTATGTTGGTTGTTTGGCAACTTTCAAACCTGGCATATATCACTATGTTCATGTGAAAACTGTGGGTAAAATGTTAGCAAGGGTAAGTGTTTTTGTACAAACTTATACCTGTTTCTTTTATAAATTAAATTGTATTTTATTTAAATTTTTAGCCTAGAGAATTTATAAATATGTCTCTCTTTGAAGACATATAAAAGTCAGATATTAAACAACAATTTATATCTTAGTTAATTGCCAATTCAAGTTAAAATTTCAGTGAATTGTGAAGAAATTGAATAACTTGTTTTATTCCGTGAGTAGCCTACAAGTCTGCATGGTGCTATTGAAAATCAGAAATAAAACATTCATTACTTAATTATAAATAATACTTTAAATTCAGGTGAATTAGAACAAAGACAAGAAAAATCACATTTATTTATTGTACCTTATACTTTTTCTACAGTTTCCTGACGTGCTTCCTGTGGAAAAATTACGTTTTGAAATAGCCATTTTCTGGATTTGTGCCTGACACATGCCAAAGTTCTATAAGCTGCAAAGAAACAAATAACTAGTTAATCTATTTTTAGTGTCTAAAGGGCTTGCACTTTATTGAATTAAGGAGTCTGAACCAAGATGGCTCTGGCAAGTTCTGGTCGCCACATTACCAAAGGGATGTGGATACGTTGGAGAGGGTGCAGAGGAGGTTCACCAGGATGTTGCCTGGCATGGAGGGTGCTAGCAATGAAGAGAAGTTGAGTAGATTAGGATTAATTTCATTAGAATGATGGAGGTTGAGGGGGACCCTGATTGAGATCCACAAAATCATGAGTAGTATAGAGAGGGTGGATATCAAGAAGCTTTTTCCCAAACTGGGGGAACTCAATTATTAAGGGTCACGAGTCCAAGGTCAGAGGGGAAGAGTTCAAGAGATATGTGTCGAATGTGCTTTATGCAGAGGGTGGTGGGTGTCTGGAACGCGTTATGAGCAGAGTTGGTAGAAGCAGGCACAATAGCGTCATTCAAGATGTATCTAGACAGATACATGAATGGGCAGGGAGCAGAGGGATATGGATCCTTACAAAATAGGGAACAGGTTTAGGTAGGGGATCTGGATCGGCGCAGGCTCGGAGGGCCGAAGGGCCTGTTCCGGTGCTGTAATTTTCATTGTTCTTGATCACAATTTTCAAATCTTCAAGAATGCAAATTGCACGGGATTGACAAACAAGTAGTGTCACGCTCTTATTTGAGAAAAATAAGCTGAGTAATTATAGATCAATTAGTCTAATAATAATTATAGCTATAGCTCTTAGAATAATAACAGTTGTTATTGTTGCAGACTCTTAGAATCCATAATTTGAGACAAAACAACAAGCATTTAGCAATAGTTGTTTTAATTGAAGGCAAGCAGTAAGGATTTATTACGGGCAAGTCACTTGACAAATCTGAGTTTATTTTTAACAAATTGCTGAATAATGAAATATAGTGAATGTAGTTTAAAGATTTCCACAGGTTATGCAGCAAAGTGCATTATATTAGATTAGATTCCCTACAGTATTGTTAGAACTCTTCTTCATTCTTCATCATTTTAATTTTATTATTTCATGAATTTTGGTTTAGAGTTGTGAATGGGGAACTGTGAGCTGAACATGACTTTTAGACTGTAGCTAACAGCTTGTGTTTAAAAGCACCCTAAATCAAATGAGCTTTTGCTTATTTATGAAGCCAACCTTGGAAGTTAATTGCAGGTTAGTTCCTGACCAAAATGTTCGACCTCAGTTTCATCATAGGGAAAGAGTATTATATTTAAACAAATAAGTGAAGTTGGCTATTAATGAGATCAGTACCTGGAATTGGTTCCAGCAAGTCTGGAAAGATTCTTCTCCTCTAAAAGCAGATGTATGGTAACTAAGACCTCATGGAGGAGACCATCAGTCTGTCAGAGAAGGAGTCAGTGAATGGATTGGGTTTTGGACTGTTTTCTGTGAACGTTATGTGGTTGTTGACGATACAGCATGAATATTTGAAAGCTCCTTGCATAACCTTCTTTGCCAGCTCTTGGAAGTTCAGAGAATAAGAAACTAAGTTATAAGCATTATTGCCTATGTCTGAGTAAGCTGTAAGTGTGACCCTGAACGACATCTTCAGAAAATTGACTAACAAACTACCTCTTTATCTGTGAAACAACGCATCGTGAAGACCACTTAATTAATCTAGTCAGTTTTATTATTATTTAAACCTTAACTGTGTTTATCTGTTTTTTCTTGAAAGTTCTAAATATCTTTTGTGTGATTTAATTTACAGTGCCAGTAGACCCTAGTCTGATCATAGTGGTCCAAGCAAAGGAAGATGCCTACATTCCTCGAGCTGGAGTACGTAGTCTTAATGAAATCTGGCCAGGGTGTGAAATCAGATACTTGGAAGGTGGTCACATCAGTGCTTACCTTTTCAAACAAGGCCTGTTCAGGTAAAAGCAGTGAAGAGTTATCAAACTGGCATTTATCTGTTACCTTGAAGAGAAATGTTGTTGAGTATAAAGATACAAGCAGAAACACTTTTCATAGGTAATTGATTGCATTTTTCTTCTACATTAAGCATTATACAGCTGAGGAGGCAAATAAGTATCTAGCCAACTATTTTGTGAATTGTGGAGATGAGTTATCAAATAGGCAGCTTCACAGCACTTTGCTGGTTTTGGGACATTGGAATGTCAGCAATTACATGTCGCCCCTTAAAGGAATAGCAAGACCAATGGGGGAATGCTCAAGCTGGCAGTATTCCCTGAACTCCAGAGGAGGACTCTGCACAAAGTTAGAGATATTTTCTTCAACTAATCTGTCACATCTAAATTGGAAAGATGTTGTGAAACTTGAAAGGGTTCAGTGAGAACCAGTTCCATCTGCTGAGCGTAATATTCCATTTAATTAAAACATCAAAACATTTAACCTAATTATCTTGATTCAACCAGAATTCAGTACCATTTGCAGGTTATTGTCTGATATGTATTCCAATACAGAAATGAATCAGGGAGATTGTAGATTATCATAATTGCTTAATCTCACATTTCAGATGGGAAAATACTTTTAAAACTGAATGGAACTTTGTGCTGTTTTCAAACAAAATCAATCTTCTTGCTCCTTCCATCTCAAAACAAATAGTCTGACTGCAAGGATACGAATTTTAAAATCTAGGTGTTGTGTAGCCTAGTGTAACTCAGCAAGCACAATGGTAAGTGCTGAATCAGAGTATGAGTAAAAATGTGAACAGTAAAATTTTGGATAACCTAAACCTTGGAGAGAATAGAATGTAGGAGGCCATCACTAGTGGTTTGGATAGTTAAGTCTCAAAGCAATAAGGTTTAATCAAAAGCACTAGCTTTCGGAGCACCACTCCTTCATCAGGTGGTGATGAAGGAACGGCTGTCTGAAAGCTAGTGCTTCCAATTAAACCTGTTGGACTATAACCTGGTGTTGTGTGATTTTTAACTTTGTACACCCCAGACCAACACCGGCATTGGGATTAGCTTGTCAATTACTGGGAAAGGGTTGGGCATGTGTCCTTCCCAGCAGTTAACAGGGCGGCATGGTGGCGCAGTGGTTAGCACTGCTGCCTCACTGGGCCAGAGACCTGGGTTCAATTCCCGCCTCAGGCGACTGACTGTGTGTAATTCTCCCCGTGTCTGTTTGGGTTTCCTCCCACAGTCCAAAAACAATGTGCAGGTTAGGTAAATCGGCCATGCTAAATTGGCCTTAGTGTTAGGGACAGAGGTAAATGTAGGGGAATGGGTCGAGGTAGGTTGCGCTTCGGGTTAGTGTGGACTTGTTTACGAAGGGCCTGTTTCCACACTGTAAGTAACCTAATCTAAATTAAGTAATCTGGTCTCCAAATCAAAGTAATAAAGGCATGGATGAGGGTTTAAGCAGCAGATATGCCGAGGCAATCACTAAATCAGTGATGTTGTGAAGGTGGAAATGAGTCAGCCTTGGTAATGATTACATGGCTATATGGACAGAAGCTCAACTTGAGGTCAAATATAACATCAAGTTTACAAATAGTCTGTTTTAGCCTCAAATCATTACCAGGCATTAAGCCAGTATCTTGGAATTCAAGACAATGGTTTACATCTTCCCAATACTGAATTAAAGGAAATCTCTTCAAATATCTCCAAATTTGCAGATAGCACAGAGGTGGGTAGGAGAATGAGCTGTGAAGAGGATGTAGAGATGCTTCAGTGTGACTTGGATAAGCTGAATGATTGGGCAAATGCATGGCAGAATATGCAGTGGATAATCTACTTTGTGAGCAAAAGCAGGACGGTGGATTATTATCTGACTAAAACCTCTCAGGGGAATGTGCAACAAAACTTGTGTGCACTAATACACCAGTTACTGAAGGAAAGCATGCAGGTGCAATAGGTAGTCAAGAAGAGGTGGAAGATCAGCCATGATCTTGTTGAATGATGAAACAGACTCAAACCGTCAAATTGGAGAAAGTGAGAACTGCAGATGCTGCCTGACCTGCTGTGCTTTTCCAGCACCACTCTAATAGACCATTCTTTCTGTGACTACCTGGTCAGGTCCACGCCCCCTAACAACTCACCCTCCCCTCCCAGCACCTTCCCCTGACACCGCAGGAATTGCAAAACCTGTGCCGTCACTTCTGCCACCTCTGTACAAGGCCTTATAGAAGCCTTCCACATCTATCAAAGGTTCATCTGCACTTCCACACATCATTTATTGTATCCATTGCTCCCAATGCGATCTCCTCTACTTTGGGCAGACTGGACACGTTTTCGCCAAGCGCTTCAGAGAACATCTCTGGGACACCCACACCAATCAACCCCACTGCCCTATGCCCGAGCATTTCAACTCTCCCCTCCCACTCTGCCGAGGATATGCAGGTCCTGGGCCTCCTCCACAGCCACTCCCTCACCACCCGATGTCTGGAGGAAGATCGCCTCATCTTCTGCCTCGGGACCCTTCAACCCCAGGGCATAAATGTGGACATCACCTGTTTCCTCATTTCCACTCCCCCCACCTTACCCCCAGTTCCAACCTTCCAGCTCAGCACCATTCTCATGACCTGTCCCACCTGTCAATCTTCCTTCCCACCTATCCGCTCCACCCTCCTCTCCGACCTATCACCTTTAGCCCCACCTCCATCCACCTATTGCACACTCAGCTACCTCAGCCCCAACCCCCTCCCATTTATCTCTCCACCACCGAAACTCCCAGCCTCATTCCTGATGAAGGGCTTTTGCCCGAAATGTTGATTTTCCTGCTCCTCAGTTGCTGTCTGATCTGCTGTGCTTCTCTAATCTTGACTCAAACAGTCAAACTGCATACTCCACCTCTTATTTTTATGAAATCACCGAGAATGAAACGTTGTCTAGGGCAGAGGCTAAAGAGAAAAAACGCGTTGGAGATACCTTGATGAAAGGATTTTAATGGTTATTAGTTGGGTAATGGAGAACAAGGATTTTAAATAAGAGCTGAAGAGAATAGAAAACACTATGAGATGCTTGGTGGAGTAGTAGGTTAATCCTCAGCTAAGAGCCACACAACAAAGACACAATGGCAGTCTTTGCATGGCAAATTGTGGAGGATATCACCAGGTAGGAGAAAATATCATTAACCCTCAGCCATATTTCATTCAAGGTTTTGATATAAGCATCCAAAAAGGAACCTTATTCATAGTGTCGAGTGCTTTAATGGCCCCGTCAGAGGATACCAGGAGAGAAATAATGAAGTTGTAGACTGACTTATCAGGTCTGGAACAGCAGCAGGAGTGCAGGGAAATCGAGGAATACTGGGGAGTTGAAGTAGGATCTTGGGTGGGCAGAATATCTAAAATAAGAGAAATGCAAGGAAGTGAAAGTGAGAGCAATGGAGAGAACTTTTCTTTAAAATGGAGGAAGAACTAGAAATAAAAGTTAAGAATTTGGCAGCCAAACTGCACATGCAAAGGAACAGACACAAATCTCAAGCTATGCGTATCTGGCTACATAACAATTATGAGGATACATAACAATCTAAATGAAGTGGATGGGAAATGAAAGGAGAGTGGTCTTAGTCCATGTCAGGCACCCAATGTTGCTATAATTAGGGTGAGTCAGTACAGAGCTCTGACAACTAGCCGTCCAAGTTTAAAGTAATATACCAGAACGTTGAGGGTATACTTTCAGGAAAAGCTGAATGGATTTGGGCTTTTCTTCAGAAAAGAGAAGGATTGTGTATGAGATCATTAAAATAATGAAAGGATTTTATCAGGTACAGAACATGTTTCCACTTGTGCTGGTGATCAGATCTTGGTGTCCTAATTAGTTGAGCATAATTCCATTAGAGAATTTAGAATAAATTTCTACTTGAATGAGTGATAAAATTCTGAAGCCTGTCACCACTTGGGAGTTGAAGCAAATGGCATAGATGCATTTTAAGTAGAAAAATAGATTATGATTAAAATTTTAGATGAAGAGAGATTATGGAGTATAAATACCACCTTAGATTAATTTGATGAATTGACCTGGACGTTTTCCTGTAAAAGTAGGCAATAGAACTTTCTTTACTGTTTCATCAGCTAAATGGGCTGACCAATTATGGCTACCAGTCCCACCTTGCTTTGAAAATGTGGTTTGCAGTCTTGACCCCAGTCTTGATGTGAAAGGTAATGGTTGTAATGATGGAGGTTGAAAAGTTAATAGGTGGTTGGGAGCCACTTTGTAACTTCTGCGTGTGAGTATTCAGACTTGTTTGCTAGAATTTAGGATAAGTTTAGAACTCCAATCAAAGGTCTCTGTCTTTGTTCTTCTTTGTTCCCATTGGTTTACAGGATATTGTATAATTGAGACAAACTGATATTACTAAAAATGCTAAATAATCATATTTCATCTCTTTCATATTTCTTCACAATTCAACAATTCTTTTGTTTACAGACAAGCCATTTATGATGCATTTGACCGTTTTCTTCAGAAGTACTCCGTCTAGAATTGAACATTGGATCCCAGGCGAATTGTACTCCTCTGTACTACTAATGTGGTTGCCATTTATATCTAAGAGCACTACACTGTCCAAATTATTATTGTAAGCAAAAGAACTGTGAAAGCAACTATGTACTGAAGAATGAATGGAAACTTAATTGTTCCTTACCGATTGAAAGCCACTCAGTACTAACAAACCTGTACTGCTACATGTACAAATTATTATTGGCCTGACATTTCAGAATTTATTGAAACTGATTAGCACTATTAATATAATAGTCATAAATGGTACAACCAAGGTGCTCCTTGTAACAACAATAGTCAACTTGATTGAATGGTTCTTTACATTTTCATTTAACTGTTGGATATGTTGGAGCATCCTTAATTCAATTTTATGACTCAAGTATGAACTGCAGGGGAAATGATGCAAATTTTGTTTTTATAAGACTAATTATAAAGTATTTAGAAACTAAACTTCGTGAGCTACAAATTAGAACTGACTTGAAAAAATGTAATGGATGTCAGCACAAGAACATACTAAAGAGAGAAATTTGGTGCTACATTGTGCTAAATAGTGCCTACTGAATTTAAAAACCATGATCTTGATGTAACAAGGTGACAGTTTTATTTAATGAATAAAATTTGCAGATGTTGTCTGTCCAAAATGAAACCTGAAAATACCATTGACATTTTAATTCTGATTAACTAATTCTGGTTTGATGAATCTGCAATGGATTTGAAATGACTCTGTAATCTTTTAATCTTAATCTCTTTGATACTAGTTGCCTGTGTGAAAGCCATGATTTCTGGTTTCAATTTAGCACAGTTTGCATGCAAAACATCACTAAAAACTCATTATGTAGTTCAATGTCATGTGAATTTTATAATTAAATTTAAATATATACAATTTTCATTAAAACTCAAAACATGGACTGCTTCTTTTGTGTAAAGGATGGATGTTGTATTTAGAAGTGAGGAATGTTATAATTTGTTGTCTATGATGCTAACAACCCCACCACCACCAATATGTATTTCCATGTACCTTTCGACTGGTGTAACTCCAGGAAATTCTGTACCGACTCAGTGTCTCTTTGAGACTTGTGCACAGTGCAGCAGAACACCAATATCACACACCCCACCCAAGCAAAAGTGATGGTACTGGTGGCATTGAAATTTTAGAATTGGTATTAATGTCATGTCAATTTTGACATAGAAATAGACCTTGAAAAGCTTCAACAACTGTTTCTCTATTGTTTTACAATTGGTTGTTTCTTCCCAGGAAATATCTTTGAATCGTCTTCAGAGCTGAATATTCACAATAAAAGCTTGTTTCCATCTCTTATCTTTAATCATCCTCCATTAGATTCAATTATTCCCTAAAGCAGAGATATAATAAGAAATTGTTCTTGATCCTAAATGTCATTTTAAGAAATATTTGCATGTGCTTTTATAATTGCCATTTCAAAGTTTAATATGTTTCATGTTTCAACACTGCTGGTTATAAGCAGACTGGCACCAGATATTCTGCAAAGGCACTCCTGACATGAGGACATTTAGTTCTATTAAAAGTACATTACTGGGGTCACTGAGTTATGGGTATTGCAGTGCTCCAGTAATGGTAATTAAAATGCATCAGTGTTTTTAGAGTCTTTGACTTTAAGTTCATTGATAGGATATGGGCATTGGTGACTGGGTCAACATTTATTGCCCATACCTAATTATTCTCAAAGGTGGTGGTGAGCTGCCTTGTTAAAAAGCTAAAGACCATGAGGTCTAGGTACATTTCACAGTACAGTTAAGGACAATTCCAGGATTCTAACCGGCTCTTGTATATGTGCTATCTATATGGACGATCCATTCAGTTTCTTGTCAATAATAACCCCCAGTCTGTTGAAAGTGAAGGATTCAGCGATAGTGATGCTATTGAATGCAAAGGGGTGATGATTAAATTCTCACTTCTTGGGTGGAGTCTTTGGTAGTTATGTGATAAGAATTGTTATTTAGCCATTTATCGGCTCAAGCATGAATGATGTTCAAGACTTGCTGCATTTGAACAAGGGCTCCTTCAGTATCTGAGGAGTCAGGAATGGTGCTGACCATCGTTGATTACACAATGAACATCCCCATTTCTGACTTTATCATGGAAGGAAGGTCATTGATGAAGTATCTAAATATGGTTGAGTTGACACGACTCTGAGGGAGCTTGCAATGATGTCCTGTGGCTGAGATGATTGAGCTCCAAAAGCCACAATAATCTTTTTGGTCTGTGTAGAGAATAGCCACGTCGAGTCTTTATGGAAGAGCTGCTTGTACGGAATAAACTTTCCTCTGTAGGGTCATTTAGAACTCCTCTCTCCACCCAAAGGCTGCATGGCATCAAAAGATTGGGTGGAATCGATGCACCTTTGGCAAAAAGTTTTCAAAAATTTCTCTTACTCAGCAATTGCTTTAGTTAAATATGATTGTCCTGTATAAGGGCGTTTATTTGTGGGTCTTCAGAGCATTGAAGAAGCCAATCTGGGATCCACAAATTCTGATGCAATGTCAGAGCTGATGGGTGGTAGTGCTGGTTGCAGGTTGTGTTGGATGTGCATTCTGATGTTCTGTCTCTCTTTATGCAAGAGTCATGTCTATTCAGTAGTGTGGCAGAAATAGTTTTCATGGGGAAATGAATAGGAAGGGTTTGGAGGAATATGGGCCGGGTGCTGGCAGATAGGACTAGATTGGGTTGGGATATCTGGCCGGCATGGATGGGTTGGACCAAAGGGTCTGTTTCCATGCTGTATATCTCTATGACTCTATAAATAGCTCCCTGCTGATTCTTGTGTGATTCCATTTAGTAGTCATGTCCTCCTGGCTGTTGATATTGATATGAAATTTCTTGGGTTTGGATATTATCTTTAAAGCATTTATTTTGGCCACCAGGGACACGCTGACCTTCAGCTGAGGGTACATGATCTGTTTTGGGAGGCATGAGTTGGGGCATTCAGGTGACAAGGCTGGTCCCTTGGCGTTGCTGTTGAATTATGGTGGTGGTGATGCTGGCTGTATTGGCCTCCTCCAAGACACTGATGTCAGTGTGCTTTGTCTTCCCACAGTGCTTTTCATAAGGATCTCTGGTGGTGGTGTTCCAGTGTTTTAAGGTGTCTACTGTAGGCAGTCCACATTTCAGCTCCATATGGTAATGTGGGTAGACCAGAAGTTTAGTCTGGGTCTGTAAGTCATGTTCTTCAAATACCCTTCTTCAGTATTGTATTTCTACATCTATGTTTGCACTGAGGAGAACTCTTGAGATTTTGGGAAGTGATTTGTGGGCGGCACGGTGGCACAGTGGTTAGCACTGCTGCCTCAGCGCCAGAGACCAAGGTTCAATTCCCGCCTCAGGCGACTCACTGTGTGGAGTTTTCACATTCTCCCTGTGTCTGCATGGGTTTTCTCCGGGTGCTCCGGATTCCTCCCACAGTCCAAAAATGTGTGGGTCAGGTGAATTGGCCATGCTAAATTACACCGTAGTGTTAGTGAAGGGGTAAATGTAGGGGTATGGGTGGGTTGCGCTTCGGCGGGTCGGTGTGGACTTGTTGGGCCGAAGGGCCTTTTTCCACACTGTAAGTAATCTAATCTAATCCGTGTTTTCAAGGCAATGTTGTTGACTCCTATTGTAAGAAGGGTGGAAGTGGGTAGTGGTTGATGGAGTACTAGCATTTTTTTATATATTAAGAGTAAGGCCAAGAAGCTTGGATGCCTTGGCAAAGCCATCCAAGACGCACTGCAGATCAACCGCAGAGTCTGCTGAGATGGCATTGTTGTCAGCATATTTACCCTCCAAGATGGAGGTGATGGAGGCATTGCACCTATTAAGGTTGAACAGCCATCTGTCTATCTGATAAATGATTTGAATTCCGTTGGGCAGGTTTGGCCAATGAAATGGAGAATGGTGATAAGAAACATGGTGTGCAGAGTGGGTGCAATGATGCAGTCCTGCTTGACTCCCCTCTCCACGGTGAGAGGCTGAGACTCTAATCCACAGTTGCTAAGCAATGTCCTAGACATGTCATCATGCAGCAGCCTCAGTATCCTTTTGAACCTATCAGGGCAGCTGCATCGTGACAGTATCCATCAGAGATTCTGGCGGTTAACTGTATCAAAGGCCTTAGGTCAATGAAGACCAGGTAAAGGAGTTTCTGTTCCTGAAATTTTTCTTGTAATTGACATGCTGCGTAATCATGTCTGTTGTTCCTCTGTATGGCAGAAGCCACATTCTGATTTAGTATTTCCTCAGATAACAACAGAAATCAATTGGCAAGGACACGTGGATGTACTTTGCCAGTGGTTGACAGAAGGGAGATGCCTATGTAATTCTCACAGTCAGCCTTATCACTGTTTTTGAATATGGCCACAATCAAAGGATTCCTTAAGCTCCAAGGGAAATTGTTCTTTGAGTCAAATCTTCAAGAGCAATGTAAATGTGTGTTGATGGAGTTGTGGGCCCTCCTTTAGGATCTCTCAGGAATCCCAATAGGACCGGCAGCCTTTTTAAGCTCCTTATGCACTCTTGTACTTTGCTCACACTGGGAAGTTCGCCCATGTCACCTTGCATGGCTCTTGGAGGATTTGGTTAACTATTTCCAGTATAACATTGGTATTATGGTTGAAGAGTTCTTGGAAATGCTCTCTCCAATGTATATGTTTATTGCCTCATTGTCCTTGAACTGAATATGTCTGTCTTTGAGCAAAGAGAGTTTGGCTCATGTACTGCCTTGGTGGTGTTGAAGAATCTCTTGCTTCTGCCAACTGTTGGATTTCCAATGCTTTATCAGTCCACCACGTTTTTGAGCTCCTTTACCCTCATCAGCCTTCGCTTTGGCATAGGCCCTTCATTTGGCCTTGCAGCTGATGTCATTCTGCCAGTCAGAGAAGGCTGTCTTTTTCTTGGAGATGAGCAGTTCAATTTCTGCATCATTCTCATCGAATAAGACCTCATTGTACCCGAGGGTGTAATTGAAGGTACTGAAAATGATTGATTTAATATAGACTCCAGTGTTCTCCTGTATCCTCTGGGTATTCCCAAGGTAGGTTTTTAGCAAGTAACGTATGTAGATGTTGCATAGAGACCATGTTGAATTTTGGCCGGGTCTGCTTTTGAATCCTCCTTTCTGTGTAATCTGAACATTGTGGAACAGATAAAGCAGCGGTCAGTCCAACTGTCATCTGAGCTGATCATAACCCCAGTGACATTCACATCCTGATGGTCCCCAGAGTGAACAATGACCTGATCAATGAAATGCCATTGTTTCAAGCATCGGTGCCTCCAAGATGCTTTGAATTAGTTTTTCTAAAAGAGTATTTAAGGTGATGAGGTTGTACTCCGCACATTTTGTCAGAAGAAAGACTCCATTTGAGTTGATGTTGCCCATACCTTCCTATGGTGCCATTCCAAAGGTTGTGGTCTCGACCAACCCTAGCATTGAAGTCTCCAAGAAGAAATATTTTAATGTCCTTGGAGTGTCAAGGTTGGCATAGAAACTCTCCTTCCTTCTCTGAGTCATGGGTTGGGGCATAAGGGCTCACAATTGTAGCCATCTGGTTGTTGCTGAACATCAGATGTGAGTTTAGGGGATAATCATTGATTCCCGCAGGAAGTTCAGAGAAGCAACTGATGAGCTGGTTCTTAATTGCGAATTGAACACCGTGAATTCTATGCTCATCAGCAACCTTCCCCTTCCAGAAAATAGTGTAACTTCCTTTCAGCTCCTTCAGTTGCTGTTTATCTAAAAGCTACCTTGCAGAAAGAGCAGCTGAATTGATCTGGCATTTCTCCAGTTTTCTCACTGTGATCACAATTCTTTTCTCTGATTGATCACTGTTAGCTGGGAACATCAGAGTTCTTGCATTCCAAGCTCCAAAGTTCATTATTCTTCTTTTCTAACCCCATGTGGGTAATCTCTGGACATGGAAATCCAGTCAGGCGTTTGAAGAGGGCTACTTTAAGGGCACTTCTTTCAGCCTCCTCCCCTACTGGGGTAAGCAGAGCGGATCCTAAACTGGGCTGCTCCGTCATGGGTGCAGCTGCTGCAATACTCTACCTGCCCTGTCCAGGAGCAAAATGACTGAATCTAATACCACCACCTATTGTGTCAGTTTGTGAACTGTGGCTTCCAGATATCAGAGTCTTGCTCGCTCCACCACTAACTGACTGCCATAGGACTTTAGTCCAGGATGTAAACAGGACTAGACTTCTTGGGAAGATGCCGGTATGTGACGTGCTTAAACATGGGGAGGCTAATGCATAGACAGCCAACTTGGCAGATAGGGGTCAAAGCCTAGTGACATGGAGACCAAGGCGAACTGGCAGTCCTTCTCTGGTGCAGCCTTCATTCACCTTTACAACCAGTGTGATACTGTAATTTAAGTTTGGCTATCATCCTACACCAGCTCTGCTGTTGAAATCTTCATGGATTGTGCTTTGTTTAGAACCTCCCCCCTGACCTTACTGTCAAGGTTGACCTTGCAATAAGCAACGCTGCAGATGGTTTAGCTCTCAGGTTTCAATGTATGCGCAATCCTCTCCACCACGACAAAACTGTATTCCTTAGAAAGGTTTCAGAACCATTACCATAAACATCACTTAGTAAAGCTTTTTCTTTAAATCCAGTCGGCCAATTTATGCATGTAACTATATTACCTTTAGGACTATCCTCTCTTCCCCCTCGAGTTTCCTTCTAGAGAAGGAGTAATTGGCCAGGCTCCAACTTGGGTTTGAAATGTTTATTGGGGCCCTTTTTGTTTACCCCCTAACGCACACTGCCTCCCGCTGAAGGCTTCCATGCCTTAAAAAAGGAAACTGGTATAATCAAAGGGGAGTGGCCAGTTGGCTTTGTTGCTAGCCTTCGTTTAGATTAGAGGTCTTGATTCAGTTTGGCAGCAGTGTGTGCGCAAAGAAAGGCTGTTGGGGCAAGTCCAGCCAGGTACCCTGCCTCTAACATTAAGCCTGTAAGCCCTGGTTTGTTTCATTTTTACTCTTTGCGCTAAGAGATGTGTTTATTACGGCTTTGCAAGTACTTTCGGAACAGCGTCATTAAGTTGGGATAATCTGTCGGATTTTTGGATAGGTTAAGTTACCCATTTTTCTGTTTTCTGTTTTTTGTGTTTCATTCTGTAATTTTGTAAATAAATTCTGTTTGTTTAAAACTTGGCAGTTGGACCAACTAATTCACTCCAGGAATATCCACTATACACTTATCTAAAACAAATAGCAAAGTTACAGTCTGGGCTACCTGCTTAAAAATGTTTTGAGAGGTTGGGTCTGGTCCATAACATTGCCAATTTACTATTTTCCCAGAACTTGCTGTATTCGGACATTATAGAATAATAGGTCTTCGACTTGAGGGCTGTTGACCTTGGTTCTGATCCATGAGTCACTTCTCTGCTGAAGGATCTTTTATCACTAAAAAAAGCTTTTGTGGAAGATGTCATTGGTCATTTCTCAGTTTGGAAGAACCTTTTGAATTTCCTTTGCACATGAACTCTTTGCTAACTCTGGTAGTTGCTCGATAATATCAACTGGGTTATCTTTCAAACTCATGATTGTCCATCTGGTAACATCTACCCTGTTGGATTAAGTGAGCAAGTACTTTCTTTCTGGCAATGTCCTAGATTTCTGGATCAAGTAATATCTTCCTAATTGGAAAAACGTATTTGCTTTTGCACCGTCCTGACCAGGCAATTTCTTCTTGACCATGCCTTGTACCTGTCACCATTAGCTGACTCACGTGAGGTTGTAAGCAACTCATCTCTCTTGATTTGGTGATGAGGCTAAAAATGTCAACCACCCTCTGGTCGTTTGTTGAAGTTGATGTTTTCAGATTTTGTTGCTCACTTAGCAGTACTGCTAATTGTTGCTTACTTAACAGTACCGCTGTCAGTGACATTGGATCTTCTGTTTTAGGAAACAGAGCTGAATATTTCCACCAAATAAAATCTATGATCTCTTTCCTGTTGAAAATATGAAATAATTATGCCTACGTAAGTAGAGTCTCTGGATATTCTGTTTTGTTCCACCATGAAAGCAGGAAGTCCTATAAGTCTTCTATAGTTGCCCTGTGACTAGTTTCTCAGTAGTTTCCTTTTGGACTAGTTGATCTCTTAGAGGTGGTTGATGTTCTGTGTTAATCTTCTCTGAGTCTTCTGATGAAACTGAGGTCAAGACATGCATCTTATACATTTTGTCTGTGCATTTGCATTGTAGTGTGACACAACATTCATAGAGTCGAAGAGATGTACAGCACAGAAACAGACCCTTTGGTCTAACTTGTCCATGGTGACCAGTCCTATGCTTTTGACAGTTTTTCCACCTGCACCATATGGTCTTGCATCTCTAGGTAGAAACGTCTTCTTCTGTAGTCATGGTCATTGATCTGATAGGACTGTAATGCTCACTAAAGTCTCATGTTTCAAATTGATAAGATGGTCATTGATACAGACCAGTTCCATGTTTATAGCTCATTTGGTTCAATACATTTCCCAAGGAATACTGCCAGTTTTGTGTGACCACTAGTTTTTCCACTATACTGAAACACCAGGTTATAGTCCAACAGGTTTATTTGGATACACTAGCTTTTGGAGTGCCATTCCTTCATCACCTAGTTGTCCTTTCAGCGCACCGAAAGCTAGTGCTTCCAAATAAACCTGTTGGACTATAACCTTGTGTTGTGTGACTTTTAACTTTGTTCACCCCAGTCCAACACTGGCACCTCCAAGGCATGGTGATCTTCTAAGAGTGACCTACGTTTTTTGGAATGTGGAATTTCGTTATCATGGCTGGACATTGTTGATATCTGTGAAACCTCATCGTCTCTCAGAACTTGACACTAAGTCTTAACATCAGGTTTTGACTTGTCCTCTACATAGATTTGTTATATACCTCTTTAGAATATCCAAGTATTAAAAATAGAATCTGTTGTCCTCTAGAAGTAGGGTTGGATTTCTCCTCTCAGGATCTGCCTGTGAATTTTTCTGCTTTCTGCTTCCAGTGCAATTTGAATGTTTTTTTCCCAAAATTGAGTTTTCTTTGAGCTATAAGCTGATTTCTTGTATTGATTAATCTGCTTGGCCAAAATATATAGCCAGCAGTAAGGATGCTACCACTGCACCACAAGATCACCTCCGCAAGAAGGATGGAGAAACTTTTAAAACAGAGGGATGTAACTAAACATGAATTTCTAGATAGCAAGACTCCAAATTGAAGAATATCAGAACCCAGCAGTTCTTACCCGAGATGAACATATTTAAAGCTTGTAATGACTGTGTTGAAATGAGAATGTTCAAATGTGAGACATTTTGAAAAAAATTGAAGGGACAACCTCCCCAGAGTAAATGGAAGTCACATAAAATAATGTGCTTATGCGAACTTGTGAAACTGTATTCAGACCAAATAATTACTCTTTCCATTTCTGCTGAGTATTTGACTTGTGTTGTTGGGTTGTATGTTAATTGGATGTAGAGAAAAGTTTTGATTTGGGTATCAATAGATGTTTTCATTATTCTTTTAATATCTTTAACATCACTAATTGTTTAAGAGTATGGGACATGGACATCATTAAGCTAGCATTTACTGTCTGTCCCTAATAGTCCTTGAGAAGTTGGTGGTGAGCTGCCTTCTTTGAACCTTTTACAGTCCATGTGCTGTAGGTAGACCCACAATGTCATTTAGGAGGAAGTTTCAGGATTTTGACCAAGTGACTAAGGAATAGCAATACATGTCCAAGTCAAGATGGTGAATGGCTTGGAGGGGAACTTGCAGGCTTTGGTGTTCACATATATCTATTATCCTTATCCTTCTGAAAGAAAGTGGTCATGGGTTTGGAACATGCTAAGGACCTTTGGTGAATTTCTGCAGTGCATCTTGGAAACAATACACTGTCTGCAGCAGTATACTGCTGATACTGAGTAGTGGAATGATTGTGGATTTTGATCCAAAACTGTTTGTGGATTTGGTGCAAATCAACAGCTGCTTTGTTGTGGATGGTGTCAAGCTTCTTGAGTGTCATTGGAGCTGCACTGATCCAGGCACGTGGAGAGTATTCCATAACACTTGTGACTCTTGCCTTGTAGATTGTGGACAAGCTTAGGAGAGTCAAGAGGTGAATTACTCTTGCAGTATTTCTAGCCTCTGACCTGCTGTTGTAGATACTAGCTATATGGCTACTCCAGTTGAGTTTTTGGTCAGTGGTAACCTCTAGGATGTTAATAGTGGGGGATTCCGTGATGAATATCACCTAATTGAATGTCAAGAGTGCTGGTCATTGCATGACATTTGTGTGGTGTAAATGTTACGTGCAACTTTCCAACCAAAGTCTGGATATTGTCTGGGTCTTGTGGCATTTGACATAGACTGTTTCAGTATCTGAGGAGTTGCAAATTGTGCTGTATGTGGCACACTCATTAGTAAACCTCCTTACTTCTGATCTTATGATAGAGGAAAGGTCATTGATGAAGCAGCTGAAGGTATTAGGATCTTAGATGGCAGGGACTCCCTGAGGAACTCCAGCAGAGATGTCTTGGAGCTGAGATGACTGATCTCCAAAAACCACAATCATCTTATGTGCCAGGTATGATTCCAACCAATCTTATTATTAACATTCATGTGCTTTGATTTTTATATAGTAACATTATTTTCATTAAAGTGTACCTTTGAGATTATTTTTTAGTTGTCGTAGGATTTATGTGTTGCTGGCAAAGCAAGGATTTATTACTTATTCCCAGCTGCCCTACAGAAGGATGTGGACAACTACCTTCCTGAACTGCTGCAGTCCTTGCTGTATGGAGACACCCATAGTACTGTACAGAGGGAGTTTCAGGATTTTGATCCAAAAATTCCAGAAAAGCATCCATCCCACTGCAGTGAGGTTAGATTTAAGGTATTGTTATTGGACTGGTAATCCATAGATCCAGGTAATGCTCTGCGGATCCAGAAATGAATCCCACCAGATGCTGGAACTTGAATTCAGTTTCTAAAAATCTGCAATTTAAAGTGTAATGATGACCATGAAATGATTGTTGTAAACATCCATCTGTTTTGCTAAAGCCCTTCAGAGAGAGAATCTTGTCATTCTTACCAGGTCTGGCATATATGTGACTTGGTATGGTCATACATATGGACATACGTCAGTATGGTTGATTCTTAAATGGTCTATCAAACTGCTCAATTGTTTAAAAACCACAACAAGGTCTCAAAGGAATACAATTGGATGGACCCTGGAAGGTCTTCCAAGAAAATCTGGGAGCTAGTCCAAAATTTGGAGAGCTCTGACACAGACTAGTCAAGCAAAAGCTTACCATTGTCTGAAAGGTACAATTCCATGAATATGACCATAACCTACACACAACTATCATTCTACTACCAGAGCAGATCAACAGAAGTGGTGGCACGCGTGCTAATAATCAGGAGTTTCCCTGGAAGTCCTCAACACTTATCATGGAACTCATGAAATGTCATGGCATCAGGTCAAAAATGGCAAAGCAAACTCCTGCCAATAACCACTGCCATTCCCCTCAATTACACCTACTGAATCAGTGCTTTTCTGTGTTGAACACCAATAGGAGGAAACATTTGAGGGTGGCAAGGGCACAGATGTGCTCTGGGTAGGGAACTTAAATGTCCATCTCTAAGAATTATTTGGTAGTACCATTGCTGACTGAAACATGTGGGAAAACATAGCTAATCTTGTCCTCACTAGTCTACCTCTTGCAGATATATCAGTATGTGATAGTATCAGCGGAGTACTGACCACATAGTCCTTGTGGAGACAAGGTCTCATTGAGGATATCCTCAATCATGTTGTGTGGTGCTACCACTGTTGTAAATGGAATAAATACTGAACAGGTATAGCAACTCTAGATGAGGCATCCATGAGATGTTGTTGGCTAACAACAGCAGCAGATCATATTCCAACATAATCTGCAACCTCATGGCTTAGCGTATCCACCCACTTAATCATGATCATCAACTCTGGTTCAGTGAAGAATACCTAAGGGTATACCAGAAGCAGCACCAAACATATCTGAAAATGAGTGTCAGTGTGCTGACGCTATAATATAAGACTACTTACAAGCCAAGCAGCATAAGCACCAAGTGATAAGAGCTAATCAAGCCCACAAGCATCAAATCAGATCTAAGCTCTGCTCCTGCCACATGTAGTCATCAATCGTGATAGACAATTAAACAACCCACTGGAGGAGAAGATTCCACCAATATCCCTATCCTTAATGATGGGGGAGCGCAGTACTTTGGGCAAAAATAAGACAAGCAATTTGCAACAATCTGCAGCCAGAACTATTAAACTGATGATTCATCTCAACCTCCTCTAGAGATTCCTAGCATCTCAAATGCCAGTCTTCAACCAATTCAATTGAGTTCAAGAAAGAGCTGAAGACACTTGACACTACAAATACTATATTCCGATAGTAGTACTAGTGTTCCAGAATTTGCCATGTTTATGGCCAAGTTGTTTCAATTCAACACTGGCATCGACTCAGCACTAGTGAAAAATTGCTGAAAATGTGTTGCTGGTTAAAGCACAGCAGGTTAGGCAGCGTCCAAGGAACAGGAAATTCGACGTTTCGGGCCAGAGCCCTTCAGAAATGATGAAGGGCTCTGGCCCGAAACATCGAATTTCCTGTTCCTTGGATGCTGCCTAACCTGCTGTGCTTTAACCAGCAACACATTTTCAGCTCTGATCTCCAGCATCTGCAGACCTCACTTATTACTAGTGAAAAATTGCCCAGATACAAAAAGTGGCAAAGATACAACCCAACCAACTATTGAGGCAGAAGTGTGCAGTGCAGATGCTGGAGATTAGAGTCAAGATTAGAGTGGTGCTGGAAAAGCACAGCAGGTCAGGCAGCATCTGTGGAGCAGGAAAATCGATATATTGGCTTAAAGGGCCTTTGCCCGAAACATTGGTGAGGCAGCATCCAAGGAGCAGGAAAATCAGTCAATTATCGCCCCATCAGCCTACTCTTGAGCATTAGGAAAGTGATGGGATGTGTCATCAAAAGGACTATCACATTCAATAATCCCACCACTAATGCACAGTAAACCTGCCTACCAAGAACGTATGCACTGACACTCGGTTTGAGCTCTGCCAGGCCACTTAATGCCTGATCTCATTAAAATCTTGGACCAAAGATGGTCAAAAGAGCTAACCTCCAGCAGTGAGGTGAAAGTGACTGCGCCTGACATTAAGGTAGCATTTGAGGGATGTAAAATCCAGGAACCCTAGCATTACCGGAGGCAATGGGAATCAGGGGAAATCTCTCTGCCAGTTGAAGTTATATCTCGCACAAAGGAAGATGGCTATGGTTGTTGGACATCAGTCACCTCAATTTTAGGAGATCCCTGCAAATGTTTGTCAGGTTAGTGTCATAGGCCCAACCATCCTCAGCTACTTTATCAATGACCTCCCCTCCACTTTAAGGTCAGAGATGGGGATGTTCATTGCGCAATCATCAATGTTCAACACTATCATGACCCCTCAGATACATATGCAGCAAGATCTGGAAACAGCCAGACTTAGGCTGACAAGTTGCAAGTAATGTTCACACCACACCAATGACCACCCCAATAACAGATAATCTAACTATTGTCCCTTGACATTCCCATACTATTGAGGTTCTGAACTGACTAGCCGTATAAATAATGTACTTACAAGGGCAGGCTAGAGGCTAAGAATCTTGTACTCCCTAAAGCCTGTCCACCATATACCAAGCACAGGGGTGCCCTAGAATAATCCCTACTTGCCTGAGAAAGTGCATCTCTAACAACACTGAAGAATCTTCACACCAATCAGAACAAAACAGCCCACTTAATTGCTCCCACATCTAAAAACATTCACTCCCACCATCACCAACACACAGTAGCAGTAGTATTTATCATCTACAAGATGCACTGCAGAGATTTATCAAACTTCTTGGATGGTAGATTCCAAACTCTCAACTACTACCATCTAGAAGGACAAGGGAGCAGATACATAGGAGCACTGCAACCTGAAAGTTTAGACTTGGAACTATATCACTGTTCCTTCACTGTCAAAATCCTCGACTTCCCAAACAGTATTGTGTGCTCACCTACACTGAATTAATTCACCAGTTCAAAAAGGCAGCTCACCACCACACTCTTGAAGACAACTGGAATGGGTAATACATGCTGTCCAGCACACACAGCCAATGTTCACAGAATAAATTTTTTTAAAACTGAAACTCTGGTTGTACTTTGACAATCGCTTTGCACAACAATAGTTCGATGAAAGTCATGTACAACAGTATTAATTTACATTTACACAGCATTCTAAGTGTAACAAAATGGTCTGTGGTGCTTGTCCGATACGTAATGCTGTTCCTGATGATAGTGCACTGACAGTCCATACTGAAGTTCACTTGCAGCAGCCTACATAATAGTTCTTTTTGCCTGACAAGGAATTTGAACTGACAATAATCATCAAATTTGTAGGCCATGACTGAGATATTTCATCTTCCATTAATATCATAATCTTATTCTGGAAGCCATCCACAACTTCACATCTCTTTGATCACCAATTATCAGAAATCTGTTCCTTGATTTCAAAATCAGAAGTAGGATTGCTAAAGCTGCAATTTTCATGTCAAACTTGAAAATGAGAATGTGGGGCAAACTAACCAAAACTACAGAGATTTGCATATATGTGGCTTGTGTTCTTAACATCCCTCTTTACAGTAGCAAAGCATGGACACTTACACAGATTCTATCACTGTAACCTAATCTGAGAATTAAGCATCACCAAATACAGAGTACCAAATGTAAAGTACATTAATGTGAAGCATGTTTTTCCTCAGGAGTCAACAGCAACTCTTGGCTTGTTCCTAGATACTGCATGGGTGACAGCCACATTTCCAAAGACATGGTCTGTGGTGAGTATATTGTTGGCATGAGAACAACAGGTCACAAATGTCTACAATACAATGATGCCTGCAAGTGAGATCTCAAGGAATCAGCATGAAGCGTTGGAAGTTTTGCTGCTAACCAGGGTGCCAGGAAGAAAAGCAGTTAAGTAGTGCATGGAAAAAGCAGAGGGTAAAGAAAATGATATTTTCAAACCAACCTTTTCAGAGATGTTACACAACTCAGGTGGAACTTTAACCTAAACCTCCTGTTTCAATAGTAGAGGTATTACCTCTCCACCCAAGAATCCTGAAAATTGAATTTGTCTACCTCAGGTCAATGCTATACATCTGTCAGTGCTCTAAAAAGACTACCAATCACATTTAGCCTGGAGAGCAACAGCTCAGTTCAGAGCTGACATACACCCTGTCCCTGGCACATTGAAATGGATGTATACCTATTACTGTATTCAGATAAAACAATTTCCTTTGACTTTTTGTCATTTATATAAATGATTTGGATGTGAGTATAAGAGGTACAGTTAGTACGTTTAGAGATGACACCAAAATTGGAGGCGTAGTAGATTGCGAAGAAGGTTACCTCAGATTACAGCAGGATATTGATCAGATGGGCTAATGGTCTGAGAAGTGGCAGATGGAGTTTAATTTAGATAAATGTGAGGTGCTGCATTTTGGGAAAGCAAATCTTAGCAGGACTTATACGCTTAATGGTAACATACCGGGGAGTATTGCTGAACAAAGAGACCTTGGAGTACAGGTTCATAGCTCCTTGAAAGTGGAGTTGCGGGTAGGTAGGATAATGAAGAAAGCGTTTGGTATGCTTTCCTTTATTGGTCAGAGTATTGAGTTCAGGATTTGGGAGGTCATGTCGTGGCTGTACAGGACATTGGTTAGACTACTTTTGGAATATTGTGTGCAAATTGGATCTCCTTCCTATTGGAAGGATATTGTAAAACTTGAAAGGGTTCAAAAATAATTTACAAGGACGCTGCCAGGGTTGGAGGATTTGAGCTGTAGGGAGAGATTGAACAGGCTAGGGCTGTTTTCCCTAGAGCGACGGAGGCTGAGGTGTGACCTTATAGAGGTTTATAAAATCATGAGGGGCATGGATAGGATAAAAAGACAAAGTCTTTTCCCTGGTGTGCTGTCTCCAGAACCAGACGGCATAGGTTTAGGGTGAGGGGGGAAAGATATACAGGGGAACCTCGATTATCTGAAAGTGATGGGTGGGCACTATTTGATTCGGACAATTGATTATTCGGTTAATTGATTAAATATCTTTCTGCTGGGGCTCAGAACTTTTAAAGTCTGCTCCCCGTTCAGGAGACTGCAGCAGCGCACTGCACACGAGGCCCCGCCCCAATACTGTGCAACACCCCTACTCTGCAACCCCCCCACCCCCAGCCCAAGGATCACCACCTCTCCACCCCCAAAAATGCCCCCCGCCCCCAACCCCGCCCCTCCACTCCCAAAAACGCCCATTCGCCCCCAACACCACCCCTCCCATCCCCAATCCCGTGCAACACCGCGCCTCCACCTCAAATTCTGTCCAACACTGCCCCCCCCCCCACCGTCGGGGCAGCTGGAGTGAACACCAACAAGACTGTTTCAGTTGTCTTTGTGGGGTAAGTCTCCAAATAGCACGTGCACACACAGCCGCAGCCACAGCCACTTTTTACTGCAACTTTTTGACAGGTTCTACCTTTGCTCTGTATAGGACAATGTTGGAGAGATTATCTGCGGAATTGGGGGGGTTTAGGGTACACCCCTTTGTAGAACTCCAGGGAAAGTATGGGGAGATAGAGAGGGTGGGCAGTCAGTCATTTGGACACGGTGCCTGTTTATTCACTGTAAACAAAAGACATGATCACTGTTGGAAACACGTCTTTGATGTAATGTCTCCATCAGGACCTCGAGATCTCCTTTGGATAATCTGATTTTTGGATAATTGGTATTCGGATAATCGAGATTCCTCCGTAAAAGAGACCTGAGGGGCAATTTTTTCATGCAGATGGTGGTACATGTACGGAATGAGCTGCCAGAGGAAGTAGTAGAGGCTAGTACGATTGCAACATTTAAAAGTCATCTGGATGAGTATATGAATGGGAAGGGTTTGGAGAAATATGGGCCAGGTGCTCGCAGATGGGACTAGATTGATTTGGGATATCTGATTGGCATTATGAGATGGACAAAGGGTCTGTTTCCGTGCTGTACATCTCTATGACTCGATTAGTCTAATTGACAGTGAATGGAGGAATCAGATGTTAGGACTGGTGACTCCAAGATTGGTCAAAAGCATGTCATAAAATTGAGGCAATGGTTACAGAAGCCATTTTACCTGATGAGTCAGCATTTGCTCTCTCAGCATTTTGACTTAATGCTGAACGCCCTTTTTCCCCATAATCCTGCTTGATGTTTCTACTTAAACAATCATCTGGTGCTCTTTTGAATGTTTCAGTTGAACCTGATTTGAATGGATTTCCAGGCAAAGCATTCCAAACCCAGACCACTGGCTATGTGAAAATGTTTTCTTATCTCACATTTGGTTCTTTGATAAAACACTAAAACTGTGCCCTCTGGTTCTTCAGTTTAAAAAAAAGGTTTACAACTTGGGTTCAGGACCTTTTTTCCAGGCTAAGATATGTTTGGGAAAAAATTGAATACATTTCAGCATACATCATGCAATTCAAAGCTGCATTCTTTTAAGTCACATATTCTGTTTGCCCTCTGCACATTCATAGGACATTCCACATCTAGGTGTGTCCTGTGAATTTCAGATATATCAATGTTTCAGAATTTATTGTGAGATGTGCAATTTTTAAATCAAAGTAAGCATTTCTCAATGTTGTGATAATCTATGAAATCAAAAGATTTTTCATAGGCTTTCCAGCTGACCAATGGTAAAGCGGTGGTTGTGAATTAAGCATGGGTGGGTTGTCCAAGCACTGAATAGGAGAGAGGTTTTTATTTGCTGATGGAATGTAGGTTATAGAGAGCCATAGTCATAATTATAGAGGTATTACAGCAAGTAAAGAGGTCTGTCATCCTGTCATGTCTGCCAGTCATCAAATATCCATGTGTTCTAATCCCGTTAAAAAGATTCAAGTGCTCATCTTAATAGTTCTGAAATGCTTTGAGGTGTCCCCCATCACTTTTCAGTTGCAGATACCCACAAGCGAATCAGTGATTTTTTTCCCCCTTGAAATCCCCTTTAAACCTCTTGTTTCTTACCTTAACACTGTGCTCATTGGTGACTGACCATTCTACTAAGGTGAACTATTTCTCCCTATTGACCAGGTTCTCCTCAGAACTTTGTAACCCCAATCAGATACCCGCTCAGTCTTCTTTGTTCTGAAGGAAAGCAACCACAGCCTATCTGATCTTTCTTCATAATGAAATTTCTACAGCTCAGATAATATCCTGGTGAATCTCTGTTGCATCCTCTCTAGTGCAATTACATTCTTTGTATAGTGTGGTAAGCAGAACTGCATATAGCAGCCCAGCTGTGTCCTGACTGATAAAATCAGATCCATCATAACCTCATCATAAGGTGTCACTGGTTATGCTATTTATTGACATTCCTAATTACTGTTGAACTGAGTGACATGTTATTTCAGAGGATTGTTAAGAGTTATGTCAAAGGGAAGCAACATTTTATACTGTATGAGAAGTGAGTTCCAATTGACTGGTAACTGGACTTCCTGATTTGATCAATGGGGATATTGCTATGGAGAATGTATCCTTTAGATGATAACTAAAGTACCCCTATTCTTTGCAGACAGAAAGACCATGTCATGCACTGTGCTTATTTCCTGCTGAATCTCTGGTTTAATACCTCTCCCACTCACTGGTTTATTATCTCTAACAATCAGACTCCACTTTCCTCATTGAGTCATTGAGTCAGAGTCAGAGTCATAGAGATATGCAGCACGGAAACAGACCCAGTGATCCAACTTATCTATATACCCCAATGCCAGCATTTGGCCCATATCCTTCTAAACCCTTCCTATTCATATACCATTCAGTTGCCTTTTAAATGCTGTAATTGTACCAGCCATCACTTCCTCTGGCAGCTTATTCCAAACATGCACCACCCTGTACATGAAAGCATTGCCCCTTAAGTCCCTTCTAAATCTTTTCCTTGTTACCTTAAAATTTTGGACTCCCCCCATCACAGGGAAAAGACCTTGTCTATATACCCTATCCATGGACCCCACGATTTTTTAAACCTCTATGACGTCACACCCCAGCCTCCTCCACTCCAGGGAAAACAGTCCCAGCCTGTTCAGCCTCTCTCTCTCCACAGCTCAAATCTTCCAACATTGGTAACATCTTTGTAAATCTTTTCTGAACCCTTTCAAGTTTCACAACGTGCTTTTTATAGCAGGGAGTTTAAATTGAGTATAGAAATTGTTTTCTGTTACATGATTCTAATGGACGTACCAATGACTGTACAACGCAAAGTTTTGATAAAATGTGTATTTTTTCAATAAAGTTGTGTTTTTTTTAAAAAACAAAATCTATTATATTTGAAATACATTTTCGTAGTTTGAGTGTTTTGGCATGCTTAAAATGTTCTAGATCAAACTGTTCAGAGACGTAATTACACTCGAAACACGTGAGATTTGAACCCGTGACTAATAGTCTAGAGCACTGTTCCAAGATCTCTATGTTTAAAATCCTAGGTAATTTAATCAACTTGCTCATAGTTGTTATATTCTTATTGAAGGGAGTACGATTTGAACTCGAGCGCCCTGGCTTAGGGAAACTGCAACTTCACCAGTAGGTCTCCACGTTTAGGATTTTGTTCAACAAAGTTAAGAATCACACACCAGCTTGTTGTCCAACAGGTCTGTTTGGAAGCAGTAGCTTTCGGAACGTCGCTCCTTCATTAGGTAGCTGTGGATCATGGTCACAGCATTTACAGCCAAAGGAGTCCAGTGTCCAACAAAGACTAATTACCAAGCACATAAAAGAAAACCCATGGTGTAGCTGTTGGAACAAACTGTATTCCAGGTTTTAATTTCCTTTCATTAGCGGGCCCGGCTTCGCAAGAAGTAGCGAGCACAGCCAGACACGCAAAAAAAACTTGAGCTAGCATTTTTTTAAATGAGACGGGCCATCGTCACTTTTGCATTGATTTTGTTATGCCCCAACAAAAAATACACTTGCTGCTTGTTCAATAGACTACGATTTGAAATGAAGGAGATGCGCCGGCCACCGCCTATTGCATTCGCGGAGGGGGGGATGAGTGTGGAAAAGCGCATGCGCTAACCTATTCACGCCAGCCCCGCCCCCTTCTCCGGGACGGCGGAGAAAAAAAACACGAAGCGGGCAGTGCGCAGGCGCAGCACCAGGCGATCGGTTAACATGGTGGGAGCGAAGCATGTGTCAACTTGAGCAAATGGCAGCGGTCTAGCGAGACGGAGAAGAACCGGAGCCTTCCTGGAGGCGAAAGCGAGAAAGAACGAGGGGAGGAGTGCTCCGCCTCGGAAGGGGAAGGGAAGAGCGGAGAGAGGGGCTGGTTGAAGGTTGTGGAGCAGCAGAAGAGGCGGCGGCGGCGGCGTGGAACCACGTTTGTTGCAACGCTCGAGTTCCGAAGGGGAGCCGCTCGTCCATTTTTCCTGAAGTCCACCATATTGTGGCTGGTGTCGGCGCTGGCTCGTCCTCTTTCCCCGGTTCCTGCTTTCACTTCGCTCCTTGCTGCCTCTCGCAAGCCCGGAATTCCCCGCAGGACTTCATTTTCTAATTCCCTTCTCTCCGTGCCCCCGATTAAGAAATTCCGCTGGGACCCGCAACCTAAAAGAGAAAACACGTTTTCCCCCTGGAGTTTTTTTTTAAAAATAACACACAGGGTTTGCGTGTGAGAGAGAGAGTGTATTTTTAGGTCCTGACCGAAGGTAAGGGGGAGGAGGTGGACATGACTCTTCATTTTGATGTTTGGCATTGAATTGACCCGTGGCGGCCGCGTTCCCCAAAAACGACCGTTATGGAATCCCCAGGTTCAAATTTCTCCCACTTATTTTTCGGTGATGGTTTGAAAAATAAATTTCCACGGGATTTGGGGGAAATAAACAATAAATAGGGCCTGTTTCCACAGTAACAGCTGGGTGTCGTAACAATGGTGTTAAAGCGAGACAGTCCCAGGCCCCGGGGAGATGGTGGGAGGCCCGGGGCCGGTGGACTCTTGTCCAGGCCCCGGAGGGTGGCTGAGGCTGGCGGAGTATTCCTCAGGCCCCCTGGGGGAAATGATTGGGGGGGGGGGGGAAAGTGGGGGGCGGTGGAGTGTTCTTTATCTCCCCTCCCCCCCCCCCCCGGATGATGGGTGTGTTGGCCGGGCCGGTGAAGTGCTCCCCCCGAGACCTCGGGGAGAGGATTTGGGTGGGGGGCCCCTAGCCCGGCGTCATGTTCCTGAGACCCGGCCTACGTTGGTGTGAGGAGCAGCACTTGCTCACACGTGGTGGCCCAGCGCTGGTGAAAGCTTTAACCAGCTGATCAGACACTTCATTTCCTTCTCTCTCAACACCCCCACCCCAAGCTGCTTAAGGGGAGGTGACCAGCAGAACACATGGTCTAGCCTAAATAACGTGCCTGGAATAATGTCTAGATCTAAATAACGTGTATATTTATTTCCTTAGCATATATATTCTGCAATCTCCCTCCCATCTGCTTTCAAGGAACATTTAGAAGAGCCATTAGCTTTCCACGCTGGAGTGGCTGCGTTTTATTCAATATTTGTGCTATTTCTTTCGTTTGCACCCCTTCCATTTTTAAATCTCCTTAACTTGTTCGGGTGTTGGGCTGAGTCACTCATTGTCTCTATGCTCTTCTTTAAAAGTCTTATTATTAAGTGAGGGAGCATCTTTTTAATTGCCCATCCTATATTTTAATTCAACAGTAAATCGTGACTATTTTAAAGCAAATTATTAGAGAAAGGCCAAAGGAAGAGCAGTGATTTTTGGACACCGGCCTAGCCGTGCAGTGCATGATGACAACCGAGGTTGAATCGCCCATGCTTCAGATCACAGATCACGGCACTTCTGTTCAGCCATCAGGTAGCGGCGGCGGCTCTGAAGAGGAGATGATGACCCGTGCTTGTTCCACGTTGTCCTCGGCTTCAGGAGGAGACGAGGACGCGGGCAACGATCTATTGGCGAGGTTGGAGCCACACTCCGGAGGCCGGGACCAGTCCGAACAGCAGAGCGGCCCTCTGGAGCTGGCGACCGACCCCGAGAATAAGGAAAATGATCAAAGCCAGAGGGAGTCGGCGGAGAAATTGCAGAAAAAATTCACTGAGGCGCCTCCTCCTAAAATCAATCCATGGACCAAGAGGAAAAATATGGTCACGACTAACGGCGTGAATGTCAACAGCCAGGAAACAGGTTTGTGCTCGGGATCTTTTACTTTTAAAATCTGATTGAATTCTCTTGACGGAAATCTGAACGTGATAGTCAAGTGGTGAATTTTAAATCTGTGATCACTTGCAATTTGCTACTTATCGCAAAGTTGTGATTATTTTTTATTGGGGAAAATATATGTATCCATTTTAAAATTGTGGATTTAACAACATTTAACAATCGCTTGATCTGCTGTGCTATCTTAAAATTGCATGGCTTGTCGGTATCTTTTTAAGTCTGGTGCAACAAGTGACCCATCACTTCATTCAGTTTAGCAGGTATGCTTCTTAAAAAGTGTTTTTAAAAAATCTGTATACAGACCATGTTTTCGTGCTGTTGCCATCTTCGTAAGCGTCGTACATCCATTTTATTTACTTAAAAGGGCATCAGATTAAGCAAATGTGAAAGAGGTGTGGTCTGTTTACACTCGCACTCTGGAATAAAATATATGCAAAATTCTTTAAATGAAATAACCTCTTGTAATGTCGAAGCTTTGTATAGTTAGAGGAAGGACGTCATTGGGTAAATTGCATATTTATGCTTGACTTAATCAAATTTGAGTTTGACGTAACTATATGCATGATCGTTATTAGGAGCTATGTTTTGTTATCTTAAGTTTAAGTTTAGAAAGTCAACAGCTTTGATCTTTCTACTGTTAGTGATATCACCAAGTTGACGATAAAGGTCAAAGCTGCTGTACCCATAATCCTACTAGGATAAAAGCTTGTTTTTTTGTGAATGATGTCTGTTTACAACAGATTATTCATTTTTTTTAAATGAACAAAAATATGGATTTGTTAGATTTCTCTCCGATCCCCACCCAAAATCACTTGCAGCTATTCCCTATCAACCCTGTGAAACTCAAGTTGCCGAATCTGCTGATGAAAGCACATTCAGGACTACAGCGCAATTTGAATGATGCCCATCCCCCGATTCCGATCAAATTTCAGTCTAGCACGTGTTGTAGGACTACGAGCAGGCAATATTTCATGGGAGGAAGTTGGCTTTTTATAATATTTAGAAAGGTGGATATTCCCTTGGAATGGAATAATAAACCAGCTATGTAGAGTCAGAGATTGAATTTTACATGATTCTAATCACGTGCCAGACTTTGAAAATGGACTTGCCGCTGCCCCAACTGTTGATGACAAACAAGTAATACTACTACTCTTTAAAAGTAACATTCAACACGGTTGTTCAGCAAATTATTGTAACCTTATTAAGTAAATTATTGAAGTTAATTGACATGTTCAATGACATTTAGAGGAATTGAATTTTTTGTTTAAATGCTGGGTGAGATTTGCACTTTTAAAAAAAATCCTTGCAATGTACCAGCAGTGCAATACCATATGTTTGCATTTTATTTACAAAGCAAACTGTTTTTACTATTGGAGGCAGTCTAGCCAACTAAATGTATGCCTTTTTCCTAACTTACTGTTCTGTTCCTTGTGCTTTCCAGTGGTATTAACCCTTTGTTGACATGGTATGGTTGTTTATCTCAGAATCTTCAAGTAATATTTGGTAGAAGGAGGCAGTGCGCCAAGACTTAATCCTTTAAAATTGAATTTTTTTGTAAATGTTGATTTAGGCAAGTTCATCTGATTCTGAATCCTTGACTTTGAAGTCTGTGGGCTGCAAAGATGTGTGTCCTACTTTAGGGTTGTAGCTAATCACTAGGGATGGCAAGTGGCAGTATTGTCCCTTTTTGTTTCTATTTTGATATGAATTAACCATTTTCTGGTTTGAAACTTTAGTGTTAACTACATATCTGACCTATCAGCTTTGAAAATGCAACTTTACACCTTTGATACTAATTATTTATTGACAATATTAGATTTGACTCTAATAGGTCAGTGGGAAAGTTCAAATGCCTATTTATCTTGTATTCAGTAGTCATTTTTTAAATATAATTGCACAGGGTGTCTTTTGTTTAAAAATTTGTTCAGCTGCCCAATGCTGTAGTAATTCAAAATATTAAAGAGTCACAACAGGGATGTTCTATATTATTTTTCACTTCCAACATTGGAAATAATGTCAACCAGGGTGTCTATGGCTGTGAACAGATTTCCCAATTCAGGTCATAGTCATCCAGCACAGAAACCGTCCCTTCAGTCCAACCAGTGTCCATGTTGAACATAAACCCAAACTAAACTAGTCACATTTGTCTGCTCCTGGCCCATATTGCTTCAGACCTTTCCTATTCCTGTCCTATTCCAAACAGCCTCATCCACCACTTCCTCCAGAAGTTCATTGCACATGCAAACCACCCTCTGTGTAAAGAATTTGTCTCTCCTGTTTTTTTTTAAACTTATTCCTCTCACCTTAATGTGCCCCAAGTCTTGAAATCTCTATCCTAGGGAAATGATAACTACCATTATTATTTTATAAACTTATTAGATTGCCTCTGAACCTCCTATGCTCTGGTGGGGAAAGTCCCAGCCTGTCCAACCTTTCATTATACCACAAACCTTCCACACCTGATAACATTCTGGTAAATTTCTTCTGAGCCCTGTCCAGCTTAATGTAAATGGGCAATCAAAACTGAATGCAATATTCCAGAAGTAAATATTTAAGGGAAGAAATTGAACCCTGGCAAGAGTTCTCTAATTCACTTATGACTGCATTTTCAAACTCACAGGTATCTAACCTTTGGCGCTTTTCTTACCAGAATGTTTCTACTGATTTACTGATTTTATTCATCTGTCTCCTCTGTGAGAATGAAAACAATCCCAATCTGGGAAATTTATAATGATAGATCAAACTCTCCAGTCCATACTTTAGAAGGCATTGCAAATAAAGCTTTTTATTGAGCAAAGTGTTACTGATTTACTCTACCATATGGATCTTTGTCTTAGTCCCTTATGCTCTCCTTGCTCTGGCTGTTTCTTTGGCATGGCCCTCATCCATTCTCAATTAAGTAGCTAAGTTTCTGGTATTGAGACTGGCTCTAAAGTAATGAGGGGTATGTCGGCTTCCAAGAGATCAATTGTGTTAGGGTATTCTGTAGTCCGAGGTACAGACAGATGTTTCTTTGGCCAGCAGAGAAAAAGCTGAATGGTGTGTTTGTTTTCCTGGTGCCAGTATCAAGGATGTCTGAGAGGGTGCAGAATGTTCTTACAGGGGAGAGGGGCCAGCAAGAGGTCATTGTCCACATTGGAACCAATGACATAGGAAGGGAAAAGGTTGAGATTCTGAAGGGAGATTAGAGAGTTAGGCAGAAATTTAAAAAGGAGGCCCTCCAGGGTAGTAATATCTGGATTACTCCCAGTGCTACGAGCTAGTGAGGGCAGGAATAGGATAGAGCAGATGAATGCATGGCTGAGGAGCTGGTGTACAGGAGAAGGATTCACATTTTTAGATCATTGGAATCTCTTTTGGGTAGAAGTGACCTGTACAAGAAAGACAGATTGCACCGAAATTGGAAGGGGACTAATATACTGGCAGGGAAATTTGCTTGAACTGCTTGGGAGGATATAAACTAGTAAGGGGGTGGGATCCAGGGATTAGTGAGGAAAGAGATCAATCTGAGACTGGTACAGTTGAGAACTGAAGTAAGTCAAACAGTTAGGGCAGGCAGGTACAAGGTAGGACTAATAAATTAAACTACATTTATTTCAATGCAAGGAGCCTAACAGGGAAGGCAGATGAACCTTGGGGCATGGTTAGGAACGTGGGACTGGGATATCATAGCAAGTACAGAAACATGGCTCAGGGATGGGCAGGACTGGCAGCTGAATGGATGGAGAGGAATTTAAGCGCGTACAAAACAGTTTTCTGATTCAGTATGTGGATGTACCTACTAGAGAAGGTGCAAAACTTGACCTACTCTTGGGAAATAAGCCAGGACAGGTGACTGAGGTGTCAGTGGGGGAGCACTTTGGGGCCAGAGACCATAATTCTGTGAGATTTAAAACAGTGATGGAAAAGGATAGACCAGATCTAAAAGTTGAAGTTCTAAATTGGAGGAAGGCAATTTTGACGGTATTAGGCAAGAACTTTCGAAAGCTGATTGGGGCAGATGTTCGAGATGGCTGCAAAATGGGAAGCCTTCAGAAATGAGATAAGAATCTAGAGAAAGTATATTCCTGTCAGGGTGAAAGGGAAGGCTGGTAGGTATAGGGAAGCTGGATGACTAAAGAAATTGAGGGTTTGGTTAAGAAAAAGAAGGAAGCATATATCAGGTATAGACCGGATAGATCGAGTGAATCCTTAGAGTACAAAGGAAGTAGGAATATACTTAGGGAAATCAGGAGGGCAAAAAGGGGACATGAGATAGCTTTGGCAAATAGAATTAAGGAGAATCCAAAGGGTTTTTACAAATATAAGGACAATAGGATCTCTCGGGAGAGAATAGGGCCCCTCACAGATCAGCAAGGCGGTCTTTGTGTGGAGCTACAGAAAATGGGAGAGGTTTTAAATGAATATTTTGCATCAGTATTTCCTGAGGAGAAGGATATGGAAGATAGACTGTAAGGAAATAGATGGTGACATCTTGCAAAATGTCCAGATTACGGAGGCGGAAGTGCTGGATGTCTTGAAATGGTTAAGGGTAGATAAATATCCAGGACCTAATCAGGTGTACCCGAGAACTGTGGGAAGCTAGAGAAGTGATTGCTGGGCCTCTTGCTGTGATATTTGTATCATCGATAGTCACAGGTGAGATGCTGAAAGACTGGAGGTTGGCAAACATGCCACTGTATAAGAAGGGCGGTAAAGACAAGCCCGGGACCTATAGACCAGTGAGCCTGACCTCAGTGGTGGGCAAGTTTAGATTAGATTACTTACAGTGTGGAAACAGGCCCTTCGGCCCAACAAGTCCACACCGACCCGCCGAAGCGCAACCCACCTATACCCCTAAATATACCCCTTACCTAACACTATGGGCAATTTAGCATGGCCAATTCACCTGAATCACGCATCTTTGGAATGTGGGAGGAAACCGGAGCACCCGGAGGAAACCCACACAGACAAGGGGAGAACATGCAAACTCCACACAGTCAGTCACCTGAGTCGGGAATTGAACCCAGGTCGCTGGCGCTGTGAGGCAGCAGTGCTAACCACTGTGCCACCGTGCCGCCCACAGTTGTTGGAGGGAATCTTGAGGGACAGGATGTACATGTATTTGGAAAGGCAAGGACTGATTCGGGATAGTCAACATGGCTTTGTGCATGGGAAATCATGTCTCACAAACTTGATTGGAGTTTTTTGAAGAAGTAACAAAGAAGATTGAGGGCAGAGCAGTAGATGTGATCTATAGGACTTCAATAAGGCGTTTGACAAGGTTCCCCATGGGAGACTGATTCGCAAGGTTAGATCTCATGGAATACAGGAGAACTAGCCATTTGGATACAGTACTGACTCAAAAGTAGAAGACAGATGGTGGTAGAGTATTGTTTTTCAGACTGGAGGCCTGTGACCAGTGGAGTGCCACAAGGATCGGTGCTGGATCCTCTACTTTTTATTTACATAAATGATTTAGATGTGAGCAGAAGAGGTACAGTTAGTAAATTTGCAGATGACACCAAAATTGGAGGTGGAGTGGACAGCAAAGAAGGTTACCTCCGATTACAACAGGATCTTGATCAGATGGGCCAATGGGCCGAAAAGTGGCAGATGCAGTTTAACTCGGATAATTGCGAAGTGCTGCATTTTGGGAAAGCAAATCTTAGCAGGACTCATACACTTAATGGTAAGGTCCTAGGGAGTGTTGCTGAACAAAAAGACCTTAAAGTGCAGATTCATAGCTTCTTGAAAGTGTAGTCGCAGGTAAGTAGGATAGTGAAGATGATGTCTGGTATGCTTTCTATTATTTTTCAGAGTATTGAGTACAAGAGTTGAGAGGTGATGTTGCAGCTGGTTAGTCCACTGTTAGAATATTGCGTGCAATTCTGGTCTCTTTCCTATTTGGAAAGATGTTGTGAAACTTGAAAGGGTTCAGAAAAGATCTACAAGGATATTGCCAGGGTTGGAGGATTTGAGCTACAGGGAGAGGCTGAATAGGCTGGGGGGTTTTCCCTGAAGCGTCTGAGGCTGAGGGGTGACCTTATAGAGGTTTACAAAATTGAGGGGCATGGATAGGATAAATAGGCAAAGTGTTTTCCCTTGGTGAGAGGGGAAAGATATAAAAGAGACCTAAGGGGCAACGTTTTCACACAGAGGGTGGTATGTGTATGGAATGAGCTGCCAGAGGATATTGTGGAGGCTGGTACAATTGCAACATTTAAAAGGCATTTTGGATGGGTATATGAATAGGAAGGGTTTGGAGGGATATGGACCGGGTGCTGGCAGGTGGGACTAGATTGGTTTGGGATATCTGGTCGACATGGACAGGTTGGACCAAAGGGTTTGTTTCCATGCTGTACATCTCTATGACTCTACAAGCATATTTTCACTAGACATCATCTAAAATCCCTCTCCTGTCCCATCCATTCATACTTGCAACAAACAGACCACAAAGCCATGTCATGTATGCCTGGGCAATCTGATCAGCTGCCTCTGCCATGCACAAGCCTGCCTATCCAAACTTTTAATGGTCCTTTTCCCCCAAGCCATGTCCTTGCATGCTTTTCTCCGTCTCTTCTCATACCTCTTTGAACTCCCCTGGTCTGTTCAGCTATCAGTTCCACTGATCTTCGTCCCACTAAAGTACGTTTCACTGAGCTTCCCTTCTGGTTCTCATGTTTGCGATATCAGCTACCAATTGTTTTCCTTTGCCACCTTTAGTGCTGCTATTACCATCCTCATAAAAAGTAACATTTTGATGTCAAATAAACATTTGACCTAACTTCCATTGGTGCCCCATCTCCAAAAAAAAAACCCTTTCCTGTCTAAACACCTTGATCATGCTGTTGCCTCTTAAATTGTTTCATATTTATTCTGGAATTGAGTCAGAGGGACTTGGTGTGCATGTATGCTATTCTTAAGGTAGCAGGGCATGTGGATAAAGTGGTTAAGAAGGCTTATGGTCTAATTGCTTTTATTAGCTGGAGAATAGAGTTTAGTAGTAGGGAGGTTATGATGCAACTGCGATAACTTTGATTAGGACAGAAGATTGTGTGCCATCCTGGAATCCACCCATGGAAGTACGTGACTGTAGTGGAGATCGTGGTGAGGAAACTTACTAGGATGTAGCTTAGGATAGAAAGTCTGAGCTATCATTCGAGATTTCCCAGACTGGGGTGGTTTTCCTTCGAGCAGAGCAGAGGAGACGGAGATATATAAAATTGAGGGTCTATGTATAAAATAGATAGGGTCAACAGGAGAAATCTTCCCCTTTGGTTGGATCAGTGACTGAGGGTTTAAGCTAAGAGTCAGGTTAGAAAGTGAGGAAAAACGTTTCACCCAAAGATAGTGGGAATCTGGAACTAACTGCTTGTAAGGGTGCTAGAGTTAGGAAACCCTTAATATTAACTAGTATTTAGATGTGCAGTTGGGATGCTGAGACATACAAGGCTAAGGGCCAAGTTCTGGAAAATACAATTGGAATAGTGAAATGGTTGTTTGTGATAAATGTGGATGTGAAGGACATTTTTCTGTACTGTAGATCTGACTCTACACTCCATGTGTGAATCTCTCCAATTGGCGTCTGTCAGTCTCACAATATGTAAATAGCTCTTTGCTTAAAAAAAAGTCACAAATTACACCTTTGTAACTGTGGATAAAGTCAATCTCCCTCCCTGTCCTTCTCTACCTATATTTAGCCTCCAGCAGAGTTGACCATGCTATTATGTTCACCACCTCCTGATTTGAGTGGAATTGTTCGAATTTAATTATTTTCTATTTTAATCATTGGTAGCAAATTATGTGCAATTTCAAGGGATAAAGTTTCATTTGGAACACTGTCGCTCTTCATACTCCCAGAACACTACCTGTAGTATCCACCAAGAAGCAATTCATAGACCTTACCTATTTCTCACCTACATGTTGCATATGGATGAGAATGGGGACAAGGCCATGAATTGCTCCTTTTGACATCTGACAGCGTTGACACATGACAGCTCAAACTGTGCATCGACAGGTCTCTCAACTACTCCATTGTTGCTAACTTATCAAATTCCTTATCTAATGCACAGTAGTAGATGAGCTGAAACTGCTTACAGTTAAATCTTCAGAAGACTGAAGCCATTGTTTTATTTCACCTTTTCAAACTCCGTTCTTGAACTCGGCATTGCATTTGATTGTGGGATCAGCTTGTGACCTCGTATCCGTGCCATCTTTTAAGACTGTCAGTTTATGCCTTTGCAACATTGGTTGATAATACTCACCTCTGCTTGTTTGCTGCAGAAAATTTCACTAATGCTTTCATTACTTTCAAATTTAACTTTCTGTGGATGCTTAGTTAGTCTTATTCTGCCTTTGTAAACATGGTCATCAAAATTCTGCCCATGTCTTAAGTCTAGCTGATGTTGGCTTCAAGGCAAGTGATATCTTGATTTTAAAGTTGTCGTCATTGCTTTAGAACTCTCCATGGTCTTGCCCCTTTACACTTTGGGAATCTCCTCTCATCCTCAACCTTAATGGTCCATTGATGCCCCTCTAATCCTGCCCTTCTCTGTATTCCTACTTCAGTTTGTTCCACCATTGTTGGGGAGGGCGAGACTTCAATTGCCTTGGTTTTAAGCTCTAGCATTCTTGCCCTAAACCTTTTTGACAAAATCTTTAAAACAATTTAGTAAAACCTTTTTGACCAAGCTTTTGTTCATCTGACCCAATATTTCCTTATGTGACTTGTTGTCATAACTTATTGTATATTTCTGCTGTGAAACACCTTGAGACATTTCAGTATGTTTCATGTTTGAGCGTCCTGTCACTCCCTTAACCCCTGTGTGTAGAATAGTTCCCTGACTAGCTACCAGACCATGTTTGACACTGGTAGAGCTATGCACAGAAGCTAATTACTGCTGATATGAGAGTGCAAAAAGGTGGTGCTTGGAGTGACAGTATTCCAAATAAAACTTTTAACCCTTGAAGTTTAAAGATTCATGGAGGCTAAAGAGGGCTTGATTTGTTTTGCCATGGGATGAAATTTGATTGGACTGGAGATTTTAAATTTCTTCTCCACCTTTATTTTAAAAGTTTATTTTTCTTCCCCCCTCTTTAGGTCTCCCTCTACCACCACCCCCTGCCAAGAGGGCGGGCAGGTGACCTGCTCCCAGGCCTCTGCCAAAGCTGCTCTAACCAGTTGCTAGGAGGTGTGCAAGAGCATCTCAGGGTGAGTTGCCCTAAGATTTTATTTTCTTCCCTTGCTGGGAATTGGTTAACTTTTGATATTCCTTCACACTGTCTGTCTTTCTGTCTCCCTTCCCTTTCTCAGATATATCCACTCCCAAATTTGAGATTAGCAGTTTATATCTCCTTTAATGAAATGTCCAAAAACATTACTAAACAAAATACCATATTGGCGATACAGGGTTAAATAAGGTTTTAAAGAGTGCTGGAAAGCAGAAAATTGATGTAGGGAAGCAGCTTTGGAGTGTATGATCTAGGTAGTTTGTTTAAGGCACTGGCACCAGTGGTATAGCAATTAAAATCTCAGATGTTTTGAAATTGGAACAATACAACGATCTTGGTGGTGTTAGGAATGTGCTTTTGAGGCCATCGTAAGAGTTTGAGGATGAAATTTTTAAATCGAGCCATTTTTAAATTGGAAACCAAAGAGGGTCAATTGTATAGGCATGATGGATGAATGGGATTTGGCATGTGCCAGCAGTGCTTTGGTTGACTTAAAGTTTTTGATGGTGGAGAACTAAATTATGGGAGATAGCCGCAGTGCAATTAAATCTTTAAGTCGAGAGATCATAAAGACGTGCATGAGGGTTTCTGCAGCATAAAGCTGATAAATGAACGGCTGTTGAAATAGGCTATTTTAGTGCTGATTTATGATCATGGTTCACTTGGGGGATTGAAAATGACACTAACCTTGCAACCTTTTAGAAACTCAACTTGCCGCTGTCTGGAGGCATGAACATACGGTATGCCAATTGTGCATTTCGACATTAAAATTGCATTTGAATTAAAAAGCACATGAGCAGAGTTGTTCCCAATATCATCTTAATGGTACCTGCACTACAACATTTTGTATTTGGAATGAATGTACTAGAAGAAAATTCACAATTGAAACATGATTCATTAGTTCATTCTGTTACTTTCATTTTTTTAAAAAGATGTTAAGTATGCGTCCAGGTGCCTCACCCAAAAGTTTGTTTATCTGTCTCGTGTTCAGCATCGCAGTCTTCGACTTTGATCTCTAGCATCTGTAGTCTTTGCTTTCTCCTAGTCCTTGGCAAGAGATAATAAAAGTTGTTGAATCTTTCTCTTGCCCAGCAATTGCATGTACATGTTCCAGCAATGTGGAAGTATCCCACTTGTTTTTTGTCCCATCCAATCTCACCAATGCTGATTATGCTTTATTAGTTCTAATTGGGGTCAATGAAAAGAAATCAAACCTAGGATCTTTCTAGTCTGCACAATTCAATGCTATTATCAGACTGTCCTGCTTGTGGCTTCCCTCCCTTTGATCCTTGCCATGAAGGATTCAGTAGACAGGTGACACATGGAGAGGGGGTATATGTAGGAGACTTTAGGGGGGGTGTGAAATAACAGGTGGTATAGTCTACAAGCTAGTGATAGGTTATTGAGTGAATTTTAGGCCAGATTAAGTTCAAGATGGTCAAAGGTTTTTATTGGAAAAGTTACAGGCTAAAAGCATAACTTGCCTATCTTTTATGTTTTCTTACAGGAGAGTGATTTTAATTTAGTGTGCTTTTTTTTTTTAAGAAGAACTTCCAGTTCCAAACAGGGGATTGCTGTTTAAAGTGACGGGATTAGGTTTAATGTGTGTCAAAGCTTGGTTAGATCACACTTGACGTACTGTGTAGTTATAAAGGTTTTCCTTACTATTGTTTTTGTGTACCAAGATGACTATTTGAAGAAACAAATTGCAATGATATACATGTGTTTTAAAAAAAATTCAGTTTGTGGCCCAGTTAAAAATTTTCTATATTCCAATTGGTCCCCTTTTTTTATAGTTAATACCACACTATAGAGCTAATGATTCATCAGAACAAGTAAATAAAGTGGAGTGCCAAAGCACCATAGTGCAAATTTGACAGTTAAATTATCCATGCACCAAAACTGGCTGGAATGATAGTGACTATAGTGTAGAACATGGTGTAAGTTGATCAGTAATGGGACTGGGGGGGGGGGGGGGGCGAGAGTATTGTGATAATTGTGGGGGATTTTAATCCTCTTGTAGATCAGCTGAAACAAATTTGGCTGAGTTAGCCTGAAGGATAAGTTTTTGGTGTATTTGAGACAGTTTCTCAATGACATGTTCTGCAATCAACCAAAGATTTTGGATCTTAGTGATGAGACCAGATTAATAAATTACTGTTTTTGTAAAGCATCCTAGTTATGAATGATCATAAAATAATTGAATTTTGATACTTTTGAGAGTTGGAAATTTGACCTCAAATTAGTTTCAGAAACTTATGAAAGGGTATTATGAAAGTTGGCTAAAGTAGAATGAATACTTTTTGTTAAACCTAGGTAAGACAGGGTAGTGGTGGCATTTAGTGAAATATTTTTGCAGTGAAACCTATCTTTGAAAGAAATAAGACTGTGAAAAAGATGCACCATTTGTGAATAGCTAAGAATACTGTTGAATTGAAAGAAACCATGTACGATGCTGCAGAAATGAATTGGGGAGGGGGCCAGAAAATAGGGAATGTTGTACAGTGAAATTTGGCTATCCTTTTGCTTGAATCACAGAAAATTATCCTGACGGTACTAATGCATGGCTGCGCAATAACAAATTGGTACCTAAATATTGGATGAGTGGTACCTGACATTTAGGTGGGACATAGCTAGGGAAGAGGAGAGTGCAGTTCTGTTGATTAACAATGGTATTAGCACAATAAAGCAGAATGGCCTAGGTTCAGACAGCAAGGACATAGAAACATTGTGGCTAGAGAGGAGAAATGATAAAGGAAAACCGTCACTTGTGGAAGTAATGTGCAAGCCTTCTAACTGTCACCACATAGGCAGGAATACAAAGGAAGAAATAATGGGAGTTAGCCAGAAAGATGCAATGGTGATTATTGAGAATTTTTAATCTATGTATAGGCTAAAAAAACCCGATGGGCAAAAACGTAGCTGAGCTGAGTTCAGTGTTTTTGCAGATCAACTGGAGAGCAGTCCATACTGGACTTGGTATAGTGCAACGAGATAGGATTGTTAACTAATTTCCTCCAAAGAGAAGATCCCCCTGAGTTAGCAGTGACCAGCATATGATTGAATTTCATATTCTGATGGAGAGACAAACGAGTTTTTGTAAGCGATGGGCCACCTAAAAGAAAACTGTATAGTATCGTTCAGTCATTCTCTGAATTACAAGATGTACAAGTATCATGCCACCGATCCATGCTGGGGTCTCAACTTTTTATAATTTGAGTAAGTGACGTGGTTGCAGGACCAGAAGGTATGGTTGCTGAATGTGATGATAGATGGGCATGAAAGTCAATTTTGAAGATGCTGTGAGACGACAAAACATAGATGGACTGAGTGAGTGGGCAATGATCTGCCACATGGAGTATAATGTAGGAAAATGTGAAATTTTCCATTTTGGCAAAAAGAATAAAACATTATCTAAATAATTTGTGGAGAGATTGGGGACTTCTGTAGATAAATCATAAAAGGTAACAATGCAGGTCTAGAAGATTTAGGAAGGTTAACAGAATTTTCGTTTATACAGGGCACGAGAAAGATCTGGAGTACCGTGCAGCGTTTTAGTCATCTTAAGGAAGGATGTAAATGCGTTAGAAGCTCAAGATTCACGAGACTAATACCTAGAATGGGTTGGTGGTCTTATGAGGAATGGTCATATAGATGAGGCTCGTGCACACCGATGTTTAGAAGAGTAAGAGCTGATGTGATCAAAACACGTTAGATCCGGAGCGGATGACTGAGTGGATGTGGAAATGATGTTTCCTCTTGTGGGACAATCTGGAGCTATGGGTGATTTCAAAATAAGGGTTGGCCACTGAAAGCAGATGAGAATGTTTGAGAGGATTGTCTCTCTTTGGAACTCTTCCTTAACACGCAGTAGAAGCAGAACTTCTTGAATTTTTTTTATGTGAAAGGATGTAAAAGATTATTGAGGGTTGGTGGGAATTTGTAATTATCAGGTCAGCCATGATCCTATTGAATGGTGGAACAAGCTCATAATGCAAATGGCACTGATAGCAAATTATTTGTCATGAAACTTTGTCACAATCTTTCTCTGTGGTGCAAGTTGAATTCTTGAATATTTTAAAGGCAGAGGTGGGTGGATCCTTGATATGCGGAAGGGTGAAAAATTATTGGGGATATATGAATACGACATAAAAAGACCAGCTGTAATGATGCTGTAAGCTTGAGACGCAGTGTGGCCTATTCCTGTTTTTTTTAACTTTTACATACGTTAAAAAAATTTAAGCAAATAGAAGGTCGTCCTGAAATATCTTGGTACGCTACAACGCTTTGATAGCACTATGTCTGTCTTGAAGCATTAACTTTTATTTCTCCACATATGCTGTCATACCTGCAGAATTTCTTCAGCATTTTCTGTTTTTATTTCAAATTTCTAGCATCCACAGTGTTTTGCTTTTAATCAACAAGACCGCTTATGGAATACTATGAACAATTTTGGTCTGCTTGTGTAAGGAGCGTTCTTCTTTTATTAGAAGTTGAGAAGGTTCATCAGGCTGATTTTTCTTGGAGCAATCTAGGACTAAGGGAGCACAGTTTACAACTGGAGATATACTTCATTTAAAACTGAGATAAGCACAAGTTTCATCAGAGGGATGTCGGCTTTTTAAATTCTCTACCACAGAGAACATTGAAGGCTGTGTCACTGAATAATATGCAAGGCTGAATCAGAATGATTATTACTAGGCAAGAAAGCAGAGTTAAGGCCACAATCTGAACTATGATATTGAATGGTTGACAGGCTCAGTGGCCTTAACGGGTCTTTTTTGTTTTTGTGTTAGTGTGTTTTTGGTTTTTGTTGTTCTGTCTGGATTGTTTTTAGGGTCTTCCTGCAGCTTCTCACTACTGTTTGCTGCTTATGAAATTCTAATGGTATTCCTGCCCATTCCTTGGGAAAAATTCAGAACATGTTCCATCTTTGTGATCTCCAGTTAACGCGGGCAAAGGATTCTTGTGCAGTGGTAGTGTCCCTACCAGATTCAAGTCCTATTTCCTCTGGAATTACACTTCTGAGCAGGTTAAGCCTGATATCTGTGAATATGTCAGCATTTCTTTAACCCTTTTCCCCAATGAAACCTGACTTCCTCAATGGATTTCATCGCTCAGAAGGGCTAACCCATAAACAATCACTTTGCAGCGCAGACACAAACCTTACAACAACCCATTGATAGTTATTTGAATGTCGAGCTTACTTTAAGTTAATTTGAAATGATACAGTGGTCTTCCACATATTGTAAAATGGGGTTAGGTTTCATCAGTCAGTTTAACAGATATGTGTGGTGTAAAATTATGAACGTTTATACTATTTTATGAGAAAAATAAAATGGGAAACTAAGAAAATGTAAAAATCAAACCTATGTGAAAATTATCTAGGGCTAGTGTTTGCAAAGGTAAGAACAAAGTGTACCTCCTTGTGGTCTAGTTGCTTGGAACTGTGCCAAGTCCTGAGGGCTGCAGCTGAACCTTTTCCTGAAAGTATTGTGTGATGTAGACAGACTTAAGTTTTTGTTCAGTCATCCTAGATAATAAGAGACCTGAAACCCTCATATTTTCAGGAAGATTATACTTTAAAAAACTTTTCTGAAAATGGAATTTGAATGTATAGGCTACATCAGATTGAAAACAGGGTGAAATTAATACTATGATTTACTTGTCCTTTTAATTTAGATTTCAATTCATCTGTTTTAAATCCAAACCAGGTCAAATTAACCATTCTTGAAGGTTTGATATCCTACAGAGCTCATTATGAACTACTCCCATTTGACAGTGTGCTTTTGTTTGCTGATTTTCATGTTCTATGTTCAATCTGTAATTGCAACTTGGAGAAATTTTAGTGCTATTTAGTTGATTTCGAAGTCACAGCTCTGGTGCAAAAGGACAGTTGCAGTATGTCGTTGTTGTTGGTGAAGTTGAGACATACATTTTATGCCGAGCTTCAATGCATAAAATTCAAATTGATTCTGTGATGTAAGCAGCAATTATTTTTCTAGACGCACATTGAGGTCCCTTTTGCTTTTTTCCTTAAAGGTTCTAGCCATCGAGGGAGATCCTGTTCTTGCTCTTTCTCTTGCCTGTGTTTTTTTTCTGTCATGCCCTGTCTGGCTTCCTGGTTCCTTTATTTTGAAGGAACTGAGGTGGAAAATAGAAAATGAAGTTTACCTCTAGAAATGTTAATGCACCTGTAATAAGATCTGTCGTCTTAATGTTATCTTTTGCTTTAACCTGCTTTGTTACAAAGTGTTCTTCTAATTTCAATTTCAACAAGATGCTGTGCAAGGTTGAATATTGTAAAAGATAAGTAATATTTGACATAATTGCAAGTACACTTTCTGAATTAAGTAATTTAATTTAGCAACTTGGATGAAGCTTTCAAAAATATTCAAGTCCTAAATGCATATTGACAAATAGCATGAACAGATGTCAAAAGTTTGTACTGTTTTAACCTCAAAATACCTCCCATTAGTTTTGACAAACAAATTGTACAATTAACAAAAATGCTGACATTCACACCTTCATATGTGGTAATGTTTTGCTGAAAATTGTCATCTCTTGGAAGACTGCAATTTATTTTAGCTGAGAATAATACTTTGTAAGCCTTCAGACCAGTAAAATATAAATGGAGCAGATCAATTTATGAACTTTAGTGCAAGATAAAACTGACCGCTTTTGTGGGCCAGATTACTGGGCATTTCGAGCAGTATATTAGAACATAAGAACAAGGAGCAGGTATAGGCTGTCTGGCCTTTCGAGGCTGATTTTTTTATGGACTCTGCTTCACTTACCTGTGTTTTCACCATATCCCTTACTTTTTTGAAAAATAAAAGGGATTATCTATCTTAGCGTTAAAAGCGATACTGAAATAGCATCAACCACTTCCCTGGGCACGGAATTCTGTAGATTAACAACCCTCTGTGTGAAGAAGTTTCTTCAGTCCAGTGCTAAACTGGCTTCTTCTAATCGTGAGGCCATGCCCTCTTGTTCTCGTTTCACCTACCAGTGGAAATATCCTATCAGTTTCTATTTTATCAATTTCCTTCATAAATTTATATCTTTCTATAAGAATCCCCCCCCCCACATTCTTTTGAATTGCAATGACATAATCCCAATCTACTCAGTCTTTCCTCATAAGCCAAACCCCCTTAACTCTGGAGTCAACCTAGTGAACCTTCTCTGCACCCACTCCAGTGCCAGTATATCCTTTTTAAGTAAGGAGACCGAATCTGTGCACAGTATTTCAGACATGGTCTCACCACCTTGTACCGCTGTAACATTACTTCTCTGCTTTTAAACGCAACGCCTTTAGCAATGAAGGTCAAAATTCCGTTTGCCTTTCTAATTACTTCGTTGTACCTGCAGACCACACTTCTGCAATTCATGCAAAAGGACAGCCAGGTCCCTCTGCACAGCAGCATGCTGCAACTTTTTACCATTCAAGTAATAATCTATTTTGCTGTTACTCCTACCAAAATGTATGACTTCACATTTACCAACATTGTATTCCATCTGCCAGACCTTTGCCCACTTATTCAATGTATCTATGTTTCTCTGCAAAGTTTCACAGTCCTCTGCACAGTTTGCTCTGCCACTCGACTGAATGTCATCAACAAACTTTGACACTGTACACGTGGCCCCCAACTCCAAATTATCTCTATAAATTGTAAATAATTGTGGTCCCAACACCCATCCCTGAGGGACGCCACTTGTAACAGATTGCCAGCCAGAGTAGCACTCATTTATCCCCATTCTTTGCTTCCTGTCAGTCAATCAGTCCTATTCACACTAATCCTGTATCCTAACATCATGCATCCTTATCTTGCGCAGCAGCCTCATGCGGCACCTTGTCAAAGGCCTTTTGGAAATCTAGGTACACCACATCCACTGGGTCCCAGCTTGTCCATCTTGCTTAAAATATCTTCGTAGAATTCCAAAAAAATTTGTGAAGTAGGATCCATGCTGTGCCTGTACAATGGGACAGTTTCTTTCGAGATACCCTACTATTTCTTCCTTGGTAATGGACTCGAGCATCTTCCTCACTACAGAGGTTAAGCTCATTGGTCTATAATTCCCCATCTTTAGTCTATTTCCCTTTTTAAACAGTGGTGTCACATTTGCTATTTTCCAATCTGCTGGGACTGCCCTGGGTCCACCAGATTGGAAAATAGCAAATATGAAACAAAAACTCTTTTGTAATCACATGCCCAATTTCCAGCTTCATGTCTATGCATTCTCTGACTTGGACCCTGGGTAATGGCAATAAGATTTACTGATTAGACATGGTATTTGTGGATATATTACAATTGTCTTTTTTTTCTCCTGTTTTGATGATACTACAAATGCTGTATTTCGTGCTATCCTGTGCTACTTCTGAAAGTTGAGGAAATGTGTACGTTTTCTCTTTCTTTGACCAGACAGGTTGTCACTGTTTTTACCAGGAAACATGGGATCCTGGGCTTTACAAGCATACAGTATAACAGCAAGGAAGCAATGCTAAATCTTTAGAAATCACTGCATAGGAGTCAGCTGAAGCATTGTGTACATATCGAAGTACAGTACATAAGGATTGAGAATGGAGAAAATGCAATGTGGACAGAACAGACAAGACTAACTGGGCTGCTCTTTGAAAGAGCTGATAAGTGCGAACTTTTTTTTTTGTTAATCTGACGCCGGTATTTGCTAATGACAGATAATTGGATTTGGGTCACAGACCAGTCATTGCCATTGACCGAAAACCAGGCTTGGGCTAAATGACTTCGTCCTATTCTATGAAGCTTTAGCAGACAGTACATGTATTGCTTTGAAGGTGGTTCAGGTCTCTGTGCAATATGATTTAAAGAGCAAGCCTCATGTAAGTCCAATTACCCAACTCTTTTGATAGGAAGATGGTCATTGCAGCAGTATAGACTGGGAGTTGCACATCTCTGCCATGCAGAAATCCAAATACAGCTGTCTCTATGGGAATTGTTCGTTGCAACACTGGGCAATTACTTGGGAGTCCAGAATCCTTCCAAAAAATATCCCAAACTGTGTTAGTGTTGGAGGCTGCTGACTGAGTTAAGATTTTAGTTAGCCAGGAAATGTTAGAGGCTAAAAATTTGCTAAGTCTTGAGCAGATATTAACTGAAATATTGATACAAACTGATCTCCCAAGCCACAATGACTTTTTATCATGTGGGTCCTCTCACCCTGTGTAGCCCCCTTTTTCATCATGCAAAGTTTAATATGTATCTTCTCTTAGCTGTCAAAATGGCTGTCTTTTAAACCATAACATACGTTACTTAGTACTGCAAAGGAGGCATAGTTTTCTACCAATCCTATGTTCCTGTCATCCTGGACTCAACTGTTCTACTTTTAGCTGAAAGTTTCCTGGACCAGCAGTTTGTTCAAAAAACTGCTGCAAAGGTAAATGGGTAATTTTTAATCTGATCTGGATCAGAAATAGAGCTTATCTTGCTTGGAAGAATAGGGCCAATATATTTTTTAGATCTAGTATATATTAGACAATAATTCCGGTACTATGTTGATTCCAATGGTGAGATCTTAAAGCATGTTAGTTTTCAGTAGAACAATCTGTGAACATTGTACCCTAGTTCAGGATATCTTCAATTGCAGCATTTTGAGGCATTTTTTCTTATTATTCCCTTTGCAATAAAGTATCATATTGCAGTTAAATTCTGCTTTACTGGCAGCCAAATCAGTCATGGATTATGCAATTTTTAATTGTTTGAAAGATAGGATTTGTGATCTTTGATCCTGGCTGCAGAGCTTCCTAGATGACTGGTGCTGTCTGTAAAGGCCAGCAAAGAAGGTACCTTAATTTCACTGAGCTTTTTGCTGCTCAGACACAGGTAAATCTAGATATGCCTATTTCAAAAATAAACCAAGAACACAGTTTTTGAAGAGGCTTATCACTTCCCAGGGTTATTGTGCAGTTCCTGTTTCTATGTAACTGTCTTGATGGCATTGTCACTTTAACACAGTATGATTTTTTATTTTTATAATGTTTTGATGAGCTGTATTGTTTGGAATTAATGTTGCATTAATGTCTTTGCTGGCCAAAGATCTGTTAAGACTCATGACTACTCTTTGAGGTGATCTTGTTAATCACTTGATTAATCAAGCCATTACAAAGAATGTATAAGATTTTGACTCAAGGAAGTTGCTCAGGCTAACTAGAAGTGAGTGGTAAACAAAATATTTTTCAATGGTGCATACTTATTAATTTAAAGAAAATTCTGTTCCTGCTCAAGAAATTGAGATTGAACTTCATCTGTCATACAGATCAATGTGGAAAGATGTGAAGTTGTCCACGTTGCTAGGAAGAATAAAATATCAATTATTTTATTGGAGAGAGAATGCTGGGTACACAGGAGGATTTAGATGTCTTGTAAATGAACCACAAAAAAGTTAGCATGTAGTACAGCAAACTGTTGGCAAAACAAGTAGAATGTTGACCTTGACTGCAAGGGGGTGAAGCCTACTGGTGAGGGAAATCTTGGTATGATTGTTGTTGGATTGCTATAGTCTTACCAGACCATCATGCTGTGTTCTCATTAAAGAGAGATGAATGGTGATTTTAACCTGAGGGCCACCATAGCTCAGGCAATGGGAGAGGTTGGGGAGGAGAATCCTTTGTGATAACCTCAGCCAGCGATGGGAAATTGAACCCACATTGCTTTGCAAACCAATTGTCCAGCCACCTGAGTTAGTGAGATTACTTCCAAATTACTGCTTTGCTGTATTGTCATCTTGAGGATATATGTACATTTAAAAGCAGATCAGGGAAGGTTCAATGGACTGTTCCTTGGATGAGGCTCTTAAGTGGAAAGGCATTTAGGCCTATACACACTCTATTCAGAAGAATGGAAGTGAAGTTGTGCATCAGCTTTTGAGAGCATGGTGGATGCTGAGGTGTTTCTTTTTTTTTCCCCGTTTTAAAATGAGGGGGTGCACATTTTTCTGATCTTTGATGCTGTCTGGTAATTTATGGCCTGGTAATAAACAGCTGTCCTACTTGCTATATTTAATTTGCACAGTTCCGAAATCTACACACTGCTGCCCTCTGTGGACAAAAGGTATGTAGATTTGCCAAACAGTGACACTGTCGCTTAGGAATAATTACCTAAGATCTTAGTGGTCTAGTTTTCCTGTTTTGCCCACCACCATCCCCAAAAGGGGTGTGATGGTAAATTGATGATTTTCTATGGAGGCTATCGTTAAAGAATATGTTTGTAAATAAAATAAATAGTCAGGTATTAATTCTCAAAGATATTGTCTTTCACTGGCACAACTAAGTGAAGGTAACATTTTAGCAAATTAAGTTATGCAACTAAGAATGGCTCCTCTGTAGTGTGTTTCTGTCTCAATATCAAGTATTACCAGGCTGCTGTTATGCAAGCTCACCTCTATTTGTCTGCTTGTAGCTCATCCTAATATGATGTCACAACCCTATTGTAATATCAAACTATCTGAGGTGAACTTTCACTGTACAGGCTGCATTAATTTGAATGTGGCACTGAGTAATAGTTTATCTTTTGAACTGTGATAAAATTACTTGGAGTTTTTATTGGAACTAGGATGATTTTTGGTGTAGGAGGTTAATTTCTGTGTTTTCAATTGAGCAGAGTTGTTTCACAATGTCAAACTGCAATTTTGAAACCAACATTAAAAATGCCAATCATAATGTTCAATGTATTTTATCCAATTATGTTTGATATGTAATTGTATGAAGATAGTTCAATTGTTTTGCCAGATATAATAAAGGTCTTGTAATTTCTTCCTGGATGCTTTTTAATTAAAACCAAACTGAAGGTTGTCATAAAGATTGAAGGGGAAAGAGGTGACAATTTTTTTTTGCAAAGGTGAAGGATAGTAATAAAGCTGATAATTGGAGTTAATTGATTTTTCTCGGTAGATTATGCAGAGTGGCTGCAAGTGGGACTGTGTAGAAGGAGCTGCAAATAGTTGTTAAACATATTCACGAAGACATCTTGGTTTGTGTCTCAGTGGTTACCTCTGATCTAAACTGGATTTGGTAGAGGATTGTGGAATTAAGGTAAAGATCGAAAACTGTTATTTTCAAGCAGAACACTGTAGTTGGAGTCATTTATGAGACGAATGGCTGAAACTGATCAGTAGCAAAGTATCTGGATAGTTTGGAGTGACAGGGGAAAGGTTTAAAAGGGGATCTAAGGGGTAGAGGATGGTGCACATATGAAATGCTAAAGGAAGTAATGGAGGCTGGTACAATAGCAACATTTAAAAGGCATCTGGATAGGTGCATGAATAGGAATGGTTTAGAGGGATATGGGCCAAGTGCTGGCAAATTGGACTAGTTGGCATAGACTGGTTAGACCAAAGGGTCTGTTTACATGCTGTACATCTATGACTTGCTTGATCAGTGGCTGAAACATACAAAGCACAAGTCTTAACAATTCTATAGCCCCAATGCATCAGATCTAAAATTGCAGTCCTTGCACATTTGAGTCATCAATAGTGGTGGACAAATAAATAACTTGCTGGAAGTGGCTCCACAAATATCTCCATCCTGAATAATGGAGAAGCTCACTGCATTACTGTACAAAGCTGAAGCACTTGCAACCATCTTCAGTCAGAAGTGCCAAGTGGGCGATCTTTCTTTACCACTTTCAGGTTCCCAATGTCTTGGCTTTTGCCCAATTAGCTTCACTCTGATCTCAGGAAATGATTGAAGAAACTGGATACTGCAAGGGCTATTGGCTCTGTCAAGAATTTCAGCATAGTTCTGAAGACTTGCTCCAGATATAAAATGGAGTCTGGTAAAATATGATAAAAGAAGCATCCAACTGAAATGTATACAAAGCCAGTGTGAGGGACAGAATGCAAAGAAATTTGACCTGGGTTCTATATGTTGAGACTGAGGTTTCTATGCAAAGAGATCCAAATCAATGGATGTGGAGGATTCTGTCAAAAGATACAATACTGTATAAAGAATATTTTAAAAACAAAAGGTAATCTGACAAGTTATTCTGTTCAATATGATCCGCCACAATAGATTGCCAAATTCTATAGTAATACAAATCTGATGTAATTTTATTTAAAGAAGATCTGGCAAGTTGCAGTGTAGGCATGTGAAAGATTTTGAAAAATAGACACTTTTCCACACGTAACTCACCGTGTGTAAAAATAAATTTCCTGAGGAAGCGGTTGGTGTGGGTACATTTTTATAATCTTTAAAAAGACATTTGGATAGATAGATGAATAGGAAAGTAGAAAGTGAGGTCTGCAGATGCTGGAGATCAGAGCTGAAAATGTGTTGCTGGTTAAAGCGCAGCAGGTCAGGCAGCATCAAGGAACAGGACATTCGACGTTTCGGGCACAAGCCCTTCATCAGGAATTCCTGATGAAGGGCTTGTGCCCAAAACGTCGAATGTCCTGTTCCTTGGATGCTGCCTGACCTGCTGCGCTTTAACCAGCAACACATTTTCAGCAGATGAATAGGAAAGGTTTGGGGAGATATGGGCCAGGAGCAACCAGGTGGGACTAGTTTAGTTTGGAATTATGTTAGGCATGGACTAGTTAGAGTGAAGGGTCAGTTTCTGTGCTGACTCTATAAGCTGCATCCTGAACCAAGCTGTTTCAGTATAGCTTTGACATTGGCATCCACCAACAACGTGGTAAGTGCCCTGGTATGTGCTGTGTATTTACCTTTAATTGTTTGGATTGTGCTAAGTTGATAAATGTAGATGGACTGTCTTTTGACCGAAGGGAAGTTTTCAAAAAGGAACATTCATTTGGAACCTGTATCTGAATCTTCAAAATTTAAATTGGAAAGCATTAATTTCCAGCAGCCTTTATGGCATAAATTCGGCAGTAATTAATAAAGGAGGATTTAATAGTAGTGGATATATATATAGGCCAAAGTCATACTAGGAGGAGTGAGAATAGAGATGGAGATTTGGCAGTTCTAACAGACACTAATTCAAGAATTCGAACAATGAACCACAGCAATGTCTGGGTCATAACTAACAGGTACTTTGGATGTGATTTCAAACAATCATTCATTGTTTTAATGGGAATAACAAGGAATGGAATGACATTACACATCACAAAGTTTGGAAGGTGATGTTGATGATTCAGATCAGGTGAAGGGAATTGTACTAGTTGTAAGAAGCTTTAACCCAGTGATGATTTTTTTTTTGTCACGGATTCATTCTGTTTTGATGTGCTGAATAGTGGGTGTTCATCCACAGTGTGGGAGTGGATTGGTTAACACACTATGTAGGTTTTTAAAAAATTGTAAAATGATTTTGATATTCAGTTGTTTATCTGTTTGCAAATGCAGACTAATCCAATGTGTCCTATGATGAAACATGTTTCTGTTGAGAAAATTTTGAGAGCAAATAAAAGTCTAAATTAAATTCAGCAAAATTCAAAGTTGTCTTTTTGAGTGTTTATACCCATCTTCCAAGTGGCTACTTGAGTACAACTGGGTTTATCACATTCTTGATTGGAAATTATAGGAAATGTCTTTGGTTTGAGAAGCCAAGAAAATAAAACCGGAATTAACTGTAATTAGCTGCTGAAACATAATTTATCTGATACTCTAAAGGAAATCTTAGACAAGGGATAGTCTGAGAAAGGTTTTCCCATACGTGCATAACCATTTTCTTTTGGAGTTTTCTCAGCAGCACCTTTTGTTAAATCTGCAAAGTTTGATAAGTGACCTTGGTAGAATAAGGCAAATCTTTGGAAGACGAGTTAATGGAGGTTGACACAAGTCACCAGTTCTCCAAAATAAAAATAAATAACTGCAGATACTGGAAATCTGAAACACCGATGAAAAATGCTGGTGAAACTAGGTCTATACAGAGGCTGACAAATCTGAGTTTCTTCAGCACTCCAGCTGTTATGCGTGTCTTAAAGCGAATCACTTTTTTGTTTTGTTCGGAAACCTTGGTGATTAGACATAAAATCTTTCATATTCCTTCTTTTATTACAAGGGATATAAGGTAAAATAATTTTGATGATGGTACTATAAGGCAAGGTGAAATATGCAAAATAAAAATTGTTGGTATGATTTGCATTCACTTTAATGTAAAGAGGGAATTTATATTCAGCAAGTAATTAAGCAGCCTTTAGGGTTATTTTATTTAACTGGGTTCATATAAAGGAGGGAATAGGTGAAAGGTGCTGTAAGACTGAGTAGTTGCCCTGTCTCAGCTTTGCTCTACATTGCTCTTGATGGACTTTGTTTTCCAATTAATTCATTTACATATGCAGGTGATTTATTGTTTTTCTTAAAAAAACGAATAGTTGTGTCCATAAAGAAAGGTGCCTTTTGGGACTGTTTGAAGCCTTGTGATGTCTCTTCCTGTGTAGTAGGAAGTCCAGGTTCATGTGCCTTCTGCTGTGGAGGTGTACCACAACATGTTTAAACAGATGGACTGATCATTTTGTAAAAGGAAATTGTCTTGGTTTCTGTCCCCTGACAGAATTAGATCTGAATTGCATATATGAATTCGGTAGGCTTATGTTTTTAAAAGGCCAATGGATTCCGTTATATACTTTCGGGCATTCTAGTTAACGAGGTGTTGAGATCAGAATGATAGATCATAATATCAACATCCTGGACGTTTTGGGAAGGGAGGGGTTATGTTGATATATGGACCACACCAGACCCCCTCAAAACATTTCAAGAAAGTAACCTGCACCCTAACTTTGCTAGTTGTTTTAAACAGGTGCAAAGTGGATATTCCAGGATGCAGCTTGCCCAACCACTTAGTTTTAAACAAAACAGAATTTATTTGCAAGGTTACTGAGTGGAACACAAAACAGAACAGAGCATAAAATAACTTAACCAATCTGAAAACCCTATAGACTATTGCAACTTAATGATGCTGTTCCAAATTGCTGCAACAATCTCCATTAACATCCCTTGGCAAAAAGTGAAATGAAACCTATAGGGTCTCGCAGGAGCGCTGTCAGAGAGAGGGAGGATCATCATGGACCTGTTTCTTTGGGTCTAGCAGCTTCACAACTGATTCTTTGCTAAAACCAAACCAAGCCAGTGAAAAACTGAGCTGGGAGAACTGGCTGCAAGTGTTTTTAAAATGTAGCCTTTTGACTGAGGCAGTATCTGTAGCTATAATCAAATTGGCACTAAAGCCTATCCAAGCCAGACCTTTTGGCAACTGTGTTTATGACCCTTCTGGGGGAAAAAAAAACCCAAGGACACCATAACTACCTCAGAGGAGTAGCCTCATTGCATTATACATTTAGATTCACAATTTTATAAGAAAAAGGCTACGAAGCTCATGGTATTACTCACTACTGTGTATCTCAGTTGAAAGGTTACAACTGAAGTTCGTCGGATACTAAAATTGAAATAGGGAATAACCTGATAAGCTGTTATCTTTAGATAAGCATGCCATCTAGGAGTAAAAAAAAATTCGATTTTGTCCTCACTTAGCACTGAACCACAAATCCCAAGTACAGTACAACCTATCTCAACCAAGTGAGTGGCATTGGTACAGTATTGGGATTGGCCTTGTGTTCCTGGGGCATATAGGGAAAGCTGGACAGTTGTTCTGGGAATTGTCCTGTGGTGAAAGGTTTCCACTTGTTTTAGTGCATTGCCTATCAGGAATACATCAAAATGATTTAAACAGTGAAACTTAAATCGACTGTAGGTAAATATGCCATCCATTTTCTACACAATTTCAAAACTTACAAGTGATGAATGAGATGTGGTGATTTGAGGAGAGATTTTAGGCTTATTTTAAAAAGTGATACAGAAACTTGTACAATGCATCTGGAATCTAAAGTAGAAATCAAAATATTAATGCTTCCATGTGCATGATTAGCAAACGCCCCTGTAAGACATAGGAAACGAAGCTCCTATGTCTTGCAGGTTGCTTGTTTGAATTTCAAATATCTGGGAAAACCATTTTTTAATGATTATGCTTGACTAGTAGATTAGTCCTTAATCAAACAACTAGATTCAATGTTGCTTGATATTAGAAACTTAATGGAAATAATGAAGCATATAAATTGCTCTAATATGCATCTAAGCAGGAGGTAATCCAAATACATAGCTAAGCTATGTATCTTTTTTGATTTTTATGTGCAGGTCATTAATTTGATCAGTTGAAAATAGTGTTTTAAATGTTGCAATTTTGCAAAATGCATTTGTTGTCTTTGGAGCCATACATTATGGAAACAGACACTTTGGTCCAACTTATCCATTTGGCCAGACATTCCAAACTGACCTAGTCCCATTTGCCAGTATTTGGCCCATATCCATTTAAACCCTTCCTATTCATATATCCATCCAAATCTTTCTCCTCTTGCCTTAGCCTATGCCCTCTAGTTTGAGACTTATCCACTCTAGGAAACAGACTTTGGCTATTCATCCTATCCATGTCCCGCAGCTTTTATAAACCACCATGGCAACTGAAAATTTAATGTGGAGAAGTGTGAAATGATACCATTTTGGAGGAAAGATAAACAAAACAATCCAAATTCAGTGCCTGTGTCTGTGGAAGAGATATTCTAAATTATTGCTGACAGAGGAATTGATATTACCTGAATGAAAATATCTGGAGGGCTACAGGGAAAAGAGTACAGGAGTGGGACTGGCTGCATTCCTTTTGCAGAGAGTAGATAAAGGTAGAACAGGTCAGTAGGAAAGCACTGGTGATTTACAGTTGGTGGTTAATAGACAAAAGAAAATGCCATGGATGATTTGGGTTTGGTGAGGTCGAGGAAAATAAAGGTACAACAGATCTAATGGACTTTCTGTAGGCTGTAACAATTCGATAATTCTACAAAGTATCAAACAATTTTCAACTCCTGAATTAAATGGACAAATTCAATCCATAGATCAGAATCATTGATTTTTTGTTTTGGTGTTTAGTTAACAATATTAGAATGGTGAAACTGTAATCACAACAGCTTTATAACAAAGGAAGCACATTAATCTCAATGTCATTGCGCTGAAGCCTTATTAGTAACTTTTCTTATCAGAGAGGATTTCTTAATAGCATAGCTACCCCATCTGAAGTCGTGTGTATACCAGCAAGGCAAGGATGGTTATTGTTTTTTGCTTTTGCGACATTAGTGAACCAGATGTGCTTTTCCAAAAATCAACAACAGTTGCATGGCCAAAACTGCACTCTTAATTTTGAGTGATAGTTGTATCATGTTACTTTTAAAAGAAAGCCATTGAAGGAGCATATTACAAGGTCTGTTATTTGTTTTCAGTCATGCGTACCTGTGCATTCTACTAAAATGGTGGAATGTTTTATTATCTAAATAATAAACACAGATGTGGAGTGGGAGGGAGGAGGTTTCGTTGACTGGTATTGGAACATTGCCTAACCAGTTACATGTTGTATTTAATTTTAGAATTGTTTTCTTGAATTTAAATTCCAAACAACTGTGGCAGTTCTCAAACTCAGGTCCCTAGAACATTATTAGTTCCGAGATCCAGGTAATCAATAAATAATACCACTAGGCCATTACTTTCCTTTTTATAAATCTTTTTCCTACTTGTTCTGAATTTTGACAGTAAATTCTGACTAGAGGGGCTGACAAAACTTATCATATAATTGCAAACCAGGAGGCAAAAGTGATCGTGGTCACCCACATAATTCAGTGTAATATTTAAACAGCTGTTTACAACATCGCAAAACAAATAGAGAGAGAGAGTCCTTTTTTTTAATAGATATTTTTATTGGGAATTTAACATTTTGACAAATTTACAAAAATAAGCAGAATTTTCAAGCACAAACATTAATATAAAAATAAATCTTAAATATATAATCATCAAAATTCAACTAATCCACAATCATCCAGAGTGTATAGTTGAGTCGCTTACATCCTTCAAATAAGAGAAAATGTTCTCTAATACACTCATAACAGTATGATAAAAAGGAAGTTATTTCCAAACAATAAGAACAAAAAAAAAATTAAACATGTTTGAATGGAGATCTTCCCCCTTGTTCTCAGGGGGCCTTACTACCTTTCCAACGTTCCACCATATCCTCTCCCAAACAGTGTCCCACCCTCAACCCGGGCGCTCCTTAATAGGATTTAGATATAATACCGAGCTAGAGTTAACAGTGAGCGCCGCACCCCCACCCCTCCCCACCCATACCTGAGTATATCTGCTAGCATCAATGCCACGTACAAACACACACAACTATAAAATTACAACTCCAACAGATTACAGTTAAGTATAATAACATAGCAAGGAAGACAACCCCGCTCCCAGAGGCAAAAATAAAGTAGAATAAAGTATCCATTTCTCCCCACGGAGGGTGGGAGAGGCAAGCCAACATAAATTGTCTCTTACGATTTATTTAACCGAGTCTAAAAGTTTCTTGGCCTCTTCCGATGATCTAAAATTATACTCTGATCCTTCGTGGGTAAAGCATAACATCGCTGGGTAGCGTAAGGTGTATTGAATATCTAAGTCCCTTAGACATTTCTTCACCTCATCAAACGCCTTCCTTCTTCGTGCCAAAGCCGGGGAGAAGTCCTGAAATAACATAATCTTGGATCCTTCATGAATCATAGCTTTAGGATCCTTTCCAAGCTTTCTGGAGGCATCCAGGAGTATCTGCCTCTCCCTATAACTCTGCAGCCGGAACAGGACCGGGCGTGGGCGCTGGTTTGGGCCAGATCCGCGTACTGCGACCCGGTAGGCCCACTCCACCCTTACCCGGTCAGTTTCAGCCCCCAGGTTTAAAAGCTGGGGCAGCCATCGCTCCAGAAATGCTGCTAACTGTCCTTTCCCTTCTTGTTCTTGAAGGCCCAGCAACCGAATATTCTTTCTCCGATTTCTGTTGTCAATATCATCCATGTAGATTTCAAAGGCCCTGATTCTCTGCTCCAGGGTTCGCACCTGTTCTGCAGCTGTTTGAGCTGCAGCCTCGGAGGTCGTGGTCTTTAGTTCCGCCCCCCTCCACTCGGCCCTGTAATTCTCCGATAGAGTGATTCTGTTTCTGCAGCTTTTCTTCGAATGCATTCCATCTCTGTCGGGATTCTGCGATGAAATTGACGAGTGTCGATTCCAGCCTGGCAATCATCTCTATAAGGCCTGTTTTTACATCAGCTGCAGCCGGAGGAGAGGAGGGTGGGGGAGGGGTCTTTGTTTTCTGAGAGCTGCGGGGTCCCTTTGATTTACTCATCATCCACTCAGTATTAGACTGTTTAAATATAATATTCAGCAGCTAATTAAGATTAAAGAAATTTTTTGGGTGGTTTGGCAAGTGTGGTGGGGGCAGGAAACCCACTTTTCCCAGGTTTTGGGAAGGGCTCTGTAGACTCAGACTTGCTGAGTCGCCGCCATCTTGGATCTCCGAGAGTCCTTTTTAACAACCTTCTGTTTTGGCACACAGCATGTTTTTAATAAAGTTTCCATACTTTTTCCAAATTTTTTTTTCTAGGTTTAACGGTGCTTTAAGGAACATTCAAAATGTTTCAGCAAACTGCTGCAGGAAGTTCTGTTGACCAGTCAAATCTCTGGTTTCTGGTTAAACAATTCTTTCATTCTTTGAATGGCTTCTTCATTCTGTTAATCTTTGAAGCTTCTTAGTAGTTGACCAATGTTTATAACTAAATTATACTACAAAAAGTTACTTAAAAAAGCAAAGACGACAGAACAACAGGCTTTGTAGATTTCCATGCCAGGGCACTAACCTTCAATCCAAATAAAAAAGAAAATGTTTTGTTTGTGGATGAATATAGCTGGAACAAAGGATATCAAGGCAAAATTTCATTTTTACCCAGGCTACCAGGAAACTTATTGTGGGAATATTGATTAATCTGTATCAAAGTCTAGCATATGTCTATATATTTTAGGTTCTTTTCCTGAGGTTCACAATGAGATGCAATTGTCACACATCAACTTCTGCAAACAGTTAAAGTTCATTAAAGCTTGTACAATCTAGGTGACCTCTTAGCCAATCTTTGCAGGCGTGCAAAGTCGAGTCAAAAGAGGCCACAAACAAAGAAAACACATCCCCTTTTTACAGGTCAGTTGGTCATGCTTACAGGTATTCTGGCCACCCTACCATTGCTTTCCCAACTTGTTAATCCATTATCCTTGCCTGCAGCACCCCATTGTCAACTGTAAGTTCTTCACGCTCAGCTGAACCTTTTGTTTCACAAAACACAGAACTGAACTCTTTCCCTGCCTGCTTATACACTATACGCATTCTCACAGGCAGGTTGTTTCCACTGGTGGGTGAACCTAGAGCCAGAGGGCATAGCCTCCAAATAAGGGGAGCAGGTTTAGGACTGAATTGAAATTGCACTACACCCAAAGGTTGTGAATCTGTAATTGAATATTTGAACATCTTTGCCTTCTACTAATGTCACTTTTCTCCAGCAATTCGTCAGAAAAACATTGTTTTTACTTTGTGTGATAGTTGTTTCATCTTACTTTTAAAAGAAAGCCATTGAAGGTGCGTATTACATTATATTACAAGGTCTGTTATTTGTTTTCAGTCATTCATAACTGTGCATTCTACTAAAATGGTGGAATGTTTTATTATCTAAATAATAAACACAGATGTGGGGTGGGAGGGACGGGGTTTCTTTGACTGGCATTAGAACATTGCCTAACCAGTAACATGCTGTTGTTTTTTTAATAACTGATTATTTCCTTGTTTCCACATCCCTTTGCTTGGTACTGTTTAAAGGCACCATCTTTGTTGAAAAAGATCTGAAAATTTATAACCATGTGCTAACAGATTTTGAATGATCAGATTGATAGTGAAGATCTTTTAAACCTCTTCTGAATTTCACAGAACTGCTGTCATAGAGATGAACAGCATTGAAACAGACCCTTCAGTCCAACTCGTCCATGCTGACCAGATAGCCTAACCCAATCTAGTTCCACGTGCCAGCACCTGGGGCATAACCCTCCAAATCCTTCCTATTCATATACCCATCCAGATGCCTTTTAAATGTTGCAATTGTACCAGGCTCCACATTTCCTCTGACAGCCCATTCCATACACTTACCACCCTCTGCATGAAAAAGTTGTCCCTTAGGTCCCTTTTATAGCTTTCCAGAAGGGAAAGATATCTCCAACGCTAAAAAACATTTGGAATGTGCTTTGGATCTCTTGAAAACCATCATTTTCCATATATTTTAAAGCTTGCTTTTCCAAGTGCACAACTCTCAAATTATTTTAAATGGTTTTACCATACTGGGACAATTTCTCTAATGTGTAATGCAGTCTTTTTGATTAATTTGGAAGACAACCCTTCTGACAACCCTTATCTGTGTGTTTAAGTATGGAATGAGCTGCCAAAGGGAGTCGTGGAGGCTGGTACAATTGCAACATTTAAGAGGCATTTGGATGGGTATATGAATAGGAAGGGTTTGGAGGGATAAGGGCCGGGTGCTGGCATGTGCGACTAGATTGGGTTGGGCTATCTGGTCGGCATGGACGGGTTGGACCAAAGGGTCTGTTTCCATGCTGTACATCTGTAGGACTCTTAACTCCTTGAAGGCAGACACTAATATCACTACCCCCAAATCAGGTATATCACACTGACTGTTTGGGTATCTTTCAATAACGCCACTGAGATTACCATACCTTACACCATGGGTTCTTTTTATTGTATTGTTGAGGTGTGGGCAGTGCCGACTCTGTTAGCATTTATTTCCCATTGCTAATTAACCTTCAAGGTTACAGTGAGCTGTCTCTTAGAATTGCTGCTGTCCATCTGCAGGTGCACCCACAGTGCTGTCACAAAATTACTTAAGGATTTTTGCTGATTAGCCATCAATGAAGTACGATCTAGTCCTGAGTCAGTGTTTTATGTAGCTTTAATTGCCCTTTTCTTCCTCTGGATTAATTTGTCACTTCATACATCCAGGCGATCATTACTTTTGTGGAAGTTTCCATCTCCATCCCAGTTTGATACCAAGTGGCTACACAGTGATGCAAAATCGATTTGAACATATTGGATTTCATGGTCACTATTACTGAGACTAGCTTTTAATTCCAGATCCATTAATTGAGTTCAAATTCCATGAGCTGCTGTGTCTGTTACTAGGCCGCCACCTTTCCCTCATGGTATGGTTCAAGCTGACTGCTCACCATTACCCCTCATTGCAGTTAGAGGTGAGCAACAAATGCAAGTTTGCCACTATCTATATCCTGTGGAAGTATTTTTGTATTGCTGAAGAAAGACACTTTGACAAATACTCTTGTTTTGCTCTTGTAATACAATTTGCAAGAATACCAACGTAAGGGGGAAGAATCCAACATTTGTACTGTCTGATTAACAGTCCTGATCAGTTGGCAGATGACTTTGGTCATGGAAAATGAACCAGTTCAATGATTGGCAATTAAACCAGGTGGCTTTATCCTGAGAAATGAATCAGTGGTTGCAAACCAATTTAATGAGTTGAAATGTACAGTGTGTGTACATGTTAATTCTATCTGCAAAGGATAGAGCCCTTTATTACATTAGATTAGACTTAGTGTGGAAACAGGCCCTTCGGCCCAACAAGTCCACACCGACCCGCCGAAGCGCAACCCACCCATACCCCCACATTTACCCCTTACCTAACACTACGGGCAATTTAGCTTAGCCAATTCACCTGACCCGCACATCTTTGGACTGTGGGAGGAAACCGGAGCACCCGGAGGAAACCCACGCAGACACGGGGAGAACGTGCAAACTCCACACAGTCAGTCGCCTGAGTCGGGAATTGAACCCGGGTCTACAGGCGCTGTGAGGCAGCAGTGCTAACCACTGTGCCACCGTGCCGCCCACAAATGTTAATATGTAGCTTTTAGTACACCCACTCTAAGCCTGACTGAATTCTAAATTGATTCCAGATTGGTTGTTTGCACATTCAGGATTATCCCGGACATTCTCGAGTGAAATCACATCTAATGTTGGACACTTGTGTTTTGGAGGCATAGGTGTTTTGCTTATGGCCAGTACCTTGTTGCAAACAACGAAGAGATATGCTGTTTGATATCTTTTCCCAGAGAAAAGAACAACTGGTCATTTCAATGTTTCTTGATGAGTAAAGCCATTCCAATTTCATAATATTCTCAAATCCATTTTGCAGCTTCTTTGACCTCTAACTGTTAAAGTTTTAGTCTAAGTGACCTACTTATCGATTGTATCCTCTGCACATTGTAGTTTTTTTCACCCTAATTGCATTAGTTATTTTAGTGACCTATGTATTTGTACCCACGAATCAGTTTGTTCATTTGATCCCAGCACTTAAGTGACCTCCTTTTCTCCCTACTGCAATGCACCATATCAAGTTTATTTTGGTAACTGCATGCCGGTAGTAGAAATTAATTTATTATTTAAGTTTTTTTTTGACCATTGTTGGTGTTATACTCACATTTTGACATACTTCTGATGTTTAAATTGTTTCTGTAAATGGTGGATAATTGTCCTGGTATTCATCTTCCTGAAGCACCATTTTGTATATAATTTCATGAAAAAAAATCAATAGAATTTCTTTGCATTTATGGTTTATATATTTTTCTAAAAAAAGCCAAGGTATCTATGGATCACCTAGTATTTCTGCAGCTCTGAATGTGTAAAAAGTTAGAATTGAAAGATAAGAACATAAATCAGAGTTGACCACTCAGCCCCAAGCACTTGCCCTGTCATTCAGTACAATTAGAGTTAATGTTTCAACTCAATCTCACTTTGTATTATTCCTTTATCCCTTAACTACTACAATATGAAAAAGTCTTTTGACTTAGATGTGTTTAATGACTGAGCATCTGGAGTATAGAATTCCAGAATCTCTGTGCTTTGAAGAACTTTCTCCATGCTTCCATCCTAAATGGCTGACCCTTTATTCTGAGACTGTGACACCTAATCTCTGATTTCAGAGTCAAAGTCCTTCACAATGTCCTTTTACCTTTTCAAGGATACATTCTGCTTATTCAAGGAAATATTTTCCTGCTTGACTTCTGATCCTAGAATATTCCCCTTCTCCTTGGAATCAGGTTAATAGAATAAAACAAAGATTCGTAAAGCCAAAGTACAAAGGGATCTGGGAGTGCTAGTCGAGGATTCTCTAAAGGTAAACATGCAGGTTGAGTCCATGATTAAGAAAGCGAATGCAATGTTGTCATTTATCTCAAGAGGGTTGGAATATAAAAGCACCATTGTGCTACTAAGACTTTATAAACTCTGGTTAGGCCCCATTTGGAGTACTGTGTCCAGTTTTGGTCCCCACACCTCAGGAAGGACATACTGGCACTGGAGCGTGTCCAGCGGAGATTCACACGGATGATCCTTTGAATGGTTGGTCTAACATACGAGGAACGGCTGAGGATCCTGGGATTCATTGGAATTTAGAAGATTAAGGGGAGACTTAATAGAGACGTACAAGATAATACATGGCTTTGAACGGGTGAACGCTAGGAAATTGTTTCCGTTAGGCGAGGAGACTAGGACCCATGGACACAGCCTTAGAATTAGAGGGGGTCAATTCAGAACAGAAATGCGGAGACATTTCTTCAGCCAGTGAGTGGTGGGCCTGTGGAATTCATTGCCACAGAGCGCAGTGGAGGTTGGGTCGCTAAATGTCTTCAAGGCAGAGATTGATAGATTCTTGATGTCACGAGGAATTAAGGGCTACGGGGAGAATGCTGGTAAGTGGAGTTGAAATGCCCATCAGCCATGATTGAGTCCACTCCGCCATTCAATGGGCCAAATGGCCTGCCTTCCACTCCTATGTCTTATGGTCTAACTATGGATGTTGGAGAAGCAAAAAAGAAATTGCTGGATAAACTGTAGTCTGGCAGCCCATGTGGAAAGGAATCAGTCAATGTTTTGCGACCTGTTTTGATGAAGTCAGTAGACTCTTTTGGCTTTGCTTTCTTCCTACAATGTTGCTGAGTTTCTTCAGCAATTTGATTTTACATCAGTTTATAATGGACATTTGCCTTTCCTCCTAGGCTAGCCATCGTATTTAGGTTAAGAAAACTAAAAGTGTGCGCACAATTCCTAATGTGATCGTACCAAGGCAGTAAATTTTCTACTCTGTAATAATTACAATCAGACTAGAGTAAGGCTGATTTCTAGGCTGCTTTCACAATTGCTAGCTGTACAAAGACACCTCTCTGCATACCACTGTTTTCCAGTCTCCATTTTATTTTTTCAAAATTCCATTTTACATGCTGAATTGATTACTTCACATTTATTTGCAGGACCATGCATCTGCTTGTTTTTGTCCACTTAACTGGTCTTTGCAGCTACATTTGCATCATTCACCTTCCCGCCTAACTTTGTATCATCAGCAAATTTGGATATGTTTCACTTTGTTTACTCGTTCCAAGTCATTGATATAAATTGTAAACCACTGAATCCCAAGTGCTGATCTTTATGGTACCCCAACTTACAGGTTTCCCAATCTGAAAATGATAGGTTTCTTTCTGTTTTCATCTTTCAACCAATCTTCATTCAGTGTTCATGTAATGCCTCCAACTCACGAGTCTTAATGTCATGTAATAGCCCCTTGTCGAGTACCTTTATCACAGCTTTTTGAACATACAAATATCTTTCATTCTCTGTTCCGATTTCTAATTTTATCCTCAAAACAACTTAACGGATTTCTCAACATGATTTGTCATCATTCATTAACAATAAGAATATGATTCTCTAAATGCTGTGTTCCCATGCCCCTAATAAAGCATTCTTGCATTCTTCCAATTTTGTCTGACTCCCTTCTTCCTTGAATAATCGGATTCCATAAGCTGCCTTTAATCTTTGCAATAAGTTCTGGTAATCAGGGAATTGTAGAAGATCAGTGACTATACATCAAATGCTTCTGTACTATTCCTTTTTAAAATGCAAGGATGCAGGTTTCCTTTTTTTGGAGATTTCACAGCAGCTTTATCCTGTTAATTTCTTGACCATTCCTTTTCTTTGTTAATATTTATACCTAGGTTCAATTCAATTTCTCTCTGTTCGGAATTTATCATATCAGCCTTGATCTCATTGAATGGCAGAGCAGACTTGATGGGCTGAATGGCCTAGTTCTGCTCCTATGTCTTAGATCTTTTGCAATCCACAATATTCAGAATATTTAGTGTTAATCATTGAGACGAAATATTTGCCTTTTGAAATTGCTAAGAATAGAACCTAAGTGAAATTCAATGGGAATGTTAATGTATTCTCAATTAAATAGTAATCTCCTGTATTGTGAAGCAATAAGAATTTCTTCCAATAACTTGTAAAATATCCTGTTTCTAGTTTGCTTCTGAGGATAAGTAAATCAAAGGGGCATGTCAGTGGAAATGTGGTTCTGACCATTCTTGTGCAGAGATGGGGCAAAAACCAAAATCTCACTTGATTCATGCATAATGTCTGGAAATTACTGCAACACAAAGAAGACTTTTTTTGTTTCCAAGAGTCTAACAATTAAAGGATGCATTTTGAGAGGCTATACTCTTGGCTGTACTTTATCTTTGTTGAATGATTCCAAGGTATTTTAGTTTGATATTCTTGAATTAATCAATTGCATTAACAACTCCTAACTGAGCATTTTGAATTTTCAGAGCAACAGAGTTCAACCAAAGTGATCAAGGCAAGCAAGCCCAAAGCAAAGAAAACTGGAAAGGTATGCAAAATAAGTTATCAAATCCTTTTAAAGGTTTGTCCCTCTTTAAGTTTGTGAAACTTTAAATATTGAAGTTGTAACATTCCTTGAAACTATAATAAACTAGAAGACTATATTGAAAGTTTTGTTGTTTTATCATCTAATAGTCCAGTGACTATTATCGTTAATATTACCATAAATTACCTTGATATGCAGCCAAAACTGTCCCACATCTTTTGGGTACTCCTGTCTTCCCCCTTAAAAGAAGTATATATTAGGAGTTTATCTTTTCTATCTCCCTCCTTGCTGTACAAGGCTGTGATGCAACACTGTTCAGAAAAAGTATTGAATTATATTTGTTTTTACAATACATATAAAAATGTTTTTCTTGTCAATAGTTTCAAATGTTTTATTCCCTTAGTCTCCTTTTCCAAATTATTATTTTTAATTTTTTACTTTGCTAAATTGCTTTATTTCTAAAAGTAGTTGTGCCTTCTGTTCCAATAGTTACTTGACTTCATCTCCCCCCATGGCAAGTCTGTGATTGAGTCAGTCTGTTTGCAACCTTGGTGTGATATTTTTCTCCAGGATGAGTTCCAATCTCTTATGTTCATTAATAAGACTAGCTTTTCCCATCTTTTGCAGCACTGCTTCACCTGTGCTTGGTCTTGTCTGATCTGTTCAAATCCTTTTAATATGCTTTTCTTAGCTCTGGACTCAGTTATTCACATGCACTCCTGGTTGGTCTCCCTCAGTGCTACCCTCTAAACATAAGGTCATCTAATCTGTTTGTTTGTCTCAACCTATACCAAGTTCTGTTTGTTTAGTTTTCGGAGACAAATGTTTGCTCCCAATTTTTGAATGCTCTCCCCTTACCTATTCCAATCTCTTGAGAGACACCCCCAACCGACATCAGTCAAGCAGACTTCTGTAATTTGGGGTCCTCTAATTCTCGGCTCTTGAATATCCATGACCTTCCTCAGCTTTTGATTGTGATGCCTGCAGTTACCTAGTTTCTGAAGTTCCCTTCCTATACCTGTTTAAGATACTTGCAAGGCTTGGTTAAACCAACTATTCCTTACTTTGACAGTTCTGTGGCATACTACCCAACATTGGATTTGGGGCTTGTTCCTTCCATATCATTTCTGACTGTGTTTAAAATATTTGTTCTTGAGTTCTTTGTCTAGCTTATTGCTAGCATGCTGGATTTTGCTTGCAATTTATCTCCCTTTTAGCTCTTAATTCCAATGTTTGTCATATTTGTTGCATCTTGACTGACTTTTTCATACTTTGCATTACTGTATGTTTTCAACTGTTGCAGGATCTACAGTGGTGAATTAGTGTTAAATACATTTCTTCACAACAGCCTTTGTCTGCAATTTTTGTTTTTTTTATTGTTTCTTACATTGTTTCTTTGAAGCAGGTTCAAATGGCCAGGAAATAGTGATATCTCTGATCAGACAATGCATTAAAAGTGTTAGAGTTAGTATGTATCCCAACCTTGAGTCAGGCTGGTTCCATTTCCGAAGTAGGAATTTATAAAATGTCACATGATTGCTTACAGATTACATGCTTTTTGAACAAGATAGGAAGTGTCTGTAAATGCAAATTCACCCCATAGACTTGTGTTTGTGCATGTGTACTTGTGTGTGTAAATGCCTGTGAGGGGGTATCTGAGAGTGTATAGTGTGGTGGGGTTACCCTGGTGTGACATGAACCCAAGATCCCAATTGAGGCTGTCTTCTGGTACATCCCATATTTGGACTTGGCTATCAACCTCTGGTGACTCTGCGTTGTTACCTGAAGTCCGCCTTGGAGGACAGTCACGCAAAGGTCTGAGGCCGAATGTCCTTGACCGCTGAAGTGCTCCCCCACTGGGAGGGGACATGTCTGTCTGACGATTGTTGCGGAGTATCCGTTCATTCATGGTCATTGCATCTGCTTGGCTTTGCCAGTATACTATGCCTCGGGCAGCCATATCTGCAGCGTCTGAGAGCGACAGTGTTGGCCCAGTCACCCGAGTGCCTGTCATGCACGTGATGGGTGGTGTGTCCCCACATGTAACGGTGGTATCCATGTCGACACGGCATATCTTGCTGTCGTTGCCATGACTGGTTGTATGATGTGTTTGCTGTCCTGAAGGCTGGGCAGTTTGCTGTGAACAGTGGTCTGTTTAAGGTTGGTGGTTGTTTAAAGGCAAGGAGTGGGGGCATAGGGATGATCTTGGTGAGGTGCTCATCCTCATCGATAAAGGCTTGCAGGCTGCAAAGAACATGGTATAGTTTTTTGAACTCCCAGAAAGTACTGATGATGGAAGGGTACCTGAGGAGGTCATGACGTTTTCTCACTGTGGCACGTCTGAACTGGCAATTGAGTTAAGCATCGTATCCCATTCTTGAGGACATCCTTCATTGTCCATTGCGTTCTTCCTCATCTGAACAGATCCTGTGTATGTGTTGAGCTTTTTTCTTTGCGTAGGGGATGGCTGTTTTAATGTTTATGGTGGAAGCTAGTGTAGTGCAGCATGGCTTGCAGTAGAGCCGGGTACGGACGTGTCCATCTGTGACAGAGGTGCATGTGTCGAAGAATGAGACTGATTCTCAAGAGTAATTGTGATGGTAGATGAAACTTGTTAATATCACTAATTGTTTCAGTAACCCTTCACCATAGGTCCAGAGGAGGAAAATGTCTTCAATGTATCTGGTGTATAGTGTTGTTTGGAGGTGCTATACAGCAAAGAAATTGCTCAAACTTGTGCATGAAAATGCATGGAAATGTTGGGGTGCAAATTTGGTCCCATTTTGGTGACACTACACTTTAATGTTTTTTCTGAAGAGTTATGAACACTAGTCAGCAAAGAGGAAAATCAAAACTGCTTATTTGATTTGAAAATAGAATAAAATTGGGATGATTGATTTCCGTTCAGGTGGAAAGACTAGAGATGGGATTTTTTTTTCTCTCTGGATCTGAATGCTTACAGGAAAACTTAAAAGGTCTTCAAACAACATATGAAGAGTTCTGACAAATAAGAATGAGCTCTTTCCAGAAGAGTCAGTAATGACAAAGGACATAAGACGTTTTTTAAGCACCTGGTTGTGATCTGCAGTATGCTGCCAGAAAGTGGTGAAAAATGTATGTTCAGCAATCACTTGTAAGAGAGTATTTGATTTATATTTGGAATGGGAATGTTTGCGTGGCTGTAGGGAAAGTGCAGGGAAGTGGGATTTATCAGATTGCTTGAGCCAGCACAAGTAGGGTAGCATTTTTCTGTGCTGTAACATTCTTTTGACGTTTATTGAAATATTGAATGTTTGTTTTTCTCCTATTTTTAGGCAAGCGATTTCAGTGACATCACAAACTGGCCTACTCCTGGAGAAATTGCTAATAAGGAGGTATGTTAATGTGCAATGCACTTGTCCATATATTAAGCTGAAATAAAATTAAATAATTTATTAGCAAACAATGTTTTAATTCAGTCTGTATCTGCACGAGTGCAAATTAGTTTTTATCTTCAATTCATTTAAGTAAATAGCACATTTGTATCAAGGAGCAATTACATTGGGGATGCAACAAATATTTAGGGCTGCTTACTTAAAATATCCTGATTAAATACGTGATACTGAATCAGTCATGTGAGTTAAGTCTAATCATTTAAAAGCTTAATTGAAAAGAGAGGTTTTAATAAGTGACGTAAAGGAATGCAGATGAGTTGGGAAATCAAAAGTGCAGACTGGAAATTCCAGAATTTAAGATGTAGTGTGTTGAAATCTCAGCCACCAGTGATGGAATCATTATGCAAAATTCAGAACTAGAGGAGCAAAAATATCTATAGGTTTAAATTGGAGTGAAATTAGGAATGGAGAGGCAAGGACATTAAGGAATTTGAAAACAAAGATGAGAAGTTTAAGATAGAGAAGTTGCTGGCTGGGAGCCAATCTAGTCCAACTCTAATTTCTTATTTTAGGTGGAACTTTATTTCAAACTTTTTTTTGTAAAACTTCAATTCAATCTTTGTATCTGTGCCCTTTATCAAAGAGTCATAGAGATGTACAGCATGGAAACAGACCCTTCGATCCAACCCGTCCATGCTGACCAGATATCCCAACCCAATCTAGTCCCACCTGCCAGCACCCGGCCCACATTCCTCCAAACCCTTCCTATTCGTATACCCATCCAAATGCCTCTTAAATGTTGCAATTGTACCAGCCTCCACCACTTCCTCTGGCAGCTCCATTCCATACATGTACCACCCTCTGCGTGAAAAAGTTGCCCCATAGGTCTCTTTTTAAATCTTTCCCCTCTCACCTTAAACCTATGCCCTCTAGTTCTGGACTAGCTCTAGGAGGTCACCCCTCAGCCTCTGACACTCCAGGGAAAATAGCCCCAGCCTGTTCAGCCTTCCCTAAGAATTTGTCAGAATCGACTGAATCTTGAAATTTTCAATTGACTGTTAGTATCAACAGCTCTTTATGCATTTCATGTTTGCATTATCTCTTGTGTGAAGTCATCTCATTGAGTAGCTGCAATTTTAATGCTCTGCCTTCATTTTTGATATTGACAAGATGAGAGTTGTCAATTAGTTTCTGTCAACCTGATCAGATGCTTTTATCATATACCTTTATAAGAAGGATCACCCGAAACACACCTTTATTTAGAGGTCAAGTCTTTGTATTATGGACTAGGCCGGACCACTCAAAACTTTCTTAAGCCGGCAATCCAGACCGTAACCTTGCTATTTGTTTCGATCAGTGGACAGTGAAAATTACCTGGAGTAAGTTAGCTAGGTTGACTACCAGGTTTTAAAACAAAGAACAGCATATAGAATACCCATGGAACTCAGTCTATCCAAACTAGGCTTAATTATGCTGTTCTGAAAAATACACGCAACAGTCCCAAAAAAACAAACCCCGTAAACCCAGAACAAAAAATGAAACCAAGGCTTACTGGTCAAAATTAGAAGGGCAGAAGGAGAGAGTCTAGCAGCCTGTTTCCACACAGCTCATTGCTGAACTGACTCAAACAAGACTTCAGCTTTTTGGACTGACCACTCCCCTCTCGTTATACAGGTTACTTCTAAAACATGAAAGCTGTGGCCTAAAGTCTCATCTGTTTACGTATAAACAAAAGGCCTCTCAGTAAACACTTTCATCTCTGTACCAAACCAGTTATTTTGGAGCCTGGACTGTTTTACGACCCCTCTGAGAAAAACTAAGGACACAGTATCCTGGAGAAAACGAACCGCTTTTAGAAGAAAGGACCAGCTTTGTGACATATGTAACTGTTACTCATAGATCTATACAGCTCTGAAACAGACCCTTCAGTCCAACCAGTGCATTCCGAACATAATCCCAAGCTAAACTCGTCCCACCTGTCTGCGCTTGGTCCATATCCCACTAAACAGTTCTTATTTATCAACTTATCTAGATGTCTTTTAAACATTAACTGCACCCACATCCTCCACTTCCTCAGGAAGTTCATTCCACACACAAACCACATACTGTATATTCAAGAAAATATACCTCTTGTGTTTTTTAAAAAATCTTTCTCATCTCACCATAAAAGTGCCTCTAGTTTTAAAATCTCCCACGGTAGGGAAAATACACCTGCCATTCGCCTTATTCAGACCCCTTGTATATGGTTACCTCTCAACTTTCTATGTTCCGATGAAAAAACTCCCAGCCTCTCCACATAACTCAAACTCTGCATTACCAACAACATTCTGATAAATCAGAACTGACGCACTACTCCAGAAGAGGCCTCACCAACGTCCTGTACGATCTCGATATAATATCCCAACTCCTACACTCAAAGATCTAAGCAAAGAACGCAGCATGTTAAATGGTTTCTTAACCACCCCATCTGAAATGCAGACTTCAAAGAATTATGTACCTGAACACCTCTGTTCTACTATACTACCTAAGGCTCCAATTTTAATCGTATTAGTCTTGCCTTTGTTCATTTTATCAAAACGCAATACACCACATTTATCCCAATTAAACTCCACCTACCATTCTTCAGTCCACTGACTGAATTGAAGAAGATCTCCTTGTAACCTTAGATAACCACCTTCACTGTCCACTGCAGTATCAGTCTTGGTGTCATCTGTAAAATTACAAACCATAATTTAGTCTTGTTTTAGCTCATTACATTCTGGTTATCTTGTGCTTGGATTTTTGTCATATGATTCACAGTTCTACTTGTTTTGAATGTTCTTATTAGCTTAACATTTGCTGTTTTTAATAATCGCAAGGCTGCTGGTGCTTCATTACAATTTGGTAAAACTAACAGCTCTGTCATCTGTATGTGATTAAGTGAGAAAATCCTGAAATTGCAGGCAGTGATGCCCTGATGTTCCACAGACCTATAGATATTTTCTAAACAATTTGTTCAGAGATGCACAGCACACCTGGAGAATGTGGGGTTTGAGTTTTGATCTTCTGGCACCACAAGAACCCTGCAAAGAGCCTATGCTGTTGCTACTCTGAAATCAGTTAAGGTATCAACTTATAACTTTTAGCTATTATCATTGCATAAAGACCAGATGAAATAGTTAAATTTTGACACCAGGTTGTAGTCCAACAGGTTTATTTGGAAGTACAAGCCTTTAGAGCATTGCTCCTTCATGAGCTAGCAGCAGAGCAGTTTCATAAGACACAGAATTTTTATCAAAAAAATTAGTGTCGTGCAACTGAAACAATATATTGAATAAACTGGATTGCTGTTAAGTCTTTCATCTTTTGGAATGGATTGTAGGTTTAAGTTCATTAATATGTAAATCACAGAACTTAATTCAAGTCACATTTCAATTACTTAAGGTTTTATTTTTAAAAAATGACATCTCAACTGAGACAGTGCTTTAAAGGTGTGAGGTTAGAGTCTGTCTCTCTATCCCAATCTTGAGCTAGACTGGTTCTATTTCCAGAGTAGGAATTTATAAAATATCACATGGATTGACTGCTTGCAGATTGTATGCTTTTTGAACAAAACAGAATGTATTTGCGCATATAATTCTGCAAATGCAAATACACCCATAGACGTGTGTGTCAAAAGTGTGGAGCTGGAAGAGCACAGCACTCGGGCAACATTCAAGGAACAGGAGAGTCAATGTTTCAAGTGTAAGCTCTTCCACAGAAATGTGGGGTGGGCCCGACCACTTCAGTACCCCCTCCGACTCTACTAAGGACATGCAAGTCCTGGGCCGCCTCCACTGCCAAATCCTAGCCACCCAACAACTGGAGGAAGAACATCTTCCGCCTTGGGACCCTCCAACCATACTGAATCAATGTCCATTTCACCAGTTGCCTCATGTTCCCTCCCTTCATCTTATCCCAGATCCAGTCCTCTAACTCAGCACCGCCTTCTCGAACTGTCCTACTGTCCATCTTTCTTCCCACCAATCCACTCCAACCTATCACCATCTCTCTTTCTCCTCCCCCTTCCCCCAATTCATCTATCACCTTCCTAGCTACCTTCCCCCTCCCCCTGGGGATTTGTTGGAGGGGGTGGGGAAGGGGGTGCGGTGGAAGTGTGCGTGCGTGTGCTTGGTAGTGTGTGTGTGAGAGAGAGAGAGACGATATACACCCTCTCACAGGCCTATACTTTGTCACACTGACGCAGGCACTCCTGCACACGTATTCATTTTCTCCCCCACACACATGCACTCTCTCCTTCATGTTCCTAGGGTTCCTGTTCCCTCTGCCTCTTCTCTTCTCTCCCCCCTGACCATCTCGTACATGCACATGCACACAAGTCTATGGAGTGAATTTGCATTTGTAAAATTGTCATTGCAGATACATTCTATTTTGTTCAAAAAGCACACAACACTCAGTCAATTCGTGTATAATTTTAGAAATTCCTACTTTGGAAATAGAACCAGCCTGGTTCAAGATTGTGATACAGACAGACTCTAACCTCACACCCTTTTTGTTATAAAACCTGAATTTATCTCCAGAATGTGACTTGAAAGAAGCTCTGGGATTTACATATTAATGAACTGATGCCTGCTGTTAAGTCTTTCACCTTTGAGAACGGGTGTAACCTATACTTCAATATATCATTTCAGTTGCGTGATATTGATCTCTCGCTATGGACTCTGTCTTATGATCCTGCTCCACAGGTACCTCATGATGGAGCAGCACTCCAAAAGCTAATACTTTCAAACCAACCTGTTGGTGGTGTGTTTTTTAACTTTGTTCACCCCAGTCCAACATAGGCGCCACTACATCATAGTTAAAACTTGAATGTTCAGGAGTAATTCAATTTCTAATAATGTAATGAATTATGATTACTGCTGAATAACTTCTCTGATCTGATTTCTTTCACCAATGTTGGTTCTTATTTAGTCAAAAGTAAATTTATTGTTACAGATTTTTAAAATAGAATTAAACATTTTTGAAAGGTTTGAGTTTTATATTTACATCACTCATGCTTCCAAATTTTTATTTAACATTCTTGATTCATAAAATGATTTTGCCTGTTGATTATTTTTTCTCATCACTTTCCCTGTTGCTGCCTGATGATTTTTTAAATCTGATTGGACCCCCTGATTCTTGAGCTGTTTGTACATAACCTGTTGAAGATGTAAAGGCGAATTGTGGACTATGGCCTCGGATCTTTTCTAAAGTGAATAGCAAGTGTTGTTCCCTTTACAGAGTTCAAGCCATTGCTATTTTATTATTCAATTTCCATGGATAAATTACTTCTTGATTTGCAATGTCTTAGATATTATAAGTTATATTACACTTCAAAACTTTCACCTTTTTGAGGTTTAATATTGCTGTTCATTACAATTCCCATTTTATATCTTAGTTATGTTCTAAGTGGTTTTACAGGCATTGTACATAGCATGCATACTGTATACATTCAAATGACTGTAAATGAATTTGGTCCAAAATTGAATTTATCTGCATAACCAACCATACCACACAACTGTTTTAGATGATTTTAACTTACAATTCATGGGGAAAACTTTATTTTTTGATGGTTGATTGAAAAAAGTTGTACTGTATTGAAATGTGAAATTGAGTATTGATCTTACAAGTTAATACTAACTCCACATTTTCATAGCACCATAACATCATGAACCAGCCAAACAAAAAGCCACTGAATAAAAATAAGAAGAAAGATAAATCTGAAAAGAAAGACAGTGAAAGTAAAGAAAACAGAGAAATGCAGAAAAAGGATGAAGAAGAAAAGTCAACAATTGAAGATGAATCCCATGGATCTTCACAAAAGGGGAAGAAAGGTATGTTTTGCACAGAAACTTCATGGCCTATATTTTCAGTATTTTATTTTAGCTATTCATATTTCATCTGCAATTTTTAAAAGCTTTAATGCTCAAACTTCGAGTCAACTAATTCCAACAGGCAGTGTTATAATCAGCATTTATATAATGCATATATAGCTGTTCTTGCTAAGAATGCAAAAAGCATAATTTCAAATTAAAGGCTAGTTATATTTTTGACACATTGGTATGATTTAGCCTGGCTTAATTAGATTTTCTCTCTCATTCCTACAACATGCCCACACTGTAACACCTGTACAAGGTTTACCATTGAATGTGGATTGATTTAAAGCCAGTTTCTGCATCATTGATGATTTGCATTCGGATACCACTGTCAGCATTGTTTGATTTGTTTCCATAATGGGTTTGGAAAATGCTGTCCACAGATCGTGGAATTCCTGAAGTGGATCTTGTAGATAGCACGTGGTACTGACTGTCAGTGGTCAAGAAAGTAGATGCTTGCAGTTGTAGAGTTGTCCTGGGGTATGATGCTCCTTGAGTTTTGCTGGAGCTGCACCCACCCAGATGAGTGAAAAACATTATCCCATCACACGTCTGACTTGTGCTTTGCAGATAGTGGACAGGCTTCGGGGAGTCAGGTGAGTTACTTGCAGTATCCCTAGCCTCTGAACTTTTCTTGTAGCCACTCTGTTTATGATGAAAAAATTTGAGTTTCTGGTCAATGATAACCCCAAGAATGTTAATAGTAGAGGATTTTGTGATGGCCGTATCACTGAATGACAAGTGATGGTAGTGAGATCGTCTCTTATTGGAGATGGTCATTGCCTGGCTTTTGTGCAGCATGAATGTACTTGTCACTTGTTAGCCTAAGCCTGGATATTATCCAGAGGAGAGTGAGATCTACAGATGCTAGAGATCAGAGTTGAGTGTGTGTTGCTGGAAAAGCACAGCAGGTCAGGCAGCATCCAAGGTGCAGGAATATTGACGTTTTTTGCGGAGCCCGTCATCAGGAATGAGGCTGGGAGCCTTGGGATGGAGAGATAAATGGGAGCGGGGTGGGGCCGGGGCAAAAGTAGCTGAGAGCGCAATAGGTGGATGGAGGTGGGAGTAAAGGTGATAGGTCGGGGAGATCTGCTATAGGTCCTATAGCAGAGAACAGAATTGCCTGCAATACATGGTGGCTCAGTGGTTCGCACTGCTGCCTCACAGCACCAGGGTCCCAGGTTCGATTCTAGACTCAGGGGACTGTGTGGAGTTTGCACATTCTCCCAGTATCTGTGTAGGTTCTCTCCAGGTGCTCTGGTTTCCTCCCACAGTCCAAAAGTTGTGCCGGTCAGGTGAATTGGCCATGCTAAATTCCCCATTGTGTTGGGTGCATTAGTGAGAGGGAAGTGTGTCTGGGTAGGTTACTCTTCGGAGGTTCGGTGTCGACTGGTTGGGCCGAAGGGCTTGGTTCCACACTCTAGGGAGTCTAATTAATCTATTCCAAAAATGGCTTAACCAGTGTCTTTGGCTGCAACAAGACACCCCAACTCCTATATTCAGTGCAGTGATCAATTAAGATGAGCATTGCAAACGCTGCCTTTACTTTCCTGTCTACTTGCAACTCAACTGTTGAGGAGCAATGAACTTGCACCCCAAGGTCTCTTTGTTCAGTAACACTCCCCAGGACTTTTCCATTAAGTGTATAAGTCCTGCTCTAATTTGCCCTGCCAAAATGTAGCACCTCACATTTATGTAAATTGAACTCTATTGGCCACTCCTCAGTCCATTGGTTTATCTGATCAAGGCCCTGTTGTATTCGAAGGTAACATTCTCTGTTCGTTGCACCAATTTTGGTGTCATCTGCAAACTTATTAACCATACCTCCTATTTTCACATCAAAATAATTTTATATAAATGACAAAAAGCAGCAGACCCAGCACCGATCCTTGTGGCACACTGCTGGTCATTAGCCTCCAGTCCAGCCCCCCTCCAAGGTCCTCTGTTTCCACGTTTGAAGCAATCTTGTATCCAAATGGCCATTTTGAAGGCATGATTCCTTTACTAAGGGGTATATTGTTCTCTCTGCTTGCTATTCTCTATGATTGAGTTCACAACTTCAAGTCAAGAAAGAAGGCAATTATTTTTGCATTCTCTTAGTATTTTGAAAATGTAATCCAGTGTTACTTTACTTTCCTGTGCTTAGTCCTATTTATCACAATCTTGAGGAAACTCTTTACACTGCAGATAGTCAACTATCAGCTTTAGAGGTTGCTTGGCTGTTAGCATTCTCAAAACACTGGTCACCAAATGATAGCTTCATGGTGTTAGCCTTTAAAGTTTTGAATATACAGTAAATACCAGGGTCATGCATCACTAACTGTAGAGCACAACTTATGTCAGTTTGACACTTAAGTATTAAATTTTGTTTAACCACTCCTTTACTGAAGAATAAACAGCATGGGTATGATAGGGTGAGGAGAGTTGGATCTTAGACCCCCCGAGGGATTACTTCTGATTTTGTTTTCTCTTCTGAGTTGATATCAGAATCATCTAGAATTTTGCAGTACTGAAGACGTTTGTTTGTTTGTTTGTTTGGCCAGTTGTACCATTGAAAAGTTCATCAGACTTGACGTAGAATCTTAGAATAAGTAGGAAATGCCTGTGCCAACTTTTGGAAAATAATTTTTCAAGTAGTCCCATTTGCTTGTTCTTTCCCTGAACCCTTTTCAAAAGTTTTAAAAATATATATGAGCACATACATATTTGAAATCGAAGTAGATCAGTTAAATACATAAATATTCCTAATTGTTTTCATATTTTCTTGAAATATTCAATATTATCTGGAATGTGCCTTGTAAACAATTTAAGGATTCAAAACTCCTTGTGCTGTGGTCAGAACCTAGAAAAGATAGAACCTCTAAATCCAACAGTTGAGGTTTTCTAGTTACTACTGAAACTGCTTCTACCTTTTACAGGTACTGAAGGATTGTTGAGCTCTATTTTAAAAATGTATATTTTAAAAGAACATTTGGAAGACATTTGCACTTTCCAGAAAGTAGGGTCTTTTTTTCTCTCAGTTTAGCCCTGTGGTTAGTCTGTCTTATGTCTTGCACTGAGTTACTCCTGAAACAGAATTTTCGTGTTTGAGTGAATGCCATAAACTGCATTGAAATAATGCAACTTATTGTAATGAGACCGGAGTGATTTATTCAACTTCACTGAATAACATAAATACTACTTTACAATATGTTTACTTTCTAGGATACCATTAATATGGGCCAAGTGCATGTAAGTGGAGTTAGTGTAGTTTAGTATCAAAAACAGAAGTAGCTGGAAATGCTAAGCAGGTCTGGCAGCATCTGTGGAGAGTAAGCAGAGTTAACATTTTGGGTTGAGTGACCTTTGAGAATTTCTGATCACTCGACCTGAAACATTAACTCTGTTTTCTCTCCACAGTTGTTGCCTGACCTACTGAGCTCTTTCAGTAGTTTTTTAAGAATTATATTTTTATTGAGGAAAAAGTAGTTTTTTTAAATATTACAGCAAGTACAAAACAATGCAATTCAAAACAAACTACGCTAACCCCATTTACCTGCACTTGGTCCATATTAATTGTATGGTATCCCAAAAAGTAAACACAAAGTGGTATTTGTCATTCCGCTACTTCTGTTATTGTTTTTGATTACAGCATCCACAGTTCTATCGGTTTTTATTTAGTGAAGTTTGATTTAGTCGGCGCAGATAAGGGGATGGTCAACAGTTGATGCAAGATGCATTTTTTTTGTACAATCAGCAAATTATTATAAATCTGCAACATCAGGTATTTTCGGACAGCCTGGTTATCCAATTTTGAAGCCATTATTGGTATTATACAACATGTAAAATTTAAAGGAAGCGTAAGAAGCCTGCTTGAATAAAGCTAAAATTGTCAGTAGATTAACAGAAACTACTTTACTTTGTATGCCTATTCCTTTTTACTGGGTTGGGGAGGTTACAAAACGATGATTTTATTATTGCTCAGAGCAGTATAGAGCGATCTGTTAATTTGCGATTTTGTTTTAGTCATTTTTAAAAGTCTTTACGTTTTACTGGTATTTTGTTAGCATAAAAATTTTTTAAACTCCTTTTACAAGTTGAATTCTTTACCTGTTTAGTTTTATTATCACCATTCATTGTTTCATATTTTTGAGCCTAAATATTTTTGAGTGTGGTATTGCATTATGGGCAAATATTTTCAGTTTGAGTTCGAAAGGCAGATTCCTGAATTTTCTTCACGACTGTTGTTTGGTTCCGATAAAATTATTTTGAAGGATATTATGTAAGTGCACACAATCACCTGTTTTGTTTTTAAATATTTTAGCGAACAAGCATAAATGGGTTCCCCTTCACCTAGATGAAGTGAAACAAGATGGGCAAGAAAGGCCTAGCTCACGTAATAGTTCACGCTCTCAGGTAGATACAACACGTTCGATGCAAAACAACAAAAGAAATGATTATTCAAGAAGTAAGTTCCAAACGCACTCTTTTTTTTGAAAGTACATGGTAATTTCATTTCTGAAACATATCCAGGATTTTAGATAGAAACAGCTGATTATTTAGATAGAAACAGCACTATCTAAAGGACTTCAGTGTAAACTCTTGCTCTCTTTGTATCTTGGATATCATCAATTAACTACATACATTTTTCTAACTGTCGGCAAAGCACAGGTAAACTTTCTCAAATGCAAAACGTCTTCAGAACATGGACACAATCTGAAAGTGTTAAAATACATTTGCCAATCTTACTGGAGCACACACGTTTCTTCAAAAAATATTCTGAAGAACAGCTGACCAAAAATCATGAAGTCAATGGAAGTTATCCAGCATTCAATTGATTGGTACAGATTGGTCAAAGGTGTCATTTAGCTTAGTTGGCTGCATGGCTATTTTACAATGCTGAGTGATGCAAAGAGTGTGGGTTCAATTTCCACGCCAGCTGAGATTATCATGAAGGTCTGTCGTTCTCAACCTCTTGCCTGAGGTTTGGTGACCCTCCAGTTAAATCATCACCTGTTAGCTGTCTCTGAAAAGATCACCCTATAGCCGTCTTGTACTATGGTAACTTTACCTGGACCTTAATTTTCCTCAGACCATCAGTAAATTGCCTGAGCATCTATATAAGTTTTTTGCCCCCGGAAAGTGTACCAAATGACTTATGAGGAGTAAAATTGTAAAGCATGACATTGGGAACTGTTTGTACATGTTCATGGTTCAGGTTAACAAAATCTCTTCTACTTTAGTATTTCCATAGGAAAAAGCATTATAATGTTTGGTCACATGCTTTAATAAAAATTGTTTTACAATGTAAAGTGCCTAAGCCTGAAAGTGTTTGCCATCCAGAGTAAATGTGCCAATATTAGGTCACCTCCCCAAAACGTGCCAGTATTAGGTCACCTCCTATCTCTAAGTAATGTTCATGGAGCCAGCATCAAACCAACACCATCAACTTGCCTGGCAGCAATTAAGTGTCCACATGGAGACAGCTTGAAGCTGTTATGATTTTTCAGCTTTATATGGACCACCTTTCAGTTGGGAGGATGACAATTTTCCTGTTGTAGATGGAAGAGGCATTAAGGCCTCCTGTCAGGTGTCCATGAGAAAATCATAATATTTTTAAAAATACTGTTAGACCTGCAAGCTTTCCTCCAGCATTCTTTCCTTTGCTTATGATTTTACAAGGATTTTGAGACTGTTACCCTCCCACCCTACCTCCTTCATATCCTTGAACAGCATTCAAACCTGCAGTGGGTTTGTTGTCCCACCAGGCTTTGGCTTCCACTTATTGGTCCTCCTTTCTGTGAATCTTGCCTGCCTTTTTTTAAAAATCGGAATTTAAGCACTAGTATAAAACACACACACTATCAAGGTAGCAAGCAAGTTAAAATACCTGAGAATTTCTAATGTTGTGACTCCTTCAAATCAATTCAGTGTGATGGATGTTATTGACACTTCTTGAATTGTAATATATCATTTTGAGTTTCCCGTCAGTCAATAATGACCAGAAAGTTTAGAACTGTGTCCTTGAAAACTGCATTTGAATAATACAAACTTGCTTTTGTGAAGGTTGGCGCCGAGATGACAAGCGCGATAGAGACAGAAGGGATGATGCTGATGAAGTTGGCAGTGTTAGAAGTGAAGGTGGTGGTGTACGAGGCAGTTTCAGGGGTAGAGGCAGAGGTCGAGGTCGAGGAAGAGGACGTGGCAGGGGAAGCTCACGTGGTAAGTGTTTGTGAATAGTATTGCAAATCAATTCCATCAACAGTGCCTCCCTTTACAACTTAAAAGTGATTGTGGAAAGTGGGTTTTATGTATCAGTATCTCCATCCAACATACACAGTAGTGGATAGCCATTCTGTTTCTGAGATTAAATGTCGTAGACCAGTTTCTGTATCACTGGTAATGCAGTCGACATCAAACCTCCAGGAATGCCTCTGACAATATTTGGAAACCTTGCTGCCGTCTCTCAGGATAATAGTTTACTCATCTATCCATACACAGCACAGCATTTCAAACAAGCATCAACCAATGTAGTGTGGAGAGAGGATCTTTGTAAAACAGCCTGGAAATATAGAATCAAAGAATCGGTGCAAGAAGATGCCATTCAGCCCATCAAAATGACACCAATCTCCGAAGGATGTCTCACCTAGACCCAGCCCCCACCTTATACCTGTAACCTTGCATTTACTTTGGCTGACCCACCTAATCTGCACATCTTTGAACTGTGGGAGGAAACCAGAGCACCCAGTGAAAATCCATGGGGCAACTGTACAGCTCTACACGGTATCAAGAACCCAGATTCAGTTCTGGTATTGGGTAACTATTTGTGAGACAATAGTGGTAACCACTGAGCCACTGTGCCCTAAAAGTTTGTCCCCCTACCCTGTCAGCGCCCCTCAGAACATGGTACAATTTAATCAGATCCCTACCTCAGCACCTTTTCTGCTCTAAGGAAAAGATCTATAACCGATCTGGTCTCCACAGGTGAACTGCTTCAGCACAGGCAATATCTTGACCAATGACTAATGTTTAGGAAAACTGTGTTGTAATGCCCTGGCTTACTACTGTTTCATGTCAGAGTCTAGGGTTGCACATGGCACTTGACTGCTACATTTTAAGTATCCATAGTAGCAATTATTCACTCACATATACAACATGGCTGGCCCCATATAGAACATATCAAAGTTTATCTTATTTCGGACATTGCTTGTTGTCATGGATGTGCAGCCACCTTACTAAGACTAAACAGGTAGTGGGTTTTGAGAAGACTTGTAGCTCAGGTTAAAGTTCTGGATGTAAGTTTGCTCTCTGAGCTGGAAAGGTTGTTTTCCGACACTCCATCACCAGACTGGGTAACACTATCAACGAGCCTGAAAACGAACTTTCCAGCTCAGTGACTAAACAGGTAATTTGATTTCTGGGAGTCTGCTACTTGACCTATTTGAATTCCATAAACTGCATAATCTAGTTATAAGCTCTGTTCAGAATTTAAGTGGTTGGCCTTTTGGCTGAGGAGCAGATTACCAGCCTGTGTTCATGATGAATGATTCATGATTGAATATACTGGTTTTTGTGTGAAAAGGACGTTCTTATTACATACAATTATAAAGAATGTTCCACGATTCTTGCAATTTTTGTTCATTGTTTTCATGGGGTAAAACGGATGACTTAATCAAATTAAGGGTTAGAGTGAGTTAACTTCATTAAACAGATTTTTGATAGTTTCCGAAGAGATTCCAGATGTCATTAATTTTGATATTTCACCGTTTTTTATCGGTGATTGAGAAAATTCTATTTTAAATGAAGGAATTTAAGGTTTCCATCATAGAAGTTATAATACTTCTAGGCTGAGATACTGAAACAAAGCTGTAGGTATCATATTTAATAATATATGCTGTGCAAAAATACATATAATTCTGTGAAATGATTGCACAAAGCGTAAGATTTGAAGCTATGTATGATTAACTTGCAAATATAACTTTGGATAATGCAACTGATTTAGATTACTTTTTTTCCCTCAGTGAATTATGACTATCCATATGGGTACAAGCAATCGTATGATACCTCTGACCAGTATGTACCAGAATACAACACTAACATGATGTACTATTATGACGATGGAAGTGGAGCACAGATGTACACAGTGGATGAAACCTTACTGAAGGAGTACATTAAACGACAGATGTATGTGACATTATTGCGATGCTTTCCTAATGATAGCCCAGCTGGGTAAATGTTTTAACTCAGGTAATTTTTGTTTTTAGTGAGTACTACTTCAGTACAGAAAATCTGGAAAGAGATTTTTTCCTACGGAGAAAGATGGATGAACAAGGTTTCCTACCCATTTCTCTGATTGCTAGTTTCCACCGGGTGCAAGCTCTAACTACAGATGTAAATCTCATTTTGGAGGTAATGACTGACTGTTTTGTAATGTAAAATGCCAAAAATGGTTTGAACTTTGTAATTGTTTGTCTTCTGCCTACTAGCCATCACCCCATGCTCCTTGACCTATGTGTACTCCAACTTGCGATTGCCTTAATTCGAAAATTTTTAACCTTGCTTTCAAGACCTTCCATGACTTCATGCCTCCCTATTTTTGTAACTTCTCCAGCACTGTAACATCCCCAAGCTGTCTGAGCTCCTCTAATTCTGGCTCCTTGTATCTTCAAATTATATCAATGCAATATGAAGTACCTTGGAATGCATCATTATGTTCAAGGTTAATATTGCATATTTTTGTTATAAAAGAAAAAGCGCATGCCTTTGAAAGGAAGTTACTTTTAATCAGACTGAAAATGATTAATTAAATTAAAATTAAAGTTAATTTATTGAAATATCTTGTTTTCGATGAAGCATATCATTTTTGTTCTAAATGAAACATAATAAAAAACTTGGCAGCAATGTGCTTCAGCCATTAATGAGTTGGCTGCATGGTTGGTTGATCTTGGCATCTATTTGAATGGTTGGGGTGTGGAGGGAGCATAGACATGTTGGCTGGGACACGAGAGTGTTCTATTTAAATAATGTCATGGAATCTTATGATTACTTAAATGAGTAGGCATAATCTAAATTCATCCAATTGAGCTAGTGTAGCAACTTCCTGAATTACATTACATAAGTATCAACTTCAGTCATTGATCAAATCCTGTACGAAGGCTCAGAGGAGAGGATGTCAACTGATGGTCAAAAAGACAATGGGCTTTGAATGAAAGTATACAATGGTACAAATTTGTATTTTGTAGGGTTGAATTTCCTCAAATTTTGAGCACTGCTTTTAGCAAAATGTGCAGTGTTTTCAAAATGCAAGAAATATTGATGTGGCGCAACTAAAAAGGAATTGATTGTATTTTAAACTGCTGTCATCATGTATATTTTTGAAAACTTGAATTTGTGTCAAGAAATTGACTAACTGTATATGTATGTAGCATTCTTGTTTATGGAACAGTACAATAAGCATGGCAGTATACCTGACTGCCACACATAGATATGAAATGCCAATCTCTTCACTACTGAAGTCAGTCCTAAGGCAGGTATCCTTTGAATTTTATTCACAGCCAGTTTGTGTTTGTAGTTTGCCTTTACTTTACTGAATATAAGATTTTTTTCTGAATTTCGCATTCATCCATGTTTCCTCCTGAGTAGTGGCCGTAACTCATGCCAGTTTATACAAGAAAATTATTTGCGGTTTTATTTCTTAATTTTTCTTTAAAACTTAGTTTAGAGTGTTGTAATTTTGACAGTTATTTTGATGGATTTTGAAATGTTTTCTGAAGTTTGACAAAGTTTGATTTGCTTAATTATTGCCATTTTATTAGGACTGTTTTGCTCGGATTGTCAGTGAGATACTTAGCATGTTTTGCAGGCTTTAGCTCCTGTTCCAGTTAAATCATTTCTTGATGCTTGGCTGTCTATGTAATGGAAAGACTGTTAAGAGATTGAGATGCGAGAGAAGCAGAAATCAATAGACCCTGAGCATGTTACACAGAGAGAGCCTCCACTTTATCAGTGCTTTCTGCTTAAAGTATGCTGGCTTAATTTCAACCCATGTTGATTTAAACTTGGAAAATATAATTAATTCCTTCCATCACTGAAGATTTAACTCATGTTATTCAATACTTAGAGCTCTGAAACCTAATTCAGACTTAAAAGTCACATATGTCTAAAAGTAATGTAATGTATTGAAAGAGGAATAAGGTAGGCATTGAAGGATGGGAAGTCGTAATAATTCCGTCCTGCTAAGAAGTAAACTTGTAAGTTTCAACGTACATGCAAGTATTTAATAGTGAAAATATTTTCCCAAAACTTTAATGTTCCAGTGTATAATACAAAATTATTCTCACTCGGTGCAAATTTAAATGGAGTTCTTTATTTCTGATATGCCTTAAGATTTTCCTCATTTAAATTTTCATCCTGGTAAATTCGACATTTTCCATTCTGTGATGTGGCCCCCAGGACTGCATACACTACTCCCTGACAGTGATCTAGCCATTGTCATAGATTTAGCCTTGCCTCAATGTGATGTTCTGAAACTTGTTGAGTTTTCAGAATAAATTAATCTTTAATCTGTCTTAAATTTCAAACAGCATCAGAGCACAACATATGAGGTATACCAAAATTTGTTATGTCGATGGTCCCAGATTGGCTGAAGTGAGTGTATTTGGTTGATTCATTATAAGCCTGCAAAGGTGACCACTAAACATTGTTGAGAGAATTAGTTTTAAAGCAATAGGTGTCAATAGGAAAAGTGACATTATCCCTCATGTCCACCAAAAAGCAGAGCAGTTTGTGTTACAAAGCCAACTTAATGGATTGTACTGTCTGTCATTTGTAACATTGTCTTAGGAAGTGATATTAACTAAAGACACGAGCAAGCAAGTTTTGAAGTAGAAAAAGGGTGATCCTTGACTGATGAAGTAACCATAAAGTTTTTAAGTGTGTAAAGGCAAAAAATCTTTATTTTCTCTTATCTGCGTCAATGAGTTGCATAGAACAGAACACTCGTTTCTTCCCACCCTTTCGTTTGTAATGAACTTTGTCCTGTTCTTAAAATTACATTTGCGTGTATTTAAGAAAATATCTCGTGTCTCATAGCGAAGATGCTTTCTGGTAAGGGAAAATTAATTTTGAGGAAAATAAGCCAACCGTAGTTAACCAAGGAAGTTGAGGACAGTAGCCAATTGCGTGCTTTTCTTTCAATGTGCCAAGGATTAGTGGGAAGCGAGAGGTTTGGGAAAGTTTTAAAACCAACAGAACATGCCCAAGATAAACATTTCAGGGTTAACATGCAAGTAATATAGGGATGGACAGCATGAGCTGCTTTAAATTTGTAAGAAGAAAGGGAGAGGCCAAAGTATACAGGCCCTTTCGTGATCGAGAATGGGGAAATAATAATGGGGAGCCAAGAAATGGCAGAAGAGTTGAACAACTACTTTGCATCAGTGTGCATGGTTGAGGACACTAATATCACTCCCAAGTTGCCAAATCAAGTGCTAAGAGAGAAAATAAATACAATTACTGTCACTTGAGAAAGAGTCTGGTAAGCCTTTATTATGCACTCTCCATAGCCAGAAAATCCTTCCTCTGATAAGGAGGCCAAAACAGCACACAATACTCTGAGGTCTGGTCTCAGCATGGTCCTATATAATTGCAATAAGAGACATCCCTGTTATTTTCAAATCCTCCCACTGTGAAGGCCAACATACCACTTGCCTTGTTCATTACTTGTTACACCTACACATTTGCTTTCAGTGACTGTTGTACAAGGGCACCCAAGTCTTATTGCACCTCCCCCTTTCCCAATCTATCTTCATTCAGATCCTTTGGTTTTGCAACCAAAGTGGGTAACCTCCCATTTATTCGTTCTGCCCAACCCCCCCCAATTTACCCATCAGCTAAACTTGTCTAAATCACCCTGAAGTATCTCTGCATCCTCCTCATGCTACCTTCAGCTTTGTCATGTGCAAACTTAAGATAATACTTTGATTTAGTTTGCTCATCTAAATCATATCTACAGTATGAATAGCTAAAGTCCTAACACTGATCCCTTCTCTACCCCCATGAGTCACTGGCTCCCAGAGGAATAGGAAAAGGCCAATTTGATCTTGCTCTGTTTGCTGACTGCCATTCAGTTGTGTATTGACAGACACAGAACTCCCAATCCCATGTGTTTTATTTTTTGTGCTAAAAGCCTTCTGAAATTCCAAGTAAACTGTATCTACTGTGCAGCCATGTCCCCCACCCACTCACCCAAAATCATAATGTGGAAGTTGTATGGTGCAGTACATTGGTGACACATCTTTTTGAAAAGAGCATAGCATTTAAAAAGTGCTCATATCGGACAAATAACAAAAGCCATTGATTACTTCTGGGACTTTCCCATGTGTTAACTTAGACTATTCTGAACTTTTGTAATTGTGATATGTTAGCTAAACTGTCTTCCCTGGTTTTGATCATTTTGATTCTTTAATCAATTTGAGGGCAAACCTAATTAAAACTGAAATTAATTTAATGATCTGTCATTCAAATCTTTTAGTCTGCATTTACTAATGCTATTGCTGTGTTTTCAGGCATTAAAAGGAAGTACAGAGGTGCAAATTGTGGACCAGAAAATGAGGAAAAAAGAGAGTCCTGAGAAATGGCCTATTCCAGGCCCACCTGTTTCTGACATTCCAAGAACTGACTTTTCCCGTTTAATTAACTGCCCAGAATTTGTACCTGGGCAGATGTATGGCTCTCAAACTGGTAAGTGTACTGCACAGTGTTTCATTTAAAATATGAGCCTAGTGTCATTGATAATGCACACGCCTCGAGTGTTGCTGTTTTACACCTCTGCTAATGTTAGTATCCCAATTTTGAAATCCCAATTATCTCAATTAACAGCAAGACTATTGGAACTAAGTCAGCAAAATAATGTGCCTCAATTTAATGTAATCTGTCTTTACCCTATTTGCATGTATGCTTGTTTTAGGTTAAGGAAGGAGAGGCATTGACGTTGGAAGTTGCCTTCCCTTACTGCTGAAAAAGAATACATGGATGCAAGTGACCATGGTAACAGGGCAAATACCAAAGAAGAAAACTTGTAGTCCAGTATTGGACACTTCTTATTTAACACGAGTGCAGTTAACAAGCACCTCAACTTCTGTATTTTAATTTTTAGGAAAGTGGATTGGTTGGTTTGTCAACTAATTGTATTTTTGAACTTTTCCCTCCCTCCCTCCCCTCGATTGTGGACTAATCTTTTCTGCTTTCTTCCTCATTTTGAGAGTCGACTTTTGTTTCAGATCGAGTGTCACTCTTTTTAGATTAGTCTTGCTGCCATCTTGATTCTGTTTCGTGGTGTAATCAAAAAGTGCCAACAGAGTAGTTCAACTAGAGCACAGTAACTAAATAAACTTCTCCACAGCAACTCCAAAACTGGAGATGCTGCATTTAGTACGTGCTTTTTTAGACAAAATCTAAAATATTCTGATCAGATTCAGTTATTTCAAGTATTGTGGATATTTGGCCTCTTTGTAATAAGATGACCTGCAGTTGTTCTACCATTGTGTTGGATTTTTATAAAACTAATTAAGTATTTACATGCTCTGTGCTGTTATACACTAAGGATATTGAAGCTCAAGGAAATGTGTATCAATGTTATCAGGATTGAGAGCATGTGTCCTTCGGGACCTTTTAAACCCATGAATCTGTTCTGCCATTCAATCAGGTTATGGCTAATCTTTAACACCACATACCTTCTTTTCCATATCCCTTATATCTTTTGTAACAACTGTCATTCAACCCCACGTTGCCCTCACTTTGGAATGGAGTTCCAGATTTCAATCACCCTATGTTTAAACAATTTTTCTAGCTTCACTCCCAAGAGGCTTGGCTGTAATGTGAAGCCATATCCCACTGTAAGAGACTGACCATCTCCCCCAGCACCATCAAAGTTGTTTCTTATACCTTCTATATCCTTGCACTTTTTTTTACTTTCGCAAGTTCAATTACATCACCTTTTTAATCTTCGAAATTATAAGGAATGCAACCCCAGTCAGTCTGTGTAATACCACCCTTAGGTTCCAGGTGTCATTGTGCTGAGCTGGCTGTACTGTAATATTCTTCTGAGGGTATGGTGCGGAGACCTGTGTACAATATTCTGTAGTATCATCAGTACTTTGTATAGCTGCCTGACCCATGACCCTTTCTATTCTAGTCCTCCAAATTAAAGGTCAGCATTCCATTTTATCTTTTTGAGATTATTTTTGGATCTGTGCATGACATTTTAATGATCTTTGTGCAGGTCTATAGACTACTGTGCCACTAACTTTTCACCATTTAGAAGATTTTTTTTTAATCCAAAGTGGGTGTTCTCAATTTTGCCTGTTTGATCATTAATGTCACTTTTTAATTTGAAATTAATGCTTACATCTGCACAACTTTCATGTTACCTATCTTTGTAGCACTGGTAAACTTCAGTTGTCTTGCTTTCTAGGCCTAAGCATATTCTTGCAAGCCACCACTAGTCAAATATTGCCCATTTTCCTAATGCATTTGTCTCCTCCTGTTTAGCCAATTTCCGAACCAGATCAGTTAACTTACCTTTAATTCCTTGAACTTCAATTGTAATTAAAACAACCTCTTAATGGCAGCCTTTATCAAATTCCTCAAAATCCATATAAATAATATTAATAAACATTTCACCATCCATTACTTGAATAATCTCTTCATAAAAATCAGGTAGGGTCACATATATGAGCACCTCTTCACAAATCCATTACTTAGACTCACTCTGATCAGCTGAATTTTCAAGATGACTCCAGTAATTTCCTGACCATTTGTTAGGCTAACCTGGTTGGATTCCTTCTCACACCTTCACTTAAATAGTGGAGTAACATATAGTTTTCCATTCTAAAGAAATAGTTCCGAAACAGAGAATTTTAAAGTTCATCAAAATATGAATTAATTGCAGGTGTTGAGGAATGAAAATTAAAACCACAAATATTGGAAATACACAGGCAGCACCTCTGGCGAGAAAAACCATCAGTGCTTCAGGTGACAAAGCATCAGCTTGAAATACCAGCATTTTGAGTTCGGAAAATCATTCTGCATCTAAAGTGTTCTGACTCTTCCTTTAAATCACTGTTTTAAGGGAACTCTCCTAGATTTGTTATTTTTTCACCACTACTCATTTACTCATTTGCTATTCATTTACTTGCATTAACTTTAGTCATTCTTTGTTCTTGATTTAATATTTAGTTCTCTTACAATGTTAGATTAGATTCCCCTATCATGTGGAAACAGGCCCTTCGGCCCAACAGGTCCACGCCAACCCTCCGAAGAGTAACCCACCCAGAACCATTTCCCTCTGACTAATGCGCCTAACACTGGGCAATTTAGAATGGCCAATTCACCTGACATGCACGTCTTTGGACTGTCGAGGGGAAACTGGAGCACCCGGAGGAAACCCACACAGACACGGGGAGAATGTGCAAACTCCACACAGACGTGTCTGGAATGAGCAGATGGAGGATGTGATGGAGGCTAGTATAATTACACCATTTTAAAAGGCACCTGAATGGATATGTGAATAGGAAGGGTTGAGAGGGATATGGGCCAAGTGCTAGCAAATGGGACTAGATTAATTTAGGATATCTGGTTGGCATGGACAGGTTGGACCGAAGGGTCTGTTTCTGTAATGTACATCTCTATGATTGTCGCTTGGTTCAAAATCCTGAAACTCCCTCCCTAAAGTGCCCCTACAGCTCAAAGACAGCAGCAGTTCAAGAAGGCCACCACCAGGCACTTCAGGGTGAGCAATAAATTCTAGCTGAGCCAGCATGGCCTGCAGCACGTGACGAAGTAAAACAAAATACTGACCTCCAGGTAAATACATCAGACAGATTTCTTGATCAGAATGGGTCTTGCTGCTATGCACCAACTCTCTCATACTGTGGTCTAGAGAGAAAACCCGCTCTGCTATATGTTAGATTGTTTATAACCTGTAGATTGTCCAGATGTAATGTGGCATGGAACATGTATTATAAAATATTGTCATTTGTGACTTTCAGAATCTGCTCCTAGTTCCCCAAGGGTAGGAACTCCTGTTGATGCAAATACAAATGTTGAAGCCAACAACCTTCAGACAGTATCTAAGGGGCTTTCTACAAGTTTGCCTGATCTGGAGTCTGATTCTTGGATAGAAGTGAAAAAAAGACATCGTTCATCACAACTAAACTCAAAGGTATGTATTTTCATACTTATAAGTACAAAATATATTATGAATGAATTAATGTGAAGTCGCTTGGTTCCAAAACTATCATTAGTATGCCATATGTTATGTTTGACATGAGAGATAAAGTAACACACAACATAGAAAATGGGAGCAAGCGTAGGCCATTTGGCATATTCTGAGCCTGCCTCATCGTTGATGATCATGGCTGATTTTACAACTAATTAAAATTTATTGCATTTTCGATTGCTTTCTGTGGTTGTGAATTCCCCAGGCTCAGCATAATCTGGGTGAAGACATTTCTGCACATCATAGTCCAAAGTGGTTTACCCTATTTCCTTAGACAATGACTCTGGTTCTGGACTCCCCTATCATGAGGAGCATGCTTCCTTGCATCTACCCCGCCCAGGAATTTTGTAGGTTTCCATGAGACCCTTCCTCCTTCCCTCGCGCCCCCACACTCCCCCCGTCTTTCAGGGATAAATGTTATACTTGTATCAGTGTTCGTATGCTATTAAATCAGTGTGATATTTTGTCTACAGTGCACAATTAGTAACTGTTTGTGTTTATTGAAGCCAGCCAAGCTTATTTCTGAAGAGGAAATTACCATTCATGTTAGTACAGGCTCTTGAGAATGCATGAGAGCCTGTTGACCACTTAATTTTCTGCCATGACTTTTCAATAAAGATTTTAATTGCAAAAGATTGTTTTAGCCATTCTATAATCATTAAGCATAATTTATGCTGTTGCAAATATCAGTTTGATCAAATTTGTCAGTTAAATTGAAAATGCTGGTGTTTTAGAGTCAGATGTACAGCACAGGAATAGACCCTTTTGGTCCAACTCATCCATGCCAACCAGATATTCTAACCTAATCTAGTCCCATTTGCCAGCACTTGGCTCATTCCCTCTAAACCTTTCCTAATTCATGTACCCATTCAGTTGCCTTTATGAATGCTGTAATTGTACTAGCCTCCACCACTTCCTCTGGCAGCTCATTGCATACACGCACGACCCTCTGCGTGAAAATGTTGCCCCTTATGTCCTTTTTATATCTTTTCCCCTCTCACCCTAAACCTATCCCCTCTGTGTCTGGACTCCCCCACCCCAGTGAAAAGATTTTGTCTATTTATCCTATCCATGCCCCACATAATTTTATAAACCTCTTTCAGATCACCCTTCAGATTCTGACAGTCCCAGGGAAAACAGCCCCAGTCTATTCATGCTCTCCCTATAGCTCAAGCCCTCCAACCCTGGCGACATCCTTGTAAATCTTGTCTGAATCCTTCCAGGTTTCACAAACGGTGACACGGTGGCTCAGTGGTTAGCACTGCTGCCTTTCAGTGCCAGGGTCCCAGGTTCAATTCCAGCCTCGGGCGACCATCTGTGTGAAATTTGCACGTTTTCCTTGTGTCTGTGTGGGTTTCCTCCCACAGTCCAAAGATGTGCAGATCAGGTGAATTGGCTATGCTAAATTGCCCATAATGTTAGGTTCATTAGTCACAGGGAAATGTTTCTGGGTGGGTCACTCTTCGGAGGGTCTGTGTGGACTTGTTGGGCCGAAGGGCCTGTTTCCACACTTGTAGGGAATCTAATCTTAAAAAAAATCATCCTTCTAATAGGAAGGAGTACACAAGTGCACGCAATATTCCAAATGTGGCCTCACCAATGTACTGATCTCCACAACATGACCTCCCAACTCCTATACTCAATGTTCTGACTGATAAAGGAAAGCATACCAGTGTCGCCTTCACTATCCCATCTACTTGTGACTCTGCTTTTAAGAAACTATAAACCTGCTCTCAAAGGTCTCCTTTGTTCAGCAACACTCCAAGGACCTTAGGATTGTGTATAAGTCCTGCTAAGATTTGTTTTTCCAAAATGCAGCACCTCGCATTTATCTAAATTAAACTCCATCTGCCACTCCTCAGCCCATTGGCCCATCTGATCAAAATCCCATTGTATTCGGAGGCAACCTTCTTTGTTATCTAAAACACCTCAGTTTTGGTGTCATCTGCAAACTTCAATGCTAATCTTGGTTTGAATCAGTGGACCAGATGAGTGTGCTGCAATAGTGAAAATTTATGAAATTATTTATTGAATTCTATGGAGCTTAATGGTTATTCATGCCAAATCTACTTTGGTGCCATTGATGTATGCAATTTGCATTTCCTATGTCTTTTTCCCCCATCTCCCTCTTGCTCTCCTTGTCATTATCTCAGTGCTGTGTGCTTACTATTTCCTTCCTTTTGACTGGCAACATCTCCTTTCCCTCATGTAAAATCATTAATTTCTTTTTCACATTTATTTTTAAAGCCACCTGTCTTCCATCTCTCCTCTTGTCTCTTTCCCTGCATCTATTTAAGAAAACAATCTGAGAATCACTAGTTGCTGGCCTTCTGTTGACAAGGGTTGCTTGTACATTTAAGGATTGTAGCTATATGCAAGGCCTTTTAAAGCACTGTTTTGGTTTGTTCAATATTAGCAGGCTAAAGCTTCCCAATTTCGGTGCACGACATGTACAATGACTGATGTGAGCCTTATGAATGAAATAGTGATCAATTCAGTGAACTATTGGCCAATGCTGATTCTCTGAGAATAAAGTTATCATTTACTGTTTACATAATGTTTCTAAATGTATCCTTTGCACTCCCTGCATCACTGCCCAACATACTGAGTCTCTGCCAACAGTATCGTGGATTTCTGAGAAGTCATTTTGGTAGCTATTGGGAGTATATGGTACATGCTAACCTGGAGTTCTGAAAAAGCTGGCAGCTGGCATATTTCCTGGAGTTTTCAGTTGAGTGCTCAGCATTCTTTGACATTATGGGCAGCTTGGGCCTTAGTTTGACATCACCTTAATGCAAAAAGTAATTGAAGCAATTCCTATTTTCATCTTTCAGTCTTGGTCATTGGTGCTGTTGGAGATAATATTATTATATAATCAACTAACAAGCTTTCTTGAAGTCTGTCTGTGATCCACCCATTATAGCAAATTACACACAAATTTCCTTGAGCATTAAGTTTAGACTCTTGAGAATTTCAGTGTTCAGAATAAATGTGTTCCCTGAAAGTGAAAATTTGGAATTCACACATCTAGACCCTTGTACATGTTGAATGTGCAGAGTAAAGAAAGTATATATCAGATGTCAAGAATTTAGAAATCCTTAGTTTAAAAATGCAGGGGTGTAATCCTAAAGGAAAATAGGAAGGCAAAGGTGGACATGAAAATTATTGGCAAACAAGATTAAGGAAAACCCAAATATGTATTTATAAATACACAGAAAGCAAGAGGACAACTGATTAATAGGTCCAATTGGAGAGCAATGTCATGATTTGTGGGGAAATGGAAGAATTTGGTTTGGTTCTGTTTTCACAAAAAATACTTGGGAGGATGCTGATATTCATAGTTGAGAGGTATGAAAGATGTGAAAAAGTGAAGTATGAGTATTGAGGTGCTTAACACCTATGAAAGTGGGAAGTTGTCGTCTTGGATGAAATGTGCCCTAGACTGTTAACGGAAGCAAGGGGGAAAAACATGAGCAAGCCTGGCCACTGTTTTCAAATCTGGTTTAGCTACATGCATGGTGCTAGAATGTGACTAAATTTGTACTGTTATTTAGAAATGGAAGAAAAGAGAGCATGAGTGAACACAGGCAGGTCATTTTGATGTCTGCATTGGGTAAGTCGCAAACAATTGATATGGAGCTGCTGGTGTTAGACTGGGTTGGACCAGGGTAGAAGTCACATGGTACCAAGTTATAATCCAGCAGGTTTATTTGAAATCTCAAGCTTTCGGAGTGCTGTTCCTTCAGGTGAAGTGAAATCATCTGATGGAGTAGTGCTCCAAAACCTTGTGATTTCAAATAAACCAGCTGGGCTAAAACCTGGTGTGGTATGACTTCTGACCTCTAGACAATTCAGACATTATAATCATGGTTTAGAGAGGCACAGATTAATTGAGTGTGGATTTGTTGAGACGTCATGTTTGGCCGACTATATTGAGATGCTGTAATAGGGAGGGTCAGTGAGGGTTTTTTGTCTCCATAAATTTTAGCGAGACGGCAACCTCAAAGATACAGGGTGATAAGGATCCACAAAAAAGTGATAATTTGCACCAAAAACTGGCTCAGTAACAAAAGCAAAGGATTATGATCAGCTGTTTGTTTTATGACAGACAAACTATTTTCAATGGCATGCGGTACTGGACCCCTTGCTGTCATGTTCTCTATCAGTGGTTTAGATTTGTTTGTGGGGGAATGATTAAAGATGACTGCACGTATATAAGCTGTGTAGTTCATAGTGAAGAGGGAAAGTAGACTAGGATAAAATCAGTAGACTTGTCAGGTAACTAGAAAATTTGCAAGTAGAATTCTTGCAATGGGAGGAGGAGTTGTTGTACATTTGGCGATGACGAACAAGGCAAAGAATGGGTGTAAATGGTAGGCTATTGAAGTATAGAGAAATAGACATGAAGTTAGGGCAAGTTTTAAGGTTGTTAAGAAGGCATGCAGAATAAATACCTTTTACTAGCCATGGTCTACAGTATAATAGGGAGATAGTGTTAGATCTGTATTAACTGTTCAGTCACAGCTAGAGAACAGTATGCAGTTCTAGCTGATACTAGAAAGGTGTGATTACTGAAAAGGATGTTGTGGTTCTGCTCGCCGAGCTGGAAGTTTTTGCTGCAAACGTTTCGTTCCCTGGCTAGGGAACATCATCAGTGCTGTTGGAGCCTCGTGTGAAGCGCTGCTTTGATGTTTCTTCCGGTATTTATGTTGGTTTGTTCTTGCCGCTTCCGGGTGTCAGTTTCAGCTGCAGTGATTTGTATGTGGGGTCCAGGTCGATGTGTCTGTTGATGGATGTTCTTGCCGTTTCCGGGTGTCAGTTTCAGCTGTAGTGGTTTGTATATGGTGTCCAGGTCAATGTGTCTGTTGATGGAGTTTGGGGATGAATGCCATGCTTCTAGGAATTCTCTGGCTGTTCTCTGTCTGGCTTGTCCTATGATAGTGGTGTTTTCCCAGTCAAATTCATGTTGCTGGTTGTCTGAGTGTATGGCTACTAGAGATAGCTGGTCGTGTCGTTTTGTGTCACAAAACGACATGACCAGCTATCTCTAGTAGCCATACACTCAGACAACCAGCAACATGAATTTGACTGGGAAAACACCACTATCATAGGACAAGCCAGACAGAGAACAGCCAGAGAATTCCTAGAAGCATGGCATTCATCCCCAAACTCCATCAACAGACACATTGACCTGGACACCATATACAAACCACTACAGCTGAAACTGACACCCGGAAACGGCAAGAACATCTAACAACAGACACATCGACCTGGACACCATATACAAACCACTACAGCTGAAACTGACACCCGGAAGCGGCAAGAACAAACCACTATAAATACCGGAAGAAACATCAAAGCAGCGCTTCACACGAGGCTCCAACAGCACTGATGATGTTCCCTAGCCAGGAACGAAACGTTTGCAGCAAAAACTTCCAGCTCGGCGAGCAGAACCACAACAACGGATACCCGAGCTACAAATCTTCAATCAGATTTTAAACTGAAAAGGATAATTAAAAGATTAACAAGGATATTGGCAGGAATGGAGAATGTTAGGAAAGATTGGTTGGGCTGTGTTTTGTTTCCTTTTGAACAGAGACTAAGGGATTGAAGGCTGTAAATTACTGAGTAGAAATGTCTTCATTCCATTAACAAGGTCATTGGAAAGGGGATGTAGATGTCAAGTGATAGGATTGCAGGAGACTAGAGTATTTTCATCCAAGGAGGGTGACAGTCTGGAAAGCAACCCGCGGAAAGATGGGGAAGAAACCCTCATGTTGTTGTTTTAAAAGTATACTAGGATATTCCATCCATGTGCCAAACTTAAAGAACTTAAGGAAGTTGGATTAGACCAGATATATCATTCTCAGCTGGCATTGAGCTTATCTTCAGAGATCAAATTTCGCTGTTTCAATTCCCTCATTCATTCAAATACGCTTCCATGTCCAAATATTCACCAATGTATTTAATGACCCCTTTCTGCAGAAGTGTTCTTCGTTTTCCATCTAAAATTCTATTCGTCTGTCTTCAAGATGCCCAGTTGCGATCTGTCAGTTCTACTTATTGCTTTGAGCTTTTCCCCTCCTTTGAAAGAATTGATCTTGCACCCACGGTAAATGGAACCCTTGTCCAATGACTGCCAATGACCTCTTTCAAGTTCAAAACACTCATGCTGAGATTATAAAACCTGTTATAGTAAAATAATATAAAAGTAAAACAAATAAGACTATTTAAAGTATGAACAGAGGGAAACCAGGAGAATTAAGTGTTTAACAAGTGTGAAGTATTTGACAAAAGTTATACCTGTTCTTGAAAAATGAAACATGTATTAAACTTTTAAACAATTCAGACAAAGTGAACAACTAAAGACTTTAAAGTTTGTAGATTAATGGGTGTGTCATATCATGTCTTCTGCGGTGGAAAACTATCATTTTTAAAAAAATGTTTGCGGATTACATTCCTAAAGTTTCGTACTTCTGATTACATTCAGTACTTACTGAAAACTGAATTTTATTGTTTGAGTTCTCTTGGTCCACCAAGTATAGCACTTCTATTCAGAATAAAACCAGATTGCCCCACCACACACTCTAATTGGCTAAGTTAATTGAAAATTTTTGCTATTGTAACCTTACTTTTATTTTGCTCTTATCTGTCTTGTTCACATGAAAAGAGTTTGCTAACCTGTGCTGATCTTTCTTTACACCAGTTGTAAAACATGTCCACAAGTTTTACTTCCAGTAAACAGACCTATGTTCAGTACTGATATCTGATGGAAATAGACTTTGTTGCATTCAGTATAGTGGCAGCTGCATTGAGTGTATTATTTTTTTGGTATCAACTCTGTGCCCTGGTGTTAATTTAAAAACAAATCATGTCATGTGAGTGTTAAAGTTATCACTTCAAATTCAAATCTTGAATTCTAGTGTTTTGCATTTAAAATTCTTGTCCCATGACTTTTTAAACCTAATACAATTCCCAGGGTCTTGTCAATTATATTCAATCTTTGCACTTTTCAACTGCAGAATTATTGCAGCAAAGGAGACGGCCATTTGGCTCATGTTACTTGCACTGACTCTACAAATGCGCGTTATTACTTGTGCCAATCTCCTGCCTTTTCTCCTGCATGCTCATTCTATTGTATTGAATGTTCATGTTTGAGACACATGGCATTCCATACCCTAACTAGTTGCTAAGTGAAAAACATTTTTATCATATTGTTCTTGATTTGATGGTACATAACTTGAAATCTCTGCCCACCTTTTATGAACCGAAACAGCTTCTCGCAATCTCATCCCAACTCATGATTTTTCCAGTCTCTATCAAATCATCTCCTCTGAGCCACCTTATCTCCAAGGAGATAATCCCAGCTTCTTTATTCTGTCCCGATAAGTGAAGTTTCTCATTCCTGGATCCATTGTCATGACTCTTGTGACATGGAAGTTTACAGCTTTTGCTTGCTATGCTGGATGGAGCAATTGCAGTCACTGCAGCCTCCGAATTCAGATGTTTTTCTTTTCCATTTAATTCTTCCTCTCCTCGTTCCTTATCAAAAGAAATTATTTTACTGCCAAATTTCTCTGCTTTTTAAAGTTGTTTCAAAGCCAGCTCCTCTTCAAGGCCTTTGCACATCCACATAGGCTTTCTTTTTCTGTGAAATGTCTTGATTAACTTTGTAATGTTAGAGGTCTTTATGTACTGTATTTTCTGATCATATATTCTGGAAAACCTTGATGAGAGACCTGATGCAGTTACTAAATGGTGAATTTAACAGTGATTGTACATCTTAGAAGTGTCTGATCACAGATTTGCAGGGAATTTCATTTAATTGATTCCTGCACTGGCCCTTGAAAAAGCTGTTTGATTAGTCCAATTCAATGATTCCTTCCTCCTATCTCTGCAGTTTCTCCTTAAATTATTTGCCTTTTGAAAATTACTGTTTCTGCATTGTCAGGCAGTACAATCTAGATCATTTGCTGCAAAGATTTTCTCAGATTTCCTGCTCTTTGTGCTTCTATTTTAACTGTGTTCCTGGTTAACAATCCTTTTCTCAATGAAAACTAATCTTTACTGATCAATGAACTCTGTATTACACAGTAGCACCTCGACTTACAAACTTAATCCTTTCCGGGACCCGGTTTGCAAACCGGAAGGTTTGCGAACTGAATCAAATTTTCCCATTGTTCGGATAGCGTGAGAATGCTTGGACAGCTGTTCACAGCGCACGCGCCAAAGACGAACTGAATAAGATCACGCGGGGCCTGAGAGCTTTTGCGTTCAACAAGCACGTAGCAAAGCAGAACAATGAAACCACGTGGTCGCGCATGGGCTTTTTGCGTTCATACCTTCGCTCATACCTTGAATTTCGTACGTACATTGAAGCAAAATTTTACGTACAATCCTGTTCGTAAACTGATTTGTTCATGCACGGGGTCGTTCGTATGCCAGGGGCTACTGTATCTGTTTTTATCCTGTCTAGTGCAAGAGTAATCCCAAGTGTTCCCTCCATTAAGTTCCAGTCCCTCAACCTTAGTGTAACCTAGTAAATCACTGCACCCACTGCAAAAGACATCAGCTTCACATGGTTAAACTGCAATATAAATTGAACAATGAGTGGTCCAGATAAAGGCAGCTGAAATTTGTACTCGACACCATAAGCCAAAGGACTCTTGTGGTGCAGTGGTCATATCTCCTACCTCTGAACCAAGAGGGCTAAGTTGAAGTCCCATCTGCTCCAGAGGTGTGTAAAGAATTTGGGCAGATTGATTAGAAAATACCAAGATAAATAAATTTTGGCTTGATGTCCCAAGAAATTAATTTTTGTTATTTTATATACCATTTTAATTGTGATTTTGCAGGAACATAACTCACCCAAACCTCAAGTGCTAAAACAGGAACAAGAGGAACAGGAGGAATTGGATTTCATGTTTGATGAAGAAATGGAACAGATAGAAGGACGCAAGAATACTTTCACAGATTGGTCGGATGATGACTCAGATTATGAAATTGATGATCGTGATGTGAACAAGATCTTGATTGTGACTCAGACACCTCCTCACATGCGCAAACACCCAGGTGGTGACCGGACAGGGAATCATGTTTCCCGAGCAAAAATTTCAACAGAGCTTGCAAAAGCTATCAATGATGGTTTATATTACTATGAACAAGACCTTTGGATGGAAGAAAATGGGCCAGAGTATTCAACTATAAAGGTGAGTTACAAACTGAATTGGTGTAGATCATAATCTTTTAAGTTTGGTCAGTGACCTGAGTCAGTCTGAGGTGATATGATTGTCTCAGTTAAAGGGCATCAAATTAATGTGCCCTTTCTTTTTATATTCAAACCAATTGTTTTGCTGGATTCTATTTGGTAAATGGTAGACTGAGCAGAATATGAAATGGATTAAACTATTTTTCATTTGATACGGAATTTTCAGATGCTGGCCAATATATACAAATTATTTGGCAGGTTTTTTCCTTTTTAATAGACTTAAAGGGAACAATCTTTTGTTTATATTTGATCTCTTAAAATCTGGGTCAGGTGGTTGCTGAATTGGATTAATATGAATAGAAATACTTAAGTTACAAGATTGAGAGACCATAAGACAGCAGAAATTAGGCCATTTGGTCCATTGAGTCAGCTCTATTTTCCAGTTTTCACCCCGCAACCTTTGGTCCCCATGGTAGTCAAGAATTTATCTCTGTTATAAATATACTTAATGACGTGGCCTCCACAGCTTTCCATGGCAATGGATTTCATAGGTTCACTCCTCCCTGGCTAAAGAAGTTTCTCCTTGTATCCATTCTAAAAGGTCTTCCCTTTACTCCTAAGGAGGATGATGTTGTATTTGGCTTCTTAATTACCTATAAGTCTACCTTAAGAGAAAGCTAGACTAGGATTCTCAAGTCCCTTTGTAGTTCATATATCTCAATTTTCTCCCCATTTAGAAAATAGTCCATGCCTCTATTCTTCCCACTAAAGTGCTTGACCTCACTTTGTCATGCTGTATTTTATCTGCCACTTCTTTGCCCACTGTTAACCTGTCTAAATCATTCTGCAGCCTCCACACTGCCTCAATGCTACATGTTCCTCCACCTATCTTTGTATCATCTGCAAACTTAGCCAGAATGCCATCAGTTCTTTCATCCAGATCATTAATGTATAAGGTGCAAAGTTGTGGTCCCAACACTGACCCTTATGGATCATTGTTAGTCACTGGCTTCCATCCTGAGAAGAACCCTTTTATCGCCACTCTCTGCCTTCTGCCAGACAGCCAGTCTTCTATCTATGCTAGCTAGTACCTGGCCTTTAACACCATGGACCCTTACCTTACTCAGCAGCCTTCTGTGTAACACCTCATCAGAAAATCTTCTGGAAGTCCAGATAGATAATATCCATTGGCTGTCCTTGGTCTAACCTATTCTTTATCACCTCATAGATTCTAATAGATTTGTCAGGCATGACCTCCCCTTGATGAAACCAGGCTGACTTTGTTGTAATTTTCCGTGCACTTTCAAGTAGTCAAGAAATCTCATCCTTCACAATGGACTCAAATCTTGCCAATGGCTGAGGTCAGGCTAATTGCTCTATAATTCCCCATCTTTTCCCTTGCTCCCTTCTTAAACAAGGGGATTACATCATTGATTTTCCAGTCCTCTGGGATCCTTCCTGACTCCAGTGATACCTGAAAGATCACCACTCTACACCTCCACTATCTCTTTAGCTATCTCCTTCAGAACTCCCAGGGTGTAGCCCATCCGATCCAGACGATTTATCCACTTTTAGATCTTTGTTTTTCTAGTACCTTCTCCTTGTTGATGGCCACTGTACTCCTCTTTGCCCCCCCGCCCATTCTTTTGAAATTTTGGGATATTACTAATGTCGTCCATCATGAAGACTGATGCAAAGCACTTACTCAGTTCCTCAGCCATTTCTTTGTTCCCCATTGCGACTACTCCAGCGTCATTTTTCAGTGGCCCAATATCCACTTTTGCCCTTTATATATCTAAAGAAACTCTTGCACTTGTAATGTTACCATGATTTGGAGGTGCCAGTGTTGGACTGGGGTGTACGAAGTCTAAAAATCTCTCAACACCAGGTTATAGTCCAACAGGTTTATTTGGAAGCTTTGGGAGTGCTGTTCCTTCAAGTGGTTGTGAAGTATAAGATCGTATGACACCAAATTTATTGCAAAAATTTGCACTGTGATGCAACTGAAATTATACATTGAAAATGACCTGGGTTGTTTGTTACATCACTAATCTTTTAGAATTACCATGTTGGTTATAGTTCTTTCATATGTAAATCCTAGGACTTTTTAAAGTTACATTCTCAAGTGAACTTTAGCAAAAGATAATTGTTGGGGGTGTGAGGCTTGTCTGTGCCCCAATATTCAGACTGATTCTATTTCTAAAAAAGATTTATAGAATCTTACATGGATTCGTGCTGTTTTTGAGCAAAATAAAATGTAACTTGGCAACTACAAATTCACCCCAAAAATTTGCTTGTGTGGAATGAGTGTCTGTGAGAAATGAGTGTAAATGAATATGTCTGAGAGGATGCATGTGTGTGGGTGTGTATGTGTGAGTGTTTGAGAGAGGGTCTGCACAAGTGTGTGGGTGTGTAGTGCTGTGTGATCACCTGTATTGTAACATGAACTCAAGGCCCCAGCTGAGACCATCCCCATGAGTACCGAAGTTGGGTATCAGCCTCTGCGTGGCTGCTTTGTGGTGTTGGCTGTTCCGAAGTCAGCCTTGGACGGTCACCCCAAGGACTGTGGTCGAATGTCCCGGACTGCTGAAGTGTTCTCTGCTGGGAGGGAACACTCTGGTCTGTTCATTGTTATGTGGTGTCCATTCATCCGTTGCTGTAGCTTCTGCTCGATCTTGCTATGTACAGTGATCAATCCTCTTTGTTACCTCTTCAAAAAACTTAATCAAATTAGTGAAACATGATTTCGCGTGCACAAAGTCATGTTGACTATCCCTAATCAACCCTTGCCTATTCAAGTGCATGTAAATGCTGTCCCTCAGGATCACCTCCAACAACTTGCCCACCAACTATGTCAGACTCGCTGGTCTATAGTTCCCTGGCTTTTCCTTACTGTCTTTCTTAAATTGTGGCACCACGTTAGCAAACCTCTAATTTTCCGGCACCTCACCAGTGACTATCGATGATCCAAATATCTCAACAAGGGACCCAGCAATTGCTTCCCATAGTTATTGGGTACACCTCATCAGGTCCTTGAGATTTATCCATCTTTATGCATTTTAATCCATCCAGCAAAACCACTCTGTTATATGGACATTTTTCAAGATGTCACTATATATTTCCCACATTTGATGTCTTCCATGTCCTTCTCCACAGTAAACACTAATGCAAAATACTCATTTAATGTATCTCTCATCTCCTGAGGTTCCACATGTGGGCTGCCCTGCTGATCTTTGAGGGGTCCTCTTCTCTCCCTGGTTACCCTTTTGTCCTTAATGTATTTCTCAAATTATTTTGGTCTATTTGGTCCTTGAGCTTTGCACTTCTATACAAGCAAAGAGTTCTAATCTTATTTATTTACCCAGTTCCTGTTTTCCTTCAGCCCTGTATCTACCATTAGAATTAGTATTGACATACTTGAACTACTAACTCTGGAAGTAAATTTCACATCCCTGTTTTTAAACCTCTTGCATTTAACTTTGAATCTCTCACAACTTGAACGGTCACTTTCTGGATGCAGGTTGCTTCCAACCTCCCATTCCTATCTTTAATTTTTAGCACTTTCCTAGTTGAACATGTTCATGAACCCTAATGAGTTGATGGTTAGAGTTGATTGGAGAAATCAATTTAGTATCAAGGGAAAGTATTAATGTAGGGGGTTTAAGGGCATATTGAATACACTAATGTTCAGTTTACTTTGGAATTGAGGTATCAAGCTGAAATAAATTCCTAGCACGTTATGCTGTACTCTCATTTCTTCCTTTTGTACATGTGTAATCATGCCTCAGTCTATTTACTATGGGACTTTAAAGTCGACACTGGAGTTGTTAGTACATGGAGTTGTCCGCTTACAAACTGCTGAGCAGTGGTGTTACAAAAGGATATTATAACATGGGTCCCTGTAACAAGTGCAAGTTGCAACAATTAATTGTAGACTTTCACTTGCATCCAAATCACAAGTTAATATTTTGCAGATGATCTCAAAACTGCAGTTTCTGCAAGATGTTCCCTGACATGTTGGTGGGATAAACTGCATTTTGCATTTGATTGGGGTCAAAGTGAAAGGTTAACTTCCTGCATAATGAACTATAAACACAAAGGACGTAATTGTATCGATAACAGATATTAATTTCAAAGAAGGGTTGTTAAAAAAACCGGCCTGGTTAGAAGGATGCTTAATTTGAAAGGTTCTATTGAAGCTTGTCTGACAGGTTTGAGATTCTTGCTCCCTATGTGGATGAGTGGGGTCTATCGAGAGTATGAGCAAACTGACCATGGTTCAGGGAGCCATTCAAGGATGGGAGAGAAAAGAGAAATGTACATGTAATCAAGAATGGTGGTCATGGGAATAGACAGTGTTCTCTGCAGCCAGAGTCGAAATTCCTGAAGGATGCCTTTCCTGTCTGGTGTCTGAGTGGGCAGGGGAAGATGCAGCTACCATGGTCCATTTAGGTACCAACAATATAATAGGAAAGAGCCTATTGAAGGAAATGAGCAACTCGAGGCTAAATTAAGAAAGTAGAACCAAAAAAGTGGCAATCTCTGGATTACTACCTGAGTCATGAGCAAATTGGTACAGAGTCAGTAAGATTGAAGAGGTGCATGGGGATTCCAACCGGGGTTTACAGATGCCACTTTTAAACTCTGGAGATCCAGGGGTATCTCATGTTTAGGGGACCTATTTAAAGATGGGGTCCTGATGTCCTTTGAACAGCTGCGTCAGAAATTCGGATTACCCAATGGAGACCTCTATTGATACTTCCAAATTCGAGATTATATACAGAAGAAGACTACGTTAATAGATAGTCTTTATAAATTAGATAGAGAATGTAATGTCCTACGACCAGTAGGGGTATCCTCCGTTAGTACTATTTATCATTTACTACATGAAGTAGTGTCGGGAGATATGGACAATCTGCTTAAAACATGGGATCAGCATTTGGGACTAGAAATCTCTATAGAAACGTGGAATGATATTTGGGAAAATGCTAGAAGAATTACTATCTGTAACAGAACCCAGGCTATCCAGCCGAAGATACTTCATAGGACCCATATAGCATCGGCTCGATTGGCAAAATTTAAGGCAGGAGCATCTCCAATGTGTCCCATATGCAAAATAGAGGTGGGCACTCTTGTACATTGCCTATGGACTTGTCATAAGATCCGTAGATATTGGACTAAAGTAGCAAGTACCCTGACAGATATTTTAGGAACGGAAATTAGAGTGGACCCTGTATCTCTCCTTTTGGGCTTTTCGAACTTTTCCTCCCTGGATACGCACGGGAAGAGACTATTTTCTATTCTCTCTTTCTGTGCAAGGAAAAATATTTTGGTGAACTGGGTGGCTGACGGCCCCCCTGGACTTTCAAATTGGCACAGATTAATTATGGAATATATTCCCCTTGACTTCCTTACAAATATGGTGCACCGAAAGACTGAATTAACTTATAAAATATGGCAGCCCTTTTTGAATTACATAAATGCAGATATTTCAGCCATCCTAACAAGGGCCTTTATTTAGTGAAGATTACAAACCTGGCTGCTCCGGGGCCCTTTGGGAGAGGAATCCCGCACGAATACGGCTTTTATTACATTTGATGTTAATACATTCCGAGCATGTAAGAGACTTAAGTATACACTCTGGTTAGTTATAGGTTAGATTAGTAGAAAGTTGAGTTTTTTTTAAATTTTATTTTGGTTTTTGTTTTTTTTTCTTTCCTTTGTTAAATTTTGACTATTGTATATTTGATTTAATTGTACATCAATGTTTGTATTTGAGAGTTTTGTTTATTTTTATAAACTTGCAAAAATGTTAAATTTCTAATAAAAATATCTATTTTAAAAAAAAAGATTGAAGAGGTGAACATGTGGCTCAAACATTGTGGGAGAAAGCAATTTGAATTCATGGGACATTGGCACCAGTACTAGGGAAGGAGGGAGCTGTTTCAATGAGACAAGCCATATAGAGGTTTATAAAATGAGGGGCATGGATAGGATAAATAGACAAATCTTTCCCCTGGGGTGTGGGGGTGTGTCCAGAAGTAAGGACAGAGGTTTAGGGTGAGAGGGAAAAGATAGGAGACACCTAAAGGACAACATTTTCATACAGAGGGTTGTGTGTGTGTCGAATGAGCTGCCAGAGGAAGTAGTAGAGGTTGGTACGATTACAACATTTAAAGGCATCTGGATGGGGAAATGAATAGGAAAGGTTTAGAGGGATATAGGCCAAGTGCTGGCAGCTGGGACTGGATTAGGTTAGGGTATCTGGTTGACATGGACGAGTTGGACTGAAGGATCTGTTTCTGTGTTATACATCTCTATGCCTATATGAACTGAATCATGCAAGGATCAGAGTCCTGGCAAATTGTAAAAGAGGGTTGTGGATAGGGCTTTAAAGTAAATGGAGTGTGGGTTCAGTTGCATGAAAAATTATGCTAAAAGATAAGGGGGGGGGGTGTGCTTGACATGCTGTGGGAACTTTAATAACAAGTAATTGGGTAGAGTATAAAAAGGATCAGGAATCTAACTTTGGGCACACTTGAAGGGATGACTGAGAAGGGGGCAGTCAATGCAAGATAAAGTGTGTTGTACTTCAATGCATGCAGTATACAAAATAAGATGAATGAGCTGCAAGCACAGATTGAAATCGGCAGGTACAATGTTGCGGGTATCACACGTGGCTGCAAGAGGATTAGGACTGGGATCTAAATATCTAAGGCTACATGTCCTACTGAACAGATACGTAGATGAGCAGAGGTGAGAGTTGTCTTGTTAGTAAGAAATTAAATTAATTGACAGCAAGGAGTGATCTACAGTTGGAAGGTGGAACCGAAGTGGGAAGTGTTGAGGAACTGCAAAGGAAAAACCACCAGGAGTTGTGTACAGGCACCTAGCAGTAATTAGAATGTGATCCAGAAAATAAATTAGGAAATGGGAAAAGTATGGAAGAATTATTACAATCGAGGGATCTTCAATATGCAGGTAGACTCAGAAAATCAGATTGTTAGCAGATTTCAAAAGGAATTTGCAGAATGTCTGCAAGAATGTTTTTTTGGAGCAGCTTATGATAGAATCCACAAGGGAACAGGCAATTCTGAATTGGGTGATGTGTAATGAGGCAGATTTAATTAGGAGCTTAAGATGAAGGCGTCCCTCGGGCAATGATAATGTGAAAGAACTCAAGCTGCAGTTTGAGGGGGAGAAGCAGAATCAGATGGAGCGTTATTACAGCTGGGGAAAAGTAACTACAAAGACATGAGGGAAGAACTGGCCAGAGTTTATTGGAAGAGGAGCCTTGTAGGGAAGACGGTGGAGTAGTAATGGGTATAGTTCAAGAGGCACAACAGAAATTCATCACCACAAGGAATTAGAAACCTGCTCGGGAGGATGAAACAAACCATGGTGGGTGAAGAAAGTCAGGGACAGCACGAAAACAATAGAAATAGCCTACAGTGTGGTGAAGATTAGTGGGAAGCCAGGAGATTGGGAAGCCTTTTAAAAAATTAATCGAGGAGGGAGAAGATGAAATAGGAGGTAAAGCTAGCTAGTAATCTAAAAGAAGATTGCAAGAGTATTTTAGATTTGCAAAAGTGGACATTGGATCACTGGAAAATGAGGCTGGAGGAATACTGGGAACAAAGAAATAGCAGAGGAACTGAATAGATATTTTACATCAGTTTTCACAGTGGAAGACTCCAGCAGCACACCAGAACTTGGAGAGTCAGGTGTTTTGGTCATCTCTAAGGAGAAGGAGCTGGGGAAACTGAAAGGTCTGGAGGTGCATAAAACAATCAGACCAGGTGGATTACACCCAAGGGTTCAAAGCAGATAGCTGAGGAGATTGTGAAGGCAATGGTGGTGATCTTTCAAGAATCGGAGTCAGGGAGCATCACTGAGGACTAGAAAATGGCTAATGTAAAAGCCCCTGATTAAGGGATGGAGGAGACTGGAAACTACTGGCCGATTAGTCTGACCTCAGTTGTTGGTAAGATTTTAGTCTGTTATTTAAGAACAAAGTTGTAGTTTACTTCAAAGTCAGCGCAGCTCCTTCAAAGGTAATGCCTGACAAATCTGTTACAATTCTTTGAAGAGATAATGAGCAAGTTAAACAAGGGAGAGCCAGTGGACATGATGTATTTGGATTTCCAGGCTGTGTTTGACAAGTTGCTGCATATGTGGCTCTGAACTAAAATCCCATGGTGCAAGAGGCAAGGTGCTAGCATGGATTGAGGATTGGCTGACTGGCAGAAGACAGAGATGGCGATTTGCTCTCGCTCGCGCTCTCTCGCTCGGTCTCACTCTCCCCCAGGAAGGCAGCCAGTGACTAAGAAATTCCGCATGCGTCCGTCTTGGGACCACAAGGTTACACATTAACAGTATGAACTAAGGAACTGAGGGTATTGCTAAATTTGCAGATTACATAAAGATAGGTGGAGGGATAGAAAGTATTAAGGAAGTGGGGAGGCTGCAAAACGACTGTGGCAGGGTGGGAGAGTATGTAATGGTAGAATGCAGTGGGGAAGCGGTGAGAGGTTATACACTTTGGTAGGATAAATCGAGGTGTGGACTATTTTCTAAATGGGTCAAAGTTTCACATCTGAAGCATAAAAGAACTTGAGAATCCTGAACTAGGAGTTCCTTTTGAAGTTAGTATGTATGTTCAGTTGGCGGTTTGGAAGGCAAATGGAATGTTAGCATTAATTTCAAGAGGACTAGAAAACAAGATCATAGATGAGCTGCTGAAGTTGTATAAGACTCTGGTGAGACTGCAAATGGGTATATTGAGAGCAATTCTGGGTGATGTATTTAAGGAAGGATGTATTTGCTTTGGAGGTGGGCCAGAGACAACCTTCAAGAGTGATTCTGGGGATGAAGGGCTTGTGTGAGAAGCAGTTGACGACTCCAGGTCTCTGCTTGATGGAGTTGACAAGGATGAGGGGGGGTCTGATTGAAACTTAGAATACTGAGGGGCCTGGATAAAGGTGACTTGGAGAAGATCTTTCCACTAGTAGGAAAGACTAGGATCTGAGGGCACTGTCTCAGAATGAAGGGATGGCCATTTAGAATGAGACCAAGAGGAATTACTTCAGCTATAGAGTGGTGAATCTGTGGAACGTATTGCCGCAGAGGGCTGTGGAGGCCAAGTCACTGACTGCATTTCAGACAGAGTTATTGATAGTTAAGGGGATCAAGAGTAATGGGGAGAAAGCAGAAAAATGGAGTTGAGAAACCAGTCAGCCGTGATCAAATGGTGGGGCAGACTCAATGAGCCAATTGGCCTAGTTCTGCTCTGATATCTTAAGTCACAGCAAATTGTGTCATTATCACTTAGCCACTTTCGTACTGAAAATTATGTTTAAATCTTTACATTGTGATAAGGCAGAATGCATTTCAATCAAAGTGAAAATTGTCTGAATGTAACTGTTGCCTTTCCCTCTACAATATAGCAAGAAATTGAGAATTTTAAGAAGTTGACTGTCATTAGTAAAGAACATTTCGATACCCTAGCACCTGAACCACCAGTTGACACAAACCAGGAGGTGCCTCCTGCACCACCAAAGGCCCAAGGTAAGATCAGTATAGTCTGTACCAAACATCTAATTCTTGATCCGAGTACTTATTTTAAAAAAAAAAGTTTATTCCTGTTCCTATTCTTAATTAATTCAATCATGGGTGAATTGCATTTTTTTAAAGAAGTGCTGAGTGATGTATCTTACCTGCTTTCACTTCTGAAGTAAACTCAATTTATGATTTGAAGCAGATCACATTTACTGCATTATAGTTGCAATGTATTAAAATTGGCCTTTTATGGTCATTAATTGAGGTGAATCAAATAACTATTGACATGCTTGCAGAAATAAGTATCTTTTTATGCAAGAGAATCTATGAAGTAGTAAGACAGGGAGCAGTAGTGTTGCTGTTAAGCTACTGGGCTAGTGATTCAGTTTAAAATTTCACCAAGGTTGTTTGTAAATTTAAGTTTCGTTTAACTAAAACAGAGTTTGGAATAGAACGTTGTTATCAATGGAGACCCACTGATCCGACCATCACATGGTAGCAGCTTCAGCATAAAATTTTGACAGTAACACTGAGTTAACACTCTAGGTGCTGAAATTGGAATAGTTGCTCCTCAGGCTGGTCAAGCCATAGGCTGATCAAGCAACAGGCTGACATAAATGGTACTTCTAATTAGTGTTAACCAATGTCCCTGGTTTCACCATTACCATACACTGGTATGCGCTATCCAAAAACCGGATATCTGGTCTGAATAGTCATGAAGGAGGGACCCAAGGAGTTTTTAACACTCTGCCATTATTGCTATGACTATCTCCTGGTTGCCACTTGGCTGCTCGTACCTCTGCTGCTTAACCAGGAGGTCCTGAGGCGTAGTAGTAATATCAGTACATGTGGGCCAGTGGCCACAAGTTCCACATCAGGACATGGTGGTTACAGGAGGAGTGTTCATGAAGCAGTTCAGCAAGCTGATGATCAGCTGAGAAGCCATCTGCCACCTCCCCAGTTCCCCAAAAGGAAGAAAAATTGAGAGAAGATTCACGGGTTTTTTTTTTGTTTTAAAAATTACTCCTTTTAGGTCTGAGTAGTGAAAGCCGATGTATGTGTATAGTGAGTGGGAAACTTCAATGAAACACAATTGATTTTTTTGAAGTATGCTAAAGCAAGCATACTCAATATTTTTGTGTAACCACTTTTGTGAAGGACCCAAAAGGGTCCTGGTTATGGGTGGATTGTTTAGGAACCAGAAACTATCATGTAGTTTGAAGGGAATACATGACATTATACACATGGACCAATATTCAGCCACTAGAAATAACTCTGGTAATATTCAGCATTTGGCTCCAAACCTGATTTCAGCTTTGGTCCTAAGGTGGATAAAGTTGAATTCCCAGAGTTAAGGTGATAAGACTACTCTTAACATCAAGACACCAACAGTCCAAATGTTACTTCAGTCTGAGAAAATGAAGTATTACTGTCAAGCTGTAAAGTTGAGGGGCTTCTCAGTTATGTATTTACATTGGAGAAGTCTACATTGCCTTCGTTTTTAAAAAGTTCAAGAGATTTGATAGGGTTGCTCAATCGTGAGTTCTAGATAATAGATGGAGAGAAACCATTCCATTGGTAGCATTGACTCAGCAGCTAAATGTAAAACGTTTTGTGTAGTGAACAATTAGGAAATGGAATGCAACATTTTTTAAAACCAAAGTGGCCAAGACTACCATAGAGTAGCCAAAATCTGAGCTCCATAATTTGTTTGGTCCAGGGCAGATTTTAACAATGACCATCGTTTCCAATCTATACTCCAAGCTCCTTTCCATGATCATCAAAGTTAACCCTTTCCCTGGAAACATGAGATTAGTCTGGATTTTGTTATCTCAACTTTTAGTGTCACATTTGATCCCAAGATTAGCTTTTGATCTTGTTTGTCACCCCTAAGGCTACACATTTCCACCTTTAACATCCTCCAATTTTACTCCATCTCAGCTGAGCTACTGCTAAAGCTCTTTGTTCATTATTTCTTTACTTGCAGCTTCGACTATTCAAATCCTCTCTTTGCTTGTCTTCCTGCTAACCTCTCTGATTTTGAGGTCATCTGGAACTCCTCTTGACTTAATTTGTGCGGTCCAGCTGTCATGTTTGCTTGACTGCATTGGGTTCCAACTTGACTTGAAAATTCTCTTCCTGGTTACGAATTAAGTGTCATCCCCTCCTATCTCTATAGGTTTTTTAAGTCCTTTGCCTCCCTGAGATGCATCTAAATCTGAATTATGTGTGCACGTGCACCCCCCGCCGCCCCAACAAATGGATTTTAAATTCTCTATTTCTTTTGCACTTTGACCAGTCTCCAATCAATGGAATATCCTGCCAATTATCCACAGCCTGTATACTGCATTTTCTTCCTTTTATGGTGCTCCTTAAAACTTATCAATTTGAAAACACTTGGTCATCTGATTTGTATGAAGCACTTTGCGAAATTTCCCCATGTTAAAGATGGTGTATAAATATAAGCTGTTGTTGGATGCAGAATGAATCAACGTTTTTAAACAAGAAATGGCTGAATAGTTGTGGAGAATGAAATCACAGGGCTAAAAAGAAAATGAACTGTGTGCAACTAGATGAACTGGTGTTACAAAGAACCAGCATTGAAAAAATGATGAGATGTCCAACACTGCTGTAATGGTTTCACAATGGTGTCGTTTTCAAATATGCATGTAGTTCCATTTTTAAATGCTATTGTTAACCACATTTCTCATATACTTCAGATCGTTGTAACTCACTCATTTTATAATTTTTTCCCTTTTTAAAATTTTTTTTCCAGCTATCTTTGATTAGTCCCTCGGTTACCAACTTTAATTTCCATTGTGAAATATTTTTCCTTTCATAATGTACAACAATTTTAAAAGCATTTACATTGTGAGGAAATGCAGCAAAAATTTATTGAAAGCCAGTCATATTTAAAAGTAGCTTTTTTTTTGATAAGAGTTTCTGAGGGTAATACAGTTGATGTGGTGTTTGCAAACACTTGCAAAAGGTGTTTGATAAAGTACCATAGTACACTGTCAGTGACACTGCAGCCATGGGAATAAAGGTCACATTAGCACAATGTGATACATTTTGGGAGGAGGAAAAAGCAAAGGGAATGTGAACTAAAGGATAAAATTCTAAAGGAGCAGCAGGAACAGAGAAACCTGGAAGTATATATGCACATTGAACGGCTTCAGGGCACATTGAAAGGGTGGTTGAAGCAGGACACAGTGACGCAGTGGTAATGTTACTAAACTAGTAATTCAAAGGCCCAGGCCAAGGTTCTAGGTTTCATAGGTTCAGATCATACCATGGTGGGACTTAAAATAAATTACTGAAGTCTAGAATCTGTTTCATCGTGACCGTTGCTGCCATTGGTTTATCATTCAAAAATATGATTCACTATGTCCCATATGGAAATAATTCTGCTATTCTTATCTGGACTGGTCCTGATCTGACTCTAGGCCTATAGCAATATGATTTGATTCTTAATTGCCCCTTGAAAAGGCACAGCAAACTACTACTTTTTTGAAAATGGTCTAGATCATGGGCTGCTTCATTTGTTATTGAGTAGAAAAATATGCAAGTTGGAATTAAACTTTATTGAACACTAACTCAGCATCTGCTGATCGCAATAGTTTAGGATGGAAAAGCTTTAGCCGACGTAGAAAACTGTTAATAGAAATGGTTGTAGCAATGAGGGACTTTAGAGAAGCGTGAGCTGAGAAAATTGAGGTATTTGAGATAGTGACCTGGGATTCAAATTTGAATTTAATTCTGAAAAAATCTGGAATTGAGTCCAGTGATATCTGTGAATCCACTGTCAATCGTTGGAAAAACCCATTTGATTCACTAATTCCTTTTGGGAAGGAAACTGCCATCCTTCTCTGGTGTGGCCTAGATGTGACTCCAGACCCACAGCAATATGGTTGACTCTTAGCTGTCCTTTGGGCAGTTAGGGATGGGTATTAATGTTGCCTAACCAGTTGTCCTCATCCAATGAATAAAAAAAAATGCTGAGTTGATGAAGCATAAGTAAACTGTATTCTTAAGACTGAATATGGTTAAAATTTACAAACATTGCTTGAATGCTAACCAGCCTCCCTTTTGATCCTTGACTTTAAAATATTCATCAAGTACCATTTTTACATATTTTGAAGTGCATAACTGAGAATTTATGAACATTCACCCATGAATTTAAGGTGAGAAGGGAAAGATTTAAAAGGGACCTAAAGGGGCAAATCTTTCATGCGGAGAGTCGCACGTGTATGGAATGAGCTTCTAGAGGAAATAGTGGAGACTGGTACAATTACATTTTAAAAGGCATCTGGGTGGATACATGAATAGGAAGGGCTTAGTGGGATGCTGCCAAATGGGACTAATTAATTTAATTTAGTATTTCTGGTCAGCAAGGACAATTTGGACAAAGGGTCTGTTTCCATGCTGTACATCTCTATACCTCTACGACCAGAATGTAAAAGACAGTGAAGCCTGATTTTAAGCACTTCTGTATCTGAAGAAAAACATGGCTACTATTTAAAACATGTGTTGAAGAGATGAATTTTGAATTACTTGTGTCTGACAGATTATGCAGAAGAGTTAGCCAACAAGCTGTTTGGTGTTGCAGAGCCACCATCATCAAACCTAGCCCGTTCTTTACCTACAACTGTACCAGAATCTCCAGCATGTTCAGCCAGAACCCCAAAGACTCCACGTACACCTAGGCTACAAGATCCCAGTAAGACACCACGATTTTATCCTGTCGTCAAAGAAGGAAGGCCTTTAGACATTGAGGTACGATAAATATTTATTATCCTTTTCTGGCTAGAAACACAATAAAGTAAAAAGATACGACATTTTTGGTGCAAAGTTTCTCCATATTTTAAAACCGTGAAAGTCTTGCTTTTTAATGCTTATGCATCACTTGAGTGCTCATTTAAATTTTAAAATGCTCTTTATTAGTCAATTTTTTTTATTTAAGATCATTCATCAAATCCAAATTTTCCCTGAGTAGCATGTATTGTATCATTGCACCAGGGTCTAGAATAATATTAGGTTGATTATTGCTGGAAAAAAGACAACTTGCTAACCAATCTGCACTTCCCTTTCTGGTAAAGTAAATGTTGGTTTCCTCTTCAAGAAAAGGTAGAGGAGCTTAATATTATTTTAAATGCAGAAAGGTACAGAAAGAGATATATAGAAGTCTTTTTCCATGAATCACAAAGCTAGAACCCAAGTAATAGGGTAGACAAATTTCTATTCATTCTAAAAGAATGAAGTATAAAAGTAGGAGGTCTTGCTAAACTAGATTAAGCACCATTCAGATCACAAATGGAATACTGATAGGTGGGGCTCCGATATCCAAAAAAAATACACTGATATTGGTGACAGTCCACAGTAAGTTCACCAGGTTAATACCAGATATGGAGGGACTGTATTATGGCAAGAGATTGATTAGGCTGGGCCTGCCCTCTTTGGAAGTTAGAATGTGAGGCAACTTGATTGAAACATACAAGATTCTTAGGATAAATGCAGAAATGTTGTTTCCTCTTGTGGGAGAGTCTAGGACCAGAAGGTATAATCTGAGTAAGGTGTTGCCCATTTAAGACAGAAGTGAGGAGAAAGCTTCTGAGAATAATGAATCTGTGGAATTCTTTTATTTCAGAGGACTGTTGAGGCTAGCTCCTTAAGTATATTCAAGGTTGAAATGGACGTTTTTAAAAATATTTTAAGGGAGTCTGATTGAGATGACAAGGGAGGAAAGTGGGTTTGAGTATTATCAGCCATGATCTCATTGAACATTGGAGCACACGAGATGAATGGCCTACTTCTTCATCTTATGGAGTGCAAGATGAAACACTGACAAAACATCCCTTTGTTTTCAGCGATATTCCAGTTTTGTAGCATTTGAAAGACTGTTTGTTTGAGACATGAAAATGTAATATCTCAATTTGGATACTATCCTTTTATTTTTTCCCCCTCTTGTGTCTCTATTGTCTTAACATCTATGGGTATAATGAAGTAAAAACATTTTAAGTCGTCTTAAGTCCTTTTGTAATAATTACAAAGCAGTATTTTGTCTTCTAGAAAATGAGTTAACTTCCTAGGAAACAGTAGCCCTCATGAAATTCATAATTCAAAGACTTCCACAAAATAGAAAATCTTTTTAGAATCTGTACTATACATATGATGCCACTTAATATCATCAGGCAGTTCTAATAAATTCTGAAATTATGTTGCAAACTCAAGTAACATCATATCTATTACCATATCAATGGCAATACATCCCTATTTAACCTCATAATCTTTTTACCTCAAGCCCTTTCTGACCTCATAGTGACTTGGCCCAAATACATGATGTGAATGAGTACACTGAGGGTAATGTGTAACTTACTGAGGCAGAAGCTAAGCTATTGGTAGTTTTTAAAACTCCAAGGTGATTGCATTTGCAGGCACCAAGGAAAAGAAAAACGAGGCATAGTTCAAATCCACCACTTGAATGTCACATTGGCTGGGTTATGGATTCAAAAGAACACAGACCAAGAACACCATCTGTTAGGTAAATGCTTTTGTTTATATCATTTATTAATCGTCTGGTACATTAAACATTTTAAAAAGCCTAGGAATATAATACAATTGCAAACTAATACAGAGGAACCTCGATTATCTGGCGTTCAATTATCCGAATATCGGATTATCCAGCAAGATCGCAAGGTCCTAATGCTCCACTCAATTGTTAAACAGCATTCAGTTATCTGGAATGCGATTAAGCGAGCGAAATACTGCTTGCCTGTGTCCTGTGGATAATCAAGGTTCTTCTGTATAGTGATGTTGCTACTTGCATTGTAGCATTAACTTTACAAAAATGTTTAGATAGCTTATATCAATTGAATAAATAACAATTTTGTAACTTGTCCATGAAAGAAGAAAATACAACCATATGTTCAATAATTGTAACATATTTACATAACATTAACATTTGTTATAGCATTATCAGTAAGTTAAATTTAATTGACTCTTTTATTTAGTATTTATACTGAATTTTTAGACAATTCAGTTGTGTATGCTACTGAAAGTATTACTGATACACAATCTACTTATGTTTTTGAATATTGCTACTTTGTGACAACATGTATTTTGTAATATTACCTCTGTAAAATTTAGTCTAATAGTGAAGCAGTTCTTTAGGACGTTTATAAAAAAAAAATCAGCATTTAAGTTGCAGATGTCATGATGTCTGTTCTAATTACTTAATTAATTACTTAATTGGTAACTTTGTTTGTGCAACCATAACATTCCAAATTTATTTTGAACCCATAATGCTGAGCAGTTACTTGTACCTAATTTCGTAAGTTCGCAAACTCCCTTGTTTGGAACCAGTCAATTGCCAAAATGTCCTGGAAAAATAAATTCTATCATTCCGGAGCGTTTTTTTTTTCCCCCACTTTCATGTTTGCCTTTTAAGTCATTCACTGTTGGACTTTAATGTAATTCCAAGGTACTAAAAATAATTAAATATTAAACTTGTTTCAAATTATCACATCTGAAGAATTCATCAATTATAGCAAGTGTAATATTTCAAACTAAGTTTCTTTTTGTTCCTTTATAGTAACAATAACCTACTTGTTTCTTGAAATCGTCACAAATCCTTGATTCAGGAACTAGTCCTTTAGATTGGAAATATTTCTGTGTCCTCTTATTTAGGAATAGTGAGAGGAGCACCAAGGAAACTATAGATTGGTGAGCCTACCATTTCTTGTGAGGGAAATTGCAAATCTATAATAAAGATTCAATGTTTGGGCTCTTCCAGTAGTCTGATACCTTCTCTACCTCTGGATTGGCAGGTTTGCCATAAGGTTCTGCTTGTCAGAGAGCTGTCATAAGTGTTGAATTAGTTGATTAAAAATATTTACTTTATTTATTATTTAGTGAGGTAAACCACTTTTCAGGTTTGCTGATGACACACACAGACAACACTGTAAATAATGCAAATTTACAAAGAAAAACTGATGGTTTAAGAGAATGAGTAAAATTGTAGGAAATCAATTTCCTATGCAGGTAAATCAGATCATCATTTTGGACCCAGGATAGGATAGAGAACTTTATAAATGGTGCAAATCTAGAAACAGTGGAAGTCAAAGAGACTTGACCGATACTGCTTGCCATGATATATGAAAAGCCAAAAGTTCAGAAAGTTAGAAATTATACTCCAACTAATCAGGATTTTATTACAACTGAAGTACCGAGAGAAGTCCTGGGCATAGGAAAACCATTGGATTTAGTGTCTTTGAGGGGTTCAACATAGATATATCAATATGATGCCTGGTCTTCAAGCAGTACCTGCACAAATTCGATATGTATTCCTGGAATTTGGATAGTTATGGGGAAGTTTGATATTAACGTTCTCAAAACTGATGTGAGAAAATACTATTGCAGGTTGGAAACTTTTAAATTAGGAACATTTGTCAAGATAAAATGGAGCCAGGCCTTTCAGAAGTGAAATTCGGATGCTCATCCATACACAGGATGGTAAAAGTTTGAAACTCTTTTGCAGTCAACAGGTAGTACCGGAAACATGGCTGATTTCAAATCTGAGGTGGTTAGATTTCTGTTAATCCTAGTTATTTAGGTACATTGGCAGTTGAGACAGATCCGCCACGATATCATTGAAAGCCAGTGCCAGGGGCTAAAAGTCTATTTTAAGCCAACACGAAAGTTACAAATGGTTCTAATTATTGGAAACAGGAATCAAGATCTGGGGATTTGGCCAGTTTTGTGTGTAAGTTTAAAACAATATTCAACTGCTGCAAAAGATAGTCTTGAATGTCCTTAGAATTCTGTGTTTTTGCGTGCTCGATTGGCTGATGTATGACTAGTTATGCTGAGGAAACCAGCAGAGACTAACAAAAATGCCTGCCAGAAAAGTGGCGTGTCTACAACCCAGGTATTGTATTATATCCATAAGAAACATAATGGTGAGAAAATGTTAAGGAAAATAAAACTTCATTCCTAGCTTTGAAATTGTTTTTGTCCACTTAGTAGTTCAAATGCCAGTCCTTCAGAAGGCACACCATTTGTTGGAAGTTATGGCTGTACACCAAACTCTCTACCTAAGTTCCAGCATCCTTCCCATGAGCTTTTAAGAGAAAATGGCTTCACTCAAGAAGTTTACCACAAATATCGTCGAAGATGTTTGAACGGTAAGCCTTTTTCCTATATTTCATATATTAGGAGGTTGGATAATTTTGAATACAGGGCATTTAAAGGATGTATTCCTCAAAAGTAGTAGTTCTTTTCTTACCGGTTTGGACAATTTGTTTTTTATTTCAAGGTATCTTTGTAGCTTTAAATGAACCCTTAATGAAGGTTTTTACTTCTAATGTACAGCTGAGAAAGGAAAAATAAGTTGTGACAGAATGTTTTTGCGTGTTCTAGTAGTAGTCGAGAGTGTGGTGCTGGAAAAGCACAACAGGTCGGGCAACATCCAAGGAGCAGGAGAATTGACATTTCGGGCATAAACCCTTCAGCAGGAACGAAATGTCGATTCTCCTGCTCCTTGGATGCTGCCTGACCTGTGCTTTTCCAGCATTTCACTCTCGACTCTGATCTCCAACGTCTGCAGTACTTGCTTTCTACCTGTTGTAACAAGCAATTGTATATGTCACTGAACGTTTTGTAGCCTTGGTTTTAACTCAGAAGATTGCTTTATAATTTGGTAATAGCACATTAATGTTGCTTACAAGTGATACTGAATTCTAAGCTTTTTGTCTTGAAATAGCACTGAATTCATTCATTGGCACTGAAATGCAAGCGAACAAATGTTTGAAAGTTGTTAGGAACAATGTAGAACTGTAATCTTAATTATGTTTTTTTAATGAAGGGGAAACCTAATTTTCAGGCTGTTGTGAGCTTGGTGCCAAGAAGTTGATTAGGGATAGCTAAAATGGTTTTGTGAAGGGTAGGTCGTGCTTCACAAACCTTTATTGAGTTCTTTGAGATGGTGGATGAGGGTAAAGTAGTTGTTGTGTACATGGCATTTGATAAGGTTCTCCACGGTAGGCTATTGCACAAAATATGGAGGCATGGGATTGAGGGTGATTTTAGCAGTTTGGGTTAGAAGCTGAAAGAAGACGGGGTGGAGGTTGATGGGAAATGTTCATCCTGGAGTTCAGTTACTAGTGGTGTACCGCAAGGATCTGTTTCGGGGCCACTGCTGTTTGTAATTTTTATAACTGACCTAGATGAGGGCATAGAAGGATGGGTTAGTAAATTTGTGGATGACACTAAGGTCAGTGGAGTTGTGTATAATGCTGAAGGATGTTGCAGGTTATAGAGAAACATAAGCTGCAGAGCTGGGCTGAGAGGTAGTAGCTGGAATTTAATGCAGAAAAATGTGAGGTGATTCACTTTATAAGGAGCAACAGGAATAGAGTATACTGGGCTAATGGTAAGATTCTTGATAGTGTGGATGAGCAGAGAGATCTTGGTGTCCATGTGCATAGATCCCTGAAAGTTGCTACCCAGTTTGATAGGGTTGTTAAGCCATATGGTGAGTTAGCTTCTATTGGGAGAGGGACCGAGTTCAGGAGCTACAAGGTAACGCAGCTGGAGAAAGCTCTGGTGCAGCCACGCTTGGGGTATTGCATACAGTTCTGGTCACAGCATTATAGGAAGGATATGGAAGTTTTGGAAAGGGTTCAGGGGAGATTTACTAGGATGTTGCCTGGTATGGAGGGAAGGTCTTAGGAGGAAAGGCTGAGGGACACGAGGCTGTTTTCGTTAGAGAGAAGGTTGCGAGGTGTCTTAGAGGCATATAAGATAATCAGAGGGTTAGACATGGACAGTGAGAGCCTTTTTCCTCAGTTGGTGATGGCTACCACAAAGGCACAAAGCTTTAAATTGAGTGGTGATAGATATAAGACAGATGTCAGAGAGAGTTTCTTTACTCAGAGTAGTAGGGGCATGGAACACTGCCTGCAACAGTAGTAGACTCACCAACTTTACAGGCATTTAAATGGTCATTGGATAAGCATATGGATGAAAATGGAATAGTGTGGCGTAGATGGGCTTCAGATTGATTCCACAGGTCAGTGTAACGTCGAGGACCAAAGGGCTTTAATTGCGCTGTTATGTTCTGTATGGAGAAGCCAATCAGAGTCTCTGGGTGCATAGACTTCTAATGAGGTTTTACAGCTCGGAAGTGAAGAAATAGGGATTAGTTATCTTTTGGTGCATTTTTGCAAAAGGTTTGGGGATTTTAAAAAAATCTCCCAGCAACAGGGATTGAGAGACACAGAACTCCAGAAGCAAGTAGTCTTTGTATATTCTATGTCAGAGAGTGGAGGTAATAGTTTTAAACTCCTTGGTATGAAATCCTGCAGAACTGCTGGAAATGTTTTCAGGAAATTCATGTTTGTTCTGAGATCTATGTAATAATGAGCTTAGTTTGCGTCTCAGCGAAAGATACTAGCTGAAGATAAAGTATCTAGTGAATGTGCAGAAAGTTGTCAGAAGGAAACTAGTTACAGTTGTGTCAGCTTGAGCAAGAAATCTTGGTCTGGATGTGGTGGTAGCTTTTGCTTGGGTTGTGGAGTTTGTAAGGGTATTGCTGGGGTAGAGAGTGTGTGGTTTTGAATCCTTTTCTGGTGTTTGTAACAAAATCTTTCTATTTTCCACAATGGAGTGTTGAGTTCTTTATCAATTCAGTATTGTTTGTTAAAAAATTACACTGACAAACTCCTAGAGAATATGTTCAATAGCAAACTGATGTGGTTTAGAATAAATCACAAATACCAAATTAGGGTTGATCAATCCAGGCTTTGGTCTAGGACCTGATTTACCCAGTATTCATATCAATTGGGGTCTTAAATGACGGATCAGAAATCCTTGAATTTGATATATATATGAATCCTTAAGTACCAACAGGTTTTTGGGATAGCAATGTGAATTGCCATGTAACATGTTATGTAGTTTGGAATTTTAAAGATGTTTTAGATTATGTTATTAAAACATTTTGGGAGTAGATGATGTCATACTGGATCTTGTGAGCATGATATAAGTATCATGATTAACATTGCTCTGTTTTCAATTCTAAATGCTATCTAAAATTGATGTATCAAAGCTACAATTAGATAAGATTTAATTGAAAATGGATAGAGAATATTTTAAAATTTTTGAAATTACAAGAGGAGAGGAAAAACATGGAAAGGAAATGGAAAACATTGAACCCCAAAGAGAGAAAGAAATCAGACAGTGTGGCATAGTTAAAGAAAAGCTTGGGGTAAAGGAAGAAAGCAGAATTCAAAGTATGATTCTGATTGCACTGAAGAATTTGATTTAACTAAAATGTTTGGTTAGTACCTAAAATTTAGTATGGTGTTGAAAGATAATTAACCTTTTTTTTAAAAAAAAAAGCCAACATTGAAGTGCCAAAAGATGCTTGAATCTTAATGTTAGTGACCAGATAAACACAACTATGAATATGTATACCACTAGTGTTTAGGGAGAATATTCAAACACTATGTAGTCATTAAAAAGGTAGAACTTAATGCAGATGAGTTTGTCTCTGAAGGTAATCAATTAAATGCCTATTCGTGAACTTGTACAATTTTTAAGAGAAAGCAATGCTGCGATTTCTGTGGATTTGCTCATAGCAATTAGAAGAAACTTCTGAGAGTGAGAGGAAAATATGATGGAAGTATTCCAAATTAATATTGTAGTAATTCGATCTATTTAGGTGAGCACCAAGTATCAACGATCTGAGCAGCAGCAGTTCTGATAGGTGCCTATGACCCCTCACATTTGAAATAGCTATATGGGAATTGACAAGGGATTGGGAGGGATAGAAAATCTTTAAGGAAAAGAACTTCGGTAAAATGGAAGGAAGTATTGTGAATGAGTCTGACATAGAATCAAAGAGATGTACAGCACGGAAATAGATCCTTCGGTTCAACTTACCCATGCCGGCCAGATATCCTCTCTCAAATCCAGTCCCATTTGTCAGTGTTTAGTCCATGTTGTTATGGACCAAGCTAGACCCCCTCACAACGTATGAAGACCCTAACTTTTCTAGTTACTTTAGGCAGATGTATGGTGGATATCCCAGGAGTGATGCAGCTGGTCACACCACTTGGCTTCGAGTAAAACAATGTATTTACGCACCATCGAATGAAACACAAACAAAAGAAAACAGAATTTAGTCTAACAATGTTTGAAAACCTGACCAACACTACATCCCTTACAACTTAAGGAAGAGCTGTTCCGATTTCCTGCAACATCCCATAAACACACCCCTTGGCCGAAAAAAGGTAAATGCAAACACAGATTCTGACTGGAGAGATATTCGGGAGGGTGGGGGGGTGGGTGCGGAATTGGAGTGAGAGGATGAATCAGGGATCATTTGCTGAAACATGGAACCTCTTTCCACTGCAGTTGTTTCTCAGAGCAGCAGCTTCGGGACTGCTTACTAAAACCAAACCAAACCAGGAAAAAAAACTGACCTGGGAGAACTGGTCACTCCCGTTCATTGTACACGTGTTTTTTTAAAAATTGTAAAAGCCTTTCCCTGATTGTTGTCATAGGCAGTATTTGTTTGCCGTAAGCAAAGACCCCAAATCCCAGAAAAATCTGAACCTCTACCTTTTACAACCCCCCTTTGGGGAAAGAAAACCCCACTGATAACATAACTTTGTTAAAGGAGCAGCATCGTCATAATATCCCTTTTAAACTCTTCCTATTCCTATTCATCCAGATGCTTTTAAATGTTGTTATTGTACCAGCCTCCTTCATTTCCTTTTGCAGTTCATTCCATACATGCACCACTGTCTATGTGGAAAAAGTTGCCCCTTAGGCCTGTGTTAAATCTTACGCCTCTCACTGTGTTTAGCCCGTCTTCTCTAACACAGAAGTAATAAACCCATCCTGAGTTGACAGAACTTCATCAAACAGTTTACTCTGAAACTGGATCAGAATCAGTATTAGGTTGAAAGTTGCTGTTCAAGAGTGTTAATGAAGTAACTGTGATAGCCTTAACTATCTGCTCATGCCAAATTGGTGTTAGTATATCAGCAAGTAGTTCACACTAGATGTTGTAACAAAATTTATAAGTGACTCTCCAAATTCCAAAGATAGGTCACTTGGGTATTAGGAAAATGCAAGGTAAACTAGAATAACATTTGTACTAGTCAGGGTTACATATAGATATGAAACTTTCCAGACATGCCATATATGTCAAGTAGTGGAAAATTCAAGCCATCAATTGAACCTGTATCCTTTATTCTGATGTCACCTTTTGAAGAACCTTTAGCAGGGTCCTAATAGATTATGAAGGATCCCTAACTAAAACCAAGAGTGGGAATTGATGTCTTTTAAGAGTCATGAGTGTTTCAAAAACATTTCCTGAGTGAAAAAGAATAGCAAAATGGTGGTGAAATAGTTCCTCATTTACATTCATAACCTATATCTTGGAGTGCAGGCATCAATTTCCAAGTATTGTGAACTTGATAAGTTTGGTATAGAATATCAAACGGACATTGATAAGTTGATGGGTGGGTGGCCAATTAAGTTAAATGCAGAGAAACAAGAGGTGATTTGTGAGAGTATGTTATCGGAGTCTGGCCTGGTTCATAAAATATGTTAAGGACGTAGCCGAGACCCTAACTTTTTCTTCTTTTAGAGATAGATGTGAAATGGATATTCCAGGTATGATGCAGCTGGTCAAACCACTTTACTTTAAGCAAAACAGAAATTATTTAAACGCTATATTCCAAATTCTGATTTCCTGTTTTAACTAATGTAATTATTGGAAAATTTAATTGACCTGATGCAGCAACTTAACTAAGGAACAATCCATTAACATCCTAGAAACACATCCCTTGGCAAAAAGGTAAATTGAAAAAGATTCTTAAAGGTAGGAGGAACAGCATCCAAAGAGATAGCAGAGAGAAAGTCAATCAGGAATCATCTGAAGTTTGCAACCATCCTGAACTCCAGCATCATTTGAATGCCACAGCTAAATCAAACTAGAAAAAAAAACTGAACTGGGAGAACTGGCCATTCCCCTGCCACTGTTAAACCAGGCTGTTCCTAGACCCCTTGGTACCCCTGCCTTTGTGACTTTTTTTTTAAAAAACAAAACCCAAGGACCAAATAACCTTTGAAGTGACAGCATTGTCGCAAATGAAAATAGTTACACTGTAAAGGGGGATGACCCTGATATGCAGGAGCAGAGAGAGTAAGGTGTATATGTAGACAAATCATTAAAGGTGGTAGGACAGGTGCAGTTAATGCGTACTGTATTCTGGGATTTATTATACTGGCATGAGTATAAGAGTGACCATTATGCTGGATCTGTATAAAACACTAAAACTCAGTTGGGGTACTGTTAAAGCACTTTATTGGAGAAAGTGTAAAAGAGATTTGGAAGAATAGTTTCAAGGGTGATAAACATTTTAGTTGAGGTAGATTGAAGAAGTGGGGTGATTTTCCTAGAGGGAAAAGCAAAGCGTAATGGTTGAAGTTTATTTTAAAAGTCATGAGAGATCTGAACAGGGATGGATAAACTTTTCCTGCTCATGAAGCAATTTGTGAAAGAAGTAAATGTGATAGGAGAAGAAACTTTCCAAGCAGGAAATGATGGAATATGCTGCCTGGAAGTATGATAGATGCAGGTTCATTTGAGACATTCACAAAGGTATTTGACTATTTAAATAGAAATAATGTGCAAGATGACTAGGAAAAGGCAAGGAAGATAGGACTAACTTGATGCCTTCTGCACCGAAATGATTCTCATACTTGTGGTACGTCAGGCAATACAATCGATCAAAGTTCGAATTTTCAATCACATATTCAAATAAATAATAGTTTAGGAATAAACAATTTATTTTCATTCATAGTTGCAAGGTGCACTCGAAGAAAGATGGTATCAAACTTTAAAGACCACGGCTTCAGCTTGTTTTCAGAATATCGTAATGATTGGAAACAATGCATTTTCTTGTAGTTGGCAATTAAAGATATCCCTAATGAGTTTTCAGGATTAAGCCCTTTCAAACTAATATGGGGATATGAGGTTAGAGGATCCCCTTAAAGAATTGAACCAAAGCTTCAAACCCAACTTCCAAAATGTTTTGAGTTGCTGTAAATAATTAGCCAAAGCATGTGAGTTGACGAAAGAGCACTAGATAATCGTGCAACAAACCAGTAAAGCAAAGTGGATTTGTCATTGAAAACAAGGTAATGGTATTGTTACTGGTCTGTAGTGAACCACTAAAACTGAAGTACACCGGACTTTATCAAATCAAAAAGAAACTCAATGAATTTCCATGTATATATGTTAATAACTTACACCAGCACTATGAAGAGTCAGAAGGAATGTATTTACAGTGGTGAAAGTAGCAGTGAGTGAAATAAGAATTTCAGAGCTGTTGAGAATGAATCAGAAATTTAAAATTCTAAATTTAGATGGAATATTATGCTATCTCCCAGAAATCTATTGAGCGGATATGTGAACACTAACAAATCAAATTTATTTATAAAAATTCAGAAAGAGTACTGAAGTAGGTTAATTCCATAGTACTTCATTTCTGACATGCGTAAAGCTTGTGGCTGTTGAGTCTGAGTGAAATGCTATGTGGGAACCTAACTGTTCTTTTGTCAGACCAAATGATGTTGATTACAAAATAAAGTACAACTCTTTTTCTGGGATTCAAAAGACATCTGAATATCAAATGGGTTATTTTCAAGTTCCAAACAACGAGGGTTAAATGTTATTGTCTAGCTTTAAAAATGTTCCCTAATGGGTCAGAATAATGATTATCTATTTCATCTGTTCTCAATCTAAACAACCTTCAGATGTCATCAACGTATGCAACCAACTAACTACTGATTAGCAATTAATTATCTACTGAACAAGGTAAGACAGCTAGGAAACACGCAAATGTAGATGTATGTAATCGTTGTTTTGTACTGAATATAAATCATAAGTTGCAAAGCTGCATCATAGCCAGTTTAAAGCTAAAGTGTTAGGCTTGGTTCATTGTGTATGCTCAAGACTGAGACCAGTAGATTTCCACATTAAAAATATCCAAGGATTTGGGGTTAGTGAAGAAAAGTTGTGTTGAGTTAGAAGATCAACCATGATTTTGGTGAATGACTGAGGCGGCTCAATGAGCAGAATGGTCTCCTACTTCTATTTCTTAAGTGACGTTTGAATGCACTTCACACTCTCTTTAAATGATTCAGAAAAATCGCAAGGTATTTGGAATGGTACAGATCTAATTGCATAATGTTTCCTTTTCAGAGAGGAAGAGAGTAGGAATTGGACAGTCCCAGGAAATGAACACCCTGTTCCGTTTCTGGTCCTTTTTTCTCAGAGATCACTTCAACAGGAAAATGTATGAAGAATTTAAACAGCTGTCCCTTGAGGATGCAAAAGACAATTACAGGTATAATCAGCAGTGAATAGTTGAATATGAAGAACAAGACTGGATTAAAAGATGGAAATTCTTCCTAATTCAGATAAAATGAAAGATTTTTGTCCTCTCAACAAATTTACATTTTTAATATTCATTTAGATAATACAACACCCCAAGGTACAAGACAGTTGTTTAGCAAACCAAAATTGTGACTAATGCAGTATTGGAGCGGGTTAGCAGAAGCTCAATCAAAATGATTAGGTTGGAAGAGATTTAGAGAGGAAGCTAGGCTGAAGACACTATGAAGAAGCAGTGCAAATTAGTAACTAGTTAAATAATACAAATAGACTGTGCGGGTTGTGGAGTTTGTGAAAATAATTGGAATCTGTACACTTGGTAAATGTCAGCAACTCAACTTAGACATTGTTGCTGAACTTGAGTTCCAGCTGTAATCTGTTATGGGACAAAGGAGGAAGCATTACCTGGGCGAAAGTCAAGTAGTCACTTTGGTTAAGATTAGATTAGATTCCTGACAGTGTGGAAAAAGGCTCTTCGGCCCAACCAGTCCACACCGACTCACCGAAGGGTAACCCACCCAGACCCATTTCCCTCTGACTAATGCACTTAACACTCTGGGCAATTTAGCATGGCCAGTTCACCTGACCTACACATTTTTGGACTGGGGGGAAACCGGAGCACCCGGAGGAAACTCGCGCAGACACTGCGAGAACGTGCAAACTCCACACAGACAGTCACCCGAGGCTGGACTCGAACCTCGGACCGTGGTACTGTGAGGCAGCAGTGCTAACCACTGAGCCACTGTTGAACATTGTTAGTAATTTTATAAAGGAAGGTATACAAATGTGAGTCAGGCATAAATTGGAGATCACCGATTCAGTTCCCTTTGGCAAGCATTTAAAGAACAAGGTATTTATTATCTGTGTGGATGAATGGGCAAATTGACACATCACAGAAGACTGTTTAATTGAGAGGAAGTAAATGTGACAGCTAAAGGAACATTTTTAGTTAGAGGGTTGCATACTGTTCTATGCAGCTCAGAAGTATTGCCTGCCTGGTATTGAGGTTAGAGATGTCTCCTTCTGGCTTGTGAAGAACTTGCTGTGAATGTTGTGGTGATTCATATGAGAAACAACTACATTTGTGGAACTGGGAGTTATGCCCGAGCAGGGCACTAGCACAGCACTGGGGAATGTTGGGAGTCTTTCTAGAGGATGGGCTTTTCTTAAACCAGCCAGTACAGAAACTGACCGTGGCTGTTCAAGTGAAAGGATATTTGGAAATTTTAAGGTGGAAATATTCCAGGATTTACACCACTTCGGAGACAACAGAAGAAGTGTATCTGCCTTTAAAGTGTAGGATTGTAACGGCAAGAACATAACAAAGACATGTAGGCCATTTGACCCTTGAGCCTAATCCATTTGTAATGTAAATTGTAGGATTAATTTTTGTATGTTTGGGTTGCTATTGGGTGGTATTTTGAGTTGATAATTCGTGGGTCTTCTGTGTCTAAGTTAATAATTAACTGAACTTTTTATAGACATGGTGATTTTTAAAAAGATATTTTGACACCTGACTTGAGTTTTGTGAACCACTAATCAGCTATTTTAAATTTTAGATTATTTTGCAACCCAACAAGGTAAGTAGTGAGCCTTGTGGTTTGTGAGTGACTTCTGGCCCTTTTATTTTAAAGCTTAAGGGAAACATCTGTAGCTTAGAAGGAGACCTTTGGAGAACAGTCTTATGAAGTCCATGGAACAGGATGGTTGTGTCGACATGGGTTCCCAAGAAGGGAAGGATATAGTGTGACTTTTGAGTGATAAGTTGGTGTTAGTCCTAGACTATGAGCTGGGATAAAAAGAGGTTACTTCAAACTGAAGACATTTAAGCAGGTGTGTGACAGCTTCTTTCTGGAGCTATCTGTAGGAGGAGTCACAAGTGACTTAAAACTCCAGGGTGTTGGATATTGGGACTCTGATGTGAGTACAAAGGAGTATATTGGGTTTATACTTTTACAGTGTATTTAAAGATATTTGAATTTATATTATATTATAAGATGGTTTGGTTTGTTGTATCTTTTATTAATAAACTTGTTTTATTGTTGAAGAAAAAGCTGCAGCAATGCCTCCTTATACTTGTAAGAGACAACTTTTGACATTCAAGCCAGGTTCCTGTCTGGGATCTGACTTATCTGATAAATGTATCAACTGGACTCGTATCACAGTATTAGAAGATTATGGTTGGTCTGATTGTGGTTTTAACTCTGTTGTTTTTCTGCTCCTAAATCCTTTACTCCCTTGTCTGTCAAAAATCTGTCCATTGAACCTTGAGTGCATTCTATGACCCAGCCTCCGTTGCCTGCTGGGAAAGAGAAATCCAAAGCACGAAAGATATTTCACTTAGTCTCTATAAATGGACCTCTTACTTCTAAACCGTGCTTCCTGACTCCGAGTGTTTTTTCTCTCTTTCTCTCTATCCTGCTCTCTCTTTCTCTCTGTCTCTTTCTTTTTTCTCTCTCAGCACCTATAGTGCTGTGGCCCTCAATCTTTCGTTTCAATGACATCACTTATTGCTTCTGCTAAAGTTTAGTGAGTATAAGTCCTGTAAAGTTTTCACAAAATGCGTTTCACTGGCAGATGGGTAGAATTAGCAAGCTGGCTTTCTAGGGAAGTTGACAGTTGTTTTGGTTTTTGCAATAAATAAATTGGGAATGTTTTTAAAGCCACCTAAGGGAAACTAAAAACTACTTGATAAATGGGTGGAGAAGAATGGAAGTAAATTAGCCAAGCGTATTAGGGAATAGTGTATCTAAAATAAATCATCCTTTAGCGGCAGGGGACAGGAGACATTTTCATGGAGAATGAAGAAATGAAATCTAAAAGTAATGTGTCCAAGTTTGTTTATTATCCAAATTTAGATGAAAATATATGCTGAGAAGGACACAGCTGCAAAGAAATAGCTAGATTACGTGAGTTGGCAACAAGATGGCTGATGATTGGGGATGGGATGTGGGAGAGGAGAGTAGAATGTGAGATGCTGTTCACTTTGGTTCTATAAACAGCAAATCAGAATTTTTAAAAAGGCATGCCTTGTAAAAGGAGCACAAAGTTAGCAAGCAAGCTTTGTGCATGGGAAATCAAGTCTCTATAACTTGATTTTTTTTTGAAGAATCAAGAGGAGCATGGATAGGGTAAGTAAACAAGGTCTTTTCCCTGGGGTGGCTGAATCCAGAACTAGAGGGCGCAGGTTTAGTCTGAGGGGGAAAAAATTTAAAAGGAACCTTAATGCCAAGAGAGTGGTGCGTGTATGGAATGAACTGCCAGAGAAAGTGATGGAGGGTACTACAATTGCAATATTTAAAAGGCATCTGGATGGGTATATGATTAGGAATGGTTTAGAGGATACGGGCCAAGTGCTGGCAAATGGGATTAGATTAGGTTAGGATATTTGGTCAACATGGACGAGTTGGACTGAAGGGCCTGTTTCCATGCTGTACATCTCTGTGACTCAAGTAATAAAGAGGATTGATGAGAGCAGAGCGATGAACCTGATTTTATATGGACCTCAGTAAGGCATTTGATAAGGTTCCTCCATGGTAGACTGGTTAGCAAGATTAGACCACATGGAATACATGAAGAACTAGCTATTTGGAGGCAGAACTGGCTTGACGGTAGAAGACAGAGGTTGGTGGTGGAGGGTTGCCTTTTGGCCTGGAGGCCTGTGACTAATGGTGCACCATAAGGATCAGTGCTGGATCCACCTCTTTTCATCATTTATATAAACAATTTGAATGGAACGCACGAGGTATAGTATGGAAGTTTGCAGGTGATACCAAAGTTGTAGGTGTCATGGATAGCGAAGGAGGTTACCATGGAACATTAGAATATAAAACATTACAACGCAGTACAGGCCCTTTGGCCCTCGATGTTGCGCTGAACTGTGGAACCAATCTGAAGCCCATCTAACCAATACTATTTCATTCTCATCTATATGCCTATCTGATGACTATTTAAACGCCCTTAAAGTTGGCAAGTCTACTACTGTTGCAGGCTGTGTTCCACACTCCTCCTACTGAGTAAAGAAACTACCTCTCAATTTAAAACTGTCGCTTTGTGCTAGCCATTGCTATCCAAGGAAAAAGGCTCTCACTATCCAATGTATCTTACCCTCCGATTATCTTGCGTCTCGCTTAAGTCGCCTCTCGTCTTCCTCCTTGTTACTGAAAACAGCCTCAAGTCCCCTCAGCCTTTCCTCCTAAGACCTTCCCTCCATACCAGGTGACATCCTAGTAAATCTCCTCTGAACCTTTTCCAAAGTTTCCACATCCTTCCTATAATGGTGTGACCAGAACTGTGTGCAAAACTCCAGACGTGGCCGCGCCAATCTTTTGTACAGCTGCAGCATGATCTCCTAGTTCTGAAACTCAATCCCTCTACAAATAAAAGCCAACTCAGCGTATGCCGCCTTAACAATCCTATCAAACAAACAAACTTTCAAGGATCTACGTACCTGGGCACAGCAATCTCTCTGCTCATTTACACTACGAAGGATCTTAACATTACCCCTGTGCTCTGCATTCTTGTTGCTCATTCCAAATTGAATCACCTCACACTTATCCACATTAAACTCCATTTGCCACCTCTCAGCCCAGCTCTGCACTTTATCTATGTCTCTCTGTAACCTACAACATCCTTAATCATTATCCACAACTCCACCGACCTTAGTGTCATCCGCAAACTTACTCACCCATACTTCTACACCCTTATCCAGGTCATTTATATAAATGACAAACAGCAATGGATCCAAAACAGATCCTTGCGGTACCCCACGAGTAACCGAACTCCAGGATTAATATTTCCCATCAACCACCACTCTGTCTTCTATCAGCCAGCCAATGTTTGATCCAAACTACTAAATCACCCTCTGTCTCATGTCTCCGTATTTTATGCAATAGCCTACCGTGATGATCCTTATCAAACGCCTTGCTGAAGTCCGTATACACCACATGAACCATCTTACCCTCATCCACCTGTTTGGTCACCTTTTCAAAGAATTCAAGGTTCGTGAGGCTCAACCTACCCTAAACAAAACCGTGTTGACTATCCCTAATCAACTTATTCCTCTCTAGATGATAAATCACATTTCTTATAACCTATTCCAATAATTTATCCACACCTGAAGTAAGGCTCATAAGTCAATAGTTACCAGGGTTATCTCTACTCCCCTTAGTCATAGAGTCATAGAGATGTACAGCATGGAAACAGACCCTTCGGTCCAACCTGTCCATGCCGACCAGATATTCCAACCCAATGTAGTCCCACCTCCAATTTCCCTCCAAACCCTTCCCACTAGATAAAATGTAAGCTAACTTGTATTATTCACTTATTTGGTTCATACAAGTTTAAGATTTTTAATAATTACTGTCGGAATGAATGCAACAACATTTGAAGCAGTGGTGCTGTACCGTGAGTCGAGTTTTTTTATTGTGTTAAGTTTAGAATATTTGACTTGTTTCCTTTTATCATTCCACTTTGTTTAATTTTTACAGGTATGGATTGGAGTGTCTGTTTAGATTTTACAGTTATGGACTAGAAAGAAGATTTCGACATGACATATTCAAAGATTTCCAAGAAGAAACTGTAAAAGACTATGAAGCAGGTAACTGTCAGTCCAAAATAATAAATACCCGCTAACACCTAGCTTTCTGCACATAGTCTTGTGGTTACATTACAGCAGAAATTCATTACTTTTCGAAAGCATTTCACAAATACGTATGGTAAGAATAAAAGATTTATTGATAACATGAAAATTATTCAGCATTCAGTTCCTGTGAAGAAATTTCAATAGTCTTGTACTACAACCGAATCACTTTCGATCTACATACTGACTTTTGAGTGCTTCGCTTTCAGGCCAACTCTATGGATTGGAAAAATTCTGGGCTTTTCTCAAATATACTCAAACAAAGAATTTACCAATTGATCCCAAACTGCAACAATACCTTAGTAAGTTCAAGCGACTTGAAGACTTCAGAGTTGATGTGAGTATATTTAGCATTTGTTTTTCATTAGTTATAGAAGGTGATTGCTTTGTTACTTGAAACATTTTGAACAATTTCTTAGTGATTATAATTAGCTCATTTGTTTATCACTAAGCATGATTATATAAATGATAATTGTCACCATAGAATTGAGTCACCTAGGAAGATTGGTTTTGTGGAAATGTATGCTTGCTTTGGTCACAATCATCTTCCATTCCTCCTATTGTCAAGGCTAAATTTAGAAATACTTTGCATCTTGGCCCATGGCGCCTATGTATTTAATATGTGCACATTATGAATCAGGATTTGTACCTAGCACCATTTTGTTTTGGTGTCAGAGGTTGTCCATGGTTCATATTTGGAAAGGGCATTGTCTCTTGTGCATGTGCAAATACAGGGTGTAACACCTGTTGCCTTGACAAAATTGCTTTGGCCTGAATGTAGCCAACCTGCATGCAGTGTAATCTACAAGGACCTGCCATATATAGGTAATTTTATTGTGAAAGTATTTCACTTAATGTGGAGTGTTTGAGGTTCAGGATTGTTTGCTTGGGTTCCACAAAAGCAATTAACTGCTTCTACCCCCCTGTCCCAGTCCACTGACTATTGGCTCAATCACCCCCAAGGCCTACATGAAGACCAATATTAGCATTATAATGCCTGAAGTTGAAACCTTTTTTTTAAAAAAAATCTGTTGAATTAAACTGAAAAATCGTGCAAACTGTGTTTCTGCTTACCTGATCTCTTAAGCCTGATCTTCAGCCAGAAAATTATCCTATATTTTAATCTGGTTTGCTACGATCTTGAAGCTATTAATGTGTTTGCAAATATTCTGCTTGCATGCTTCAGCATCTAAAGATGATTAGTATTTTACTCAAGTGTTCTGAACTTTCCTTTCTAGTGCATGATGTAATTATACTTCTGACTTCTATTTTATTGAAACGTTCTTAAACATTACTTTTTATTAGCCCCCATTTGGTGATGAGGTTGGTCGAAAGAGACGTTCTTCTGGAGCTGACGACAGTGGTCGTAGAAGACATCAACCAAATGCCTCTTCTAGTAAACCAGTAAATGCTGCTAAACCCTTACTCACCAATAAGTCTCAGGTTTCAACAAACCCTTCAAAATGGGATGCATCATCTGGGAAATCGGAGGACAATAGGAGCCAGAATACTGCTGCCATGACTACCACTGAACCTGAAACACCTGAGAAATAGACTTTCTGCATTACATCTCCCTGCTTATACAAATCGCATCAGTATTTTCAGCTCAAGGACCTTGTCCAGTTTTTTAGACTCAGCCTCAATGAAAGAAAAAAAACTTGAAAATATTCATATTACTTTCAGTTTTGGGGTGGGAAAAACTAAGTCCAAGTTTTGAGCTTTCAGCCAGCTGTTTTGGAGAAGAGGAATTTAGAATCTAATCAATTTGTCACACCCCTCATTTTGATTTTCAAGATTACCTTGAACTACTGTTTACAGAAACGCATTCCTGCACAATATGCAAAAATTACACATTTGAATTTGGAATGCCTTACATTTCAATGAGGATTCTCATACTTCTTAAAGAAGAAAAATTATTTTTTAGTCCATTACCATAGTGCTTTTGCAGCCAGTTCCTCCTATTGTTATTATTGATTTTATATATATATATATATATAAATATATCTATATCAGAGTACATAAATTTATTTCTGGGAAGTGTACAATTGAAATTGCTTGGGTAGGGAGAATAAAATCTGGAAAGAAAATCTTCTACATCCAAGATGGTATAACCAGGGTTGCGACATAATTCAATGAATTATTCAGTAATTAACAGTGTGATGAAAATGGTTGTGAGGCCTGTTTCCATACTATAGCGAATCTAATCTAATCATCCTGGATGCAGTGTGTTTTAGGTTTAAAGCAGTTGGTTACACAGTTATTGACAAATTTAGTGGAGATTGTTACAGAGTGACTTGGATGGTTTGGGCTTGAATGAAAGTATAACTAAAGGAGATTGTGCAGCTTTTTAAAAATGGTCTTCTGAATCACTAATATCTTGCACTGCTTAAATTATCTACTGCATCTTTTTATGCAGATGAAGATAAAATAACAGATTTTTCTCACTTCAGGAGGTACTGGGGTTTGGTTTTGTTTCATTTATTTTATGCTTATAGTGTGCTTTCAGTAAAGCACTACAATTGATTTGTAATTTTTTTAAATGCCATTATACTGTTGTAAAATGTTAATTTTTTTGTGGAAAATTTACAAAAAACAAGTGCTCATTTGCTGAAGTGGTTTTGCTCTTAGTAATTATTAAGACAGTGTCATTTATTTTAAATTATACTTAGCAGGAGGGGTGGGTTGCTGGTTTATCTTGAAGGGTTTTATTCACATTTGTGAAAATTACTGGAAAATTCTTCAAAATCAGACGCATTTATTGTATTTAAAGATCTAGCATCCTAATACAACCAGTGAAAACAATCTATTGGTCTTCCTATCTGTTCAGACTTGAATGTAAGAAAGTTTGGGCAGTATACATTTATTTACTGCTGCTAATCAGAGGGCTAGAATGGACAGTAGCAGTGTGGAATCCACATAACTATCATTATAAATAAGCTGCAGCTGTACATCATTTACTTTGCTGAAATAGCATGCATATCTTACCTTAATGTGTAATCCAGGCTTAAACCCAGCTGAACGATGCAACTGTAAAATACTTGGATGAAAGATTGTATATACCATTTAAAGTAATCAGTTTAGAATATTTACCCTAATTTTTTTCATCTAATGAAATAAGTGTGCACATCTAGCATTAGCGTGTGTAATTTGTGGCAATCTTCTCAACTTTTATAAAAATGCATATAAAAACATTCAAAATCAATCAAAATTTAACTGGTTGCACTGTGATTCTTTGGAAATTCATTTTGCAGAGGGGGTATAACTTAACTGTTACTGTTCATTATTGTTGGCCAAGTTTTAAAATTTTGAAATGCAGGTACCACTTTGCATTATGTTTCTGAATTTAGTTTAAGATTGTTACTCTCTTTTGGTTGCACTGTTTATATTGATTCCCAGGCATTTGTCAAAGCTACTCAAGCCAGACACTGGGAGGTGTGGAAAATGATTTTTATTGCACTTCGGTTTCTGATTTTTTTTTTTCCCTTTTTAAATGGAGAAGTGCCTCACCTTTATTGCTGCCTAACCAGATCTGAATAGTCAGTTGAATTTGTCATAGATTTCCTTTTCTGGTCAGTATGTGCAATCCAAAATATTTACAGCAACACTTTGGGATGCTTCTGTGTCTACATGTTAATCATCCTTTGTTACCACACAGGACTTGGTAATGGATTATTTTGTGAATTTCAGTTCCATGAATCATATGAATTGTGTATGCCTATGATTTCTGGTACTTTGATGTAAAGGTCAGTGGTGGAAGAGTAATGGTGGAAAAAGCGTACAGTTTGAAAAATAATTTGCTGAGGCTTTTGACAGTTTTGAATTAATGGTGCCTTGATAAGTTTATGAAAATGTACTTCTAAGAGCTGAATGTATAAAAATTGTACATCTGTAAATACATTATCACTTGTACACATGCCAAATCATGTGAGTTTTATACACAGGAATTCGATGTATTTTTCCATCGCTTGTTAGTGTACTTCAGTGTTTTGAGAATCATGGATCAGGTGAGCATTGTAAAGATTTGAATCTGGTGCACAAAAGTTATTTCTATTTTGACTTGATTGCAGTGGATTTTTTTTTTGGACTACAAGTACTCCCTCGCTTGCCACTGGAGAAAGTGGGTCAGGTAACCTTTAAATCCATATTGCTATTAATTGGCATATATCTGAATTATTGTTAAGTGCAACCATATACATGTATTTATTTACCATTAAAGTTAGATAAAATTAGCCCCATAAATTCAAACCTGATAAACGAACAAATTAATCCAAATAAGACTACTCAGTTAATTGCTTAAAAGTGAATTGACAGAGTATATTTTGGACACTTCAGTAGGTTCAGTTTCCTGAAATCTGTTTTGTAACAGTTTGGAGGTTTCTGATTTAAGAACAAGGTGTCTGTAATCTCAACTGCAATCTTTTCCTGGTTATAATTAGAGATCACTGTCAATTTTTGAAATGAGCAGATCTAGCATAATTTCAAAACTGTTCATTACAAAAGACCTATAATAAATCAAAACACAGGTTAGATTCATTTTTAGTACCATTTGTACAAGTCACTTTGCATTGGTAACATCTATTGTCTTAGAAGCCCCTGGTATTTCCTGAATTGTACTCTGCAGTACTGTGAAACAAATATTAGGTAACTTATAGATTCGTGGCAGCAGGGACTTCTTTCTCGCGTAAATTTTTGTTTCTATCCAGGCTGATTCTATATCTTGATCTCTAGTGCCAAAATCATTTCTCACTACAGCATTAATGTCTTCCTTTACTAACGAAGTTACATTACCTCCTATTGCTTTCTGTCTATTATTCTGAAATAGATTCTGGATTAGTCTCCATAGTCACCACCACATCATGCCCACTTTGCTTTATTATTGGTGTTAACTCCTTTTATTTTTAATGCTGTGCATATTCAGATACAAAGACTTGAAGTTGTCCTGTTACCAATACTCTGTACTATTGTATGATTCCTTGGTACAATGTGATGTTGGCATGCTCTGTCCCTTCCATTTTCTGGTAACAGCCTCACCCTGAACTTGCACTCCTACCTTCTCCATGTACTTGGAAATTTTTTAAATTTTAATTTCCAATGCAACTTCACTCTTCTCCCCGTCTTTACTGCCGCCACCGCCATTTCTCTCCCCCCCCACTCCACTTTCATTTATGCCCTATCAGCTGTCCACTTTTCAGCAGCTTCATATTCAAATATTTTTCTGTTTTCACTTTTTAAAAAAAAATACTAATCACTTCAGTGGAACGGAGATTCCTGATTATAGTAGTGAAATCCAGAAATTCTAATGAAAATTATATTTTTTAATTAGCTGGTTTTTCTCACCAACCTACTCAGTGTTGGCAACTCTGAACCCAGGCCTCCTGGTCCAGAGCTAGAGAAATTACCACTGGACCCATAAAATGTTGCAGTAGTTATCTGAAAATAACAGACTTTTCAATAGCTTCCTGAAAAATTCTGCATGTATCTTGCGAAAGTCCCGTGCTTCAGCCCTCACTTTTGTAGCCAAAAATTTGTAAAGATTAATGCGTAAGTCAGTACATAATCTGAGCAGGCTAGATCGTAGCTGCTTGTTCTCATGACTGTACAGACTTAAACATTTACCAGTTCCAGGCTAAAGCGTTTGTGTGCATCAGTTAAATTTCACAGTTTGATTAATTTTTAAACTTTTCATGTCTTCAGGCTGGACAAGATGAGCTTTATATAGATTACATAAACTAAGTGGGGAGCATCCTCCAGATCATGAATGGCGAACAGGAGATATTTAGACTTCCAGAGAACATTTATTTGAAAGAAATTATGCCCCATTCACTGCATACCTAAACTGGTTCTGGGTCCCATCAGAAATACGTGAATGGATTTCAATTATTGCTTGGTGGGAAAGCACTCAAACCTATACATGAGAAACTACTGGACAGTTATAGCCATTGTCATATCATCTTTGACCCTGTTCCACTAGCACAAGTGCCAAAATTCACTTCAGAGATGTACCTCTACTGACCAGTCGAGGACAACTACATCATGGTTAATCAAAAGTTCAAAATGCTTGTTTTCCAAAGAATTTGAAATTGTCCCCATGCTCGTTGTCTCCAAGAAGGACAGCAAAATTCTTTTTTAATGTTATTCTTCTATAGATTAACTTCCATGGTTGATTTTCTTTTGTTTGTATTTGGATCAATTTATGCTTTTTGATGTTACTCATTTCTTTCAAAATTCCCTCTGACCATTTCCAGATACATCTGTTTCTTTGTACTTGAGCAGCAAAGTGCTACTAGGGAAGAGCCTGCTCTGGCTGGGATTCAGCAGTCAGTTAAAGTCTATTAGAACAGAATGACTGACATCAGAATTGTTAAAGTGGGGCACAATCCTTTGAGGGTACTAGTCCAAGCAAACCTGGAAAAAGTTTTGTACAGAATTGTTTTACAACCATCCATCATAGCAAGGTGCTAGCCTTTGTACTCTTTGCTGCTGAAATTCATCACTTTTTGATCCTGAATGACATTTCATAACTAGACTTGAGCGCTCCATTTATGGCAACATTTCTGCATTCACCAATCTGTCCCACCATAACCTCACCTCCACTTTGATTTCTTATGCCCTACTGAAACAGCTGCTTTCTCACTGTGGCTGTGTTCCCCTAGTGTAGTCCCCATCTCTGCTCCCTTAAATTCAAAGGGTGCAAATTTTACTATTACATTGTCCCAGTTATTAAATGACTAGTGGTTTTGCTCTCCCCTCTCATCCTACAGCACAGCATCAGGCCCTCCAAGCCTATGGCAACACATTGTGCCCTTCTGTAGTAAAATTATCTTCAGGATCTGATTCCCTCTATTCCTGTCCTGTTCACGTATTTGTCCAGGTGCTTCTTGAATGCTGCTATTGTGTCTGCTTTCAGTACCACCTCTGGCAGCATGTTCCATGCACTCTCCACCATTTTGTGTGAAAAATGTCTTGCACATCACTTTTAAACTCTTTTTACCCTGCCTAACCCCACACCTTTCAATCTGTCCCCTCATCCTTCAAGGTGGAGGGGTCAATTACCACACATGTAGTAATTGACCCCTCCACCTTGAAGGATGAGGGGAAGCTTCATATCTTCCACTCTATCCATGCCATTTTTAATCTTTTAAACTTCTCTCAGGGGACCCATCAATCTCCTGTGTTCCAGTGAAAGCAAGCTCAATCATTGCAATCTTTCTGCATAGCTAAAATCCCCCCATACCAGGCAATGTCCTGGGAAACCTTTTCTGTAACAAAGCATTCACATGTTTCTGGTTGTGTGTTGACCAGAAATGTATGCAATACTCCAAGTGTGGCCTCACTTAAGTCCTTTCAAGCTGTTTACCTAACTTGTCTATCCTACTCAGTGCCCCTTCCAATGAAGGCAAGCATGCCATAGGTTTTTATTTTACTACCTGCTACCTTAAGTGATCTGTAGACCTGCACACCCAGGTTTCTCTGCATTATTAATACTCCTAAGGATTCTGCCATTCACTGTAAACTTCCACCTGTACTTGACTTTCTAAAACATCCTTGAACATTTGTCCGGATTAAACTCAATCTGTCACTTTTCTGCCATGCCTGCAACTCATCTATATCCTGCTGACAATTCTCCTTGCTATTTACAGCTCCACCAATCTTTGTATCATCTTACTAATCAGACAAGCTCCAAATCATTTATGTAGATCACAAACAGCAGTGGTCCCAGCAATGATCCCTGTGGAACACCAGTAGTCACAGCTTTCCATTCCAAAAAGCATCCTTCTGTCGCTACCCTCTAAATCCTATGACTAAACCAGTACTGTATCCATGTTGCCAGCTCACCCCTAATACCGTGTGACTTTACCTTTTGTATCAGTCTGCCATGAGGCAGCTAATGGAACATGAACTGCAATCGCTCCATCCCTGAATGATCTCAAACCTCCAACCTTTTGGTTAACATCTGAATGCATTGACCAGTTGTGCCACAGAGTGAAACAAACATTGGTTTGAGTCCTGCTGAAAAAGACACATTTTGCCAAAGCTTTTGGTGTTGTACTCATGAAGACAATATACACCTATATCAACATAATAGGGATGCAACATACTATGATTGGAGAGTGCTGGTGTTGAAGTAGAAACTATCATAGTTAACTGATATCAGTTTGCCAAGGCACCAACCCATGTTGGCAGAACAAAACAATGTTCATTAGATGTCATCCTGCAATTAGACAACATTTGCTCAGTAATGCTGTGAAGAATTGCAATTTAGGAATGGCATTTGGGCTCTCTGTGGCACACCTGCATGTACAGGAAACTGCATATGTTAATACACATGGCCTTGTTCTTTGCAGACAAGAAAAATGTGTATGTACCACACCAGTTTCAACTCCACAATAAGTGGCAACTATTCTCTGGTTAATTCTCAGTGCAATGTGTTGACCTATCAGAATCAACCAGCCTGGTTTAAAACTGAATTTCATCTTGGCAGTTAAACTCAGTCAAACCCTTTACTGATCAGAGTCCACTTGCCAAATATCATCACTATCCTTAAAGTGCCATGTTAACTGCTTCTGCCATTTCTTCCCTTTGAACCATCTGGTCAAACTTCCCCTCAGGTCCACCATAGTCTCAACTCTCTTCACTTCCACTAATCTCAGATCACCCATTCTTGCCTGCTATGTACTTATAAATTAGCACTTCCTTTCCTCTCCCCATTTCAGAAAATCTCCAACCATCTCCCCCTTCCCCACCCCTGAATTCAGAAGTTATTGAAGTGTAGTTTATAAATTCATGTCTATCTTTTCTGTAAATTTAAATTTGCATCTTTACGTTTGGCTTGCAACTCTGCCAGTGTTAAGGTGGTTGTACCAAAATCTCAAATTTCAACATTATTCTGGCTATGCTAAATTACTCCATCTCGATTTGTCTCACTCTCTCACACTCACTCTCTCACTCACTCACTCACTCACACAAGGAGGGGCATGGATAGGATAAATGCACAAAGCCTTTACCTTGTGGTCAGGGCGTCCAGAACTAGAGGGGATAGGTTTAGGGTGAGGGGGGAAAGATATATAAGAGACCGAAGAGGCAATTCTTTTCACTGGTGTGTGTGTGTAGAATGAGCTGCCCGAGGAAGTTGTGGAGGCTGGTACAATTGCAACATTTGAAAGGCATTTGGATTGGTATATGAATGGGAAGGGTTTGGAGGGATATGGGCCGGGTGCTAGCAGGTGGGACTAGATTGGTTGGGGTATCTGGTCGGCTTGGACAAGTTGGACCGTAGTGTCTTTTTCTGTGCTGTACATCTCTATGACTCTATAAACCTAGATTACTTCTAAGTCTTTAATCACTTAGATGACACTTTGCTGTTTCATTATAAATTGTGCCCTATGAACCTGCCCTACTATCAACCTGAGGAGGAGCAGCACTCTGAAAGCTTGCACTTCCAAATAAATCTGTTGGACCATATCCTGGTGGTGTTATTTTTAACTATTAAGTAAATATTGTTCCTCCACAATGTCCTGAATCGTAACTGGTTTTCCTCTCAACCACTTTGGATTCTTACACTGTCTATATTATGTACAACAGTGGGTCAAAGAAATAAGCTTTGACAAAACGTTGGGATGAACGAAGTCATAATTTTTGGCTCCTGTCACAAACTTCCCTAGCTGCTATCCCGTTGTTACTGTTGACTTATGAACATAGAACAGGGGGAAGGTGATTCAGTCCTTCAAGCTGGCTGTACCATTTCATAAGACCGTGGCTGATCTGATTCTTAACAAATTCAAGTTCCTGTCTACCCCTGAAAACATTCACCTTACAAAGAATGTTTACCTCTGCCTCAAAAACTTCTTCTGGAAAACAGTTTTATCAATCCCTGTCTAAAATGGGTGACCTCTAGTGTTACAAGTCCCACAAGAGAAAACATCTCTCTGCATCTACTTTGCCAAGACCCTTTCAGGATCTTGTATCTTTCAATCAGGTTACCAGTTACTCTAAACTCTGCTGCATACAAGCATAATCTGTCCAACTTTCCCTCATAAGACAACATGCCTATTCCAAGTATTATTCTGGTAAACTTCTGAACTTCCAACATGTTTATTTCCTTAGATAAGGTGACCAATATTTTACAATACTTCAGAAGTGGTCTCACCAGTGCCTTGTATAAGCATGACTTTCCAACTTCTGTAATAATTTCCCTTGCAATAAATGATGATCTATTAGCTTTCTTAAATACAGGCAGTATCTGCATACTAGTCATTTGAACGTCCTGCAAGAGGAAAACTGCATCAGCAATCTCTCTCTACTTAGCTAGCATGCTTCTATTTTCCTCCTGTTGCCAAAATGGGCAAGTCCTCATTTTTTTCACAATATAGTCTATTTGACAGATTTCTCCACTCAGTTTATATCTTTATGTAACTTCCTTTGTCCTCTTTATAGTTTAATTTTCTCCCTGTCACAACTTATTCTTCTACCTATGTTTGTGCCATCTGCAAATGTAGCAGTCGTAATTCCTGTCCCTTCAGGTTATTAATAGCTGAGGTCCAAGCTCAGATCCCTATGCCATACCACTTTCAGATTGACAAGATGTAACAAGACCCATTTTTGCCTGCCTGCTCTTTGCTGCTTCTGAGCAACTGATCTTCTATCCATGTTGGTAATTATCCCTTTATATCATTAGTTTTATTTCCCATAACCTTTGTGGCACTTTGATTTCTAAGAGATATTTAATACATCCACTAGTTCCTCTTTATCCAAAGCACATAGTACTTCCTCAAAGAACTCTAGCAGATTGGGTAAACATGATTTTCCTTTCACAAAACAATGTTGACATTGCATTTTTATCTTCAACTTATCCATTGCCCTGCTATAATTTATTCCAGCACCTTTCTTATGGCAGGTGTTATGATAACTGGCCTGTATTTTCATGCTTCCTGACGCCTTTTGTAAATGAGTTACATAAGCTGTTCTCCACCCTAATGAGACCTTTCTTAAATGTAGAGAGCTTTAGAAAATTAAAACCAATACATCAACTATCTTTCTTGAGACTCGAGTGAAAGCCATCAGGATCCCCTAAGTACTTGTCAGTCTGTAGCTCCCAACAATTTAAAAGCCAAAAGAATTGTGGATGCTGGATATCAGAAACAAAGAAAAATTGCTGGAAAGGCTCATCAGGTCTGGTAGCATCTGAGGACTGAAATCTGAGTTAGTGTTTCCGGTCTAGCATCTATTCCAGTTCTGAGGAAGTGTCACTGGACTTGAGACGTGAACTCTGATTTCTCTCCATAGATGCTGCCAGACCTGCTGAGCTTTTCCAGCAGTTTTTGTTTTTGCTCCCAACAATTTACTGATGGCATTGATTCTCTCAAGCCCCTTCATCCCTGCCATTTCCTGATGAAGGGTCCTGCCCGAAACATCAACTTGCCTGCTCCTCAGATGCTGCCTGACCTGCAAAGTTTTTTCCGGCACCACACTTCAACTCTGCTTCTTCAGCATCTGCAGTCCTCACTATTTGCTATTTCCTGATTTATACCTGCTTCTGAATAAAGGAAGGAGTGAGTGTTAATTTATTCACTTTTATTTGTAGTCAGTACAATTTTCATAACATTCAGTTATATATATTTTCTTTAAGTGTGATAACCATGTTTTTAGCCTTTTTAGGGAATTGTGGCTAATGGGTCTGTTTGGAATTTTTCTTTGGAATGTATCCTGCGTATTGTGGAGTGTTCCATTAAATGTCTGCCACTGCATGTCTGTTGGCCTGTCCTTCCAATTTAATTTGCCAAATCAGTTTTGCGAGTTCAGTTTTCATGCTTTCACGTTGTTTATTTATGTTTTGTAGAATAATTGTAGACCTATACCCCTGTCTCCCTCCAATTGAATGTAAAATTCAATCATACTATTGTCCCTGTTAGCTAGGAGTGCCTTCACAATGAAATTAAACAGATATCAGTACCACATATATGACAGTGTAGCCTGCTTTCTGATTGCTTCAAGGCCAAGATATTCTAAGAACTTAGAATGGTTGGGTTATGAACTCATTGTCAAGGCTGCCTCTGGTTTTCCTCATCTTTACGTAGATTTAAATCTCCCACGATTGTGGCCTGCTTTTCTCAACTTACAATTGTTTTTTCCTTTGTGTTCCATTCGCTCATGTGCTTATTGTGCATCACTTCCCCACATTACTGCTTGGCTTTATCATATCTCTAGCAAAACTGTTTCCACACCTGGTTTTCTGAGCTTTGGTCTTTTGTACTAATTATAATAATAATTCGTGGAGCCACAAATCTGCTTTTTCCTATTTTCCTTTCCTTTCCTTACATATTTATTTCTATTTACACTCAAGTGTATTTGTTGTGAATGCTGTGTGCGGATGCTGAGTCCTTAGCATTATCCTGTTATTCTTTTTGTACCCTGCAGCCTTATTTTATCGACTTTGTATATACCCTTTCTCTTATTAAGGTTATAATTTCCTATATTAACACCTTTTTTTTTCCCATCTCTAATTTTGAACTGACCAACCTTACCATTTTTGATCCCTCATCCTGACCATTTAAGGAAAGTCCCAAGGGCTTTAAACATCTATGTAGCTCATTAGAACACTAGCCCCAGCATAGTTCAGGTGCAGATCAACCTATCAGTGCAGATCCTATTTTTGCCTGTAATGGTGCTAATGCCCTCTTAAATTGAAGCCACCTCATTCCATGTCAGCCTTTCAGCCCCATATTCATTTGCCCTATACAAGTTTGCATATGGCTCAGGTAATAGTCCAAAGATTATAATCGTTGAGTTTCTGCTTTTTAACTTAGTTAACTTTTTAACGTCAATCGGTTGAAATCCAGGAGAAAATGACATTGACATTCTTGCTGAACATTTTTGAAGAGAATCTTAAAGCTACTTAATGCCTTCACAGAAGCATTCCAAAGAATTGACCTTGGCTTCAACCTTGAGACTCTGGTTCTTTACCAACCTGCCCATGGAAATTTACAGTCTATCCCTCTGTTAATATTAACAGAGAAATCCTCCAAAAACCAGGAACATTTCCTCTTCCTGGGATACCAATTCTCATCTGAGGCTCATGTTAATGCATCCACTCTGCAAGCAACATCCAAGGATGAGAGTTTTCAACAGCTGTAACATCTGTACCGATATCATGATCCTTACAACTTTTCAATGTAACTCTGAAACTATATATGCAGCCATATCAAGGCCTGGAGAGATACCATCAAAGCTATTTGAGAGAGATTCTCTATCAGCTGGGAGAACAGGCAGACTAATATCAGGGGTCAATAGCACCAATATGAAAGTTATGATAATCCAAAACCAACTCTGTTGAGTTGGCCACATGCTAAGTGTGCCCTAGTGCTGACTGCCAAAGTAAATCATCATCATTCAGTTTGAGGAAGGCATTTAAAACAGGATGAGGACAAAGGCCTTGGGAATTTCAAAGACTCTCTGAAGGCTCCCCTCCAGAAGTTCAACATAGATGTCAACATTTAGAATACCCTCACTTGGAAGAAACTGACTTGGAGGAACCGTCTGTACAAAGGGGCAACATTAAGCACATGATTGTTTCTTCCTTTGTGTTTCATTCAATCGTAAGTTGAGAAAAGCAGGCCACAATCGTGGGGGATTTAAATCTACATAAAGACAAGGAAAACCAAAGGCAGCCTTGACTATGAGTTCATAGAATGGTTGGGTTAAGTTCTTAGAATATCTTGGCCTTGCAGCAATCAGAAAGCAGGCTACACTGTCATATATGGGGTACTGATATCTGTTTAATCCCTGTGAAATACCATGGAATATTTTAAAGGTGTTCTATAACTGCAGGTTGTTCAATAATAAAAGTGAGGGACAGGTTTTCTCAACTCTCAGCTCCAATAATGGAGACATTAACATAAGGGAATTGTTAGGAGTGAGATTTATGATTAAAATTGAGTGAGACATCTCAAATCCCTTTACAAAATATGACATATAGGAGAAAAATAAACAAAATAGAGCAATCTATTTTGATTTTTAAATAGTTTTGAGTGTTACAAATTAACTTTACAGTAATTTTTTTTGCAATCCTATCTTCTAACATTCATGCAGATAGACCTCACCATATACTTGTTACATATTCTCCTAGTGTCTACCGTTAATTATATTTCAATCTGGTAATCTGTGTCCAAATCTACCTGTTCCAGGGATTTTTGTTTTAAATCCTGTCCCCTCCTCATAAATGATTGCCTGTTGCTGCCTGAAAATCTCTGTCTCCTAGGGTAACCCAGCTTTCAGGTATCAGTCCTTTTTGGAAGGAATTCCAGTATTTTATGAAGAAAGCAATGCTACTTTTTCTTGTTCAATTTACAGTAACTTGTTTACTTGAGCCAATTCTCTCTCACAGTGCTCCTATCTCTCTCATTCTTCGTTGGACCACTTCCATTTGAATTTTAACTGTGCTATTCCCTATTCCTTCCATTATATGCATGTGCTTCAAGCAGCCACTTACCATTTTTTTAGGCATTGCCTTTACAGAAAATATCACCGTTCACTCAGCATGAGCATCACAGTCTCCCTTTGATCTAGAAAATCCAGTTAGAAAACCAGGGAGGACAGCACAGATAAAATCATATTATCCAGGCAGTCCTGCTCTTTCTCATTTTTGAACAATCTTTTCTTCTGAAACATTACATCTTTCTCCAGTGAGAGAAATTAATATCTGATGTGGGCAGTGTCTGGCACCTATTCACTAACAAAATCTCTTGGGTAGCTGCACAGGGGCATTTATAGAATAGTCTCATATATTCTATTGTTTTTGCTTGCTTTATCTTTATCCAGTGTTCCTCCTCCTGGGCTTTCCACAGTCCTTTCTCATATGAATAGTATTCCTCATTATAACTTTATTCAGCTCCAAGCCCTGGAGATTCAATTGCTAATGCTAAGCTGGTCATATCACTTACCCAAGAAAATGTACTAAATGAATCACATATCATCCACACTCTATTGCCCTTATAGATTCTGGATTGCTTGTTCCAGTTTTATTTTATTTTTATTTTATGCTCAATTTTAATTGTACTTTCCTTTTATGATTTTTTTTATCTCCCTCGAGTGCAGACAGGTAAGTGAAGCCGAGACCACAATTAATTCAGCTATAATAATCAGATAGTCAACATGGTTTCGACAAGGGCAGGTCGTGTCTCACAACCTGAGTTTTTTGAGAAGGTAACCAAGCATGTAGATGAGGGTAGGGCAGTTGATGTGGTATACATGGACTTCAGTAAAGCCTTTGATAAGGTTCCACATGGCTGTTGGAGAAGATGCAAAGGCATGGAATTGAGGGTGATTTAGCAGTTTGGATTAGAAACTGGCTTTCTGAAAGAAGGCAGCGAGTGGTGGTTGATGGAAAATATTCAGCCTGGAGTCCGGTTACTAGTGGTGTGCCACAAGGATCTGTTTTAGGACCACTGCTGTTTGTCATTTTTATAAATGACTTAGACACAGGCATAGGTGGATGGATTATTAAATTTGCAGATGACACTAAAGTCAGTGGAGTAGTGCACAGTGTGGAAGAATGTTACAGGTTGCAGGGGGACTTGGATAAACTGCAGAATTGGGCTGAGAGGTGGCAAATGGAGTTCAATGCATCTAAATGTGAGGTGATGCACTTTGGGAAGCATAGGCTGAAGGCAGATTACTGGATCAATGGAAAGATTCTTGATAGTGTAGATGTGCAGAGGTATCTTGAAGTCCATGTATATAGATCCCTGAAAGTTGCCACCCACATGGATAGTGCTGTTAAGAAGGCATACGGTGTGTTAGGTTTCATTCGTAAAGGGATTGAGTTCTGGAGCCGCAATATCATGCTGCAACTTTACAAAACACTGGTGCAGCGACACTTGGAATATTGTGTACAGTTCTGGTCCCTATATTTTGGGAAGGATGTGGAAGCATTGGAAAAGGTGCAGAGGAGATTTACCAGGATGTTGCCTAGTCTGGAGGGAAGGTCTTATGAGGAAAGGCTGAGAGACTTAAACCTGTTCTCATTAGCAAGAAGAAGGTTGAGAGGGGATTTGATAGAGATATACAAGATGATCAGAGGATTAAATAGGGTAGACATTGAAAGTCTTTTTCCTAGGATGATGACATCAGCGTGTACGAAGGGGCATAACTACAAATTGAGGGGTGAAGGATTTAAGACAAATGTCAGAGGCAGGTTCTTTATACAAAGAGTGGTAAGGGCGTGGAATGCCCTACCTGCTAATGTAGTCAACTCAGCCACATTAGGGAGATTTAAACTATCCTTAGATAAGCACATGGATGATTTTGGGATAGTGTAGGGGGACGTGCTGAGAATAGTTCCTGGGTCGGCGCAACATCGAGGGCCAAAGGGCCTGCTCTGTGCTGTATTGTTCTAATCTTATTGAATGATTGTACAGGCTTGAAGGGAAAAATGACAAACTCTTGCTCCTAAGTTTTTTGTATTTCCTTAACTTAATTTTATTGGTTTTTGTCATTCTTTCTCTAATTACTGTAGTCTTTCCCTGCGCAATCTGAAATCTTAAAAATCTCACAACAGGTTATAGTCCAACAGGTTTAATTGGAAGCACACTAACTTTCGGTGCGACGCTCCTTCATCAGGTGATAATGGAAGGCTCAATCCTAACACAGAATTAATCGCAAAAATTTACAGGGGGGTGTAACTGAAATTATACATTGAAAAATTGATTGTCTGTTGAGCCTTTCATCTGTTAGAATACCGTGATAGCTTCACTTCTTTCATGTGTAACTCACAGAATCTTTTTTTAAAAAAGTTGTATTCTCGGGTTAGCTATTAACAATGGTGATAGCTAGACAATATGTTGAAGGTGTTGGCTCCCTGTATTCTCTGTCTACGCCATGATGTTTAGATCGATTCTAATCTAAAAAGTGAGATAATGGAGTTTTACATAAATTCATGCAGTTTTTGAGCAAAGTACAATGTAACCCTGCAAGTGCAAATTCACCCCACAAAATGTGTGCATGTGGGTCTTTGTCTGTGTCTGTCTGTTTGGGTTGGGGGTTGTGAGTGTGAGAAATGTATGTGCGGGTGACCATCCTCCAAGGTGGAGTTCGGGACAGGCACAGAGAAAAGTGATCGAGCAGAGGCTGATAGCTAAGTTCGGTACCCATCTGTCACATTATAGGTGACCACCATTGCATCTCTCTCCCTCTCTCCGGCACTCACTACATACACAACACAGGGGCTCAACACCTTCAACATATTGTCTAGCTATCACCATTGTTAACAGCTAATCTGAGAATGTAACTTTTTTAAAAAGAGGTTCTGTGATTTACACATGAAAGAAGTGAAACTATCACTGTATTCTAACAGATGAAAGGCTTAACAGACAACCAGTTTTTCAGTGTATAATTTCAGTTACATCACACTGTAAATTTTTGCTATAAATTCTGTGAGCCCTCCACTATCACCTGATGAAGGAGCGTTGTTCCGAAAGCTAGTGTGCTTCCAATTAAACCTGTTGGACTATAACCTGGTGTTGTGTGATTTTTAGCTATGTATACCCCAGTCCAATATCGGCATCTCCAAATCAATCTGAAATCATTACTGTTTCACATCGCATTTTTGAAAAATTTTTCCATAACTCTGCTGCTTCTACATACATTTTCCTGAACAATGAAACTAAGCTGACTGTTTATACCTTTTTTACATGTGCCTAGAAACAAATTATTTGTAACAAATTGTGATCCTTGTTCATTGCAAAAACCTGGTCCATGCTTTCTATCAATCTGGGTCAGAAAATCAGTTAAATTGAGGAACTTTGCACACTTTTAAAAAATATTTCACTCTTCTGCTGACTCTGGGCATAGTGAAAAATGAAAACGGAAATTGCTGAGGTACCTGTGGGGAGATACCTGATGAAGGTCTTATGCCCGAAACGTCGAATTTCCTGTTCCTTGGATGCTGCCTGACCTGCTGCGCTTTTCCAGCCACACATTTTCAGATCTGTGGGGAGAAAGCAGATTTAATGTCTCGAGACCAGTGATCCTTCTTCAAATTGGGAATAGCTGGGGCTTGATTACCAGCAGGCCACCCTAGTATATCATAAAATTTGGAGGCTCATCCAGGATTGGACTTGAAACAATGACAAGAATTTGGCTCTAGTATTAATAAACAATACAGGTTTTATACTGTGTTTAAGACACGGTAGTGGAAGCAGCAAAGAATTTCCTGCAGGTGGCACAGTTGTTATTGGCAGTCTTTAAACAATTTTCAAACCAGCATGATTTGGAGCAGCCGGTGTTGGACTGAGGTGGACAAAGCTAACAATCGCACAACACCAGGTTACAGTCCAACAGGTTTATTTGGAAGCATTAGCTTTCAAAGCGCTGCTTCTTTATCAGGTAGTTGTGGAGCAGGATCATAAGAGACACAGAATTTGTAGCAAAGGATTACAGTATATGCAGCTGAAATATATTAAACAAATTTCGATTAAATCTTTCACCTTTTAGAATGGTTTTGCTAGTTTTGGTTTGTTAATATGTAAATCAGATGAACTCCTTTTAAGTCACATACATTTTGTTAGAAAACCTGAAATTATTTTGAGTGTCATCTCAGCTCAGACAATGCACTAAAGGTGTGAGGTTAAAGTCTGTATGTGTCCCCATCTTGAGTCAGACTGGTTCTATTTCTTAAAACGGGATTAACAGAATCTTACATAGATTGGCTGTAGGTTGTGCATCTTTTTTGAGCAAATAAAATATAATTCTACAAATGCAGATTCACCCCATAAACTTATATCTGTGTGCATGCAGGAGAGACAGAGTGGGTGTGTATATGAGAGTGTGTATGTATGTGCGTAAGCTTGGTAAAGTATGTGTGTGTGTGTGGCGGGGTAGAACCCTGTGAGAGGGTGCGTACGAGGGAGGGTCTGTGTTGGTGTGTGAATATTTGGAGTGTGTGTGAGAGGGAGTGTATAGTGCAGTGGGGTCACCTGTAGTGTGACAAGAACCTAAGGTCCCAGTTGAGGCCAACCTCACAGATACCAATCTTGGCTATCAGCCTCTGCTTGGCCACTTTGCATTGTTGCTTGTCTCAAAGTCCACCTTTGAAGGATGGTGACCCGAAGGTCCGAGGCCGTATGTCCCGGACCATTGACGTGTTCCCCGACTGCAAGGGAACACCCTTGCCTGGTGATTGTTGTGGAGTGTCCATTCATCCGTTGTCGTAGCAACTGCTCAGTCTCGCCAATGGCACATCCTTGTCTGTAGTGCATAAGATGGACAATGTTGGTCGAGTCACGAGTACCTGGCATATACATGGTGGGAGGCGTTCCCACATGTAATGCTGGTGTCTGTGCCGACACTCTGACGCGTCTTGTATCGGCTGCCGTGACAGGGTTGTACGGTGTTGTAGTCTACATTGTCCTGAAGGCTGGGCAGTTTGCTGTGAACAATGATCTGTTTAAAGGCAAGAAGTGAAGGCATGGGGAAGGTTTTGGTGAGGTGCTCATTCTCATCGATAAGGTGTTGCAGACTGTGAAGAAAATGATGTGGTTTTTCGGTTTCCTGGAAGTCCTGGACAATAAAGTGTACCCTTTTGGTTGCAACCCAATTCTGTCTCCTGAGGAGGTCATTACGGTTTTGCGCTGTGGCACATCAGAACTGGCGGTCAATGAGTTGAGCATCATACCCTGTTCTTATGAGGGCATCCCTGAGCATCTTCAGGTGTCCGTCACGTTCCTCCTCATCAGGACAGATGAACTCAAACCAACATTGGTTGATTTGGCAGTTATAAATTAGAGGTAGCATTAACTGACAGAGCTAAAAAGGCAGAATTACTAGCACAGCGTTTGGATTTATTTTATTTATTAGCAGGATGCCCATCCTTGACTGGAACTTGGGGAGTGGGTTAAGAGTCAACCACATTTGGAGTCACACGTCGGCCAGACTAGGTATGGGTGACACATTACCTTTTCTACTCTTTTAAACTGAGACACCTAATCTTTTCCTTCCCTATCAGACATTAATGGATCAGATGGACTTTTCGACAATTGAAAATAATTACAAAAACTCTTTATTCTAATTTTTATTGAATTCAAATTTTACTATTTGTCATAGTGGGGTTTGAACCACCTCCCATGCCTGGGGTTCTGGATTACTAGTTCAGTGACGTAACCTCCACCGTAGGACTGACACTTCGGGTAGGAAATAACTACCAGGTGATAGTCAGTTAGTGATTTCCTCGAATTCCAGGAGCAGCAATTACTGTTGCGTTGTTTCGAAACTTTGGAGGAAAAAAGGTCAAAACAACAACACTTTTTTAAGAGAGAGAAGAACTGACAAAGGAAGCATGTGGTGAGGTCAGTGCAGGAGAGAGAGAGAAAGAAACCCCCTTTGCTAACTAACAGAGCAGTGAACCTGCGCAGTTACTGCTTTTGCTGTTGAATTCTTATATGGCTGGACATTGGAGTGCATCTGGAAAAATTAACAAACAGTGAAATTCACAACTGATCTCAGAAGAACCTGTTTTTGAGAGTTCACAGCACAGAAACAGATAAGTGGATTTTAAATGTGGCCTTACAATAAGTCTGCAGTAGTGAGTAGAGTGGATTCTTTCTTAATTATATGTTTTATTGAGCAATGTTTCTTGATTAAACTTATAGCTTATATTTTAAGTATTAACTTAACCTAGAGCAGTGTTTTGTAGAGGAATAAGATATTGCTATTTTCTGGGTCTATAGATTGAAAGATGCAAAAGTGGCCTTTAGTAGAGTGATATGCTCTTATCAGATGTGGGAGGTTAGGGAGAGTTTACCGGTTACTGAGGATTATATCTGTAATAAATGCTGTTGGTTACGAATCCTATCAGATCAAATGGATCGGTTGGAGAGGCAGAGGCAATGAGGAATTTACGAGAGCAAGGAGATGTGATAGATGGCAGTTATTGGGGAGGGGGAAGGAAGGAAGGGGGAGTCTCAGATACAGTCACATAGATGGGTTAATTCCAGGAAAGGTAAGAGAGGCAGGCAGGTAGTGCAGGAGTCTTATGTGGCTATCCCCATTTCAAACAAGTATGCTATTTTGGAAAATGTAGGCGATGATGGATTCTCAGGGGGATGTAGCACAAACAGCCAAGTTTCTGATATTGAGACTGGCTCTAATGTAATGAGAGGTACGTCAGGTACCAAGCGATCGATTGTGTTAGGGGACTCTCTAGTCCAAGGTCCAGATAGACTGTTCCTGTGGCCAGCAGTGAAAAATCAAAATGGTGTGTTGCTTCCCTCGTGCCAGGATCAAGGATTCTAAGAGAGGGTGCAGAATGTTCTCAAAGGGGAGAGGGGCCAGCAGGAGGTCACTGTACACTTTGGAACCAACGACATTGGAATGGAAAAGGTTGAGATTCTGAAGGGAAATTACAGAGAGTTATGCAGGAATTTACAAAAGAGGTCTTCAAGAGTAGTAATATCTGGATTACTCCCGGTGCTACAAGTGAGGGCAGGAATAGGAGGATCAAGCAGATGAATGCATGGCTGAGGAGCTAGTGTACGGGAGGAGGATTCACATTTTTGGATCATTGGAAGCTCTTTTGTGGTAGCAGTGACCCATACAAGAAGGACGGATTGCACCTAAACTGAAAGGGGACTAATATACTGGCAGGGAAATTTGCTAGAGCTGCTTACTGAGATATTTGTATCATGGCTAAGTCACAGGTGAGGTGCCGGAAGACTGGAGGTTGTCTAACGTGGTGCTACTGTTCAAGAAGGATGGTAAGGACAAGCCAGGGAACTATAGACCAGTGAGCCTAATGTCAGTGGTGAGCAAGTTGTTGCAGGGAATCCTGAGGGACAGAATGTACTATTTGGAAAGGCAAGGACTGATTAGGGATAGTCAACATGGCTTTGTCCGTGGGAAATCGTCTCACAAACTTGATTGAATTTTTTTGAACAAGTAACAAAGAGGATAGATGTGGGTAGAATGGTAGATGTGATCTATATGGACTTTAGTAAGGTGTTTGACAAGGTTCCCCATGGGAGTCTGGTTAGCAAGATTAGATCTCATGGAATACAGAAAGAACTAGCCATTGGCGCAAAGCTAGAAGACAGAGGGTGGTAATGGAGGGTTGTTTTTCAGACTGGAGGCTTGTGACCAGTGGAGTGCCACCAGGATCGGTGCTGCGTCCACTACTTTTTGTCATTTACATAAATGATTTGGATGTGAGCATAAGAGGTACAGTTAGTAAGTTTGCAGATGACACCAAAATTGGAGGTGTAGTGGACAGCAAAGAAGGTTACCTCCGATTACAACAGGATCTTTATCCGATGGGCCAATGGGCTGAGAAGTGGCAGACGGAGTTTAATTTAGATAAGTGGGAGGTGCTGCATTTGGGAAAGCAAATCTTAGCAGGACTTATACACTTAATGGTAAGGTCCTAGGGAATGTTGCTGAACAGAGAGACCTTGGAGTGCAGATTCATAGCTCCTTGAAAGTGGAGTCGCAGGTAGATAGGATAGTGAAGGTGTTTGGTATGCTTTCCTTTATTGGACAAGAGTATTGGGTACAGGAGTTGGAAGGTCATGTTGCGGCTGTACAAGTCATTGGTTAGGCCACTGTTGAAATATTGTGTGTAATTCTGGTCTCCTTCCTATCAGAAAGATGAATGAAACTTGCAAGGTTTCAGACAAGATTTACAAGGATGCTGCTAGGGTTCGAGGATTTGAGCTATATGGAGAGGTTGAACAGGCTAAGGCTGTTTTCCCTGGAGCGCCGGTGACTGAGTGTTGACCTTTATAGAGGTTTATAAAATCATGAGGGGCATGGATAGGATAAATAGACAAAGTTTTTTACCCTGGGATGGGGGAGACCAGAACTGGGAGGCATTGGTTTAGGGTGAGAGGAGAAAGATATAAAAGAGACCTAAGGGGCAACTTTTTCACTCAGAAGGTGATATGTGTATGGAATGAGTTGCCAGAGGATGTGGTGGAGGCTAGTAGAATTGCAATGTTAAAAAGACATTTGGATGGGTATATGAATTAGGAAGGGTTTGGAGGGATATGGGCGGGGTTCTGGCAGGTGGGACTAGATTGGGTTGGGATATCTGGTCGGCATGGACAAGTTGGACTGAAGGGTCTGTTTTTCATGCTGTACATCTCTATGCTCTGTAATTCTGAGGTGAAGCACTGGGAGTGAGAAAACTGGAAATGCAATTCCAAATGCAGTTGGGCGGCACGGTGGCACAGTGGTTAGCATTGCCTCACAGCGCCAGAGACCCGGGTTCAATTCCCGACTCAGGCGACTGACGTTCTCCCCATGTCTGCGTGGGTTTCCTCCGGGTGCTCCGGTTTCCTCCCACAGTCCAAAGATGTGCGGGTCAGGTGAATTGGCCATGCAAATTTGCCCATAGTGTTAGGTAAGGGGTAAATGTAGGGGTATGGGTAGGTTGCGGGTCGGTGTGGACTTGTTGGGCCGAAGGGCCTGTTTCCACACTGTAAGTAATCTAATCTAATTTAATCAAAGGGAAGAAAACATCACAGAAAGGCCAGAAAGGGATAAGAAAAGAGAGATAGAATGAAATGAAAAGACAGGAATTGTAATTGAGAAAACTAGAATTAGAACTTCAGGGGAAGCAGGTGAAAGAACATGAATAGAAGCTTAAAATGGCTCAACTGAAACTGGAGATTTCATACGCTGATGTTGACTCTGATGGGCAGAATCTGAGTCAAAACTTGAAGCTCAGTAAGGAAATGGTCAAGTTTGCACAGTCACTCCCAAAATTTGCAGAAATGTAGAGCATTCTTTATGCCATTTGTGAAAATGGCATGACAAATGAATTGGGCAAAAGAGACCTGAATTCGACTGGGAAAACACTACTATCATAGGGCAAGCCAGACAGAGAACAGCCAGGGAATCCCTAGAGGCATGGCATTCATCCACAAACTCCATCAACAAACACATCGACCTGGACCCAATATACCAACCACTACAGCGGACAGCTGAAACTGACACCCGGAAACGGCAAGGACAGACCACTATAAATACCGGAAGAAACATCAAAGAAGCGCTTCGCAGGAGGCTCCAGAGCACTGATGATGTCGCCTAGCCAGGGGACGAAACGTTTGCAACAAAAACTTCCAGCTCGGAGAACAGAACCACAACAGACCTGGATATTGTTTGTGCAGAATAAGTTGACAGATAAAGCGCAAGAAATATATGCATCACTGTTAGAGGAGCTTTCTTAGGTTTATGGGACTGTGCAGACTACATTGGCTGTGTTGGAGTTAGTGCTGAGACATACGATGAAAAGATTCTCTGATTTAAGGAAGCAGCCTAAGCAAATCTATATTGAATTTGCAAGGGCTAAGCAAAGTAATTTTGACAAGTGGATAAGAGCATTAAAGATGTATGTAGCTCTTAAAAGCGTTCTTCTCTCAAAGGAGTTTAAAACTCACTGCCATCTATTATAAGAACTCAGAAGACCAAAAGGTTGCAGCTGCCATACAGGAAGCAATAATGCCTGATGATTATAAGCTTATCCATGAAATTGAACATTTTTCTTCTGTCATCAATTTGAATGAGATAGAAGATCGGAAAGTGAAAGGAAGGCAAGAGGCAAAAGGTAAGGAAGTGGTCATTTGGGAATGTCCCAAGTTCCCCTCCTCTGATCTGAAAGGGAATTACTAAAGGTGGATGTGAGAATTGGATGCCAAGGTGTTTCCATTCTAACAAGATGGCACACATTTGTTCAGAACAATGGAAGTTGAAATGGAAACCCATGGGACTGATTAGAACTTATAAGAATGAGTCTAAGAAAGCAACTTTAAAAGGAAAGGCCATGGATCAGATTGCAGCTTTAACTACAATCATGATTGATGGTAGACACCGATGTGAATGTAGAAGTAGTACATAGGGCATATAAGAGATATAAAAGATCTTTTATCTAAATGGAACATAATTCATTTTCCTTTTGCCATGACTCTGTGAATAGTTGCTCTATTTCCAGCATACTACCCCAGTGAGTAATCCTATTATCAATCTCCATCAGCACACACAAACAAAGGAAAACCTGGGTATTATATGAAGTGAGAAAAATTAGAAAGACAATTCACTGGTCCCCATTCACAGGGTTTGGTGAGATGTTTTTTGGCTTGTCAGGGTGTACTGCTCATTGATCTTCCATCTATTGATACTTTCACTTGTTAGTAGGAGGCATAGGCCAGTTGGTTCACATTTATAAAGTATCTAATGTATTGGTTAGAAAGTCACAGTTTACAGCAACTGATGAGGGAAAGATAAACTGACTTTGTTCAGGATTCAGGTGCCTATACTGCAAAGTAAGGGGAAAACTCCTCTTTTGGAGATCCAATGGCTTCTTCTCAAATACTTCTCACTCACAAGCTGTTCAGCTAGCCAGGGTCTAATTAAATAGCTGTTGGCAGGCAGAAGGCCTTTGTCATCAATAACTCATTACCAAACCTCAGACTAATCAACCATTTATTACTAGCTGAAGCTTAGCCCTTGGCACTAGCTCATTTGTAACTTGATTTTCCTCCACTTCTTGAACAATATCTGTGTAAACAGCACTTCTCTAGTTTGTCAGTTAAATTGTTTTTTAAAAAAGTGCAGCAATCTTTCAGTAATCCCAGTTCTTTTCATGTTTTAATCCATAATCAATAATTGAGAAAAATAACAAGATATGGTCTTTACAAATGTTGGAGGATGACTATTCTTTCAAATTCACTCCCCCAGAGGACTATGAAGCTCAGTCAGTAAATAAGTTCAAACCAAGCCTGAATAGATTTTGCATTAATGACATTAAAGGATATTGGGACAATACAGGAATATGGTATTGGAGAGGTTGTTCAGCCATGGGTTTGAATGGAAGATCAGACTCAAAGGGCTGCATGGCCTACTCCTACTCCTAGGCATGACCTCCATCCACTCAATGAGCAATGGCTACACCCCAACTTTGTCATATCTTTATGGTGGGGTATGTTGGACAATTAATTGTAGTTGAATGAAGTTTTGTTGCTGTTGATAACCACAGCAGCTCATGGACATCCAGTTTTGTGGTGTTTGATCATTTAAAATTTACTACCACTTCACACAGTGGTAATATACCCCAACACAATGGAAGATACCCTCAATGTGAGGTCTACCATAAAATAAGCTGAAAATGTGTTGCTGGTTAAAGCACAGCAGGTCAGGCAGCATCCAAGGAACAGGAAATTCGACGTTTCGGGCCAGAGCCCTTCATCAGGAAGGGCTCTGGCCCAAAACGTCGAATGTCCTGTTCCTTGGATGCTGCCTGACCTGCTGTGCTTAAACCAGCAACACATTTTCAGCTCTGATCTCCAGCATCTGCAGACCTCACTTTTTACTACTATAAAATATAAACATCGGGTTTTGATTACATTGCTAATATAGGTATATCTGTTAGGATGGGCAATAACAGAAATATATTTTGATGGTGTAGGCAGGGTCTAAATTCAAGGTGCAGAGGAATGAATATTAGCAAATAATACCAAGGGGCACAAAATTCTGCAAGAGACAAATAGGACTAAAGTGCAGAATAGTAATTTGGTGTAGGAGTAAGGGAGAAATTAAGATTAAATACGATCTACACAATACACAACAAAACTGGTGACCTCCGGGCCACAGATTGTCATGTAGGATGTTGTAGTGATAACACAGACCTGGCTTAACAAAGTGCAAGTCTAAGTGTTAAATTTGCCTTCTTACAATGAGAAAGGGTGGGGAAGGCATAAAAGGATGGATGGCATTTCTCGTTAAGAAGATTTGCAATACTGGAGAAACTGGATCTTTCAGATAGTTCAATGGCATAACCAATTTGGATGGAGTTCAGGAATAAGAAGAGTGCAATTCTATAACTTTTTGTAGGTAAAAACAGTGACTGCAGATGCTAGAAACCAGATTCTGGATTAGAGTGGTGCTGGCAAAGCACAGCAGTTCAGGCAGCATCCGAGGAGCAGGGAAGTTGACGTTTCTGGCAAAAGCTCTTCATCAGGAATGTCGATTTTCCTGCTCCTCTGATGCTTTCTGAACTGCTGTGCTTTTCCAGCACCACACTAATCTATAACTCTGTGTAATCTATTAACCAACAACTAACTAGTGGAAAAGTTGCTGAAGACCAAATTTGCACTAAAATTAGCGAAGTGTAAACATCATGGAATAGTTGTAATTGGAGACTTTATTTGCCCACATACAAACTGGGATGATGATCGTATTGAGCAGGCATTCTTAGATTCATAACAGGAGAATTTCCCACACCAGCGTGTGCCCATGCTAACAAAAAAGAGGCAGTAAGAGACCTGGTTATTCGTAATGAGATTGGCCAAGTAGATCAATGGATAGTGAAGGAACATTTTGGGATGAGGACACAATGTGAGGATAATCAACTGGCAGAGAGCAGACTTCGATAGGCAAGAATGGGGCTCGGCGAGATAGACTGCAACCAAAGGTTGGCGAGAAGAGCAGGAACTGACCAATGTACTTTCTTTGAGGAAATGGTGCAGGTTCAATCAGAGTATATTCCTTCCAAAAGGAAAGATTAGAGAAACAAATCCAGAACTCCCTGGATCAAGAAGGTTATAAAAATTAAGTTCTATAGTTAATAACCCACAGCTAAACATTTTATATTGCTTTATGTTCGTAGCAATATGCAATATAGGTATATTGCATATGACTCCACTAAAATATTGTGAATGACACATTCCTAACAGCAAACTCCAGTCAAGTTTCTGGACCCATGGATTATCCAAGTTCCACGTGCCGACTCCTGACGACGCCACGTAAGCACCACGGCCACCCGACAATCTGCGCATGCACTGCGCTCGGCCCCTGTCATCATCGCGGAGCCGCACGGCCATGAAGCGCATGTGCAGCTGGGCGCGGCGGCCGAGTGTTCGAGGACTACAATTCCCGTCAGACACGTGGGGCGGTGGGTGATTGGCGGAGGCACTGCCAATGGGGTGTCATTATACTGGAGTGGGTACGCGCTGTTGGCGAGGTTGCGAGCGTGCACTATGGCGGACAATGTGGAGGGGAATAGTGGCGGCGCTGGTGGTGGCGGCAGCGAGGGAGGTGGCCCGTCCCTGGAGGAGGAGGAAGCGGCCGGGATGGCCGGTTTCGGTATCGGCGGGTTAGTGTTCAATGTGTGTCTGTTGCTACTGGCTCTGCTCGGGGTGTACAGACTGTACCGGAGGAGGAGGGGCGGCTCGGAGACTGAGTGCAAGGAGCCTGAATTGCCCAGGATGAAGAAACGCGATTTCAGCTTGGAGCAGCTGCGTGAGTACGACGGGCTCCAGAACCCGCGGCTTCTGCTCGCCGTCAATGGCAAAGTCTTCGATGTGACCAAAGGAAAGAAATTCTACGGACCTGGTCAGTGCAACAAAACGTCACCCACCTAAATAAAACAAAATAATGGGCTTCACTACTACTGCTGTGAAATGCAGATGGTCACCTGCCTGTGCAACTTCGCTGTACCCTGTTTGCTGATTGTGGTTTAGCTATATTCTTGTTTGCATTTCCCACTTGTTTATTGTTGGGTTTGTTTGTATGCAAACTATATGTGAGGAACACTACTTTGTAATGGGAGTATGTTCTCTACTCCTAATATTCATCAGTTAAGGCAGAGGGTGAAGAGAAAGAATTCCAAATTAATTCAGTAGTTGCAGAGTTGTTTATGCTCCCCCTCATGATTTCTGATGATTAGACTGGTGATTTATTTGGCAGAAATATTCTGCGCAGTGAGATCTTGATTATAGACCTGAAGATGGTTTCGTGTACAATGCTTTAATCAGTGGATCTCAAAAATGGATAGTAGCCTAAAATTGTTTAAGTTGCTTTATGTGGTTTCATTATGTTCAGGCAGTGAGTGAACTCATTTCGAACTGCGGAGGGTTAGCTACATTTTAAGGTTTCTTGGATTTTTGTGAAGATTACTTTTTAATTCAGTTGTTGCCATCAGTTAGGCGCACTTATTACGCAGGGTCTTCAGCTCGGAACATAAGTCGAGAAAGAGGTTCGACTTTCCTACGTTTACTTTGTAAAAATCCTGTCAGTGAGATTTAGTTTTTGTTCTCATTCACGCCTTTGTCTCTAGGTTTGTCTATTTTACTAATCTTTGGCTGATCTATCGTCTATAACCAGATAAAAAATACTGTCTTGACTCATGCCAGGTCTCATTTACCACTCTCTTCAAATTCTGGTCTTTCAAGCATGCCTGAATTTAATTGCTCTGATATTGGAGGCACTTCTTCAGTAGCCTTGGCGCTCAAATCTGGGATATACTCTTTGTATCTCTTTTCCTTGTTTTCCTCCTTTTAAGAACTGCTTTAAAATAGACCTTTTGCCAAATGTTTGATTGTCTGATGTAATGCCACCTTAATGGCTCAGTATTGTAATTTGTTTTATATTTCTCATGTAAAAATCTTGGGGCATTTTGTTACGACAACAACTTGTGTATACTAATGAAGAACAAAGAAAATTTACAGCCCAGGAACAGGCCCATCGGCCCTCCAAGCCTGAGCCGATCCAAATCCACTGTCTAAACCTATCGCCCAACTCCTAAGGATCTGTATCCCTCAGCTCCCCACCTACACTTGCATCTGTACATACCCACATTAAATGAATCCACCATGCCTGCCTCTCCTACCTCCTGCTGGCAACACGTTCCAGGCACCTACCACCCCCTCTGTAAAGTACTTTCTGCATGTATTCCCCCTTAAACTTTTCACCTCTCACCTTGAAACTGTGACTTCTTGATATTGAATTCCTCACCCTGGGAAAAAGCTTATCTCTATCTACCCTGTCTATACAATATATGTTAATGGTATAGAAGATGGTATCAGCAATAACATTAGCAAATTTGCTGATGTTACGTGGCTGGGTGGCAGGGTGAAATGTGATGAGGATGTTAGATTACAGGGTGACCTGGACAAGTTAGGTGAGTGGGCAGATGCATGGCAGATGCAGTTTAATGTGGATAAATGTATGGTTATCCACTTTGGTGACAAGAACAGGAAGGCAGATTACTACCTCAATGGAATTAATTTAGGTAAAGGGGCAGTACAAAGAGATCTGGGTGTTCTTGTACACCAGCCAATGAATCGGGTTCCCCCTCAGTCCTAACCTACTCAACCTCTCTTCATAGCTAGCACCTTCCATACTAGGCAACATCCTCGTAAACCTTCTCTGCACCCTCTACAAAGCATCCACGTCCTTTTGATAATGTGGTGACCAGAACTGTACACAGTATTCTAAATATGGCCAAACCAAAGTCTTGTGCAATTTTAACATGACCTACCAGCTCTTATACTCAATACCCCAGCCGATGAAGGCAAGCATACTGTATGCCTTCTTGACCACTCTATCCACCTGCGCAGCCACCTTCAGGGTACAATGGATCTGAACTCCCAGATCTCTGCTCAACAACTTTTCCCAAGGCTCTTCCTTTTACAATATAGCTCGCTCTAGAATTAGACCTTCCAAATGCATCACCCCTCATTTGTCTGGATTGAACTCCATCTGCCACTTTTCCACCAACTCTCCAGTCTGTCTATGCTTTCTGTTGCTCCATCGATCTTCGTGTCATCAACAAACTTACTGATCAGACCACCGGTGCCCTCTTCCAGATCATTTATGTATGTCACAAACAACAGTGGCCCTAGCACCTTTCTCCATTTTGAGAAACTCCCTTCAGCTACTACTCTCTGTCTACTGTTGCTCAACCAGTTCTTTATCCACCTAGCTAGAACACCCTGCACACCATGTGCCTTCACTTTTTTCATTAGTTTACCATGAGGTACCTTATCAAACACATTACTAAAGTCCATTGAAATGACATCTACAGCCTTCCTTCATCTATCAACTTGGTCATTTCCTCAAAGAACTTCAAATTGGTAAGGCATATCTCCCCCACAGAAAACCATGTTGCCTATCATTGATAAGCCCATTATGTTCCAAATATATATAGATTCTATTCCTCAATGCATTCTGCAGCAATTTTCCCACCATTGAAGTCAGGCTCATGGGTCTGTAGTTACCTGGCATATCTCTACAACCTTTGCACAGGGGGACATTAGCAACTCTCCAGTCCTCTGGCACTTCGCCTGTGTTTAAGGATACTACAAAGATATCTGTCAGCACTTCAGTTATTTCCTGTCTCGCCTCCCTCAGCAACCTGGTTCTGGGGATTTGTCCACCTTAATATCTTTTAGCCTACCCAACGCATCCTCCCCCCTTATGTCAATGTGATCCAGAGTAAACTATCTTTAACCTCAACATTCTTCATGTCCTCTCCTCAGTGAACACTGATGCAAAGTAATCATTCAGAATCTCACCCATTCTCTCAGGTTCAACACATAACCTTCCTTCCTTATCCTTTAGAGGACCAGCCCTTTCTCTAGTTACCCTCTTGCTTCTTCTATAGGAATAAAAGACGTTGGGATTCTCCTTAATTCTGCTCGCTTGTTATTTCATGACCCCTTTTAGCTGATTTGATTCCTCATTCAAGATTCCAAACTCTCCTGATATTCCTCCAAAGCCTGTTCTGTTCTGAGCTGTCTGGACCTAATGTATGCTTCCCTTTTACTCTTGGCTAGTCGCACGATTTTCCCTGTCATCTACGGTTCACAAATTTTGCCTTTCCTATCCCTTGTTTTCAAAGGGACTTGATGATCCTGCACCATCTTCAACCTGTCTTTGGAAGCCTCCCATATATCAAACGGCTGCCCCAGTCCCAGCTCCGGCTGAATTTTTATATTAAAACAGTCAATTTTTATAATCCGATCTATACTGTGTATGAGGTAACTAATCCTTTATAAAAGCCAGAAAGAAAACTGAATTTGTGGATGAAATTTACTTTCCTTGTGCTGTTGGATAATATCAGTGTGGTGTTGCCATGACTGCCATTTAAGTCACCACAAGTTTGAATAACAAATAACTTTTTTGTTGGGTTCTCTTTGAAAACTGAAGTGTGCAATCATGAGGCTGTGATGTCTTTTCTGTATAAAATTGTGGAACATCTGCTAGAATTTAACTGTGTTCAGGAGACTTCAGTAATTTACATAACTAAGTCTGAAGTAGTCATGCCCTGTCCTTCAGTCTAGTAGATATACAGACCTGAATAAAATTCATTTTCAGTGAGTAATGCCCAGCAGGTATACAGTACATGCATGACTGGGTTAACAGCAGTTCTTGGCTAAGTGAATGAATGTGCTAGTATTAATAGACTTATCTCATTTTCCTCAATGTTTTTAAAAACTGCGCTTTAGAGTCTGCCCAAACCCTTTGTGCTATGGAGTCATTTCTTCAAAAAATATCCTTTTCATAAAACAATCTTTCAATAGCATAATCAGTGTGTATCCTCTTGGTAATGACCAACTTTGAAATTGATCAAGTTGGTGCTTGGTTAGAGACAAAAGAAACTGCAGATGCTGGAATCCAAGGTAGTCAAAGAGGAGGCTTGAACACAGCAAGCCAGGCAGCATCAGGAGGCAGAGCAGTCAACCACAGGTGTAAGCTTTCTTCAGGACTGGGGGTGGATGTAAGGGGAGCTGCAGATAAAGAGAGTGGTGAGGTGGGGATAGGTGAACACAAGTAGAGGGTACAATCTGGTTAGTCGATGAGATGGATGGAAGTTGGGAATGGACTTGGGTGATAGGAAGGAAGATTATTTGAAATTGGAGAACTGTGTTGAGTCCTCAGGGCTGTAGGCTGTCGGTTGTCGAAGCAGGAGACGAGGTATTGTTCCTCTCATTGTCTGATTCATTGTCGCAATGGAGGAGGCCAAGGATGGTCATGTCAAAAAGGGAGTGGGAAAGAGCATTAAAGTGGGCAGTCACTGGGAGGTCAGGTCGACCCCTGCAGACCCAGCTGAGTTGCTCAGCGATACGTACCTGCAGTTTACGTTTCGTCTCCGCAAAGAGGGAGGCGTAGCTGAGGCCCCTTCTAGTGTCCATGATCACCTCCTGGATTTGGAGGAAATGGGATGAGTTAAAGGAAACGTTATTAAGGATGAGGACTAGTTTGGCAAGGCAGAGGAGGTTATTGGTGGGTATTGGGGGACTGGATGGGTCTGTTGGCAAGGAGGAAGCTGAGGGCCTGGAGACCACCCTTGTGGGGTATGGATATGTATAAGGACTACAAGTCCATAGTGAAGATAAAGTGCTGGAGGCCAGGGAACTGGAAGTTACTGAAGAGGTGGAAGGCACGTTGGTGTCGCGGATGTCAGTGAGAAGTGCCTGCACCAAGGGGGGAGAGGATGGAGTTGAGATAGGACAAGATGAGTTCAGTGGGGCAGGAGCATGCAGAGATAATGGGTCAGCCAGGGTGGTTGGACAAATTACGTCGATGGCTGCAGCATCCTGCACCCAGGCTGAACTGGAGAAGTTCATCGGTTTCACCCACAACTTTCACCCTGCCCTTAACTTCAATTAGACCAACTCGGACACCTTCCTTCATTTTTTTGACCTCTCCATTTCCATCTCCAGTGACTCCAGACGGACGTAGAGAAGACCACATTGGGAGCACTGGATACGGTAAACTAGGTTGGAGGAAAGGAAGATGAACCTCTGTCTTACCTGGAATGACTGTTTGGGGCCCTGGATGGAGGTGAGGGGTGTGTTGTGCCGGCAGGTTGTGCATTTTTCTGGTTGCAAGGGAAGGTACATGAGGGTTTGGGGGTGGAGAGAGTGGCGTAAACTAAGGATTGGTGAAGGCAATAGTCCATGGGGAAGGCAGAGAGGGGAAGAGTGTGAGGTCTAGTTGGAGTTGGCAGAAGGTTTAAGGCTAATGTATTGGATGCGGAGACTAGTGGGGTGGTAGCTGAAGACAAGAGAGGCCCTGCCTTTATTGCGTTTGGTGGGGCAGGAGGTGGTTGAGAGCAGTGGAACAGGGAATGAAGGCGGTGCGGTGGAGGGCTGTCTGGATGACAGAGGAAGGAAAAGAATGTTGTTCAAAATAGGTGGACATCTAGGATGCTTGGGAATGGACTGTCTCCTCCGAGCAGATGTGGAGGTGGAGAAAATGGGAGAATGGGATAGAGTTCTTGCAGGATACTGGTTGGGAAGAGGTGGATTGCAGATAGTTGTGAGAGTCTTTGGGTTTAACGTAAGCATCCATCTGGAGACTTTCACTGGAGATTGAGATGGAGATGGAGAGGTCAAAAAGGGGAGGGAGGTGACCAAGTTGGACTAATTGAATTTGAGGGCTGGGTGAAACCAATGAACTGCTCCAGTTCAGCCTGGGTGCAGGATGCTGCAGCCATCGATGTAATTTGCCCAACCACCCTGGCTGACCCATCATCTCTGCATGCTCCTGCCCCACTGAACTCATCTTGTCCTATCTCAACTCCATCCTCTCCCCCTTGGTCCAGCACTTCTCACTTAAATCCGCAACACCAACGTGCCTTCCACCTCTTCAGTATCTTCCAGTTCCCTGGTCTCCAGTGCTTTATCTTCACTATAGAAGCCCTTATGCATGTCCATACCCCACAAGGATGGTCTTCAGGCCTTCAGCCTCTGCCTCTCCAACAGATCCCTCCAGGCCCCCTCCACCACTACCCTCCTCTGCCTTGCTAAATTAGTCCTCGTCCTTAATAACTTTTCCTCCCATTTCCTCCAAATCCAGGAGGTAGTCATGGGCACTAGGATGAGCCCCAGCTACGCCTCCCTCTTTGGCAACATTGAACAGTCCCTTTTCAGTACCAGCACAGGAACTGTGCTCCAACTCTTCCACCATTACATCAGTGACTGCATCGGTGCAGCATTCTGCACTCAGGCTGAACGCAGCCTCCCATCCAGTATCTTGCAAGAACTTCATCCTGTTCTCCCAATTCCTCTGCTTCCACTGCATCTGCTCAGATGAGGAGACATTCTACTCCCAAGCATCCCAGATGTCCACCTGTTTTGAACAACATGCTTCCCCCTCTTTTTGTCATCCAGACAGCCCTCCTCTGGTCCGCTTCCATTCACTGTTCCACTGCTCTAAACCCCCATCCTATCAAATGCAATAAAGACAAGAGTCCCCCTTGTCTTCAGCTACCACCCCACAGTCTCTGCATCTGACGCATCATCGTTAAACACTTCTGCGAACTCCAACTTGACCCCACTATGACGAACATCTTCCCCTCCACACCTCTCTGCCTTCCGCAAGGACCTTCACAAATCCTTAGTTTGTACCACTCCTCCCAAACCCCCAGGGACCTTCCCCTGCAACTGGAAAAGAGGCAAAACCTGCCGGCACATCATGCCCCTCACCTCCATCCAGGGCCCTAAACAGTCCTTCCAGGTGAGAGAGATTAATCTGCCTCTCCTCCAATCTAGCTAACTATGTCCAGTTGTCCCAATGTGGTCTTCTCTATATCGCGGAGACCAAACTACAGGTACATTTCACTGAGCATCTCAGCCAGGCCTGCAGGGGTTGACCTGACCTCCCAGTCACCGTCCATTTTAATCCCTCTTACTAAACGCTTTCTGACATGACTATCCTTGGCCTCCTTTATCGCAACGAATCAGACTGCAATTTGGAGCCTACAGCCCAGAGGACTCAACACTGAGTTCTCCAATTTCAAATAACTTCCCTTCCCATCACTTGACCCCCTTCCCAGCTCCCCTCCCCCCTCGCCCTTCAGCTCCTCTCTTCGACTGTGCCTTCTAGCCACCAACCTGATTCATTCCTCCCATCGACCAACCAGGTTGTACCCTCTACCCGTGTTCATGTACCCCACCTCACTGCCCTGCTCCACCCCCTTTATCTGCAGCTCCCCTTACACCCATCCCCAGACCTGAAGAGCGCTTACACCCGAAACGTTGACTTCTCCACCACCTGATGCTGCCTGGCTTGCTGTGTTCTTCCACCCTCCTGCTTATCCACATTGGTGCTTGACCATACTTTGAAGCATTGGCAGATGTTATGCTAGGTTTATTCTCAAATAAGCCACAACCTTCTGATTTGGTTGTAAGAGTGCTACTGAGCCATGGTTCATTCCATTGTGGAGGCATCTAGAATTGTGAAATGGTTATTACATGGGAAAATGCCATTTGTTCTGTTGTCCTTTTTTTTGTAAGAACAACTTAGCTAGGCCCATTATTCTGTCTTTTCCATATAACCCTGTAGTTTTCCTTTGTCAATTAGGTTAGTGTCCAATTCCCTTTTGGAAGTCATGATTGGATCTGCTTCCACTATCTGATCTGGTGGTATATTCCAGATCCTAACCACTTGCTGTATTGTTTTTCTTCGTTTTTTTTGTTAATCATCTTAAATTAGTACTCTGGCTCCTGGCCCTCTTGCCAATGGGAACAGCTTTTTGCCATCTATTTGATCCAGAATAAATATAATTTCAGGTACTTCTGTCAAATCGCAAAAGAACAACACTAGCTACATCAGTCCATTCATGTAACTGATGATCCTCATCCTTGAAAACATTCTCCTAAATATTTTCTGCACTGCTGCACTGTGTTCACACCATTCATAAAGTAAGGTGCTCAGATTGGTGCCTTATCAATCATTTTTGTAATAATAAATTTACATTGTCTTCCTCGAACCTTCTCCTACCTAGTCAAAAACTATTGAAATTAAACATGGTATCTCCTTAATAAGTCTGGCATTCCTTAGATAATCTACGCTTGTCCAAGAGACTATTAATTCGACACAAGATTATTGTATTAAGTCACTTCCCCACCGTCCAGGTTAAATTGATTGACGTGTCATGGCTGAGCCTTGTTTGTAGAAGAAATAGTGTTTACAAATCTCCAGTCTACTAGAATCACCCTGGCATCTGAGGAAGATTAGAAAAACTGTAGCCATGACCTCTCTAAACTTGCACCAGTCCTTCCCTCAATGTTATGGATGTGTCTGTTCCAGCTGGTAAGTGATCAACTTTAAATACAGCAAGCTAGTCTCCCAGTTGTCTTTAGTGTACCAGTTGGTTTCTGTTAGCAATAATTGTCATCTGTAACCAATCTTACCGAATCTCAAGGACTTATCGTTTTTGAATCTGGCTTCTGATGAGTTGTTATGTTTTCATTGGTAGGCTCAGTAGGGGAAATCCGAGAGATAAGGTTCAGCTAAATTTGTACATTGATGCTTTGGTCCTGATTGCATCTGTTTTCAAAGTCACTTGACACAGAAAATTTGAGATTCTCATTTAAGGAACTATTTGGGTAATCTATCCTTCCTCCTATATCCTATTATAAGATGGAGCTTTATCAGATTTGCGCAGACAGTTTCAAATTATTGTGTTAGTTTGTATGTCGTAATGATTATAGGATACATAATGTGTACAAAAATGTCAGTGACAGAATTATGGATCAGGTAATGAAAAGTTGAGGTTCCCTGCATGTTAAGCTTATCACACCATGCAGCTAGCTGATGGGTATGAGGAAAAAAGTATGTGTGGAGGGTAGTTGTAGTCTTGAGTAAGGATGTTCTGTCTATGTTGGGAATGCAACAGTGATTTAGCAGTCTGATTCCTGGAATGGTGGGAATCAATTTATGAAGAGACTCTGGATCGGCTGGGATTAAGTTCGCTGGATTTTAGAAGAATAAGGGAGAATCTCCAAGGAACCTGTAAAATTCGAACAGATCTAGGCTAGATAAACACAGGATTTTCCTGCTGACCGGGATGTCCAGAATCAGGAGGCCACAGTTTAGGTAATAAAGTAGGCTACTTAGTCATAGAGATGTACAGCACGGAAACAGACCCTTCAGTCCAACTCCTCCATGCTGGTCAGGGATCCTAAATTAATCCAGTCCCATTTGCCAGCACTTGGCCCATATCCCTCTAAACCCTTCCTATTCATATACCCATTCAGGTGCTTTTAAAAGTTATTATTGTACCAGCTTCAACCACTTCCTCTGGGAGCTCATTCCATGTACGCACCATTCTCTGCATGAAAAAGTTGCCCCTTCGCCCCTTTTAAATCTTGTTCTTCCCCCCCTCCCCCTTTCCCCGTGTAGATATGGACTCCTTCACCTCGCAGGGAAGACCTTGTCTATTTACCCTATCCATCCCCCTCGTGATTTTACAAATCTCTATAAGGTCCCCCCTCAGCCTCAGCCTATTCAGCCTCTCCCTATTTAAGACTGAGGAGGTGAAATTTCTTCACACAGAGTGGGGCCTGTGAAATTCTCTGCCACAGAAAGCATTTGAGGACAAAACGTTTTCAAATACGAGTTCTGTAGGCTAAAGAGGTCACATTGGAATAGGGTGAAGGTGAGAGCAGTTACTGAGTTGATAGAGCATGATCATATTTCATGACAGACCATATAATTTAGATTAGATTACTTACAGTGTGGAAACAGGCCCTTCGGCCCAACAAGTCCACACCGACCCGCCGAAGCGCAACCCATCCATACCCCTACATATACCCCTTACCTAACACTACGGGCAATTTAATACTCTAATAAAGTGCCTACTCCTATTTTCTATGTTTCTGTGATAGGATTATTTGTGAAAATGACTGACTTATTAGAAATGTACAATAACTTGATTTGAGTGGCAATGTGTAAGTAGGAATTTGGTAAAATATTAAATTGTTAGATCTATAAATCAGTTTTAGAAGTCCATATCTAAGTATTTACATACAGTTAAATCAGTGCTTGTACATGACTAATCATCTGATACTAAATTACTGTGCAAGAAACTGACATTCCAACGGTCAGTTCTCTAAGTTTAATTAACTGTGGTAATAGAGTGCTTCACAAATGTCAATTAATATAGAATATTTGTGTAGGTTCCTGGCAATTTAGATCCACTTGCAATTTATGAAGAGATCAAGGCCTGTATTTTGAAGTTTGAAATTTTAATCTTTTTATTCTCTTCACATTATTTCTCTCATGACTTAAATTAAACTGGGTGCTATACTGCTCCACTCAATTAGTGTTTCTATCATGTTATGTGAAGTTATTTCTGTACTTAATTCTTGAAGTAACACCTGGAGTTTGCCGCAGGTTAGATTGGCCTTTTAAATGTGTTATAACAGAAAAGAAATCTGATTTGGTGCATGAGAGTTTAAGTTGAGCTATTTGAAGGCACTCTACTTCCTCTATCAGATGGTTTGCCATTGCTGTGTAACAATTTATGATGGACAAGAAATATGCACCAGATGTGCTGTCTTATGTTAGATGTCTAGCAGTCTTGTTAAGTTGACTCTACATAGAGGTCTTGATCATGCAAACAAAAGTACTCTTTTGTAATTACTAAAATCAATTTTTATTTGTTATATTCTGGTACTTTTACTGTTTGTAGTCAAATTTTGTTACTTTTAATTTATGCAAACTGGAAATGAATGGCATTTAAATTTTCCACATAAAGTACAGCAGTTTATATGTTCTAAACTGCTGAGGGAGTAGTGGGGCCAGGCAATTGGACCAAATTTGAAGGTTTGGTTGGAGAAGAAAGATTCAACTGAGGGGGGAATGGTTAGTTAGGTGGGAGGAAGTTTGGACATTGGTAAAAGTTTGTTGGGTAGGCATGTGGAATGTGGAAAGAGGCTTATTGGCATTAGGGCAGAAAAAGTTCTTCGAGGATCTCAAATGAGTTTGAGGCTTAAAAGAAGCGACTACACTGTTGTAACAAATGACAGAAGGCCTTAGGACATAGAAGGGGAGCTGTAGAGGAGAATGGAGAGAACATTTGGGAGAATAGTTTGTGTAGAGACACAGGAAGTGGATGAAGAAGAGGAAGATTAGTTTGGTGAAATAAAAATTATTGAAAAGATTAAGTTGACTATAGAATTAGTGAGGACGGCATTACTAAAATATTAGAATTGGCAGAAGCAGTAAATCTAATTAAATAAATTAGACTGAAAGCTGAGTTAAGAGAACAATTTGACGAAAAGAACCTTTTCATATCTATCAATATTAAAAATCAACACTTCACTTAGTCAAGTTTGGACCATTCTGTTTGGAGTAAAGACAGTCGAAAGGAGATTTTAATAGCACTATAAAGGCTGAGTAGATTTCACCGGCGAGTAACAAAGGCCGACAGACTCAGTAAAGATAGTTGCATAACGAGCTTTACATTTTTATGTTACATGACCCAGTTGTGGAAGCTGTATTTATTGTTGTGAATGCTTTTTATCCTTCAGTGGAAAATATGGAAACACTTTTGATGCCTATAAAATAGATCCAGGTTGTTTTGTTTGGACACATTCAAAATATGCATTGTACGGAGATGCACTGAATTAATACAATGGACGCTTGGAAATATTAGCTCTGTTACAAGTAAAAGTAGCAGTATACCTTTGTTGTGCAATCCTAATGTAAAAACATCACAAAGTTTAGATCATATTTGCAAATTGGTTAGAGATGGGTCCAGATATGTTGGTCTACCTTCTAGATCACAATGATATATACAATCAAAAGATGCAATTAAAAGAAAATAAACAAGCATCCTACTCTGTCATCCAAAGTTTTGTTCATGCTCAAACACCCTTATGTGTTTAAAAAGGTTCTGTGTTTTCAAAGTTTGGGAGAAGATTTGTAGTTCGGGTGCTCGTTGTTGTGGTTCTGTTCGCCGAGCTGGGAGTTTTTGTTGCAGACATTTCGTCCCCTGTCTAGGTGACACCCTCAGTGCTTGGGAGCCTCCTGTGAAGCGCTTCAGTGATCTTTCCTCCGGCATTTGTAGTGGTTTGAATCTGCCACTTCCGGTTGTCAGTTCCAGCTGTCCGTTGCAGTGGCCGGTATATTGGGTCCAGGTCGATGTGCTTATTAATTGAATCTGTGGATGAGTGCCATGCCTCTAGGAATTCCCTGGCTGTTCTCTGTTTGGCTTGTCCTATAATAGTCGTGTTGTCCCGGTCGAATTCATGTTGTTTGTCATCTGCATGTGTGGCTACTAAGGATAGCTGGTCGTGTCGTTTTGTGGCTAGTTGGTGTTCACGACCAGCTATCCTTAGTAGCCACACATGCAGATGACAAACAACATGAATTCGACCGGGACAACACGACTATTACAGGACAAGCCAAACAGAGAACAGCCAGGGAATTCCTAGAGGCATGGCACTCATCCACAGATTCAATCAATAAGCATACCGACCACTGCAGTGGACAGCTGGAACTGACGACTAGAAGCGGCAGATTCAAACCACTACAAATGCCGGAGGAAAGATCACAGAAGCGCTTCACAGGAGGCTCCCAAGCACTGTGGATGTCACCTAGACAGGGTGCGAAATGTCTGCAACACAAATCCCCAGCTCGGCGAACAGAACCACAACAGGTTCTGTGTTTTGTGGTATAATGTATTTTGCTAAAGTATGGTCAAATTTCTGTTTAAACTAATTATCCTACATTCTTAAAATCATATTGATCCAAACTGCTACAGATCAGAATCAAATAGAGGTCACAGTGCAGTTTGACTCTTTTTAATTAATAAACAAATTTTTAATGCCTTTGTATATGACAAATGATGGGTGTTCTTTAATTTTAGGAGCCATATGGAATCAGGCGTCGTGCAGTGTTTATCTCATGAATAAAAACTGATGTAATTCAATCAGACTGCATTTATAGAGGGAGAAGAGTAGGGTTAATATTACAGTTCTTATGATTGTTAGTCAGAAAGTTGTCAGTGCTACTGTAAAGAAGTCCAGAAAATGAATTCAGCATGTGGTGAGATTAAATGTCAAAGCAGTTGAAGATGTGGTGAGAGTAACTGGTTTGACTGAGTACCACTAAGTTATCTGATCATGAATGGATCTGAAACAGGGAGCATGAGTTAAAACGTATGGAATTAGTTGCTGACAGGTCCAGTGATTATGAAAATGATCTCTGAACATTTTAATCAAAGGCAAACTCAAAACTGATTGGAATGGAGGTGAAAAGATAAGAAACAAATAATGTTGGAGAGCAGACTATCATCAAGATGGTGGGCAGTCCTAGCAGAGAAGTGGTAGTGACAAGCAGACAAACTATAGTTGCTTCATTGCATATTACTCAAGCATGAATGTTGGCTAGATTACCTGGAAAATACTTTTTAAAACAAAAAGTCAGTCATTCAGGTCCATCTGAACCATGGGAAAGGCCTCTCTTAATATCTCATCCAAAAGATCTCTCACCTGAAAATATAATTGCAACCTAGCTCAGTGATTGCAGTAAAGTTTGCTCTGACACCTTCCAGCTCTGAGGTATAATGCTGCTGCCTTGTGATAAGCCAATGCTAAATAAATGTTTGGGCAGTGTGCTGCTGGTGCTATTTTTGACATTACTAGAATTTCTGCTGTCATTTTTCAAACACTAGCACCTGCTTGTTTAGGGTGATTGTGCATTTAGGTATTTTTAATTGCTCGTGAATGCAGCAAAATAGTTCACAGTGACTTATAATATCTCCAAATATGTCTCTCAGTCTGTTCACCCTTTACTGCTCCATCTTCAGCATGGGAACTGCTGCACTTTCCTGTAAACCCAGCATTTCTAGAACATCAAAATATATTAGTTCTTACACATATCTACCAGCTTAGCCACCTTTTTAGCTTTTTCTCCTAAAACTTATGCATGCATTACTTGGTATTAAGAGCTACTGAGGAAAAGATTATTAGAATGACTTGAAAATAACGAAATAACTAGAAGAATTAAGAGAAGCAGAGAGATGAGGGTTTGTCTTGTGAAGAGAAATGGAGCACGTTAGGCCAAACTCTCTAGAATTTAGATTAATGAGGATATCTAACAGAGGTACTATATATAAAATGTTGAAGGAGATCGATTAAAGTCAATGTAGAGAGGATGTACTCCCTAGTGGCACAATCTAGAATTATTTTAGGATAAGAAGTAGCAGATTTAAAATAGGATAGGGAAGTACTTCTGTCAAAGGGCCATGAATCTGTGGAATTCAGTAACCCAAAGTGAGGGCAGTGGGACACAGAATAAATTTGAGGAGAGAGACAGGATTTAAGTAATTTTTAGAGTAATTGAAGGGGAAGGCGGGAAGATAAGAAAGTGGTGTTGAGGCTGAAATGAGATCACGTGAGCATATTGAATGGCAGAGCAGGCTCAAAGGGCTGGATTACCTCCTACTCCTGTTCATATAAGGGGCAGAAATTAAATGTCAGTGTCATTTGTTGTTTGTTTTTTACAGCAAACTGTAGATTCAACAAACTGCAGTGAAAATCCTGACTTAAAACTTCAGATTGGTGGTCTGCAACTTCTCATTTGTTGCTTCCCCATTGGATCCTCAAATCATGTTTTTTACTTAAGTTTTGATCCTAACACAGAACTACACTTGCATTTTACCCTCATGATTGGATCTGAAATCAAAATATGCTTGCCTATTTATTTTTTAAACAGGTTTTAAATAGAAAAATCATTGCCTCACCAAAAGAATGCACCGAGTGTCGCTGGTGTTGTGTTGAATTTTGAAACTTACGAGGCAGCTTAAGTATATGAAATGAAAGGCCTGCTTAGTTTGAAGGAAGTGCTCTGCTATAAAACATATACTTATTAGTGCTTGTATATTTTCTATTCGTCTGTCCATTGTTAAACGTTATAGCTGCTGACTCACTGAATTGATAGATTTCTAGGACCTTTCATTCTTTTTCAGTATGTTTGCACTCTGTGGCGACAATGGTTTAAGCAACTGATCCTGGTAACTTGTGAGCAGGCTGATTGTAGTTGGTGCTTTACCCTCACACAATTTGTCTTGCCTTACACCTTGATGAATTTGAGCACCTTCGGGAGTGAAACTACTTGTGTAGTTCAATTGTGAGCGTTTAAGATTTAACCCCAAATTGAAGTATAATGCTTGGCAAATGTGTACACACAAACATTACAGGTATGTTACAGCGAAGGAAGAAAACTAATGCAAACCTTAAAATATAATCTCGACCAAGCAATTTTGGTGCTTTGCTAAATAAGACAATGAGCTTTTTTCAGCTTTCTCAACAAATGCTAAGGAAGGCAGTCTCTGTATGGGTAAATTCTCTGGGGAATTTTTAGCATTGAATTCCCAAAATATCTGTGGCCTGCTACAGAGACAAGATAACTGCAGACGTAAAGAAAATTTATGTGCGGCAGATGTGATGTAACACTTGAGTTTCTAAAAAACTTAACCTGTGTTAACCTTAATCTGTCTTCCTATCTCGGGCCTGGTCTTACCCTTGCTATGTCTTTTCTTTTCCCCCTCCTCTCACCTCTTCTCTCTCCACCCCCACCCTCCACCGTCCCCAACACTGTCCTGTCCTGTGCCCCATATTAAGCAAGCTGAGTTAAACAGATTAATTAAAATATTATTCCGAAAAATGTATGGACATTTATTAAAAAAGAATCTAATTTCAGTTGTTAGTTCAACAAAGAATTTTACTTTGGCAACAATCATAACCTTTCTGAGGTTTGTAACTATTAGATTATTCAAGTTATGAGTGGATATTCTTTCTTAATTCTAATAAGACTATTACTGGTTCTGACATGTAACATAGTTTGTGTTGTTCTTTTGAGTGTAATCAACTTTGAACACATTGACAGCTTTATTTACAATAATTTTTTAAACAAAAAGTGTTTCTAAATTATGACCAAAAAATTCAAAATGATATAGCTCAAAAAAAGTGTGCAGTTTTTTTTTGTTTCTTGTTCTGTTTTGTTTTCTTACTTGTCATTGTTTGTTTATTTACACAGTAACATAGAAGCAAGTGTAGGCCATTTGGTCATTCATTAGGATCATGAATCGTCATCCAGCTGAGTGTGTTCCAGCTTTCCCCTCAATCTTTTGATACCTTTTAGTCCCAATTGCTACATCTAGCTCCTTGAAATCATACAATGTTTTGACCTCCATTGCATTCTGTGGTAGCGAATTCCATTGGCTCACTATGCTCTGGATGAAGAGATTTCTCTAATCTCGTCCTAAATGGTTTACCCCACATCCTTGGTTTATGACCCATGGTTCTGGGCTCTCCTGTCATCCTGCATCTACCTTGTCTAATCCTAACCATTTGCTAAAATGCTTTTAACATGGTGGACAGCATCACATCATGGAAAACCCAACAACATTTGTATGGTAAGGCTTGTTTGGTTTGACTAACTGGAATGACTGCTAAAAGAAAGTAAATCAAACAAGTAGCTCCAACAGGGCATGTCATGGCAAAAGGCAAGCAGCATCTGTTGTATTCTTGGTAGCAAACAACGAAGGGGTAGGATGGGAATCTGTTACATTTTGTCATGAGTTTGCATGTTAGTAATCCCTTTTGAGTCAAAGCACCATTTGCAGCAGTTGAATAAAATACAAATTAAGATCAAGATATGTTGTTGGATAAATTGGATAAAACTAAGGTTCCTAACCATAGTGGAGAATAATTTTACCTCAATGTTGGTAGAAATTTTAATGAAGTACATTTACCTGTATTATTGAAATTAATGCATGTGGCAAAACTGGAGTTTGTATTAGCATGTTAGCAATTTATAGTTGCCTCTACTTCTGAAGAACTTAAATTTGTAAATTTTAAAAATTTGATCTTTGAGTCTAATGATCAGTTTGACTTGTGCCTCAATTATTTTTCTCACATTTACTGCCCATTATGTAGGTTCACAGCCCCTCAAGTTGCTGCTGTCTCCTTTGCATTTGAAATTGGTACTTTGGGAAGTTTGCTGAAAATGTGTTGCTGGAAAAGCGCAGCAGGCCAGGCAGCATCCAAAGAACAGGAGAATCGACGTTTCAGGCATGAGCCCTTCTTCAGGGTCATGACTGAAACGTTGATTCTCCTGCTCTTCGGATGCTGCCATTCCTGAAAACGGGCTCATGCCCGAAACGTCGATTCTCCTGCTCTTTGGATGCTGCCTGACCTGCTGCGCTTTTCCAGCAACACATTTTCAGCTCTGATCTCCAGCATCTGCAGTCCTCACTTTCTCCTCGAAGACTTTGGGAAGTTTCTTGCAGATTATTTGTAATATGCTACTTATTGTTCTTTGTCATTTTTATTACATCTTTTGTGTCAACGTTCTGAGGGCTAGTTTGATTTTTGTGGGCTACTTTTTATAGTCCTTTAACTCCTTTATTCATCATGTAGTAACATTATTTGTGTTGAATTTTTTAAGGGTCACCTTCCTTGGATAATGTGATTTGGAGGTGCCAGTGTTGGACTGGGGTGGAGAAAGTTAAAAGCCACACACCACCAGGTTAATGTCCAACAGGTTTATTGCCCACTTGCTTTTAGAACGCTGCTCCTTCGTCAGGTTGCGAATGTGTATCTGGTATGAACAGGTAGGGAAAGAGTTAAGTTCTGAGTTTTGTGAAACAACGGGTTCAGCTGAGCATGACTCCGATCAGATAAGAATTTAGTTAACAATGGGGTGCTGGAGGCCAGGGTAATGGGTTAACAAGGTAGAAAAGCATTCATTATATAGGGCCATGTAACAAGATGAGGTAGTATTCAGTTAGTATTCAGTATGCAACGTCAGTTAACAAGGTGAAAAATATTCATAGTGAGGTCAGTTAGTCATTGTGTAACAGCAGGTGGCTTAATCTTTACTATTGACACTCTCTGATTGTAATGGTCACCCAGTCAATATGTATGTTGCCTTATTTGAATGCTCCTCCCTGTAAAATGGCTATATAGTTCATTGAGAAACTGCTCTTACAGAGAAGGCCAAGATCTCATGGTCTCTGTGCACATGGGCGCTCTCTCTCGCGCCTGCTCCCTCCGTCTCGCGCTCACTGCCAGGTCTCGCTTCCCCTCCAGGGCCTGGAATAAAGATAAAGGAAGTAAAATTATAGTGTGTCTCTGAGCGTTTTGCTTCAAGTGAGTGGGGAAATGGGACGACTAGGTGGTTGCCCTGATGAAGGCATAGCACTCCGAAAGCTAGTGCTGCCAAATAAACTTGTTGGACTTTAACCTGATGTTCTATAAGTTTTTAAAAGAAACATGGAACAATACAGTATCTAACAAGCCCTTCGGCCCTCGATGTTGTGCCAACCTGTGAACTAATCTAAGCCCATCCCCTACACTATCCCATCATCATCCATGTGCTTATCCAAGGATTTCACGCCTTTACCACTCTGAGTAAAGAACCTTCCTCTGACATCTGTCTTAAATCTGTCATTCCTCAATTTGCAGTTATGCCTCTTCGTACAAGCTGATGACATCATCCTAGGAAAAAGACTTTCACTGTCTCCCCTGTCTAATCCTCTGATCATCTTGTATCCATCAAATCCCCTTTTAGCCTTCTCCTCTCCAATGAGAACAGGCACAAGTCTCTCAGCCATTCCTCCTAAGGCCTTCCCGTCAGACCAGGCAACATCCTGGTAAATCTCCTCTGCACCTTTTCTTATCCTTCCACATCCCTCCTGTAATGGGGCGTCCAGATCTGTGTACAACATTCCAATGTGGTTGCGCTAGCGTTTAACTTCCTTGGATAATGTAGTGCAAATACCCATTTGTGTCTAATATTTTTAACTTGTGTAAAAAGATGTTTTTGTTAATTTATTATAAATACATCTCCCAAACTGTGTTTCCAAAATGAAAATTCAAACAACTTTGCACAAGGTAACTTGGTATGAGTCTTGCATCAGGAACCCTCTTTTAAGAATTAACTGCAAGCAACTTGCACTGTCTCACATTCTTCAGTTTTTTTTGCCAATGTTACGATTTTTCCCCTCAGTACTTCTAATATATTTGCCAGCACTCATTTTAATAGAATATTGACTTCAAATCATCCAACTCTGCAACAAAATGAACACGCACAACCTAATTCTGCAGCACCGAGCTAACCATTAGCTAATGATTTATTTGATTCACATACTCTCATTTCTGTGATTCTTTTACCAAGCTAATGCTCCTTTTCACATGGTCATCTGTCATTTTAGTGACAGACTGGGTGGAATCTCTTGGCATAGAAATGTAGTTACATCAAACACATAGGTCACTTCATAGGAGTAAGTAACTCCCTCTCATCATCCTTCTCCCCACCCAGTGCCATAATCTTACAGTTCACTCTGAAAGTCTGCATGTAATCCTCTTCCAGAAGGAAATTCAATTAATTAAGTAATCATACTTGAAAATTAGTGTATCAATCATATTGGAGCTCCATTTAGTGATACACAAGATGAGTCCGACCAGGGGAGACAGTAGTAATGTCAATGGGTTGGTAATCCAGAACTATAGACTAATATTCTAGGAAGGTGGCTTAAATGCCACCATGGTGGGTGGTAAAATTTGAATTCAGTATAAAGCTGATCTAATGGCGCTTGTGTAACCACTATCGATTTATTGTAAAAAAAAATCTATCTGGCTCATTGAAGTCCTTGTCCTGCCAACGTGTGACTCAAGACTCTCACCGGTATGGTTGATGCTAACCTAGGCAGTAATGCCCAAGTCCCATGAAGGCTTATGAAGAAGAGATTGTCTTTTTTCAATTTTTACTTCTAGGCTAGACAGAATGGGAGTCAGACCTTACACTGTTATCATGATCCTGATCCAACTTGACCTCAAGGACTCCACATTATGTAGCAGCATTGATATGTGCATGCATGTTCCAGTCTAGAGCTATAAATAGTGATGATCGTGGTTTCGATTTTCTTTTTATCACATGGTTGACCGAGAATTGCTCCCATTATTACTGTCTGCTGTTGCGCTACTTTGGAAGGGTTTGCTTGTTGATAGTCATCCTGTTAGGTCACATTATGAATTCATGTTCCTTGGTCATCCTGTCCTGAAATGGAACTTGAACCAGAGCTTCTGACTCCGAAAAAGGGATACAATTCACTGCACCACAAAAACGCCCCATGCAGAACTGTTTTAAACTAATTTGACATGATGATCAATGCCAAACTCTTTCCACAGTTCTAAGAGAATGATGCACTGTAAAATTGGCTGCTGTATCTTGCACATGACAACAGTCACTGCAGTTCAAAACTTACTTAATTGTCTGTGACAGCATTTAGAGACATCCACTAATCATGAAAAGTGTTAGGTAAATGTAAGACGTGTTTTTCCAATCTTTCCTGAATACATTGTAAGCAGGAATATTAATTATCAATTTGTTATTTTGAAGCATTGAAAAGGGTATTGGATGGTTACTTGGATAGAAATAATGTGCAAAGATATGCAAGGGAAAACAGGAGATTTGGCTGTACGCAATAATGCTCAAATGAAGAGCTATTCAGACACGTTGAGCTAAATGGCCTTTTCCTGTGATGTAGCATTCTTTTGTGGTCTTGTGAACTATAGAAATAGACTGGATGTCTGAAATATTTGATCAATTTCCTCAACCTGGAAGACCAGATGATGCTATAATTTGGTTACTATCATTAACTTTAAAATTTATTATATATCTTAAATCAAGGTCCAGGTATGGGTAAGAAATTCCCCCCAGTTTATACAAGATATACATAGCAAATCAGAAGACAGTGTACTTCAGTAGTGTCCTCAGCCCTTTGGGTTACCCCATATGTCATGTAAATATCTTTTAGTATTTGGATTCCCTCAAACAGAATTAGAAGAATTTATCAGTATCCTCAAAATCATTGACCTACCATTAAACTTCAAGCTATAACATACAAAGAAAGTGTTGAGTTCCTGGATACTATAGTACTCAAATCAGCACAAGAAAGCAACAGACTTAAAGTAACCCCTAAGCATATTTTGAAACAGATATACTCATTCACTTATGTGGAAATAATTGAAATTTTAAACTAATGTAAAGTGGACCATAAAGGAAAAAGTAAAAGAAAATGGATTACAAAGGAAGCAATGCAGTTATCAAATGGTTTAAGACATGTATAAGGTGGGGGAGTTTTCACACAGACTTAACTGAAAATGCCTATTTAAAATTCCTTGCTTGACAACGTTCATAATTCCCATGGATATTTTCAGAGAGACTTCTTTCCTTCCTGAATCTATGGGAATTACCATCAATTCTGTTTTCACTGCTAATGTTAATTTCTTAACTTTTGGATGACAACTGCTCATACCATGGCATTGTGTTGATTTAATTTGGACAATGATGGCACTGACAGTTCCATGACCCACACACAATGGTTTGTCCTGTAGTGGTGATAAAACCACACTGTTTTTCACTCCCTAACTAACCCAGTGATTTGCTTTACATGTGATTCAACACTGCTGAGTATCCTTGATATTGGTGTATGTCATATTAATTAAGCTTTGTAGTATAGTTTCTCTGCTTGTAAACATGTATAGTTCTAAGATCTCGGGTGAGCAGTTAGACTAGTTAACATAGTCACTGAGAGGAAACGTTGAGATACTGATCTGAAGCTTGTATTTATTTCTCTACTTCATAGGTATGGAGTAAAATGTTCAAGAGTTTTGCAGAAGTAATAGTAATAGTCAGTGGTCACACAATGGGCCTGCTGACCTTGATGAAGTTGGTTCACAATGATTTTAGTGACATGGTTTCTACCTTTACCACATGGTACCTAGTCAAGGTTATATTTTGGTGTTTAGTGATATCAGCAAGCAAGTGAACTACTACTGACCAGTATCCATTCGCTGCAAACTATAAGTATTTAATAGCCTTCACTTTTTAAATAAGTTTTCAGATTTCTTCTTTCCATCTTAATCTGTTTATTTAATTTTGCTAAAATAAAGAGAAATGTGCAAGTAAGAATTGGAATTTTGTATGGTAATTAAAAATTGGCATTCTGTAAATACAATTATCATCTGAAAACTAGTAATGGCATTTCTGAATACTTAAGTCCAATTATACCTCACTTAAAAGCTGTATTACTTTATAAAGTTCAGTTTTGGTCTGTGCATGGGAGGCATGTAAAAGTTGCTTTCAATTTCAGTGGTATGATGGTGACAAAAACTGATGGTTTTATCATTGTTATACAGAATTATCATTGTATTAGGATGAAACGGTAAACCATTAACATCTGTAGATACCACAAAGAAAGATGATACAGAATGTAACTAAACATTTTCAGAGGTCTCAGTTGGTATTTTAACTGACTAATTTGGTTATCTCTGCATGCCAGTGTTAAATTTCATTATTATTGGATTTGCTCGGTTTTCCGGCCACACCAGTCATCTGTCGTGAAAGGTGCAGGCAATTTGCAAGATTCAAGACAAACCTTGCTGCTAGTTTTTGTAGTGTATTTATTAAGTGGTCATGTCTCTGAATATGAAGAAGCCTTTTTAAAATCAGTTTGCCTTTAAAAATTGCATATTGTAAGGATCAAACTCTTTACCTTTGTCCAATTGGAAGATATGGAGCTCTGCAATACTTGCTTACATTAGAAATCAAGATATAAGAATTTCCTTTTACATGTGGGATTTTGGGGTGTCTATTTTAATACCTTTTTCAACGAAAATATAGCAATTATAGTCAAAACATCTTTTTTTTCAGGTTGCATTTTATATTCTTGCAATAATGAGTGGCAAATCCAGCAAAAACCTAGTTATGAAACTTGCAATAATCATAAAACTAGCTTGAAAAGTGGAATTGTGTGTCAAATAATAGCCACCCTGGACAATATGTTGCAAGCTAATACCACCAAGACCCTGCCTTTCCAAAGTACTTAAACTTAACTGATTTATTTAATAGTCAACTTGGATTTTGCTCTGTTGTAATTTTGCTATCCAAGGCAGCTGCTATTACTTACAATGTATATATAATCTCCCATTTCATAGGTTGTAATTAACTGTTGCAGTTATTATGTGGCAAATCCACTTGAGGACAAGAAGATGAGGTAAGTTGGACTACTTGCTACCCCAAAATATTGAATATCCTGTATTTAGTTAATATTTCAGTGAATAAAATCTGAAAAGATAGTTTTTTGGTAATTTTACCCTGTACTCCATTTAGGGGCTGTATTTGTTTAGATCAGGATTAAAATTTAAATCTTAATATTTGCGCTTTTGATGGCTCGCAAAAACTGTTTATATTCTAGACATTTTTGTTTCATTTTAGCAAAATCAGTATTCACCAGAAGTACAGCATGTATGTTGAAGACCATGGACCTATACAACCCATAAGGAAGCCTTTGCACTGCATCCATGTGAACAGCTCTCTATAGTCCAGAACTTGTCCTCCTGTACTGTTGCTATTCTTTCATAGGATGTAAGTGTCACTGGCCAGGCCAGTATTTGTTGTGCAATCCTGGTTGCTGCTGTTCTCCAGAACAATACAATATTCTGTCCTTCAGTTCCTTCTCCACTTTACAATGACCTTGCATTAACCCCAGTAGCAAAGCATTCTGTGTTTTCAATATAAACTTTTCATAATCCCTTTCTTCACTCTTTATGACTATTTAACATAAATTATTGCTTGTCACCAATTTCTAACGAGCTGGTTTTTGAACTACTTGCCAATCTATCAATCTTGAAACTCATGACTTAAGAATTTTAGTAACTGTCTCTTAACGAGCTCTCTCCATTCCTGTGGAGATTGTTAATTACTTTTCAACTTCTGTCCTCATATCTGCAATTTTCTCCTGTGGTGAATTTATGCTACTTCCAATTTATATGTCTTCTGTACTTGGAGGTGTTTGTGCCGTTTGAGATATGGAATCACAGTTGACCTATTTATTTGACTGCCCTGCTTGATTCCTTGCTGTCCAGAACTCCAATTGAAGTCAGTTTTGAACGTCCTTCACAACTGAATGTCCACAGCTTCCAAGGCAGTGGAAGGACTTGAGAATTACATGTGAACATTGTGTGTATTAGGCCCCTCTGAATGTTGACATTTATTAGTTTCTCACCATGCTTTTTAAAAAAGCACTCTGCTTATCTTTACTACCAAAATGAATTCCCCCTCATTTCCAAAAAGTGCTTCCGTTTCCTATCATCTTGACCTCTAATTTGTTTGCAGATTTCTTGTACGTATCTCAGAACTTGCTTTCTCACCTCGCTTTGTATTGTCAGCATATTTGAATGAAAGGACTAAGTGCAATGCACCTAAGTATTTACATAAGTTATAAACAATCCAGCACACTCTAAGTGACATTGGCAAGCTGTCACTAGGCGATGCTGCAAATCTGAAAATGTCAGTGTATTCCTACCTGTTTTTTCAGCCCTTAACAAGTCATACCCATATAGGCATAAAAGGAGATCAATCAAACGGTCAAGTTCATGCCAGATTCATTGCTGAATTGAGCAATGTCCTTTTGAAACCACTTATTATCTCTCCTTCCACCATCTCTCCATTTCATTGCCCCCAGTCTGTAAAATAAAATGTTGTTCCTCTCATTTACCCTCCACCTAATGCCCAACATCTTAGTTCTTGTACTATCAGCCAGTGTGAACAGCTTCACTTTGTTTATGTTATAATTAATAGTGGAACCTGTCTTCTGTCTATACTAATATATTGCCCCAGCCATGAACTCTTATCATGATATTAAAGTCTGAGGACTGCAGGGGAGCTGCTGTCATTAGAGAGGCAACTGATGGTGAATTTAACCTGACGGTTGTCACGTTTCAGGTGTTGGCTAAGGTTGAGAAGGTGGGATCTTCATGGTGACCTCACCTGATATGGGAATTGAAACCATGCTGTTGGCATCATTTTGCATTGCAAACCAACCAACTGAGCTAAATGCTTTTTGAAAATCCATTTATTGCATCCACTGATTTTTTTTCCCTATATCTGCTCTTCCAGTTAATCTTCAAGTAACCCGGATGGTTTGTCAAACATTAGTTCCTTTTCCTAAAACCATGTTAATTTTGCCTAATCATACTATGATGATCTGAGTGTACAGCTATCTCATTCCTAATAATGAATTCAGCAGTTTCCTCCAAACTAATCTCTGGCTCACTGGTTTGTACGTTTTACCTCCTTCCTTGAATATTGGGTTTATTTTTAACCATGTTCCAGACTTTAGGAGATTACAAGCAGTGCATTTACTGTTAGAACCCAAGGATGTGTTGTTAAAGTACATTTATTAAAGGCAGATTTTGCTTGATTATTTCGATGAAGTAACAAAGGAAGCGTTGCTGAGGTGATGTGTTCTGTCTGTATCAAGACTTCAAAAGGAGTTGCACAAAGTGACAACATAATAGATTTGTAAAGTTTAAAACTCATGGAACAAAAGAAGTAGTAGCAGCCTGGAAATCAAGATTTGAAAGTAATTGGTGACAGTGAATTTGGATGTACTCAACACAAGTTTTACTATAGAATCCCTACAGTGTAGAAACAGGCCCTTCAGCCCAACAAGTCCACAATGACCCTCCAAAGCATAATCCACCCAGACCAATTCCTCTACCATATTATCCTATACTTACCCCTGATCAATGCACCTAACCTACACATCCCTGAATACTATGGGCAATTTAGCATGACTAATTTAACTAACCTACACATCTTCGAATTGTGGGAGGAAACCGGAGCACCCGGAGGAAATCCATGCAGACACGGAGAGAATGCGCAAACTCCACACAGACAGTTGCCCAAGGCTGGAATTGAACCTGGGTCCCTACTGCTGTGAGGCAGCACTGCTAGCCACCTGAACCATTGTGCCACCCTATATTTTCAGAAAGCACAATGCTGGGAAGTGTTGTGAACTGTGAAGAAAATAATATTAGATTAGATTAGATTAGATTACTTACAGTGTGGAAACAGGCCCTTAAGCCCAACAAGTCCACACCGACCCGCCGAAGCGCAACCCACCCGTACCCCTACATTTACCCCTTACCTAATACTACGGGCAATTTAGCATGGCCAATTCACCTGACCCGCGCATCTTTGGACTGTGGGAGGAAACCGGAGCACCCGGAGGAAACCCACACAGAAGCAGGGAGAATGTGCAAACTCCACACGGTCAATCGCCTGAGTCAGGAAATGAACCCGTGTCTCAGGCGCTGTGAGGCAGCAGTGCTAACCACTGTGCCACCGTGCCGCCCACGACTTCATGAGAACATAGGATGGTGGAATGATTGAGCATATGGATAAAATATAATATTGTAAAGTGATCTTTCTCTCGCAGAAAGAAGAGGCCATGTAAGCTAAAGGGTGCAATTCTAAATGGTGTGCAGACACAGCTTTATGAGCTTGAGCTTGGTATCTAAATCTGTGGAGGTGGTGGGATAGATTGAGGGATTCTGGACTTCATAAAGCATAGAGTACAAATGCATGGAGCTTATGATAAACCTTTATAAAAACACTTCAGCCACAACTGGGATATTTAAAATGGGTACCACAATTATTTTGAAGACATGAACCATTGAGTGCAAAAGGATTGAGTGGTTTTAGGGAGGAGAGACTCAGTCACATGGATATATTGGAGAAGCTAGATTATTCTGAGAGCAAAATGATTATGATAAGGTTTAATAGGAATAGTCAAAATCTTGACTCCAATAAATGAACAGAAACTGTTCTGACGAGCAGTGGGTTTAGAACCAGAATCTGATCTAGAGTCAGATGGTTTTGAATCTCTCTAGATTTGAGGTAAATGACCCAAAATTACATGAACATCTTACTGTGTGAGATGAGAGTGGCGAGCCTGTGGAATTCCATCACGAAGTGGTTGAGGCCAGAGCCGTTGAATGTTTTCCTCCAGCCATTGAGGATTTAGATATAGTTCTTGATCAGAGGTTATGGGGGAGAAAGCAGGAGAACATGGTATTGAGTTGGATGATCAGCCATGATCATATTGAATGGAGGAGCAGGCTCAAAGGGCTGAATGGCTTGCTCCTCTTATTTTCTGTGTCTCAATATAGCCATGTGCTGCCAAGACGGGTGATGAAGACAGATGCACTTAAAGGTTTTCAGAAGTGCATTAGCTGCACAGTTAGAGGTAAATAAAATTACAGGGGAAAAAGTAGAGCAAGTGTTTGCATGACAGGTGAATTGGCCTCCTGTTGTGCATTTTATGACCTTATGAATGGTACATATGAACATGGAAAATTAGGATGAAATTAGTAATGGTTTAAAAAACATTTGTCAGCTATTTAGTTAGGTGAGGGCAGCTGCAGGTATTATTAATTTGAATAGGGAGCAGCTAAATATTTCAGTTGAGTTGGCTGATCAATCAAATAGGACAAAGCACTGCTATACTGGAAATAAATGACATCTAATGCTAAACAGAATACTACGGTAAATATTTGAATTTAATGATGACCTTATTGTTATTAATCTGTTATTCCCACCTTCAATATAAAAAGATATAATGCATTGATTCATATAAGTACCAGTTCTGGATATTTGAGGGCCTTCTCACGGGGCAACAATAATAAAAAGTTTTAGGAGCAAGAGGATTCAAATTAATTTCAAACTATTTATCAGTCATAGGGAATCAACCCCTCTGTAGTTTTAGATTGAAGTGGTGTTAGAGACTGTTAGCTGATTAGGGTGGCGCATAAATATAAAATTAGATGTTCTGTGCCTTAGATATTCTTAATCGGCCTTTTCAGGCATGTTATGACATGCTTTGGAACGGGACTTGAAAACCTAGGCCTTCTGGCTCAGAAAGTGGGATACTATCAGTACATCACAAGAGCCCTTTTTCTGTGCTGTATGCAAAATTTGATTGGATAGTGGATCATATTCACTAAGAGTAGTGAACAAATGTTTGGCTGTCAGACTTGTACTTGACAATGGAATTTTTAACGATATTTTACATGGCCAAATGGTGTAGCAACCCTCAATGCCTGGGACTGGTGAAAAATGCAGTCAGTAATGTGGATCCTTATTTGATTTATTGTCATGTGTTCCCAAGTACAGTGAAAAACATTTGTGAACAGTATGAGCAGATCATACTAAGCAAGGACATACAGCTCATCAGATGAAAAAAAAACTTGGACAGAATAAGGCACCAAGGTTACACCACACAGGAATATGTGCTAGGCAAGATCAGCAATATTTGAAGTTGGACTGATGAATGGAGTTTCTAATAGTGGCAGGGAAGAAACTATTCTTAAACCTGCTAGTGCATGTGTTCAAGCTTCTCTATCCTCTACCTGATGGAAGAGGTAGGAGAGCATAATCCTCTCTATTGTGTACCTGTAAAGTTTGGTGTACCTGTAAAGAGGGTTCTTATGGATGTGCCAAATTTCCTGAGCTGCCTGAGGAAGAAGAGTCGCTGTTGTGCCGCCTTCACGGTTGCATCTATGTGGGAAGTCAAGGACCAGTCAGTTATCGTCACTTCTAGGACCTTGATGCTCTCAACCCTCTCCACCTCAGCTCTGTTGATTTTAGATTGGAGTGTATTTTACTCATTTCTTTCTGAAGTCAATGATCAGTTCTTTTAGTTTTACTGGTAGTTTATCATTGCACCATGTCACCAAGCCCTCTATCTCCATTCTGTATTCTGACTCATTGTTGTTTGATATCAATCCTACTACAGTGGTGTCATCAGCAAACTTGTAGATGGTATTCGTTCCAGATTTGGCAGTACAGTTGTGGGTGTACAGGGAGTACCATAGGGGCTGAGAACGCATCCTCAGGGAGGCTCCAGTGTTGAAAATGTTATCGTGGAGGAGGTTATCTGTCTTCACTGATTCCTGACGCATAGACAGTTAAGCGGAGGGTCCATTTGCAGAGAACAGTGGTCAATCCCAAGGGGATAATGATGTTGAAGGTAGAGTTGTAGTCAATGAGGAGTCTGACTTGGGTGTCCTTGTTGTCCAGATGTTCCAGGGATGAGTGCAGGGCTAAGGAAATGGCATCTGCTGTGTACTGTTACGTCAGTCGGCAAATTGCAGGGGATCAAGGGCATCTGGGAGACTAGAGTTGATGCATGTGCTTTCTTAGGTATGATGGTGGTCTTGAAGCAGGTGAGCACTTCGACTTGTAGGAAGGAGAGGGTTGAAGATGTCACTGAATACCTGTCATATTAAAGAATCATTTGTTCACAGGCAGACTGTGATAGATTTTGCACTTAATGTTAATTTTCAGTGCCTCAAAAATTCTTTAGCAATAATAAAGAGTTAGCATGTTGATAATTGTGCAATATATGGAATAGATCATCTCTAAAATCTTGTGGATTTTAGTCTATCTCCCTTATCCTGTTCCTCAAGACATTTGAATGAGGAGTTCACAGTGAGCACAATGTCCCAAATAGCAGCTGATGGATTCTCAAATTTGTTTGGGCATGTGTACTGACCATAAATTGCTATTCAATTTGCATGTGTATCATTCATTGTTATTTCTGTGGCAAAACTTGGTTCAATAATATTTAAACGAAGAGGGTAAAATTTAAGTTTGCAACTGATAAAAATTGGCAATGTTTTTGAAGAAATGTGTGAACTAGCGCAATATACCAAGGGACTGGGATGTTAGATATATTTGAAATAGAGGTGCACAAATTTGAGCCTGTATAGCAGTGAGGAAGTCATGAGTTTTATTAGCAGAAAGGTCACTAACTAGGAGTCATTTATTTAAATGTACTACAATCAGATTCCAGAGCAGATTTTGAAAAAAATTATCTAATACTGTGAGGACCTAGAACTCATTTTTTTAAAAAAAAAGAGCCAAAAAGGCCGCCTGCATCGATAGTGACTTTTTTTTTAACATTCTGATAAGGGGACTAGCAGGGATGGCAGTGCAGGGAGAGGAATGTTCCTCTTGCATGATGTTTGAGGTGAGGACCCCCATTAGTGTCCCAGCCAAGTACATCTGCAGGAAGTTCACCCAACTCTTCTCCAAGACTGCATTAGGGATCTGGAGCAGGTGCTGGATGAACTTTGGATCATTTGGGAGGCAGAAGCTGTGATAGATAAGAGTTACAGGGATGCAGTTACTCCGAGGCACGAAGAAAGCTGGGCAATTGTTCGAAGGGGGGAAAGAATAGTCAGTGCAGGGATCCTTTGTGGTCGTTCCCCTGAAAGATAAGTATACCGTTTTGGATACTGTTGGGAGGGACATCTTACCAGGGGTATGCAACGGGGTGCAAGTCTCTGGCACAGAGTCTGTCCCTGTTGCACAGAAGGAAAGGAGGAGAGTGTTAGTCATTGGATACTCAGTGGTTAGAGGATCAGATAGAAGGTTTGCTGGGAATGAACAAGGCTCACGGTTGGTGTGTTACCTCCCAGGTGCCAGGGTCAATGATGTTTTGACTTATGTCTTTGAGGTCCTGAAGGGTGAGTGTGACCAGCCCCAAGTATGGTCCACGTAGGTACCAAGGACAGAGGTAGTAAGAGGCATAGGGATGTAAGACAGGATTTCAGGGAGCTAGGGTGGAGGCTGAGAGCTAAAACAAACCATTTTATCTCTGGTTTGTTACCCGTGCCACATGATAGTGAAGCAAGGAATAGGGAGACATATCAGCTGAACACGTGGCTGCAGGGATGGTGCAGGAGGCAGGGTTTCAGGTCCATGGATAATTGGGGCCATTCTGGGGAAAGTGGGACCTCTACAAACTGGATGGTTTTCACATGAACCGGAGGGATACTAATAACATGGGTGGGAAATCTGCTGATGCTATTCAGGTGGGTTTAAACCAGTTCAGCAGGGGGATGGCAACATGAGGTGGAGTTTCAGTGCACAAGAGGATGAGAGTAGGGCGGGCATGGACAGGATTTCACAGTCACAGGCATGTGCTGGCAGACAGCAAGCTGGTTTGAAGTGTCTACTTCAATGCCAGAAGTATCTGAAATAAGGTAAGTGAGCTTGCAGTATGAATAGGTACCTGGGACTTCAGTGTTGTGGCCATTTCGGAGACATAGAACAGGGTCGGGAATGGATGTTGCAGGTTCTAGGGTTTAGGTCTTTCATTAAGATCAGGAAAAGTGGTAGAAGAGGTGAGAGTGGGTGGCCCTGTTAGTCAAGGAGAGTATAATGGTGGCCGAAAGAACTTTTGACGAGGGCTCGTCTACTGAGGTAGTATATGGGCTGAGGTTAGAAACAGGAGAGGAGAGGTCACACTGCTGGGAGTTTTTAATAGTCAAGATTAGAGTGGTGCTGGAAAAGCACAACAGGTCAGGCAGCATACGAGGAGCAGGAAAATTGACGTTTCGGGCAAAAACCATTCATCAGGAATTCCTCGGATGATGCCTGACCTGCTGTGCTTTTACAGCACTGTAACTTTGACTCTAATTCTCCAGCATTTGCAGTACTCACGTCTGCCTGGGAGTTTTTTTTAATATAGGCCTCCAGAGTTCTCAGGGGAATGGAGGAGAGGATCAGCAAAATGATTCTGGGTAGGAGTGAAAGGAATAGGGTGGTCATTATGGGGGACTTTAACTTCCCCAATATTGACTGGAAATGCTATAACTCTCGTACCTCGGGTGGATCAATTTTTGTCCAATGTGTGCAGGAGGGTTTCCTGACACAGTATGTCGAAGGGCCGGCAAGAGGGAGGTCACACTGGATCAGGTGCTTGGTAATGAACCAGGCCAGGTGTTTGATTTAGTGGTAGGTGAGTACTTTGGAGAGAGTGACCATAATTCAGTTACGTTTAATTTAGCAATGGAAAGGGATAGGTACATGCCACAGGGTGGCATTGATGGGGCAAGGACAATTATATTGTGATTAGGCAAGACTTAGGATGCATCGAATGGTGTAGCAAAATGCAGCGGGTAGGGACAATCTAAATGTGGAGCTGGTTTAAGGAACAGATATTGCGTGTCCTTGATAGGTGTGTCCCTGTCAGGCAGGGAGGAAGTGAGAAGGTAAGGAAACTGTGGTTTACTACAAAAATTGCATCTCTTGTTAAGCGGAAGAGGGAGGCTTATGTGATGATGAGATGAGATGGTTCAGATGAGGTGATGGAGAGTTAAGGTTAGCTGGAAAGGGTTTAAAGAGAGTTAAGAAGAGCAAGGAGACGACATAGTCATAGAGATGTTCAGCATGGAAACAGACCCTTCCGTCCAACATGTCCATGCCGACCAGATATCCCAACCCAATCTAGTCCCACCTGCCATCGCCTGTCCCATTTCCCTCCAAACCCTTCCTATTCATATACCGATCCAGATGCCTCTTAAATGTTGCAATTGTACCAGTCTCCACCACATTCTTTGGCAGCTCATTTCATACACGTACCACCCTCTGCGTGAAAAAGTTGCCTCTTAGGTCTCTTTTATATTTTTCCCCTCTCACCCTAAACCTATGCCCTCTAGTTCTGGACTCCCTGACCCCAGAGAAAAGACTTTGTCTATTTATCCTATCCATGCCCCTCATAATTGTGTAAATCTCTATAAGATCACCCCTCAGCCTCCGACACTCCAGGGAAAACAGCCCCAGCCTGTTCAACCTCTCCCTGTAGCTCAGATCCTCCAAGCCTGGCAACAATCTTGTAAATCTTTTCTGAACCCTTTCAAGTTTCACAACATCTTTCCGATAGGAAGGAAACCAGAATTGTGCGCAGTATTCCAACAGTGACCTAACCAATGTCCTGTACAGCCGCAACATGACCTCCCAACTCCTGTACTCAATACTCTGACCAATAAAGGACAATATACCAAACGCCGCCTTCACTATCCTATCTACCTGCAACTCCACTTTCAAGGAGCTATGAACCTGCACTCCAAGGTCACTTTGTTCAGCAAAGCTCCCTCGGACCTTACCATTAAGTGTATAAGTCCTGCTAAGATTTGCTTTCCCAAAATGCAGCACCTCTCTGCATCTGAATTAAACTCCACCTGCCACTTCTCAGCTCATTGGCCCATCTGGTCCAGATCTGAGGTAACCCTCTTCGCTGTCCACTACACCTCCAATTTTCGTGTCATCTGTAAACTTATAACTGTACCCTTATGCTCGCATCCAAATCATTTATGTAAATGACAAAAAGTAGAGGGCCCAGCACTGATCCTTGTGGCACTCCACTGGTCACAGGCCTCCAGTCTGAAAAACAACCACCACTCCGTCTTCTTCCTTTGAGCCAGTTCTGTATCCAAATGGCTAGTTCTCCCTATATTTCATGAACCTTGCGAATCAGTCTCCCATGGGGAACCTTGTCGAACGCCTCACTGAAGTCCATATAGATCACATCCACTGCTCTGCCCTCATCAATCATCTTTGTTACTTCTTCAAAAAACTCAATCAAGTTTGTGAGACATGATTTCCCACACACAAAGCCATGTTGACTATCCTGAATCAGTCCTTGCCTTTCCAAATACATGTACATCCTGTCCCTCAGGATTCCCTCCAACAACTTGCCCACCACCGAGGTCAGGCTCACTGGTCTATAGTTCCCTGGCTTGTCTTTACCGCCCTTTTTAAACAGTGGCACCACGTTTACTAACCTCCAGTCTTCTGTCACCTCACCTGTGACCATCAATGATACAAATATCTCAGCAATCACTTCTCTAGCTTTCCACAGAGTTCTTGGGTACACCTGATCAGGTCCTGGGGATTTATCCACCTTTAACCGTTTCAAGACATCCAGCACTTGCTCCTCTGTAATCTGGACATTTTGCAAGATGTCACCATGTATTTCCCTACAGTCTATATCTTCCATATCCCTTCCATACTGATACTAAATGAATATTTTGCATCTCCCCCATTTTCTGTGACTCCACACAACGGCAGCCTTGCTGATCTTTGAGGGGCCCTATTCTCTCCCTAGTTATCCTTTTGTCCTTAATATATTTGTAAAACCCCTTTGGATTCTCCTTAATTCTATTTGCCAAAGCTATCTGTAGAATAAAGGAGAACCGTAAAGCTTTCTATTGGTATGTGAGGAATAAAAGGATGATTAGGGTGGGAATAGGGCCAATCAAATACAGAAGTGGCAAGTGGTGTGTGGATCCTGTGGAGATTGGAGAGGTGCTAAACGAATATTTCTCATCGGTTTTCACTCAGGAAAAGAAGAGCATTGTAGAGGCGAAGAACGAGATACGCGATATTAGACTAGAAAGGATCGAGGTTGGTAAGGAAGACGTGCAAAAGTAGACAGTTCCCCTAGGATTTATGAAGGATTCTCTAGGAAGCTAGGGAGAAGAAGTTGGAGCCTTTGGCCTTGATGTTTGAGTTGTCATTGTCTACAGGTTTAGTAGAAGAGGAATAGAGGTTGCAAATGTTATGCCCTTGTTTAAGAAGGGCAGTAGGTATGACCCAGGTAATTATAGGCCAGTGAGCCTTACATCTAGGAAAAGTTTTGGAAAGGATTATAAGGATAGAATTTATAATCATCTAGCAAGCAATATTTTGATTGCAGGGAATCAACATGGTTTCGTCAAGGGCAGGTCGTGTCTCACAAACCTTATTGAGTTTTTTGAGAAGGTGACTAAGCATGTGGATGAGGGGAGGGCAGTTGACGTGGTGTATATGGATTTCAGTAAAGCCTTTGATAAGGTTCCACATGGTAGGCTGTTGGAGAAAATGCAGAGACTTGGGATTGAGGATGATTTAGCAGTTTGGATTAGAAACTGGCTTTCTGTGAGAAGGCAACGAGTAGTGGTTGATGGAAAATATTCAGCTTGGAGTCTGGTTACTAGTGTGCCACAAGGATCTGTTTTGGGACCACTGCTGTTTGTCATTTTTATAAATGACTTGGACGTAGGCATAAGTGGATGGGTTAGTAAGTTTGCAGATGACACTAAAGTTGGTGGAGTAGTGGACAGTGTGGAAGAATGTTGCAGGTTGCAGGGGGACTTCAATAATCTGCAAAATTGGGCTGAGAGGTGGCAAATGAAGTTCAGTGCACATAAATGTGAGATGGTTCACTTCGGGACGAATAACAGGAAGGCAGAATTCTGGGTCAATGGAAAAATTCTTGGTAATGTGGATGTGCAGAGGGCTCTTGGAGTCAATGTACATAGATCCCTGAAAGTTGCCACCCAGGTTGATAGTGCTGTTAACACATACAATGTTACGTTTTATTGGTAGAGGGACGGAGTTCTGGAGGCACGACATCATGTTGCGACTGTACAAAATGCTAGTGTAACTGTAATCTTGGAGTATTGTGTACACTTCTGGTCACCCCATTACAGGAAGGATGTGGAAGCATTGGCAAAGGTGCAGAGGAGATTTACCAGGATGTTGCCTGGTCTGGAGCGAAAGTCTTATGTGGAAAGGTTGAGAGTCTTGGGTCTGTTCTCATTCAAAAGGCGGCGGGTAAGAGGGGATTTGATGGAGACATACAAGATTGTCAAAGGATTAGATAAGTAGACAGTGAAAGTCTTTTTCCTAGGATGATGACGTCAGCTTGTATGAGGGGGCATAGCTGCAGTGGAAGTGTGGTAGATGTCAGAGGCAGGTTCTTTACTCAGAGAATGGGAAGGGCATGGAATGCCCTGCCTGCTAGTGTAGTTACCTCAGCCACATTAGGGAGATTTAAACAATCCTTGGATAAGCACATGGATGATGATGGGATAGTGTAGGGGGGTGGGCTTAGAATAGTTTACAGGTCGGTGCAACATCAAGGGTCGAAGGGCCTGTTCTGTGCTGTATTGTTCTATGTTCTATGGAAAAGCACCTGAAGTGCTATCATGTATAAAGTGATGAGTTATGAACTAGAACAATGGGCTTGGACTCTGTAGCTCTGGGTAGCCAATACAGATAGTTGGCCAAATTGCTACTTGTCATAACTTTCCATTGTTCTTAGTGCCATCTTTGGTAAAATGTAACTGTAGAGATTTATACAAGTAGTTTTCTTCACAAATGAGAGCATAATATTTGCTAATGAAAACATTTGACAGTGTCTTGTAGGATTTTTGTAGATTAGATTCCCTACAATGTGGAAACAGGCCCTTCGGCCCAACCAGTGCACATTGACCCTCCACAGAGCAGTCCACTCAGACCTATTTCCCTCTGACTACCGCATCTAGCACTATGAGTAATTTAGCATGGCCAATTCACCTAACCTGCACAACTTTGGAATGTGGGAGGAAACCAGAGCACGCGGAGGAAACCCACACAGACACTGGGAGAATGAGCAAACTCCACACAGGCAGTCACCTGAGGCTGGCATCGAACCTGGAACCTTGGTGCTGTGAGGCAGCAGTGCTAACCACTGAGCCACTATGCCACCCTACTTTCTCCTCGCAGCCTCTGTCTCTCTCATGCACTTCAGCAACCTCTCAATCTTCCCCTTGCATCTCCCACCCCACTGCTGGTGGGCTGTGCCCGCAAATATACAATACCTATATTGTGTTACTAATACTCACTCCAGTTTTTAAAAATATATTCGTGAAATATATTTAATGCCAAATATCACAATCTTCTGAAGGATTTATCAGCAGAAGATAGATGTGTTAATCTCTTTGTCATTTTGCAGTAGATAGGACTATTAATTCAAAGATCTACTTGAAGTATTCAATTAATTTCTCAGTAATTAAAATTTGTTATAAGAATACTTGTGGCAAATTTAGTCTTTCAAACCAGTAAGTGCAGGAATTTTGTGCAAATCAAGACATTTGAATGGGTCAGCAATCCGTCTTGGACAGCACCTTACAGATTTTCACAGTTAATTGTTCATATGTACTTGCTGCAGATTGCTGTTTGATTTGGATATGAATTGTTCACACTTATTATCACAGCAAATCCAGTTCAATACCTACATATAAAGTTCAGGATTATTCCTAATTGTGCAATTGATTGCTGATACATTGTCATTTATTGGTGAATTGTTTTGACTTGAATAGTTTGTTTTTATTCTATTAATTCTATGAATGTAAAATAGAGACATTCTAGCTAGATAAACATGGAAATTGATTCCACTTCTCAGAATCCCGATGTTAAAGTAGTCGGGATGCCTTGCTTCTAGTTGGAGCATGAAAGCAGAGCAGCAAGTGGGTAGCTATTCTCCAGCACGATGCTGGAAGAATTCATGTATGCAAGCATGAATTCTGGAAGATGCACATGTCGTGTTCAAAGAATATACCTATAAGGCATTGAATGAAGAGCTGATCAATATTTCTTGCACTTGCATACGTACAAATGTGCGCACATGGAATGAGTAAATTAAACAATATCAAAAAGAAAAATGGGACATGCATTAAAACATGGTAAAATAGTAGCATGGTTAATGGGGGACCGGGACGACATCACTATTTCTAATTGACTTAAATTTTCAGAAGCAACCATATTAAAAGGTGAATTGAGTAGATGGCCTGACAAGCAAAAAACAGCAGTGATAGATTATTAAAACAGTATGACAATCAGCAACTTCTGAAGTGGTCAGTTTTGCTTTAATATTGATGGAATTGTGGGTAACTCGTGGGTAAATTCCACTTGTGGTGGAGTTTAACTCCAAACGCTGACAAGGGGACACGGAGTGTCATTTCACGGAGTGTTGGATTTAATAAGTAGATTAACAAGGGAATGATGGATTAATGCAGCTGTGTTATTTCAGGAAAAACAGTAAATGTTCAAGAGGATTAGCAAAAGTAAAAAATAATTTAAGTTTGTCTCTATCCTTCTAATATACATAAATGATCTGGAAGAGGGCATTGATGGTCTGATCAGTAAGTTTGAAGATGACACAAAGATTGATGGAGTAGCAGAAAGCATAGGAGACTGTCAAAAAATACGGGAGAATATAGATAGACTGGAGAGTTGGGCAGAGAGGTGGCAGATGGAGTTCAATCCAGGCAAATGTGAGGTGATACACTTTGGGAAGTCTAATTATAGAACTAACTTTGCTGTAAATGGAAGAGCCTTGGGGAAATGTTGATGAGCAGAGAGATCTGGGAGTTCAGGTCTATTGTACCTCGAAGGTGGCTGCACAGGTGGATAGAGTGGTCAAGAAGGCGTATGGTATGCTTGCCATCATCAGACGGGGTGTTGAATATAATAGCTGGCAGGTCATGTTAAAATTGTACAAGACTTTAGTTTGGCTGCACTTAGAAAACTGTACAGTTCTGGTCGCCACATTAGCAAAAGGACGTGGATGCTTTGGAGAAGGTGCAGAGAAGGTCTGTGAGGATGTTGCCTGGTATGGAAGGTGCTAGCTATGAAGAAAGGTTGAGTAGGTTAGAATTGAGGGGGGACCTGATTGAGGTGTACAAAATCATGAAGATATAGACAGGGTAGATAGAGATAAGCTTTTTCGCAGGGTGAGGGATTCAATAACGAGAGATCACGCATTCAAGGTGAGAGGTGAAAAGTTTAAGGGGGATATACACGGCACATACTTCACACAGAGGGTGGTAGGTGCCTGGAACACGTTGCCAGCAGAGGTGGTAGAGGCAAGCACAGTAGATTCATTTAAGGTGCATCAGGACAGATGCACGAGTAGATGGGGAGCAGAGGGATATCGACGCTTAGGAATTGGATGATAGGCCCTCCAAATCCAGTCTAAACCTAAGGGCCTGTTCCTTAGCTGTAAATTTTCTTTGTTCTTCTGAAAATCAAATTGTCAAAATGCAGCTGACTGTATTTTAGTTGATTCTGTTTTGTTGTACTTTATTTTGTTGTTGCCACATGTGCATTAGTCTTGTAAAGACCACATATTTTGATTTTCCTTTGGTTGTGGACTGAAATGAGAAAAGGACTATTTACAACAAAGGACCCAGGAACAAATTGCTGTACTTTTAAAAGGGCAGTTACCGAAGCCCTGTGTTGGTGGTGGTTGTTGCTGTGCACTGGAGGAAAATGAAAGAGGAGAAGGCAAGACACCAGTGTGATATTGTAAACTTCAGAATTGTAATAACTGTTCAGGAATTGAAAGAGTCAGCAATGACTGTTTCTGGAATAAACTGTTTTCTGTGATGACAGAGACAAGGACCAAACTCCTTTAAAGGAATTTAAAGCATCATGTTAATTAAGCATCCCTAGGAAGAGGGAATCAAAGCAACATAAGCCATTTCCTGGGAGAGAAAAGGCACTTAATACTGAATGGAACAAGGAATAGGCAAGTTACTCTTATAAAAGGCAAGCTGCGGACTTGATGGCTTCAGAAGTGTAACAGGTGATGTGGATAAATAAACCTAAAGGACCAATGATGTCACATCAGAAACTTCACAAGGTCGAAATCTTGTAAGTTTTCAACTTCAATAGCGAACTCTGAAGAACAACATGGCACAAAGATCAAACCCTGGATATTCAGAGACAGAACTGTTGGTTGCAATTGTAGCCAAATTCCACTAGTAATTGGGTAATAGCTAAGTTGAGTTTTGAGGCTTAACTTGTTTATTTGAGGGGTCTTATTCTGGTTGCTACGTGAAATAAGATTTAGGTAATTGTTTCAGTATTTGATTGAGATTTCTTGAGTAGCTAATTAAAGGTAGCTTGTGATAATTTACACAAGGGTGTGTACATAGTGAGATTTGGCCACCAGAAGCTGATTGGTTTGTGGAATCATGACCAGCTGACGACAAATCTGGTTTCTGGGTAGTCGAACAGCTTGTGCGTGTGAGCAGTACAGTGTACGGCCTTCGAACCTCTGAAAGGGAAAGTTGTATCCATATCTCTCCAGTGAAAATATCTGCAATCACATGCAAACTCATTATTTTCTCCCACTTTTTGCTATAGACCTTTAACTAGTAACTAGAAGCCTTTGTATTCAATGAACCAATTGGTGTGCCTTCTGCAAAGAAGTGAAAAGAAATTGGAGAAAATAGATTGGAGAATTGAAAGTCCTGAGAAGCAAATGGATTGCCTCAGTGAACTTTGGAGTAACGCTATTGAGCTGTTTATCCAGTTTTTTTTTAAACCCCATCACCCATAAAACCAATGTTTCTTTTGTCTGTGTGTGTTGGGAAGTTTTTTAGGAGAGTTAAGAGTTTTAATTAGTAGTTATATGTTGACAGTTCATTGTTTAATTGTGATTAGAATCTATTTAATTGTAATAATAGTAATTCTTGTTATGTATCAAAACCAGCTTCATGCTTTCTGTTCATGTGGGTCTGCGATGGGTCAATTGGTAACTTTGCCTACTTTGATTTTAAAAAAATCTTCTGTGGTGACTGAGAGCATGGCTTGATTTCCAACATGTCACCTCAGTGAGTTACAACACTGCAAGGTTTTGAGACACTGTCTTCCATGAAATAGTTCATAGTGTTTGGAGAGAATTCACTACAGTAGTAGGTTTTAAAATACTGTATCTAAAAGAAATGCTATTCAAAATATTGGAGAATGGGTCATATCCTTTCTTTTGAAAAAATTCTAAAGCATGGTGTTAATGGGCCAGATATTCCGATGGCCAAGGATTTGTTGGAGCAGCATAGCCTGAATTTATAGTAGTGATTCTATATATTCACAAGGCACATCATGCTCTGTATGAATAGCCAGGGAAATTGAATTTTCCAATGTGTACTCCCCCTGCATTTGGAACCTTCAGAAGATTTCTTTAAAGTCAGAATTATGAATCATGTAATTTTGAATAGTTACCCAGAGAAAGTTAGCTTTTTAAAATCTACTGAAACTCCTAGGTAGGCATTAAACTGACCTGCAGGCTCAGCTATTCACCCACCTATCAACTACATCTACCTCTTAGACCCTCTCAACCCATTATAACTACATCTAGTCAGAGCAGATTGAATCCTGTTTCCCTGCGTCGATGTAATGTCATCTAGAAATATAAGTTTTAAAAAAAAATTGTGCCGATTCTCTTTAATCTTTTGTCTGTTCTGATTTTAAATGCACATACGTAACTTTTAATGACATCATGTTGGAACACACAACATACTCCTTTGGAAATGTCATGACATCAGCATTTTGGTGATGACTTAAGATGTGCACCCAGACACAGGTATTCAAATAAAACTGCACTTATACAGTTGAGTTACATCTGTGGCAAGGCTCTGATGTCAGCAAGCACTCCCCTGATCTCAAATATTTCTTGTGCTGATGCTTCAATATGATGTCATGTAGGACAGTCAGGGATCTTGACCTCTGGTGATGAAGGAATAGTGCTGTTTGCCCAATTCAGGATGATGTGTAACTTGGGAGAAAACTTGAGCCGAATGTGACCTTGTGACTTTGCTAATCTTTTATTTGTTCTTTAGTTAGTGTTTACAGTTCAACACAAGCATTTCAGCAATCAAAAGTTGCTTCTGTATATTAGAGGGAATATTAATCCATTCTTTTTACAGTTTTTAACAAAGTGGATCAAATGCTTTCTCCTGTCTTATATTAATGATAAAATACATGATTGTACATCCATTGTGGCATGTCAGTGGTGATTAATGTGGGTAATGGTCCAGTGGTAAGAGCACTGATCAAAGACAATGCATTATCCTGGGCGGTATGATGCTAATTGGTTGCTGTTGATACGCCCAGCTTGTTCAGTATTCCTGCAATTCTCCTGATTTTCACTTTGTAGATGACAGGAAAAAGCTTAGGGCTTGTAATACGAGCCACATGTTTGTCGAGTGCTCAAGTTGAAGCCATCTCTTATGGCTGGTTTAGTTTGGCTGTTGGTGGATGATGCACAAATGTATTCAGCCACTTATTACCTCAAGTGTTATTCAAACTGTCCTGCAGGTCGAGATGAGCTGTTTCATAATTGCAGAACCTGGGCAGTCAGGAACAACCTTATTTCTGTGCTGAAGTGGGAAGTTGATTGTTGAGACAGATGATAATGGTTGGGCTGAGAGCTGCTCCGCATTTTTGCCGTGATGCCCTTGACCTATAATGAGTGGTCTCTGACAGCCAATTTTGCTCATTGCATCATCAAAATACATCTGTTCCAGCTCAGACTAGATTGGGTTTTGGAAAAGTGATGTTACAAGTCTATATGCATGTGGGCAACTGAATAGATTTTGTTTGAGCATGTACTTGATATCCTGTTGAGGCAAGATGGGCTTTCCCACTTTCTGTGGGATTTTTTCATTGCTTAGCTTTAATCTTCAGCCTTTAATTTTCCGATTTTTTTATTTAAAATGAATTGCCTTGTTTTGGAGCTGACCATCTTCAGTTTTGCTTTATGAGAATGCTTAACCAAGTCAACATGTTTTGTAAATTGAACAGCAGTCTGTTACAGGAGCTGTATGTTGGTCCTACTATAAACAAGTTTGTTTCTCCACTATCAGACCAAATACATATTTGAGAATTGTTAAGGTTTTATTCTCAAATCTTTTACTCTTCAGACCTTCCACCCAGGCCCGTTGGTGTGCTCATTGCAACTTCGATTTTTTTTTTCAACCACTCTGTTGTGGTTATGCTTTAGTCTTTTCAGTATTCCTCAACACTTGGGTTTTAGATCTCATCTTTTCAATTGAAGGAATGTTTGTTTCTATAGGAATTGGGTCACTAGGCTGATATTCCTGTGTTCTATATTCCAAGTAAATTAAACAATGGAACAATATTATTAATACTGTCCAGTTGATGTAAAATATGGACTATTCAAGAAAAGTTAGTCTAGAGACTGTAAGGATTATTTTGAGGAAGGATCTGATGTACTTCACATGAATGAAATAAAGGATTTGAAGAAGCAAATGTGTGGGGTTGGGTTTACTTATAGCCTGTTACATTTAACAGCTTTGTTATATTCAGAATAAATGGGTAGAAACCTATTTGTTAAACTGCGTAGAGGAATTATAGATGATTAAAGAATCTTGAATTTTTACGAGCTACTGTTTTTAGAAGCTTGGGATAAAATCAGTTTTCAGTTGTCAATTCAATGAATTTCTGTTCTGTTTCTGAATTTCTTTTTAAATAGATGGTCCCTATGGCATATTTGCTGGCCGAGATGCCTCAAGAGGATTGGCTACTTTCTGTCTTGATAAAGAAGCTCTGAGGGATGAATTTGATGATCTGTCTGATTTAAATGCTGTACAAATGGAAAGTGTTAGAGAATGGGAGATGCAGTTCATGGGCAAGTATTGAACATCTTTCACTGCTACATTTGGCAATAGCATCCATTGTAGAAAGTCTGTGTTGTTAGTGCTGTTTCATTGTAAATTATAATAAATTTTGATTTAATTTTTATACTTCAAAACAAAAGTGAGAAATTATGAAAGCTTGATCTGAAATGATTTATGGAGCAAATTACTGAATGGAATCAAAGTGCAAAAGGGACGTTCCATATAAGAGCTTTCAAAATGTTGTCCCCGCCCCCATTCACGGAATTACTGCCGCATCATGGTTCAGAGGCAACACTTGACTGATCTCCCATGATGTTATCTAAGATAACAAAGAGATCTTGATCAATTGGGTCAATAAGCTCAAAGTGGCAGATGTAGTTTAATTTGGATAAATTGCAAGTAAGGCCTTGGGTAGTATTGTGGAACAGAAACTATGGTTCAGGTACATAATTCTTTGAATTTGGTCTCACGTTTTGAGTATAGGAGATGGGGTATTAATCTACCTTGGGATAAATGTCATTGGCTGGACCATTTCTTCTTTTGTTTATCCCTCATTGTCATTCAGAAGGTGGTGTGATGAGTTACTTTTTGAAGTTCATGCTGCAGGGTAAGTTCATGCACAATGGTATTAGGAAGGGAATTCCACAATTTTAACTTGCTAATAATTGAAGACCAACATACTTGCATGTCATGGTCATGTATGGTTTGGAGGAGAGTTTGTATGTGATGGTTTTGTCGTACATATGTTGCACTTTTTCTTATAGGTGGTAGTGGTTGAAGGTATATAAGATACTATTGAAGGAACTTTGGGTTCTTGAAAGTTGAAGGCAGCTGTGTACCACAAGTGGTGGAGGTTGATTATTTAAAAGTGGTAAGGTATGTTCTATCAGACTTCTGGCTTGTATGTCATTGATGTTATGAATAAAGAGGTTAGTTACTCACTTTTTGAATGAGAAATGGTTAGTTAATAACCGTGTAGTAAAGGATTAGGGATGGGTGACCAAAATGTTATGGAAATTTCTTTTAGTGGAGCGCACATTTAAGATCTTAAATCTAAATGCATGCCACACGAGTTTGAGTGAGCTGGTCAGTGACAATGTTCGTGAATTCATTGGTTACTATCTTACAGAATTTCTTAGATTCTAGAAGGTAGATATCTCAGTGCATCTTTAAGGAACAAAGAGAGAAAGCAGGCAATTATAAACAGTTAACCTAACATTGGCAGTAGGCAAAATTCTCAAGGCTGTTGTCTTGAATGTAATATGCTTTAGAAAAGCATAGTTATCTTAAGTAGAGTGAGCATCAGGAAGGCAAAAATATAATTTTGAAAGAATGTAATTAGGATAAAGGTTAAGGGACGCTGCTGGTTACAGTGCAATTCAGTATCTAAAAAGCACTGGTTATTGTACACAAGTTATTGCACAAAATTGGGACTTCTGGTATTGAGGATACTAGGAAAGGGAAAAAAAATAGTCAAGCTACACATGAAGTAATGCAGGTACACTCAACTACCCATGGAGAGCTGCTTAATTACATAAATTTGCTTTTCTTCCTTTAAAAAAGAGAAGACTTTTATTGATTTAACATTTTTCAGATCTGCAGGATGTCTCAAAGTGCCTTACAATCAGAGTTATGCAGCACAGAAACAGACCCTTCGGTCCAACTTGTCCATGCTGACCATATATTCTACAGTGATCTAATGCCATTTGGCAGAATTTGGCCTATATCTTTCTAAACACTTGCTACTTCTGTACTTATCGAAATGGCTTTTGAATGTTGTAATTGTACCCGCCTCTATCACTTCCTCAGGAAAGTCATTCCATGCATGCACCACTTTCTGCATGAACAAGTTGTACCTCAGGTCCCTTTTAAATCCTTCCCCTCTCACCTTAAACCTATACCCTCTAGTTTTAGGGTCCCTAGCCACAAAAAAAACTATTCCCATTGGTTAAACTATTGAGAACCAGAGGAGACAGATTTGAAGTAATTGGCATAAGAGCCAATAATGACATCAGTAAAGTAATCCTTACACCGTGAGTTTTGTATCTGGAACGTACTGCCTGAGAGCATTTTGAAGGCAGGACCAATCAAAGTATTCAAAAAGGAATTAGATGAACCTCTTTGAAGAGAAACCTGCAGAGCAATGGGAAAAGGTAGGCGAATTGAAGTTGCCAATGAAGTACTTTTTAACTGTAATCTTTGCTGCCTAGTGGCAGTTAGTTTGTGCAAAGTAAACACAATAAGCAAACATTATAATAAACAGATAATCTGCTTTCTTCCTAATCTCTCTTTGCCTCCTCCCTTCCTTGCTCCTCACTCCTTTCCTGCTCCACCTCTCCCTGTCCTTTATCGTCATTTTGCAGTTGTCCACTCAAGTTAAAAGATTGTTGTCAAATGCCTGTATTCCTAAAAGACAGCAATTAAAACATCGGAACTTATTTTGCCAATGTATGCCAATTTTGTGACAAAGATGTAACTGAATTTTTAAAAAGCATGATGTTGAACTTAAGTTGTTTCATTTGCAGAAAAATATGACTACATAGGTCGGCTGCTGAAACCATGGGATGAACCATCAGAATATACAGATGAGGAAGATGTTAAGGAGCACTCGAAACAGGACTAAAACTGTACAGCAACCAAAGTGAGGGCCTTCCGTGCTGCAACCCATTTTATTCAAATTTCTGCAGCTTTCTTTTTCTTCACAAGCTACAAATAATTGAATGCAAAATATATTTTGTAAAAAGTGATAAATATCCTGTGTGAAGATTTTAATTAATATGTCCAGTATATGCTGCCAACATTTTTTTGCAGTTGTTGTATGAGTCAGGTATGGTTATGTCCATGTTAACAAAAAGAAGAATACCCAGGAATTGATTTATCTTGGGTCTTTTGTTTGCCGGTGGAAGCGAGATGGGCTTAAGCCATCTGACGTCATTAATATTTAAAGATTCTGTAAACTGGGTGTAATAGAACAAGGCTTCTTCATCTTGAGATCCTTGTTTTGTGCAATTTTTTTTATGTACAGCAACATTACAATCACCAGTGATCTTGCTTTAACTGTAAAGCAGTAAGTAGTATGTACTACTAACAGCTAGGGTTCAGATTTGAATTTTGAATACTCTGCACAATGCAGTTTTAAAGGTTTTTTTCCTTTGTAAAACTGCAGTAAATCAGTATATTGTAATCAAAGGATAGGGGGATACTGCTAACTGTGCTGGCTCAGTTTCAAAATGTTGTGGTTTATTCCCACTGAATGTTACGCAATTATATTTCTCTACAATGATGTAACACTGAAGTCAAGTTCCCCTCCATTTATTGAAATGTAGGTAATATTCATTGTGCCTTATTTTGATTACTTTTCTACTTCTACTTGAGATATTGTGAATCAGTTTCCCCAGACCTGAGCCAATGCTGTAATAGTGTTCAAAAATGAAAACCAACCATTGCCTGTAGACCTCTGTTTATCATTGCCTGTAGTATGAATTGCCATTGGTACAATGGGAGGAAAGGTCCATTTGTGCTAATTTATGTGCAACTAGCATATCCACTGATACTGCCATATTTATGTAATGATTGTACAGTTTGGTGTTGTCACACTCTGAAACTCACATTGCATTATTTTTCTTCCTTGTTTGGAGTAGTTCTTTTCTGTGGAAGAGGAGAATACTTTATTTAGCTTGTGTGGGATAGGAAAAAAAAATTGAGCTGATAAGGCACTGCAAATTTTGTAAATATATGTGCAACTGTTTTGATGAAAACTTATTACAACCAGTTGGACCTTGCTTCATGTGGAGTACAAAATCTTGAACCGAAACTATAGCTAATGGTGGATCAGATGGATATTACACAATAAACAATTGGTTATTAATCTGGTCTGATGGTGATTTATTTGGAAACTACTTAAAATCTTTGTTATTGGCATGGTTGAATTACACTTTCTGAAGTATTTAATCTTTAACCAAAGACTATTTATATGAAAGTTTATTTCAAATAATTGCAGTCTCCCAACTTTGTACTTGTAAATTTGGGTAAAGCACTGTCTTGTGTTTAAATTACAGGATGAATAGGACCCAATTCAGTGCCAACTGTGGTGTTATGGTATATGCGTAACAGCAGCTGACTACCCGAATGCTTGTGGCTTTTTATTAGTGCAATCTCTAGCTACCTATTCAAGACTGCAATAGCATTTTATTTGCAGTTTAGTGCCATCAGTAATTTCTTAAAAGCCTAAATGTTTGACGAAAAAAAGCTTGATTGGTGAATTCGTTTCCTATCTTTTAAATTGGTCATCTTTAGCTGCTATATTAATCTTTTTCACATGCCTTTAAGCACATTATTCAATCTTTTGTTTAATTATCACTTGCTCATGGGGAGGGGAGTGTGCTTTGGTTTCAGGCCTGCTCAGATGATAGTCACGGAAGCTACCAAATGTTGAGGTGAGCTGTTGAAAAGACCGTCCTCAGTGCTGGAGGACATTGTCTTAGTTGTGCTATTGATTTTTTTAAGTTTGTGATCCCTCACAGCTCATTCTTGCCTCATCCCAAACAATTGCCAACCTGTGTCCCTCTAACCACCTGCATTTGCCCTTTACATTTCTATGCCATCTTATTGCAAACTCCAGTCAACCCATGTCAGATGTTGTTCTTGCATCCTCTATGCTGAGCTACCCAGTATCCACCACAGACAGTCTTGGAGCCAAGCTGCGATGAAATAAAGTTTTAAGTTTCCTTACAGACCTTTCTGCATAAGAAAACACCCATTGATAAAAGTACATCCTTATCCTCTTAAGCACTCAATCCCTTATTAAAATCAAGCATATTTTATTCATAGGTCCATATTAAAGACAGCTCATCCTTGAATATTGTGTTATCGTCAATTAAACTTGTGAATTTACAGCCATTTCCTGCCCTCCATGTGATGATGACAGACTGTGGAAAACAGTCAAGCAGCAATAACACTATAATGGCAGTCCTTGTGATTATGTCAACAAGCATTTGAATCCTCTCCAGTACTTAATTCCTTAAAAACAAATGTTGCCGTTCACAGCTCCACAAAGATCACACCTGCCTTTCACAAGCTTTGTATGTGTATGCTTTTATTAAAAAAAATGTAAATCTCTGATTGCAGAGAAGTCCATTCTTAAAAACTTGAAACAGACTTGCTGTGGAAAATGGACGCCATCTCAGCAAACGTGGGGTTTGTTGGAACTTAACGCTGAGTTCAGTTAGCTCTACTAGATTTCAACAGGGCTACTTTTAAACTCTATTCAGAGTTCAGGCACTCTGCTGTTCTTCTCCATTTGTCAATCATAACCTTACCCCATTTCCCCCTGTTTATGAAAATAAGATCGTTCAGAAATAAAACCATGATTTTTGGATCCAGGGTTGCAGTACAATTTGGATATACTGAAGAGTGCCATGATGCTGAAAAAATGTGGGCTTATTTATTTGCTAATATTTATGCTAAGCTATTTTAAATCCTACTTCTGTTTGCCTGTCCTATATCCCCTTGTGTGGCACAGTGTTAAATATGAAATCCTTGCAGAACACCTGAAGACTTCTTGGGTTAAAAATAGTATTTAAACAAAGATCGCTGCTGCCTTCTCACTGAATTTTATTTCTGAAGGCATTGTGAATTTTTAAAACAGCCAGGAAATGTTTTCTCCTTGCATATGAATGCTGAAATATTGTTTGGAGAATCTCTTAATATGTAGACCGTATCTGGAAAAAGAACAAACTGGCAATATGAGCAGTTGAACTTTGATTTTGAGTAAAATTTCAACAAAAGCATCACAGTTGTAAACCAAAGCAAATCTATTTTAATGTTTGCCTACTAAGTTAGATAACACTGTTAGGCTTTGTATAATACAAAGCCTTTTTTAAATCTTCAGTCATTTAAATTAGGATTCCTTTTCAAGTAATATTTAGATCATGATTGAACATATTTTGATCAGTTCTCTTTGGCCAGTATTTCTGATACAGTATTTTGACATGTAATCTATTCAATAACTTGTATTTTAGGAGCTTAATATTTCAGCGTACATCTACGTCCAGATGATTAACTGACTCTAGTCTGAAATTTTGTATCTTTAAGAACCCTATTAAATCTCAACTTAAAACACATGAATTCTGGTGCTAGTTCCAACCATGAACAGAGATTGTAGCACTGCAAAGACGCGATATTTACCCGTGTTGGAATCTGTAAAATAATTAGTTTCAGTTCAAGCTTTGTACTATTTGAGGGAGATGAGGAAATGCATTCTAATGAAAGCAAGACCTGAGTCCTGTGTATTTCAGGAAACTTTTGTTCTATGAATTTGTATTGGCAATATTGTTCAGTTTTTCCACATGAGTTTCTATTTAGGAAACTAACTCTAGTTGAGTCGTATTTGGATCATGTCACTGGATTGATTATTGTTTTAGCATTGACTCATTGGGCACAGAGTTTCTTTGTTTTATCCAATGTTTTGATGTAGCATGTATGCTTCAGGGAAGGGGGCAGGGGTTTAATGCATAACTAATTAAAGAAGATTATACTTCTTTATTTACAATTGCCTAAAATTCAGTGGAAATTTCCTGCTGCATGTTGTTCCTGATTGGGAATCATGGAACCCATTCTGAAATTCATTTATAACTTTTAAAAATTCCAATTATTAAATATAATTAAAGTTTCATTACATTCTAAAGTTGGTCTCTATTATTAAACTTTTATTGTGACTTTTAATGTGCAACTTTCCTTGTTACAGATATGATCTCTAATTGTCATTTCAAAAGTTAGATTTTTACTACATTTTTGAAGTATTTAAAAATGTGACTGTTCTCAGTGAACCACCTTCAGAATATTCACCCCTAATATTTTTTGGAACATTTTCATGTCTCATAATTAATCTTTCTCTTTTGTGCTTTTGGTATGCAAGATATGTTTGAGTTACACTGTGTAATCTAACAAATGTAATTATATGGATGAAGAATGATAGAGAATAAAAATCTCAATTTCACAACACTCACTGATCTAACACAGTTAAAACAAAATGGGCAGTGGATTTTTCTTAGTCTTCCGCAAGTTGCTGTGATTTTTCGGCTGACGTGGTTTTGCATTGTTTTTAACAAGCTTTTGCCTTTCGTCACTCAGTTTATGTGGTTCTGTGTTTGCCTTGTTTTTTTTTTCTAGTAAATTTTACGGGAAAAAGTTGTTGGAAGATGTTCTTTTGAAAGTCATTGCATTCAATCTTCCTGAAGAGTGCCATTAATTATAACTGACCTAGTATAAGTATCTACAGCATTGACAAAAACAGAAGCCAGTTTTACTAAAATTCAAACCAACCATCTGGTTACAATTTGACCTTCCCTGTCCCTTCAAATGTGTTTCACTGAAAAGAGAATTTATTGATATTTGATTTTAATTAAATCCTATCCTATATAGTGATTAATTGCATGTATGTAGGGAATAGCTTGGTATTTCTCATTGGATAATATAAGTAGCCAGTGGAAATGTTCTTTAAAAATAAATGGAGCTGACCTAAATGATTTTGTAATATATATGGAATAAAAAAATACTATTTTCTAAAATATTGTTGCTTCTTAATTCATTCAAACAATTCTATAGTGATTTCTCTCCAACATTGTACTGAATGTTACAGTGATATCCTTTACAAATAATACAATACTCCCGAGGACCCTACTATTTACTCTGCAAGCCTTGTCCTCGTTAGTCTCCCCAAAATGCAACACTTTGCATTCAACTAAATTTAAACTCCATGTGCCACTACTTAGCCAATGGCCCATCTGATCAACATCTCATTGTACTCTTAGATAACAACCTTCACAGTCCACTATACCACCAATTTTGGTGTTCTCCTCAAACTTAATAGTCACACCTCCTGTATTCTCATCCAAATTGTTGATGTAACTGACAAAAACCAGTAGACCCAGAATAGATTTTTGCAGCATATGCTGGTCTCAGCCCTCCAGTCTGAATAACAACCCTCTAACCCCATCCTTTGTCTCCATCACCAAGCAAGTTTTGTATCCAATTAGCTAGCTCAGCCTGGATCCTATCTGATCTAACCTTACTAACCAGTCTACCATGTGGCACCATGTCAATGGCCATTTACACCTCTGCCTACTTTTCACTTTAAAAAAATCAAGTTGGTGAGACATGATTTCCCATGCACAAAGTCATGCTGATTTATCTCCAATCAGTGCTTGCCTCTCCAAATGCATGAAAATCCTGTCTCTCAGAATCCTCTCACAACAATTTAACCACGTCAATCTGACCAGTTTATAGTTCCCTAGCTTTACCTTCCAGCCTTTATGGACAATAGCACCATGATAGCTGACCTCCAGTCTTCTGGCTCCTCACCCATGGCTGTTGATGATACCAATGTCTGCAACGGGCCCTGCAGTGTTCTGGAGTGCACCTGATCAGGTCCTAGGGCTTTTTCTACTTCTGTATTTTAAGACCGACACAGCACCTCATCTGTAATGTGGACTCTTTCAGGATATGTTAATTTCCCCAATTTCCTGAGCCTGAACAGTAAATAGTGAGACAAGATGATTGTTTAGCAACTGTGGGTTCCACACATGGCTTTGTTGATCTTTAATGGGCCCTATTCTTTCACGCGTTAATCATTTGTCCTTAATGTACTCATTGAATCTCAAGATTTTCCTTAACCTTATTTGCCAAAGCTATCTCATGTCCCCTTTTTATCCTCCTGATTTCTCTCTTAAGCATACTCCTCTTTCCCCAATACTTCTCCAAGGATACACTTGATCCCAACTTGACATGTACCTCCTTTTTCTTGACCAGATCCTCTCCAACTGGATTTGTCAGAATAAATTCAGCTTAGACAGTACCCCCGTAAATTCTCATTGAAGTAATTGTCTGGCCTGGTCTCTTGAAGGCTCGGGGTGGGTCCCAGGCTGCTGTCTCAGCGGATCGTGGTAGATCCCAGCCTGGTGTCTTAATGGTTCTCAGCTGCATATCGACTGGTCTCTTGGCTGCTTGTGGCTTTGTTGTGGTTTGGTGTGCAAATGAATCCTGCCCATGTGTGTTCCCAAAGCACAGGAAGAGGGTGGAGAGGTAACAGTTCCAACAATAGCAATGGTGGTGGCAGCATTGAGAACAGACAGCTGAGGTCTTCTTAGAGAGTGAGATAAGCGGAAGACTCATCAAAGACTGTTGAATTTGTACCATTCTTTTATTTTCCTAGCTTAAACCAGAAAAGACTTTAATGTCAGCTATTACCTATTTCCTTAATTTTTTATTGGCCTATGAAGTAATGGTTAACTTTTTAACTCTTGTTTCTCTTTACTTTTTTAGACCTAGGTACCTTGGTACCTAAGTACAATGTGTGGTGACATTATACACCTTTCACTACTTGTGTACAAGTGACAATAAAATCTAAGCCCTGCTAGAAATATTGAATATTCTTACTTTTTATTATCGTTAAATAAAATTCCCTGTCTTCCCTAAATGACAGAAAAGCAAAAGTTCTTTAAACATCATGTTTCTAAAGGCTTCCTAATAGTTCAAACAGACTTTGGATCGTAACATAAGGATTGCCCTTTTTTTTTCTGTTCACAACTTTTTTTAATGCACCAGGTTGTTTTTTTTTAATTAAAGATTTTGCTTTAGATGTTTTTCCAAAGTATGCAGATGTAAGATTATGCTTGTCTTCTGTATTTTCATCTGCAGAGGAACCTTGATAATCTGAATATCGATTATCCAAATTTTGGATTATCCGAAGAAGACCTCAAGGTCCCGATAGAAACGTTACATCAAAGAGGTGTTTCAACACGTGGCATCTTTTGTTTAAAATGATTAAAAATGAACCCGGCTTATTGAAATGCTGCCGAGAACAGTCCTGAACATCGATGGGAGCCCAGGTACCGTCTCCAAATGACTGACCACTCGCTCTCCCCACGCTTTCCCAGGAGTTCTACGTGGGGGGGGGGTGTACCCTAAACCCCCCTTCCCCAGATAATCTCTCTAACATTGTCCTGTATAGGGCAACATGGAACTGTCAAAAAGTTGTGTGTGTGTGTGCGCGCTATTTTGAGACTCACCCAGACAGTCTCACCCAGGGCACCTCACACCATGAATGCATTATCTGGGCTGATATGACACCAATTGTTAAAGTTCACTTTAGAATGTAACTTTAAAAATATTCTGCGATTTACAGACGAGAAAACTTAAATCAACATGTTCATTCGAAAAGATGAGAGACTTAACAAACAATCCAGGTCTTTTTCAATCTATAATTTCAATTACATCACGCTGTAAACTTTAGCTATAAGTTCTGTGTCTTACGATCTTATACTCCACAACCACTTGATGATGGAGCAGTTCTCCGAAAGCTAGTGCTTCCAAATAAACCTGTTGGACTACAAGCTGGTGGTGTGTGGTTTTTGACTTTGTCCACACCAGTCCAACACAGGCACCTCCAAATCAACATTAAAATAAAATGTTAAGATCCAGCATGTTTCTGCAAAGTAAGCATAATTACTACAGGGGTATTTTTCTGAAACTAATGTGTGAAATGACTAAATTTGGGCAGCACATGGTTAGCACTGCTGCCTCACAGTGCCAGAGACCCAGGTTCAATTCCCGCCTCAGGCAACTGTCTGTGTGGAGTTTGCACATTCTCCCTGTGTCTGCCTGGGTTTCCTCTGGGTGCTCCGGTTTCCGCTCTCAGTCCAAAAATGTGCAGGTTAGGTGAATTGGCCATGCCAAATTGCCCATGGTGTTCGGTGAAGGAGTAACTGTAGAGGAATGGATCTGGGTGGGTTGCTCTTTGGAGGGTCGGTATGGACTTGTTGGGCCGAAGGCATTGTTTCCACAATGTAATCTAATCTAAACATTTCTGAAATGTCAAGTCATTTTTCTGAGAATGGGCAATCATAACCCATGTAAAATTGTTTGTCTCATTTGCTTACCAAGTCACATTTACCTTAGAATATTCTATTATTCGCCTGAATTTTTCAGGTTGCAGCCTCATGACTAGATAAAACAAACCCAGCAAGCTATGTACAGCAATCTCAAAGATGGCAAAATGTTTGACTGATCCTAAATTACTTTTGATGCACTATTAGTGTTTAACTTCATTTTTCAATCAAATTTCCTCAGCGTTAACTACTGTGTGTACAATTAAATCTTCCTAGGGGAATAATAGAAAACCATTAGAGCTAAAATGGGCAAAGCTTTAAAATAGGAAAAAGTGAGGTCTGCAGATGCTGGAGATCAGAGCTGAAAATATGTTGCTGGAAAAGCGCAGCAGGTCAGGCAGCATCCAAGGAATAGGAGATTCGATGTTTTGGGGGAAAGGGCTTATGCCCGAAACGTCGAATCTCCTGTTCCTTGGATGCTGCCTGACCTGCTGCGCTTTTCCAGCAACACATTTAAAGCTTTAAAATATACTCAAATGAAACGTGTAATCCTAATACATTACTCATTACATCACCATCATAAAAGGTTTACGCCGCTCTCTCTTTTATCCTAAGATGCTCTTGAGTCCTAAGTTCTTATTAGTTCTCTAGTTATTAAGAAAAGTAGTAAGCCTGAATATTAGGAGCAGTTTAAATTTCAGCATTGGAGGTCCAAGAGATGGCCATGGTGGGGCAGAAGGTGGGGAGTAAAATATGAGAGTACATTTACAAGAGTCATCAAAGCAGACTATAAAAGCTTCTAGAATACATAAAATGAAAAATATTAGTGAAAATAAATTAGGTTCTTTATAATCTAAGCAAGAACAAGAAAAAACAGTATAACAAGTAAACAAAATGCTACTTAACTAAAATGCTAGGGAACAGAGGTGCAGCAAGGAGGAGAAATTAAAGGAAGTTGGAAAAGAGAGGCTGCAGAAAATTGATGCCAAGGCAAAAATCTAGGGAAATTTAAATAATTAGATAAAAGGGCACTTGAAAAATATCAAAGGGAATAGGCAAACCCAACATGGATTTATGAAAGGAAAATCATTGTTTTCTGACATAGTAACTAGTAGACTACGTAACATAACCAGTGGATGTGATGTTTTTGGATTTTCAGAAAACTTTTCAGTGCCACGTAAGATGTTAATGTGTTAAATTAAAGCACATAGGGTTGTTGGTAATATATTAGCATAGTTTGAGAATTGGTTAGCAGAGAGGAAATATTAGGAATAAATGGGTCTTTCTTTTTGACATGGAAACAGTGTATTGTGGGATGAAGCAGGGATCAGAGTGTAAAAGTGAATCGGGGAGGTACAATCAGAATAAAAATCCTAAAGATTCACATAATCAGAGGCCTTGACTTTCTTTTGGTCGTTGTGAAACTTCTGGGAATTGTGGAGTTAATGCAAATGAAATAAATGTGGTGAAAAACCAGAACTTGTATACTTTTCTTCAAACCATGTTATCCATAGTTGTGAATGAATTCCAGAACCACTTGAAGTAAGACAGGGGAAGGTCTAGTTTTCTAAAAACAAATTACAGCAGCAAGTATGGTCTCTAAAATACTCACACTCAGGCAGCATTTGGCTGTACAATGTTGCTTTTTTTTGTTTAAACTGCTCCCACAATCATATTAAAAACTTGTTCAAGATCCTGCTTGTGATCCTGTTTCTTAAATTCTAAGAAGCGGCAACTTGCTTTGATCACACAAGCCTATCCATAATATCATAAGCTGAATCAGTTCATGAAATCTCATTTCTCCAGGCCAGCATTTATTGCCCATCCCTAATGGCCTTTGAGAAGGTGGTGGTGAGCTGCCTTCTTGAACTGCTGCATTCTCAGTGCTGTTTTGGGGGAAAGTTCATCCCAGCGACAGTGAAAGAACAGAGGTACATTTCCTAATCAGGTTGGTGTATGACTTGGAGGGGAGTTTGTAGGTGGCGGTACTGGGGAAATATCAACTAGAAATGGAACCATTATAATGTTCAATAGGTGCATTATGGAGCTAACAGAAGATTTTCAGTGCTAAACTGAAACAGCATGCTCTTTTCCTTGGGCTTGGGCACATTGGATTGTGATAAGACATTGATTGCATTGAACCCATTTAATTTACAGAACTTCTGAAAGCATGAAATCCAAATAATACCAGTAGGTGAACAAGATACCATGATTTCATTTTTGCATACGAACTTCAATGACAAACCATAAGTAGTCACATGTTGTAAGGAGAGATGATTATTTACGTTTGACACCAAAATATAAATAATCGGCTCGAGAAAGGTGATACTGTGAGACAGTTATGACTGATTATTTATCCTAAGGTGCGATGGTCTGAAATGTTTCCCCTGTCAGAGACCAGGCCTTGTATTTGTATAATTAGTATTTGAATGCTGAGTCAATGCTGATCTTTACCTTTGTTTGTGACTAACAGTATAGACATATCGAAAGAAAAAGGCAATAATTCTAAAAGAATTATTAAACTAATTGATAGCATTTGAAGTACAAATTGAGAGATTTCAAATAACTTTAATCTAGATCTCTCTGCCTGCCATGTGTTCTGTCCATCATACTGCAGAAGCTACATTTGTTACTGATGCAAAACAAACTTTAAAAATAACACCGCCACAATTAATGCTGTTTGCTTTTGACCTGGAGTCTGAAGCAACATTTTTCAAGCTGCACTATTCCTTTGCCAACCAATAATTAACACTGATACAGAGCTAATTTTAACCAGAATTACACAACAACTTAAATTTGTTCATCGTATGGAGGTATTGATGGCTAGGCCAGCATTTATTGCCCATCCCTAATGGCCTTTGAGAAGGTGGTGGTGAGCTGCCTTCTTGAACTGCTGCATTCTCAGTGCTGTTTTGGGGGAAAGTTTATCTCAGTGGCAGTGAAAGAACAGAGATTCATTTCCTAATCAGATTGGTGTGTGGCTTGGAGGGGAGTTAGTAGGTGGTGGTATATTTATTGCCATTGTCATTAGTGGTAGAGGTTGTGGTTTAGAAAGTTCTGTCTAAGGAATCTGAGTTGCTATGGTACACCCCCTGTGGATGGTATACACTGCTGCGACTATACATCAGTCGTAGAGGGAATGAATGTTGAAAATTTTAAATGGGTGTTCATCAAATCCCTTCAACAAAACAAAAATCCAAAGGCAATTCCCAGAAGGATAAGACAACTAAATTTGTCTAAACATACATTAAGAGAATGTCTACAAACTCAGCCAAAAGCATAGGCTTCACAATAGGGAAATGGAATGGCTGAGAGAGTTTGTGGAAGAGTTGATGAATGGCAATCTAGAACATGTAGCAGACTTGTTGGTATCCTGGCTGATGGTTTATCTTCAAGTCATTTTCCAAATGCTTCCAAAGTGTGAGTTAGATGCCAGTGTGGTGTTTTACCTGATGCAGTAATGTTTATCTTCTGGAAAGTATGAAAATGGATGTGGATATCATACTTTTGAAGAATTCAACAAATATTTATTACAACTATTATGTACAAACATTATATTCCTCACACACAAGTGTGTGGGTAACATTAAGTTACAAGGTTACAACGGAGGAGCATGCTCCAGTGGCATGTCATGCTTCACATGATCCAAAGTAAGAAGGAGTATGAGATCGGGTGGCACGGTGGCGCAGTGGTTAGCTCTGCTGCCTCATAGTGCTAGAAACCCAGGTTCAATTCCTGCCTCAGGCAACTGACTGTGTGGAGTTTGCACATTCTCCCCATGTCTGTGTGAGTTTCTTCCGGGTGCTCCAGTTTCCTCTCACAGTCCAAAAATGTGCAGGTTAGGTGAATTGGCCATGCTAAATTGCCCGTAGTGTTAGGTGAAGGGATAAATGTAGGGGAATGGGTCTGGATGGGTTGCGCTTCGGCGGGTCGGTGTGGACCTGTTGGGCCGAAGGGCCTGTTTCCACACTGTAAGTAATCTAATTTAATCTTTATGGTCTCAGGTCACATGCCTTGATGATATAACAAATAAGTTTTTTTAAAGGCAGACTGACACAATGACCATGAGATACAACACCAAACCGACTAGCTTCTGATTGAAAATAGTTTGCCTCATCTCCCTTCTACCAATCAATTTAATTCTGTGTCCCGAGTCACCGATCCCTTTGCTCTGATAAATAGGTCCTTCTCATCCAATCTATCCCTGCCCCTCACAGTCCTGTATGCCTCTCTCAAACTTCCCATCACCCTCCTCTGTTCCAGTAAAAACAACTTCAATCTAGCTATCTTTTCAGCAGCTCTAAATGTTCAGTCCTGGATATATCCTTATTAACATCCTCTGCATCTTCAGATGTGCAATGCATCCTTTTTGTTATGAAATTAGCAGAACTGCACACAGTACTCACACTATGGCCAAAGTATTGTTTTATCTAGCTCATGCTCTTGTATTTTATACCTCAGCTATTATGAACAAACTTTCTTAATCACCTTATTGACCTGCCCTATTGTCTTCAGAAATTTGTGGACATACACACCAAGGTTTCTGACTTCCTCCAACTTCTCCATTTAACAGGTATTCCTTTCCCTTACTTTACCTTCTCAAATACATCACTTCACACTTTTTTGAATTAAATTCAATTTGGTACCTTTCTGCCCATTTCATCAGTCCATTGATATCTTGCTGCAGTCTACAGCTCCATCACTGTTAATCACTTGGCTTTATATTTGTATTGTCTGCAAAGTTCTTAACCATGCATCCTACATTAATATGTACCACAAAGGCAAGGGACTTCACACTGAGCATGCAAAATCTCACTGAAAATAAGCTTCTGGTTGCAAAAAGACCACATCTATCACATTTCTACTGCTTGCCACTGAGCCAAGTTTGTAGCCAGTGTGTGACATTCTCTTGGATTTCTCATGGTCCTTTAATCTTTCAACGCGTCTGCCACATGGAACCTTTCAAAAGCCTTGCTAAAATCAATGTAGAGCCTTCAAAGACACCAACCTCAATGATCCTCCTTGTTATCTCCCAAAAAGAATTCAGTCATGTTAGTGATTCATAATCTTCCCTGAGCAAATTCATACTATCATTGCTGACTAGATTACTCTCTAAGTGACAGATAATCATATCTCTCTCAATTGATTTCAATAATTGACTCATTATACTGGCCATCCTATAACTATTCAGGTGAAAGTAAGGATTGCAGGTGCTGGAGGTCAGAGTCAAGATTAGAGTGGTGCTGGAAAAACAAAGCAGGTCAGGCAGCTTCCGAGGAGCAGGAAAATCAATGTTCTGTGCAGGAGCCCTTCATCAGGAATGCTGCCTGACCTGCTTTGTTTTTCCAGCTCCACACTAATCTTGACTATAACTATTCAGGCTATCTTCACTTTTTGTACATCATGGTGTGCAGAGACCTAAATGAGCTAATCTACTAGCTTTTCATCTGTTTCTTATAATTTACATATGTTGGCTTAGTTCCTCAGTCTCATTAAGAAATTGTCAACAAGCTCATCTTGTTTCTGCCTCAGCCCTTGAAATCCATATCGCATATGTTGACTTCATTAGAGATGACTGCTGAATTATTAAAAAATTTTTTAACTTTCATCTCTCATTTATTCCCATTCCCAAGTATTAAATCCAAATACATGCTTCCTACTCGTAGAAGGATGTAGCTGACTTTTTCCCCTTCACAAATACCTTTTAGTAAACTACTGAATGTCAACCTATACTTTGGTTACATTTCTCAAATGCCTCCATGATATCATCTGCCTCCCAATCCACCTTGGGCTGGAATTGTGCAATCATTATTGCTGTGGTGGCCACTGTTTTCTCTCTCTGGCATAATTGTTTTCAAACTAATACTGCATATACTCTATTTATGATGTTTACTCTCAGATACCTGTTGCTACCATATCTTGTGGTTCCAGAAGTTTAAAATATTCATACTATTAGACAGATTAATGGAGTTTTCATTTTATTTCTCAAAATCATACCAGGTATTGTAGATACATGATTCAATAAAAACATGCTCTAGGGAATGACGTGCTTTTTAGATACTCACTTATGATCATAGTTTCTAAATCTTTGGACTATTATATTAATATATATCTTTTAAACCTATAGCATTTTACACAATAAATTGAGATATTTAGCATACCTTGTCCACAGTTATCCTGTAATCAAGTACAGGTCTTTCTGCTTTAATGTGCATTTTGTAAACATGCATTCGTTGTAACGCAATTGACAAATTGGGGACACTGTTTCTAAATTGTGAACTTATAAGATGTGTTGGCTATAACGAGATTACATTAAGTGCTGTTTCTGAAGTGTGATTTTTGTATAAAGGAGGTTGCACAACAATGCAACCATCATGATATAGAAGAATTACCTGTAGTCTAAAATGCTTTCCATTACCTTTCCTTTTCCTTATGTTATGAAGTTGAAGGCGTGTACTGTACCTTTGAAAGAGAGAGAGAGAATGCTGTTCTGCACTAAAAGATTACAAGCACCTGTGTATATGATGAGATGGCAGTCCCAGAGTGTACTGAAAAATTGAAAATATGTAACATTTGGCTGTGAAATGGATACCTGAGTTTTGGTTGCTGTTTTGACAATTCGAAGCTAACCAGTTTAAATTATGCCCCAGGATACTAAAACCCCAATTAAGTTTGAATTTATTGTTTTACCAACATTGGACCAATGAGACAATCTGATGTTGGGGTTATAAAAATGGACACATTTTGAAAATTGCAGAGAGAGCAACTTCCATTGAGAGACACCCAAGAAATTAGGAAATACTCTCAATCAAAGGTACCTTTTCATATGAAGCCTATTCGCAGTAAAACAAAAGATGATGGCCCAAGGAGATCCTCAGTCAGAAGAAGAAAGGCACTGAAGACGACAGCGGCTGTGTTGTTTTGAAATTAAGTTGATATAATTTTAATAAGTGTCTTATTGGAACAGCAAATTGTTATAGAGTTGGAGGCAGATAATAAACAGTTAAGAGAAAGGGGGGCTTAGAGTTGTGAATAGTTGTTTAATGTTCACTTTTAGAGTTAAAAAATAAATTGATGCCATTTTCTTTAAATAGTGGATCTTAGGATTTCTCTGTCACTCATATTTTAACAGATTACGAGACGAGGTGAGCTTTTCTGGGTGTTCGGTTGAATTAACAGAAGGGTTCACCAACGTGTCATAAGACTTAGTATATCACACTCAAAATGTTTCAAATGTTTATTTACTTACTTTTCAAGAAAGTTGTCTCTAACTTAAACATATAGTAAAGCATTCAATTTTTAACAAATATATTTCCTTATTGTACATGTGACTTTTGAAGGAAATTTAGCATAGGTAAATTTCACTATTTATATTGCACAGATATTTTCTTGACAGGAAAGCAGAAAGGAGAGCCAAATGAAAAGCTGTCACCAGTCTGAACTTTCCCATAATTATAATGGTTTGTAACTGTACTGAAGATATGAAGCAAATTCCTTTATTGAAAAAAATCTGTTGGTGAATTTACGTTCTTTTAAAAAACGTTATGACCACCAAATTAATATTGTACCTCAAGTAAAGCAACACAGCTGGAAAGTGAACATAAATTAAAGCTTGATAACACTGTCAACCGATCTTTCCATCATTTTGCTGGTGATTAAGAATAGACTGATCCGGCAATAATTGGCTGGGATGGATTTGTACTGCTTTCTGTGCACAGGGTATACCTGAGCAATTTTCTACATTGTGAGGATTGCCAGTGTTGCTGCTGTACTGCAACAGCTTGACTAGGGATGCAGCTAATTCTGGAATACTTTACAATTATAGGACTGTAGTGAGATTGCACCTAGAGTATTGCATGCAGTTTTGGTGTCCCTATCTAAGAAAGAATACACTGACCATTGATGGAATGCAGCAGTTCACTAGACTCATCCCAAGGATGGCAGCACTCTTGTGTCAGAGGAGAGATTCGTTCAAGTGGACCTGTATTCACTAGAATTTACAAGGATGAGAGGAATCTCATTCAAACGTGTACAACTGGAATGGAATTGGATAAAATGATGCCATGAGGATATTATCATTCTTGGAGAGTTGAGAACCAGGGAATAGTCTCAGGATGTGCAGTGGACCTTTTAAGCCTGAGATGAAGAAGGTTTTCTTCACTCAAGGCTATGGAAGCCACATCATTGAATATATTCAAGAAAGAAATGCATGTTTTGATTTTAAAGGCATCAAGGAGTATGGGAAATTGGAACTCTATCAACAAACACAATTGACTTGGATCCCATTTACGACCACCTGAGAAAAAGAATAGGAAATTACATTAAAACAGGAATTGACATCACCACAGGAAATGATATCGCCATTCCAAGGAAACTTAAGCAACATAAATAGAAAGCGGGCCATGGCACCAGTGCTTCATCCAGAAGCTCACTGATTATGTCATTTAGTATGGTGACGAAACATCTGAAAATGAACCTTCCAGCTCAGCAAGCAAACCTACATCGACAAGGGGACATAGCTTTAAATTGAGGAGTGATAGATTTAGGACAGAAATCAGGAGTAGTTTCTTTATTCAGAGAGTAGTAGGAGCGTGGAACAGCAACAGTAGTGGACTCGCCGACATTAAGGGCATTTAAATGGTCATTGGATATACATATGGAGAATAATGGAATGGTGTAGGTTAAATGGGCATCAGGTTAATTTCACAGGTCAGGCAACATTGCCTCACATCCCCGCCAAACTTCCTGCACTTACTTTAAATCTATTCTGCTAGAAACTGATCTCCATTTCTGCTCCATGGAAAACAGTCCAGGCTATCTAATCTCTCTTCATGATTAAAATTCCAATCCAGGCAACATCCTGGTAAATTTCTTCCACACCCTCTCCTCACCTCTATGTTTAATCATTTTCCTCTTAGGATGTGAATTTCAGACTTTACACAATCCTCCCACTGTGGAAAGACCCAATTGTGATTGTACGTTTTTTGCTTTTGAATTCTAACTAAATGAATGACTAAAATAAACAGTTTCTCTTTCCAATACTACAATGTTTTCTCTAATCAGTAATGTCAACCCAGTTCCCTTTTCTCATTCCTATTATGAACAATTTGTATCCTCATCATTCTTAAGCTACTTTTCTGTTATTGCAGCTGTATTACTTTCCACACGGCCCTTTGTGCTTGTAGCTCACCAACCTTATTTTCCAAGAACTCACCTTTGAATTCTTTGTAATCCTCCTTAATCTGTTAGCTAAAATAATACAATTTATTTTGCAAATACTGACCAACATTCATTCCTTTATGTATCTTATAACTCTTCTGGTTTCTGCCCTAACAATTTAGTTTAAATACTGCCAAAGCATATCAATTGAAATTCCTCATGAACATGCCAGCTTCAGTGCTGCAGTGCCTCTTGAATTGGCCTGAACTAAACAGGTCCAAATCTTAGAATTTGAAGCCTTTCCTTCTGCCCTATTGATTTCCTTATCTTTCTGTTTCCTCTCTTAATAGTGTGTCACACTTAAATTCTAAGCATCTGACTGTAGGACCTCAATGCCTGCTCTATCTATGTTATGGGTTTCAATGTGTACTACAACTTCTGATTAATTCCTTTATCCAATGAGAACATTTTGCACCCTTCTGTAGTACTCATTACCATAGTACTAAGGATAAAACACAAGCAGAACTGACAAAAGTTGTTACTGAAATGTCTGTCTCTTTCCCCATCCACATAATTTCCTATCAGAACTGTACTTCTACTTTTTGCTTTTCCCTCCTGAGCAGTCACTCGTCCATTGGTCCAGGGTCTATACTACACTCCTTCAAGATGTCATCACTGCCAGCAGTCTACAATGCTGAGTCCCAATTTGAGAACATATTCTTCCCATCCCTCCTACTCCTTTGGATAATCACAATCTAATATTTTGAATTCTCTGCCTGTGAGGTGGCCAACTCCTCATACCTTTTTCCTACTCCACAGCGACTGAGAGCTCAAGTGGCTTGAGATGTTTCCAACATACAAGCTCCACCCAAGACATATGAAGTTGTTTTTCATTTTTGGGTGTGCCTAGTGCTGCTTCTGATATGACCCATTGAAACATAGTTGATCCCCTAGTTAGATAATGGTACTCTATTGAATATGCTGAGCCACTAGGTGGTGGATTACAATTCGGCTGATAGCCCATCATGACTCATGGAAGTCAAGTTTTGACCTCTCAGTTCTGTTTTGAATATGTCCCACATAAGTCGGGGTAGTGCCACACAGAACAAGTATCCTCCATGTAAAGGCAGGATTTTGTCACCACAAGCACTGTGCAGTGTTTATTCCTGTCAACACAGTAATGGATAGATGTGCGTGCAGCAGGCAGAAGAGGAAGTTTGGTTAAGTAGGTTTTTCCCTTGTTTTGGTTCTATCACTATCTGCCACAGTTTTTCCTAATAATCTTCAATCATGGTCAGTGAAAACCTATTCAAACTATATCCTTTGCCTTTGCTGTGCTGTCTTGCTACTTTCTTCCATGTGGTGCACAACATGAAATATTAATATACCAGCTGAGTTAGCACAGTAGGTGGTAAACTGAAAGTATTTTACCTATGTTTAACTTGATGCCAGGAGAACTCATGGAATTTGGACTACTCCGTTCTGACTGCATATCACTGTCAGTCAGAGAGGATATACCGAGATTTAGTCTTAAAGGAATCTGGGATGTTGGCTGAAAGGTATGATTATGTCAGGCTGTTCTCAAAGTAAAATACTACATACACTGAAAAATTGGAAATACTGAAAATAGTACTGAAAATACTCAGATCAGGTAGCATCTGTGGAAAAGAAAGTTAACATTTCAGGTTGATAAACTTGCATCAAAGTGGAAGATAGATAAAAATGCAAGCATATTTAAACCAGTAGAATGGGGAGGGGCAGTTTGATTATTCAATATGAACCTGCTGATATGTGAGTATTTAATGCATAAGTTGTCGAGCATCTAAGTCTGTATTCTGACCAGGCCTGAATCAGGATATTTAACAATTTGTGAATGCAGGTGAGGCATACCAAATGTTGCAACCCCTGCAACAGAAGGAATCTCCACATTCACACAAAGTTTTATTCAATCCTTAGATAAGAAGACAAACACACTTTTCACGTGTGGGGAAGATTACATTCTTCTGATGGCCTGTTCAGTGACTTAGCAATACAATTAGTACAATCATCATTGATGTAATGAACACTATTTTTAGTTTATTCACTGTCCTAATGTTGGAAAATGGACAGCAATATATTGGCAAATTGTATCAAGATGTGTGATGAGTAAGGAGTGACCCATAACACATCGTCACACTATTCATGCTCAAATAATTTAGCTGAATGTACAGTAGGTAGTGTCAAATTAATAACTATTAAATATCAAACAACGAAACAAAATTTTCACATTTCATTGCTTCATTTTCATGCAACACCAATGGAAATGGGATTACTGTCCCAGTACAATTTATGCTTAAAACGTATATCCGAACAACCTTGTCAAGCATTGATTGTTTAACCATTCTGAGAAACAGGACATTCATTTTTAGAAACAGAGAAGAATAAAAGAGATACATGGCACGTGAATAGGTAGAAAATGACCAAAACTGCAAACTGGCCAAACAGTGCAAGTTAGAAATACAAATACTTGGATACGAGCAAGGTTTCCAAAACATGCAACCAACTCATATTAGAGAAAGTAATTACATACTGATCATGGTGTAGCATTGCGAAGAAAAAGAAGCCATCTCATACTAAACATGGCAGATCAATCATGCATGAAAAGAGTAAGGAGAAACACTCTGATGATAATGATTGTGCAGTAATTTTGAATGACAGCAACCAGCAGCAAGGCAACTTTGTGGGAAGTCAGAAAAGAGATTGCTGGGCCCCTTGCTGAGGTATTTGTATCATCAGCAGCCACAGATGAGGTGCTGGAAGACTGGAGCTAATGCGGTGCCCTTATTTAGGAACACTTGTAAGGAAAAGCCAGTGAACTATAGACCAGTGAGTCTGACGTTAGTGGTGGTTAAGTTGTTGGAGAGGATTCTGAGGGACAGGATTTACAAACATTCGGGGGAAAAGTAAGGATTGATTAGGGATAGTCAACATGGCTTTGTGTATGGGAAGTCGTGTCTCACTATCTTGATTGAGTTCTTTTGACGAGGTTACCAACAAGATAATGAAAGCAGATCAGTAAACATTGTCTACATGAACTTCAGGAATTAGTAAGGTTAGATCACAAGAGATCTGGGAAGAGCTAGCCAACTGGATACCAAATTGGCTTGAAGGAAGGAGACAGAGGGTGGTGGTAAAGAGTTGCTTTTTGGACTGGAAGCCTGTGACCAGTGGTGTGCCAGAAGGATTGGTGCTGGTCCACTGCTTTTCATCATTTATGTAAATGATTTGAATGTGAATATAGGAGGTACAGTTCATTAGTAGGTTTGCAGATGACACCAAAATGGATGGTGCAGTGGACAGTGAAGAAAATTATCTTCGAGTTCACTTGACCTTGATTAGATGGGCCAATGGGCTGAGGAGTGGTAGATAGAGTTTAATTCAGATAAATGTGAGGTGTTGCATTTTGCCAAACAGCAGGACTAATACAGTTAATGGCAAGATCCTGAGGAGTGTTGCCGAACAAAGAGACCTAGGGGTGCATTTGCATGATTCCTTGAGGTGGAGTTGAGGGTAGACAGGGTGGTGAAGGCAGCATTTGGCGTGCTTGCCTTAATTGGTCAGTGCATTGAGTATAAGAGTTGAGATGTCATGTTGCGGCTGTACAGAACATTGGCCAGGCCACTTTTGGAATACAGCATTCAATTCTGGTCACTTTCCTACAGGAAGAATGTTGTTAAATTTGAGGATGCAGTAAAAATTTACAAGGATGTTGCCAGGATTGGAGGGTTTGAGTCATAGGGAGAGGCTGATTAGGCTGGATCTGTTTTCCCTGGAGCATTGGAGGCTGAGGGGTGACCTTATAGAGATTTACAAAATCATGAGGAGCATGGGTAGGATAAATAGGCAAAGCCTTTTTCTTAACATGGGTAGTCCAAAATTAGAGGGCACAGATTTAAGATGAGAGATGAAAAGGGGCAACTTTTTCATGCAGAAAGTGGTGTATGTATGGAATGAACTGCCAGTGGAAGTGGTAAAGGCTAGTACAATTGCAACATTTAAAAGGCATCTGGATGTGTATATGAATAGGCCAGGTTCCAAAGGATATGGGCCAAATGCTGGCAAGTGGGACTAGGTCAGATTGGGATGTCTGGTTGGTGTGGACAAATTGGACCGGAGCTTCTCCTTCCATGCTGCACGATTTTTGACTCTATAACGAAATTGTCAAATAGATGCTACAAAGAACAATGCATACTTCTCCAGATCAGGATGGGTTGCTAAACTTCCAAAGTATTACTTTTTAAATGTCAGCCTTGTAAACTCTACCTTACCTGTTTGTATGATAATCAAACTGACATGGGCTCATGTACAAACATGTACATCTGGTTGGGATAAGTTTTTACAATTAGTAAAAGGGGAATGTTATGCTTATCTTATGATCAGTATGCCAATAAGCAAGATGCATCATAGTACCTGACAAGACAAAGATTTTATATCCTTTCAGGTCACTTGAAGCATGACATTCTATTAAACACATGTTTCTCTGCTTAAACCAAATAACTTAATATCAGCCCATACGTCTATGTGGCTGAAAAATATATTTTTTATATAATACAAATCTGTTGGATTCTTTAATAGCAAAATATCCATGCTGAGTGTATGTTATGGGAGATAACATAACATTTGCTGCATCAGGTAAATATCCTGTTGGCAGCAATCTCAGCAGGAGGAGTCTGTTTGAAAGAGTAGGTAAGGCTGAAACCTACAATTTATTGTAAAGGTGTCTAAATATGCACCTGAAGTCGGGAACATCCAGCCCATGGACCAAAAGCTGAAATGGGATTAAATTAAATGACTTGCTTTATGGCCAGAAGGGCCATGATGGGTAGAATGGCCTTCTATGCATTAAGTGTTTCTATGTTTTCTAAATATTCCAAATACCTGTACGGGCAGAATTGACAGGTGTTTGGGGTGAGGGCACAGGAGTGGCAGTAATGAATTACACCTAAGGAGGGCGAGGATAGACAGACTGTCTTTTCTTTTGCAGTAATGATTTTATGATTGTAAGCTCACAAAATCACAGGCTGTTCACACAGCGAGAGCATATGAACCACACTAAATATATGCTCATGTTGATTACCCAAATGGTTAGCTTGAGTTAAGTCAAGGAAAAGTCAGCAGGGTCGAGGAGGTGAAATAACAATAAAGGTTAGCACAGTACTCAGAGAAAAAACAAGATTCTGTTTTTTTTTGGAAGTGCGCCAATTCAGAAAAACCATGCATAATTCAGCTTTAGGTATTTTTAATCAACCTGTTCAGATATATTATGACATGCCTTTGGAGCAGGTGCGACCTGAACCCTGGCTTTATCAAAACCCCTTAGCTCAGCTTTATTCTAGCCTTCATGACACCAATGATGAAACCAAACAGGAGACAATTATACAAAGTCATGCTGCAGTTGACACAATGTAATCAATAATTTTTTTTGAATGGACAGTAGAGTCAAACTTAAAATGAACCAATAATTATACTGATCAATTATGTAGTTCCACAAAAGCAAAATAAAGAATTGTAGAAGCTCAACACTTGAAACAAAGACAGAAATTGCTGGAGAAACTCAGCAGGTCTAGCGGCATCTTTGGAGAGAAAACCAGAGTTAACACTTCAAGTCCAGTGATCCTTTATCAGAACTAAGATAATTACACAAAGATGGTCAGAGATGAGGTTGAGGAATGAAAGTGAAGGATATGAGCAACATCTTTGCCAACAAATCACATGCTGGATGCTTCCAAAGGCAGAGTTTGAAAGAATGGAGACCAATGAAGCAACGTGAGGCGCCTACACAGGATCAGTCTGCACACTTGATCAAATCTGTAAAAGACTGTTTTGTATTGATGAATATGCCATTTTCCTTTCAAAATAAACTTGATCTTTAAATTTAGTATTCTAGAGTCTATCTTTGGCTTATGTTTATATCTGTACGAAACGCTTATTTGAATTTATTGGGTTAATTTGAGTTAGTTAATTGCATAATCAAAAAGTAGATTAAACTAAAAGACTCTCTGTATAAAAGAACTATAATCACTCAACCTGAATGGAAAACGTGCCCTCCAATGAGAAGCAAGAAAATGATTGCCAGAGCAAAATTGAATCTTTTTGGCGGCGTTTTAGGGGCCAGAATTAGAGGAGCTTGATATTGTAAGGAGATGTTATATGATGTAGCATTGATCCCTTAATTAGATTTGAGGGTCTTGATATTGGGTAATTGGGTAAATGCTTTCATTTTGAGAGGCTAAATGAATGGGTGACAGTCACATATTGAAATTGTCATGACACATATTGAAAAACAGAAAAGAGAATATTCAGGCTAAAGAAGATGAACTCCACAAACTTATGAACTGATTTGAATTTTAAAACAAATCTCTCTCCACATTCTCACTATTGGCCATATGCAAATTTAATGTTGCCCATTTATTAAACATTACTGGCATACTTGCTCACTCTTTTTTTGTGGACTTGGATTCTTACTTGCATGGATTGCAACAGCCCTGCTGTAATGTTAAATGAGAAACAGGGTGCATTTCACAAACTCTTCTTATAGAGGTGGGAGAATGACATTTCCTCTAAGCTATCAGTGCGCTGAGTCATTCACACCATTGACTTTCAATTCCAGAAGTCACTGCTGTACAACAGACCTTAAAATCTCCACAAACAAAATTAATGGTAATGTTGGTAAAGGAGGATATTTTGCAACACAGGCATGCTTACAAACATGCAAAAAGTGATATGAATTAGAAGGATAAAAATTAATTAGCAACAATTATAGTACAAAACAATTGTGGGGTATTAGTTGCTTTTAAGATGGGTTACAAAAGTTAACAGTCTGGAATTCCTTTTGGGGGCGTTTGATTAGCTCACTAGCCAGCAGTTCAGGAATCACAGATAGTTCTTTCTCTTTAAAAGTTTTCTGAAGGCCCTCTGAGGTGTTTAGACTACACAGTATTTAAAAATAACCACATGAAGGAAACCAGAAGAAATGGAAGGAAGTGGACAATTTCAGGGTCAAAGAGGCTTTACCATGTGACTTCTCGGAACTGAAAAGTCAGAAGATTAAAGTGTGTTATTGATCTGATTAGATTAGATTCCCTACAGTATGGAAACAGGCCCTTTGGCCCAACAAGTCCATACCGATCCTCCAAAGAGTAGCCCACCCAGACCCATTCCCCTACCCTATATTTACCTCTGACTAATGCACCTAACACTATGGGCAATTTAGCACGGCCAATTCACCTGACCTGCACATCTTTAGATTGTGGGAGGAAACCGGAGCACCCGGAGGAAACCCACAGATACAGGGAGAATGTGCAAATACCATACAGACAGTCATCCATGGTGGGCATCGAACCCGGGTCCCTGGCGCTGTGCGGCAACAGTGCTAACCACTGAGCCACTGTACTGCCCCCTATATTGTTTAAATAACATAAAATTACTTTGTGGACAAAAGACAAGTCAGTCTTTTAGGTATGATAAGTTATAGGTTTTATTGCTTTAATTGCACAGCAAACTGGTTTGAAATGGGCCTCATGCTGTGGATTGCCTAACAATATCCTCTGGACTGGAGTATATTTTCCTCCAGTTTACCTGGGTTGGTCAGTGGAACAAAATAGCAGAGAGCTTGCATTAAAAAGCTAGATTCTGTTTTTCCTGAAAAGTAAGGAGAAAATCCTAAGTCAGAAATAACTGCAAGCATCCTTCTATTTAACAGCTAAAATAATATTTATCTTTAAATCCCATATCATCTCTGCAGGTTTATCTATCATGTACATTTGGAATTGTGGAGATATAATTCTGCATGGTATCTTAGTTGTCAATTCATTTTACCACTCATCATAAAACCAACTTTACTTCTAATAAACAAAGTATTTTTTAAGTTAATAACAGAAACTTGCTGGAAGTTTCTTTTGTTCTGTATAGTAATACAAAAAAGAACCAAATTCAACCCCTTTGGTGATTAAATAAAATATTTACACTTTTGGAATCATTCATGATATAGTCTGGTTTTACTGCCAGTGCAGTCATCCCATTAGAGTCATAACAGAAGAATATTTCTAAAATGTACTGTTGGCTTTGCCATTTTGATGACAGGGAATGGATTACTTTCAAAGAACAAAAATACAGAGTTGTTTCTTGGCTGCAGTTTTAATAGACCAGAACTCGGAGGTTATGATACTATAAGATGTGATATGAAACAGCACTGACCCCTTAATTAACTGATATTTCTAAGCCTAACAATTAAAAAGCAGGCCAGGTACAAGAATAGGAAAGATTTAGAGAGATACAGGTCAAACGCAGGCGAGTGGGATTGGTTTGGTTTGGGAAACTTGGTCAGCATGGATGAGTTGGACAGAAGGGTCTGTTTCCATGCTGTATGACTGTATGACCTGCTCATCAATAACCTGTTTGGTGATGCCAAGTCTGGGTTCCATTTGGGTCATACAGCTCCTGATCTCATCACAGCCTTGGTTCAAACATGGACAAGAGTTGAATTCCTGAGGTGATTGGAGAGTGACAATCCTTGACATCATGGCCGCATTGACCAAGAGTCACAACGAGGAATCCTAGAAAAACTGGAATCAATGGGTATCACAGGGCAATTTCTCTGTTGGTTGAAGTCAGTACTTCACATAGAAAGATGGTTGTGGTTATTGTAGGAAAGTTATCTCAGCTCCACAATACCTCTGCAGGAGTTTCTCAGGCTAGTGACCTAGATCCAATCATCTTCAGCTGCTTCATCAATGACCTACCCTCCGCCATAGTCAGAAGTGGGGATGTTCGTTAATCATTGCACAATGTTCAGCAATATTTGCAACTTCTCAGATACTGAAGCAGTCCACTTTCAAATGCAACAAGATCTGGACATTATCCAGGCTTGGGCTGACGAGTGGCAAGTAAACTTTGTGCCATATAAATGTAATGACCATCTTCAATAAGAGATAAGCTAATCACCACTCCTTGACATTCAATGGTGTTACCATTGAATCTTCCACTATCAACATCCTTGGGGTTACTGTTACGTCACAGGGTAAACCCTCCTGCTTAATTTAAACCAGCAACACAGAGAAGATTTATCCCATGCAGTAATCTGTGAAGATTTGAGAGGCCAAGAACCATTCAAAGTAAAAATTAATAACTTTATTTCTTAAAGTATAACAGAGAATAATTAACAACTATTTGCAACTCTTTCCTCTATTTTGTACTTTCCCTTTTACAATACCAATCCGATAAAACCCACAGTTAAGATTTACCAAAGTTCAAATTTTCAAAACCAGCCAAAGGTAGAATCTTCTCTTTATAACCTCCTTTGTCTTCTTTTCTTCTTAGGGCTTTCTGTTTCACAGGTTACCAATCGATAAAGGGACCTTTAAGAGAGCTATTCTCTGGACAGTCTGCAGATGCTGATGGCTTGGCAGTTCTCCTCCCAGCTGTTCAGTTTTCCCCGGCTTTTAAGATTGTCAATATATTAAGTTCAAACTTAATTGGAGTTTGTTATTTTTCAGAGTATAAACTGATTGGCTTAATTCAAATCTGTTTTGTCATTTCCAGGCCACCAGCTAATCGAGTTGTTGTACCAAATGTTACATTATATCTTGTTCAGAACACTTGGTGCTTTGTCAGGTAGTTCTGCTGGCTTTTAACTCTCTTAAAGGTGCAGTGCACCAACATCTTCATAACACCTCCCTCTTAAGGTAAAAGTGAACCATCATAATGAAAGTTAAAAATCACAAAACACCAGGTTATAGTCCAACAGTTTTAATTGGAAGCACTAGTTTTCAAAGCGCTGCTCCTTCATCAGGCGGTTGTGGAAGACACAGAATTTATAGCAAAAATTTATAGTGTGATGTAACTGAAATTATACATTGAAAAATACCTTGTTTGTTGAGTCTTTCATCTGTTTGAATACCATGATAGTTTCACTTCTTTCATATGTAAATCACAAAACTTTTTTTTAAAAAAGTTACATTCTCAGGTTAACTGTAACAATCTGTTAGCCAGATAATATATTGAAGGTGTTAGCCCCCTGTGTTCTTTGTCTGTGCCATAATGTTTAGACTGATTCTAATCTAAAAAGTGAGATAAAGAGTCTTACTTGAATTCATGCAGTTCATTGCGGTGCTCTGAAAGCTAGTGCTTCCAATTAAACCTATTGGACTATAACCTGGTGTTGAATGATTTTTAACTTTGTACACCCAATTCCAACACAAGAATCTCCAAATCATCATAATGAAAAGATGGTTTCATTTTTTGTTCTATTCTTCAAACACATTACCCTAACATACAGATAACTTTAATCTAAGTTCTCCTTAACTTCTTCCCATATAATTGAATATGTGTATATAACATTAAATAAAGACAAATTTCATCTAAACTTTATCAGTTAAATCTGTGATAATGCATCTGCAATTATATTCTTACAACCCGCAAGATTCCAATTAAATAGTCTCATATTTTGTCTTCAAAGTGTTCTAAGAAAGTAAGAGGATTGTGACCCATGTACACCGACGTCTGACATATTGTTCATGACATACACATTAAAATGTTATAAGGCCAGTACTAAACTCAATAGTTCGTTTTTGATCGTGGAGTATTTTATTTGGTGGACATGGATCTTTTTCGAAAAGTAACAAACTGGCAGTGCACTAAATCATTCAAATAGGCTGCACAATTTGTTAACCCAGCCACAACTCTGTTCATGAGTGTTGAAATGTGACGGGTGTGTTCTTCATTCCAAAAGGCATCACTTTAAATTGATATAGCCCATTTTGGGGTTACAAACTCAGAAATTTCTTTCGCTGTCTCTAATAAAGGTACCTGCCAGTAACCATGCTTGAAGTCCAACTTGGTGATGTAACTGGCTTACCCAACTTTCTCGATACAGTCCTCCAATCTAGCAATTGGATACAAGTCTGATTTGTAATGGTGTTGACCTTCTGATAATCCAAACAGAATTGTTGAGCCCGGTCCGATTTGGGAATTAAGACAATCAGTGAACTCCACTCGCTCTGGCTTGGTTAGATGATGTCCTCATTGAGCATGGCCTCCAGTTCCTTCTGGACCTGTGTAGCTTTGAAAGGATTAAACTGATAGGGGTGTTGTTTTATTGGAGCAGTATTCCCTACATCTACTTCACGTACAATAGCATTAGTCCACCTCATCTGATTCTTACATATGTCCTTATGCCGCAGTAACAAATCTGTCAACTTTGTTCTATGCTCCTGAGACAGATGGCCCATTAACCTATCCCACTCCTCAAGGACTTCTTCATTTTAAATCTATTTTGAGGCACATCAAAATCCACATAATCTGGATTTAATTCCTTATTCTGCGGGGCAGTAACTAACACCTTTTTCTCCAGTTCTTTCTCTCTAGTATAATATGGTTCCAACTTGCTCACATGACATACCCAATAGCTTTTTTTTCTATCTGGCACCTTTACTAGACAGTTAACCTGACTCAACTTTTTCTCAATTTGATCGGAACCACTGAATCTGGCTTTGAAGGGACCTCCTAAGACTGGTAACACATCATCTTCTTGGGTAAACGTCTGAGTTTCAGAGCTTTTATCTGCCCTCTGTTACATTCTATACTGTGCCCTCCTTAGGTGCTGTTTAGCTAACTCAACTACTTGATTTAGTCTCTCCCTCACCTCTGACACATAATCTAAGTGTGAGATCTCCGACTTTGGAGCTGTCATTTTCTCTTTAATTAATTTCAAAGGACCTCTCACTTCATGCCCGAATATTAACTCGAAGGGAGTGAACCGAGTAGATTAGCTTGGGGCATCTCTCATGGCAAACAATACGAATGGGATACCTTTATTCCAATCATTCAGATAATCCTAACAGTATGCTCTCAACATGGTTTTCAGAGTCTGATGCAACCTTTCTAGAGCTTCCTGGGATTCAGGATGATACGCACTGGATTTAAAGTGCAATCTAGCTCTTGCTCTGACTGAATCCCTCTGGGTAGCCCATACTGTGTGAAGAAAGCTACTAACTCCTTTCCTACCCTTTTTGCCTTGCTACTCCATAATGGAATTGCCTTCAGAAATCTGGTAGACACATCCATTATGGTTAATAAGTACTGGTTCCCACTTTTAGTTCTCGGGAGGGGACCTACACAATCAATTATAACCCATGTGAAAGGTTCTTCAAATGTGGGAATTGGCATCAAAAGTGCTGGCTTCCTTACTGCTTGTGGCCTACCTACCATTTGGCATGTGTAACACATACGGCAAAAGTTAACCACATCCTTATGCATTCCAAGCCAATATACATGTTTTTATACCTTAGCCTGAGCCTTTTATACTCCTAGGTGAGCTCCGACAGGTAGTTCATGTGCTACCTGTAACACCTTTTGTCTGTTTCCTACCGGCAACACAATCTAGTGCACTTCGGCCCATTTCTCCTCTGCACTAACCTGCCGTGGTCTCCATTTCCATCTTTCAGATAATAACTCTCAGGAATATTCTCTGCCTCCTTTTCAGAGTCCACATCCACATTAATATCCTTTAATGTCTTATCTTGCAGTTGGAAGTCTCTTAGCCTTTCAGGACTAAACACTTCTGTTTGACCCTCTGCATGTTCAGGTTTTCCCTGCATCCATTACATCAAACAGGATATCCGCTAACTGAACCTCAATTCCTTCATCTTTCTCGTTACCCCTCACTTCGTGCTGTGACTTATAATAGCGGGATCTGGTTATTCCACAGTCTGGGAAAATACTAGGATATTTCTGTTTTAACTCCTCAGTTTCTTGGTCTTCCTTGGGTTTATCCACAACAAGAGATGCCACTCTCACCTTGGATCCTGCCAAATCATTCCAAAGAACTGAATTCCTTGAACTGACACTCTGTCAATCACTCCCACTGTAACCTCCCCACTCTTGAGTTGGCATTCCAACAGGATCTTACGTAGGGAAATGCTAAATTTCTGTCCATCTATCTGATTAGTTACTACCCTCTTGGGTAAGATCAGGTAGATCAGAAAGAGTACACCTTCGCTCATCCCTTACTATCAGTGACTGGTTGGATCCTATATTTCTCAAAATTCTAACTTCTTGTCCTTCTCCCCCTTTTATTTCTGACTAAACTTTACCCATAGAAGCAAATTCTTTGTAGAGATCAGGTACTAACTCCATACCCAGCCCCTTCCTAGGTTTGCACTCTCCTGCAGCTCCCTGGCTCTTCTTCGGGTCTTCTTCCTACCTTCACTAATGCCACTGACTTGGCTTCTTTTACCACATCTTGTCCCACAGCGCCTTTCTTTAACAACCAGCACTGTAATTTTTTGTGTCTCACTTTACCACAGTGAAAATACCTGAGACCTTTCACCTCCTTTTCACCCTCTTGGGCTTCTTTTTTACCCTGTGGTAAAATCTTACCAATGCTCTCTACTCTTGATTTTGTAGTGTAGGATCTCCCCTTCTCCCAACTTCTCTCTCTCACAGGACAAAGTTCTGGCCAGAAGCTTATCTTATGCACCAACATGTACTCATCTGCTAGTTCTGCTGCCCTTCTCACTTCCTGAACTTTTTGTTCCTCCACATGAATTCTTACCATCCCTGGAAGTGAGTTTTTAAACTCCTCCATTAGAATAATCTGTCTTAGAGCCTCATAGGTCTTATCCATTTTCAAAGCACGCACCCATCGATCAAAATGACTATGTTTAATTCTTTCGAACTCAATATAAGTCTGATCTGGTTCCTTATTTATGTCTCTGAACTGCTGTCCATATGCTTCTGGTACCAATTCGTAAGCACTTAAAATAGCCTGTTTAACCTCTTCATAACCTCTTGACCCTTCATCTGACAGCGCAGAAAATATCTCACTAGCTTTGTCTACCAGTTTAATCTGAACTAGCATTACCCATAAATCCTCACACCTGTCCGTTTGTCTAGCCAATTTTTCAAATGAAATAAAGAAGGCTTCAACATCTTTCTCATCAAAATGTGGCAGAGTTTTGACATATTTGTATATATCACTACCTTCTCTTTTAATCTCCATCCTGTTATCTTGACTTTGCTGACTAAGTTGCAACTTCTCAAGTTCAAATTCTCTCTCTTTTTCTTCAGCTAAAAACCTTCTCTCTCTCTCTTTGTCGTCTCTCTTTCTCTCTCCCTTTCTTCTTTCTCTCTTTGCTCAGCAAAGAACCTTCTCTCTGTCGTCCTTTTTTCTCTCTCTGTTTTTCTTCTAACTCCATTTTCCTCAATAGAAATTTAAGTTTTTCTACCTCTACTGCACTTGTCTGTTTCTCTGACACATCTAAGTGTTTCAGTAATTCCCTTATAATTTTAGCTTTACTTTTGTGCTTGGCTAAACGCAAATCTAACTTATTTGCTAATTCTAGAAGTATAGCCTTTTTCTTTCCTTCTAAACTTTCTTGGCAAATTTGAGAACCATCTTCAAATCCCAGAACCTCTTAAGCAATTTAAAGAGCCATTTTTTTCACTTTCAATTATTTAACCACAAGTCACTGAAATTAAACAAATTGTCTCACCTGCATTTTATATAAAGATCTAGGACACTAACCTGCAAGTGGTTAAATCTGCTGGAATTTTTCTTGCCCCAAAATCTATTCAAATCTGTTTAAACCAGTTCAAATCCTGACGACGAGCCCTCTAACTGTTAGGTCACAGGCTAAACCTCCTGCTTAATTTAAACCAGCAACATGGAAAAGATTCATCCCGTGCAGTAATCTGTGAAAATTCAAGAACTACTTAAAGTAAAAAATTAACAACTTTATTTCTTAAAGTATAACAGAGAATAATTAACTAACAACTGTTTAAAATTCCTTCCTCTGACCTACCTTTTACTTTCCCTTCTACAATACTGGTCTGAAAAAACCCCGATTAAGATGTGGATGCCGGTACCAGTTGCTGCACTGCTCTGTCGTGCTGATTATGATGTTGCTCCTGGATAGAATTAGAATTAGAATCCCTACAGTGAGGAAGCAGGCCCTTCAGCCCTACAAGTCCACACCCACCCTTGAAGAGTAACCCACCCATACCCATGCCCTTACCCATATTTACCCCCAACTAAATAACCTACACTATGGACAATTTAGTACGGCCAATTCACCTAACCTGCATATCTTTGGAATGTGGGAGGAAACCGGAGCACCCAAAGGAAACCCAATGTTTTCATCTTTCTCCTCAAAAGACTGCTTCCACTCTAACACCTCTTCAGTATCTATCTCATTCCTCTTTGCCCACTCCTATTGTGCAGAGCACAGCTTACAAGCATTTAGTGTGGCACATTCTATCTGGACTGTAGTGCAAGGTCTTCACCGATTGATTCAACCATCAGAACCTCATTTTCAGAAAGCCTGTTGTCTGCTCCTGGTGGAAAAAATGGGCTGTATCTGCACTTTGCCTCAGTCAGGGGGTTTCATAATGGAGTAATCAACCATGTTTCAGAGGGTCACCAGTGATTCTCTGTAGCCATTCTTGTAAAGCACCCAACTTGTGAAACAAAGTAGGAACTGGAGAGTTCTCAAGGATATGGGTGTCATGGTAGCTTCCAGGGGTATTTGGTGCAAACTTCGGAGATGCTGTCCCAATAATCACAGATGACTTGTAGATTCACTGAAAGAAAGACTTTCCACTGAAAGACATGTTATGATATGATGTTCTCAGTGCAATGTGTGTAAAGCACTGACCTTGTCAATGGGAAACAACATGAAGTGGTGTAACCTGGCACAAATTATATTGAAAACAGCCTTGATACATTTGTGGGATGAGGATTGAAAACTCCCACAGAGATATCCAGTGAATTCTTGGAAGCAAGAAGTTATGTAAAAATGTAATACAGATGTCATCTTGATGGTTGCCAGGATAGATTGACCATCCACCACTCCAGTTCACAAAGCCTGTGCAAGCAAGTAATATAATTCTATATACTGCTCTGGGATATCATCAGTTTGTGGCAGTAATGTGCCTCATCATCTTCAGGAAATGGCATAAAATGTGGTAGATTCTGGCCCTCCCGTAAATTCTCTGCATCTTATTGGAATCTCAGCTGTGACTTCTTCATATGAAGGCTGTTTGACAGCCACTGAAGGTTGCTGCTGGCCCTGGGCTTGCGAGCACATTTGTTCCTCCTTAATCACTCTGCACTTTCATAACATCATGGCGACAACAATGATAGTCCCTGCTGTGGCTGCATTCATTGGTCATTGTTCCAATGAGGAGAAAGTGAGGTCTGCAGATGCTGGAGATCAGAGCTGGAAATGTGTTGCTGGAAAAACGCAGCAGGTAAGGCAGCATCCAAGGAACAGGAAATTCAACATTTTGGGCATAGGGCCGAAACGTCGAATTTCCTGTTCCTTGGATGCTGCCTGACCTGCTGCGCTTTTCCAGCAACACATTTTCAGCATTGTTCCAATGAACCTATGTGAAGAATTATCAGAGATGGAACAGATCCTTAGTAATGTTAGCAGTAAGCATTAGCATCACACACAATAATGGTTTGACATACTCCTCGAGACAGTTACATATAGAATACTCCAGCGAAGAGAGCCATGGAATATTTGTACATGAACCTTTGACAGAGTAGACCTTATCCTGATGTATGCTGCACAAGACATGTTATGCAAATACATTGGGAAATTGAGATTACTGAAACCTTGTTTTCCCCTCTCACCCCCACCACAGTACATTACCCAAGAAAAGCAGCTTTGCACACACAAACGCATTGGCAAATGCTTAGGAGGTCAAGAGGAAATCAGCTCCACAACTTTGTGAAGCCTATGAGACTTTAGATTGCTTTGTGAATTGCAGTCTGCAGGTGACACTTTTAAGGTGATCTGTAATTAATTCTGTTTCACAGAGGTGACTATGATCAATGACATGGCCAAAATTGCTTGCAGCCACAATTTGTATTCAACATAGTTGGTCACTGCATGCCTTTCACTTGCAGATTTCCATAATTAAAGACACCTTAAGTCTGCATTACATAAGCACTTGATTCAAGTAATTTCACCTTGAAGGTACTCACATTGCTAACAAGTAGAACTCACATCCTCAGACAGAAAAAAAACACTATTTCCACCCACTTTTTACATGTTGCATTTGCTACTGAGATGAGGATGGAAGACAATACAGGTTGTATTTCACAAGTTGAGTTGCAGGCTTGGTGTTTTTATACACGGGTAAGCCCCCCCCCCAACCTTCATGTTCCTTTCACAGGGGGAAGGTGATGGCATAGTGATATCATCACTAGACTAGTAATCCAAAGCACTAGGTTCAAATCTTGAATTCATAGCAGATGTTAGACTTTCATTTGAAAAAAAAACTTTAGAATTAAAAATCTAATGATGACCATGAAATCATTATCAATTGTCAGGAACAACCCATCTGGTTCACTTAAGCTGTTTTTGGGAAGGAAACTGCTGTTCTCATCTGGTCTGGCTGACGTGTGACTCCAGACCCACAGCAATATGGTTGACACTTAACCAGCCTCTGAAATGGCCTAGTAAGCCATGTAGTTGTATCAGTAGCTAGAAAGGCTCAAAAGATGACTGAAGTCAGATAGACCACTTGGTATTGATGAAAGCATGGGAAAAAAAATCAACAACAAACACAGCTCGGTGACTATGCAAAGTCTTCCTTACTAAACATCTGGGGTCAATGGCAAAACTAGGAGACTAGCCTAACACAATCAAATTCACGGAATCACATCTTACAGACAAGGTCCCATCATCCAAGGGTATGTCCTGTCCCACCTGCAGATCAGACCCAGCAGAGATGGGTCAAGAGGGAGTTGTCCTGGGAGTCCTCAATGTTAACTCCAGATCCTGTGAGATCTCATGACAACAGGTCAAGCATGGCCTGCTGATTACCATGTTGAATACCACTTGAGAGATGTACGGAGGGTGGAAAAGGCACAGAATCTCAACATCCACCAGTTCACAATAAAGTGGGGGCTTGGCAGCAGAACTACTGATTGAGCTGAATGAGTCCGAAAGAACATTTCTGCTATTCTGGGTCTGCAGTGGGTAGTGATAGAAGCAACAAGAGGGAAAAACATACCTTCCCTCATCTCACCAATCTACCTGCAGCAAATGCATCTATCCATGGTAGTTTTGGCAAGAGTGACTACCGCACAATCCTTCTGAAGTTGAATTCCTGCCTTCACATGGAGAATACCTTACATTTGTCTGACATGGCGCTATCACCGTGCTTCAAACAGATCCAGCATCTTAAGACCAGGAAACCATGAAGGCCCAGTGGGCCATCAAAAGCAGTGGTATTGTACTGCAACACAATCTGCAATTTCAGGGCTGACATATCCCCAACTCTACAATTATCATCAAGCCAGGAGATTACTTTTGGTTCAATGAAGAGTATTGGTGATCCATCTTGGCTTCTCCCAAAGGTCCCAACATAACAAGTGTCAATCCTCAGCCAATTCACTACATGTGATATCAAGAAAACGGTGGAGGCACTGGATACTGGAGAGAGTATGGGTGCTGAAAACATTCCAGCAACAGCACTGAAGAAATGCACTCCCGAACTTGCCATAACCAGCCATGCTGTTCCAGTACAACTACAACACTTGACAATATGGAAAGTTGCTCAGGTGGCACAGTGGCTCAGTGGTTAGCACTGCTGCCTCATAGCACCAGGGACTAGGTTCGATTCTAGTTCGGGCGACTGTCTATGTAGAGTGTGCACATTCTCCCATGTGTGTGTGGGTTTTTTCTGAATGCTCCAGTTTCCTCCCACAGTCCAAAGATGTGCAGTTTAGGTGTATTGACCAAGCTAAATTGCCCATAGTGTTCAGGGATGCGTAAGTTAGGTGCATTAGTCAGGCGAAATGTAGAGTAATAAGGTAGGGGGAATGGGTCTGGGTGGGGTACTCTTCAGAGTGTCAGTGTGAACTTGTTGAGCCAGATGGCCTGCTTCCACACCGCAGGGTTTCTCCAATTCTGTACACAAAAAAACAGGAAAAATCTAACCCAGCCAATTACCGCCTGTTCAGTCTACTCTTGATCATCAGTAAAGTGATGAAAGATGTCATCAACAATGCTATCAAGCAGTATTTACTATCATGCAACATCAGCAAAGACCTGATGACTGACAACCAGTTAGTTTCCACCAGGGCCACTCATCACCTGACCTAATTACAGCCTTGTTTCAAGTATGGACAAAACAGCTGAAGTTTAGTGGTGAGGTGACAGTGACTGCCTTCAACATCAAGGCTGCATTTAACCAAAACTGTCATCAAGGAGCGTTTGTAAAACTGCCATCAATAGGAATTGGGGCAAACTCTCTGGGTTAGAGTCATACCTGGCACAAAGGAAGATGGCTATGCTTGTTGAGATCAGTCATCTCATTTCAGGATATCTCTGCAGGAGTTCCTCAAGGTAATGTCCTAGACCCAACCATTTTCAGCTGCTTTATCGGTCATCTTTCTTCCATAGGGTGAGAACTGGAGATGTTCACTGACTATTACACAATATTCAGAACCATTTATGACTCCACAGACCTGAAGCACTTCAAGTCTAAATGCAGCAAGACATGGACAATATCCAGGCTTGGGCTGAAAAGGGGCAAAATTATATTTGAACTACACAAATTCCAAAAAATGATCATCTCCATAAAGAGAGAATCTAATGAACATCCCTTGACATTCAACAGTGTTGCCATCATTGAATCTCCCACTATCAACATCCTGGTGTTACCACTGTCAAGAAACTGAACTGGACTAGCCATATAAATACAATGGCTACAACAGCAGGTCAGATGCTAAGAATCCTGCAGTAAGTAACTCATTTCCTGACTCCCCAAAGCCTGTTCACCATTTATGATGCACATATGAAGTGTGTGATGGACCACTCTCCATTTCCCTCACTTACCTGGATGAGTGCAACTGCAATGGCACTCTAGAAGGTTGACATCTCCACAGCAAAGAAACCTACTCGTTTGGCATTATATCTACAAATATCCATTCCCTCCACTACTGTGTATCATTACAAGATATACTGCAGAAACCCATCAAGGCTCCTTAGACAGCACCTTCCAAATATATATGAAATATTTGAAAACATAATCATATTGCAGTACTCAGAGTTCCTGGGCCAACTTCTGTAACTCCCTCCCAAACAGCACTATGAGTCTACCTCTATGGTTCAAGAAGGCAGCTCACCATCACTTCAGTAATGCCAACCAGCCCAGCCAATAATGGCCAAATCCCATGAATAAAAATGTTATTTAAAAAACCTTGCACACCCCATTGACTCAATCAGTTCTGAGCTTCCATATGTTCCCAAGAAAGTATTTAATTAAAATTTTCATCTCCTGACATTATCCCCTGAGCCCCACACATATAGCTCAGTCCTGCCAATTGTCAGCATTCACTAGTCCCTACATGCCACATCTAGGGCTGTATTGACTGTCGATAACTCCCCCAATGACCCTTATCCTCCGATGCATTGTTTTGAACTGGACACCCCTCAACCACAATTACTATCCCTTTTGCCTTCCAGTATGCTGCCTACAATGCCCATAATTGAAGTCACTAATTTGTCCATCACAGCAGTTGTCCCTGATAACCGCTTTGACTTTCAGTGAACACCCAGGACATAGTGTGCTCCAAACCCCAAATGACTCAGTAGGCCAGTTTAAAATCATAAGAAGCTAGACAACTGAATTATCTCTTTTCAGTACCCTGACTGACTTACTGCTGGTTGGACTAGTTCTGCCTAACTTTCTATATTCTCTCATCAGAATCTCATCCTTTTCCCTTCCTAAGTTGTTAGTTCCAATGTTTATAACAACCCATTTGAGAATATTTTACACCATCTCTGAGATATCCTTGATCCAGGCACTAGGGAGGCAACAACCATTCTGATTATTCGCTGCCAGCCATAGAAACGTCTGTCTGTGCCTCAGACTAGAGAATCCCCAATCACAATCGATCGCTTCAAACCTGACGTATCCTTCATTACAGAAACTTGGCTGTTCGTGCTACATTCCCTTGAGGGTCCATCACTCCATACATTTACCAAAATAGCATGCTTGTTTGAGATGGGAATAGCCACAGAAGACTCCTGCACTACCTGCCTACCCCTCCTGGAGTTAACCCATCTACCTGTCTGTATTTGCAGCTTTTCTCCCTTCCTATAACTACTTGAGATTGTGCACTTTGGTAGGAAGAAGAGGTACAGACTGTTTTGTAAATGGTGAAAGGGTTTGGAAATCAGAAGCATGAGGGACTTAGGTGTCCTCGTTCAGGATTCTCTTACAGTTAACATGCAAGTTCAGTTACTAGATAGGAAGGCAAATGCAATGTTAGTATTTATTTTGAGAGGGCTAGAATACAAGAGCAAGGATTCAAAGTTCATGATTGGTAACGGGATCAAAACGTATAGGGAGAAAACAAGATAATGGAGTGGAGAAACATTACAGCCTTAATCGAATGACAGAGCAGAATGGATGGACTGAATGGCCTGATTCTGCTTCTGGATCTTATGGTAATGTAGATTAACAATGAGTGTTAACAGCAGGGTTTCCTGTGTTTTCCTACTGATAACACTTTGACTGTGATAGAAAAGTTTGGGGATGTCTCGGGGTTTTAAAAAAAGTGCTTTACGAAAGTAATTTCATCCCGCGGGAAGGTTTTAAAACTATTCCCAACTCATTCACCTTCCACCAGCGCCTCCACCGGTCAGGTCTGCGCACGCGCAGTGCCCGCCCCCCACCTCTTACGCATGTCGGGCTGAGTGCGCCTGCGCGCTCGGGCAGCGCTCACCGGCGGAATCATGGCGGCTCAGGTGGACTGTGAATTCCTGGTGAAGAAAGCTCGCGATTTAGTGGCGGAGGACCCGTGGGCCGCCAAAGCGTGGCTCATTACTGCCAGGACGTTGTACCCTACGGATTTCGGAATTCAGGTCAGTGTGAGTCGGGGGAAAGGGGGAGATAGGACTTGTAAAGGTGTTGGTAAAGGGGTGATGGGAATATTGTGGAAGGTATAATGCACCAGTGATGGCTGTGTCGCTGTGTCAAATGGACAATGGTAACCCCATAAACTGGGAGTTAAACAAGGTTCCTTTGCTATCGTATAACAGGGGGCCCACTCAGTATATGGGTTCTGCTGAAGCCACAGCTAAATAATAAGAGACTGGATGGTTAATAAAGGGAATTGTAAATAGGAAAACTGTAAATTCGATTAATTCAGTCTGTTCTTTGTAATGTTAAGACATGCAATGTATATATCTATGAATGACATGACAAATTGTACAGGTAAAAAAATGAGGTCTGCAGATGCTGGAGATCACAGTTGAAAATGCGTTGCTGGTTAAAGCACAGCAGGTCAGGCAGCATCCAAGGATAGGAAATTCGACGTTTCGGGCATAAGCCCTTCCTGATGAAGGGCTTATGCCCGAAACGTCGAATTTCCTATTCCTTGGATGCTGCCTGACCTGCTGTGCTTTAACCAGCAACGCATTTTCAAATTGTACAGGTACCAAAGATTTATTTCTATGAATAAAGTATATTTTGAAATAAAAAAAGCTTTTCATTGATCATCTAATTATTCCCTTTTTAACATGTAAAACTCTATAGTTTGCAGTTTTACATTCCAGTACAATGAGAATAGTTAATCATATAATGCATGTATATTAATGGATATTAACTACTTTGTACCTACTGCCACAAGCAAAGGATAAGGAAGCTCTGGATGTGCTGTACTCCACCACTAACATCCTGGTGACAGAATACCCTGAGGCCCTATTTATTTTAACTGGCAACTTCAATGAAGCCAATCTAAGGGAGGTGTTGCCCAAGTACCACCAAAACATTACCAGCCCCACTAGGGGCAGGAACATTTTAGACTACTGCTACGCCACCGTGAAGGATGCCTACCGCTTCATCCCCTGCTCTCATTTTGGGAACTTCAACCACAATGCTGTGCTTCTTTTCCCGGCTTACAGGAGACCCCCTCATGGATACAGGTCCAGTGCTGGTCAGAGAAGGCAGAGGATCAACTCCGGTGCTGTCTGGAATCGGCTGATTGGGCCATTTTCAAACAGTCCACAGGTACCTTGGACGAGTATGCCACCACCATCACAGGCTTTATCAGCAAGTGTGTGGAGGACTGCATACAGAGGAAGTCAATCCGGGTGTTCCCCCAACAGGAAACCCTGGATGAATCAGGATATATAGAACCTGCTAAAAACCAGGGATGATGCCTTCAGATTAGGAGGCCCACTCAAATATAAGGAATCCAAGTATGACCTTCGCAGAGCCATTAAGACAGTCAAGGACCAATTACGATCCAAACTAGAGACCCAGACAGACATCCGGTGATCATGGCAAGGACTGAATGACATCACAGATTCTAAAAAGAGACAGTGCAAGATGGCAGATGAAGACACATCCCTCCCAGATTGTCTCAAGGCCTTCTATGCTCACTTTGAGCAGAATTTCGGCAGAGAGGTAATACCTATTCTAACAAGTCCTGATAAACCTATCCCAACAGTCATTGCATCAGAAGTCAGATCAGTTTTCCTTCGTGTAACTCCAAGGAAAGCGATGGGACCAGACAGAGTACCAGTCCGTGCACTCTGAGCCCTCCCGGGGGTGTACACCCAGCCTCCTACTTGTACTCACTGTGTACCCACGACTGTGTTGCCAAATATTGGACTAATGCCATTTACAAGTTCGCTGTGGCACCACCATAGTCAGTGGAATCTCAGATGATGACGAAACAGACTACAGACAGGAGGGACCTGGAAAAATGGTGCACTGGGAACAACCTAGCTCTCAATGCTGGCAAACCAAAGAGCTCATTGACTTTTGATGGGATGTTACTCATGCCCCCCTACATGATAAAAGCACAGAGGTGGAATGAGTGGACAGTGTCTAGCTTCTGGAGTGGTTATCCACAACAAGCTTTCTTGGATTTTTCATGTGGGCATTCTGGTTACAAAGGCCCAACTACATCTCTTCTTCCTCAGGCAGCTGAGGAAATTTGGCATGACGCTGAATACCCTTGCCAATTTTTATAGATGCACCATTGAGAACATTCTGTCTGGATGTATCATCACCTGGTATTGGCAACTGTACCATTCAAGATCGGGGATGGTTACAGAGAGTGGTGAACTCGGCTCGGGCAATCACACAGGCCAACCTCCCATCTATAGAATCCAGCTACCAGGCCCGCTGTCGAGGAAAGGCCGCCAGCATTCTTAAAGATCCATCCCACCCTGGCAATGTTTTTCTACAACCTCCTACTATTGGAGAGAAGGTACAGACGCCTGAATGCACGCACCAGCCGGTTTTTTACTCTAATCAGCTTTGACAAAGGGTCAGTTAGACTCGAAACATCAGCTCTTTTCTCTCCTTACAGATGCTGCCAGACCTGCTGAGATTTTCCAGCATTTTCTCTTTTGGTTTCAGATTTCAGCATCCGCAGTAATTTGTTTTTATCCAAGCTTTTCACTGTGCCTGGGTACACGGGACAAGAAATTCAATTTGATTCAATTCAGTTAATTATGTATTCTACATTGCCTGCCTCTACTAAGGTTTGACATTGAGCAATTTTGTACAGCAAAATTACACTGATGATCAGAAAATCTTGTCCAATCTATTGTAGTTAAACGTAGTGCAACAGTTGTTTACTGTTCAGTAAATGACAGGTCTGTATTTTGTTGAACATTGATGCTGGCATCTCTTTTTAGAGTATGTAATCATTGTAATCTTACGCTGTACTTCACAAAGTACATAAGATTTAAATAATGCTTTCTTTTTACCTTATAACTTGTTCAGGCAGCAGATGTTTTAAAAAAAACAAGAAGCTTAAAAAGAAGTTAAAGGTAATATACTGCTTCAAACTCCATTTACTAAATTCCAGACTTATGACTCCTGAGTATGGCATACTATCCAATTTAGTAACGTATTGACACAATGTTTCATTACCAAATATCAAACCTTTGTTATCCACATGAAATCCATCCTTGGCTTGTTAAAGTACAGATTTGAGACGGCCCAGGGAATCCCTAATGGACTCGACCTGTAAGCCTCTCTTAGTTTGTCCTGGAGATCGTACTCTTTGGTAGTCTAGAATAAAAACCTCTTCCAGACAGTTTAGTTTAATTTTAGTCTTCCCCTTTATTTACCAATAACATTTAGTGGGTGGCACAGTGGTTAGCACTGCTGCCTCACAGCGCCTGAGTCGGGTTCAATTCCCGACTCAGGCAGTTGACTGTGTGGAGTTTGCACATTCTCCCCGTGTCTGCGTGGGTTTCCTCCGGGTGCTCCGGTTTCCTCCCACAGTCCAAAGATGTGCAGGTCAGGTGAATTGGCCATGCTAAATTGCCCATAGTGTTAGGTAAAGAGGTAAATGTAGGGGAATGGGTGGGTTGCGCTTCGGCGGTCAGTGTGGACTTGTTGGGCCGAAGGGCCTGTTTCCACACTGTAAGTAATCTAATCTAATCTAATCTAAAACATCACTGTTACAACACAACACTAAACTGCTGTGCTCTTCCAGCACCACTGATCCAGAATCTGGTTTCCAGCATCTGCAGTCATTGTTTTTACCTAGTTGATTTTAACACTACTGCGAATCCTCTTGCAAGGATGCCTGCCTTGAAGAAATTTTCCTCCTCTCTGCAAGAATCTCAGGGAGTCCCTCTCCCACTGCAACTCCCAGGTCATTTCCTCTGCCCTGAAGCTCTTCAACCATGTCATGAAACAAACTCGGTACCACAGCCACATTTGCTTCCTCAGTGCCTGCCTCCGTAACCAACTCATCCCTCACGGACTCCGGGCCACCTTTAAACCAGCAGAGTTCGGCCAGCTCAGCGCTGTCACCATGACTTGTCCGGACTGGTCCAACTGGCTTATCTTCTTTTCCACCTATCCACTCCACCCTCTCCTCCCTGACCTATCACCTTCCTCTCCTCCCCCACTCACCCATTGTACTCTATGCTACTCTCTCCCCACCCCACCCCCCTCTAGCTTATCTCTCCATGCTTCCAGCTCACTGCCTTTATTCCTGATGAAGGGCTTTTGCCCGAAACGTTGATTTTGCTGCTCGTTGGATACTGCCTGAACTGCTGTGCTCTTCCAGCACCACTGATCCAGAATCTGGTTTCCAGCATCTGCAGTCATTGTTTTTACCTTTTTAACTAATACCTATAAGCCAGGCTAGCTAACGTTCTCAAACTTTAGGAGAGTAGGGTACCAGCTCTTCCTTTAAGAGTCTCCTGTCACAAACAGGCTTCCTTAATACAAAATATTACAAAGACACTGCATGTTCTTAATTAGACAAACAACAGTGGAAAGGCAATAATTCATAAGGAAGAGAGGTTAATTGACAGGTCAGTGTGTATTAACTGATCACTCTCACAGGCCCTTAGCCATCCATCAGGTGGGAAAAACAGCTCCAGCCGAGTCAAATGCCTGTTGGCAAGATAGGTTCCTACCATAAAGAAATACCAGTCTAAACTAAGTGGGAGAGGTCATAAGGTAAACTTGCAATATTGCACTGATATACTTTTCCATGATTAATACTATGCTACATTTTTAAGACCCCAAAAACAATTTAGCTTGATTAAAGACCAACTGCTGCACTGGAAGACAGACTTTGTGCTTAAAATGCAATAATTTAAAAATATTTGCAAACAGAAGGCTATGGAAAGTCTTTTGTGCTTAAAAATTAATAATAAGTTATTCTGCTTCATCGTGTCTTAATATTCTTTTCATGGTTGTATGTCAAATTTTGTTTGACCCTACTTAAAACAGTTTGCAAGTTTATTTTAGTTGCAGGTGCTACATAATGTCAGTTATAAAATTGACTCTTGAAATAGTTCCTGTGGTTTTTAACTATCAAGATTTTCTGATTGCATTTGTACCCATGGTGCTATCAGACTGGGGAACTAAACACAAGTAGCTAAATATATAACCATAATCAAAATATTCTGGTTACGTCAAAGGTCTAGAAAGAAAACATGGGCCTACCCATTTCCTAAAATCAACTTTTATCCTGGTCCCAAATGTTGCTTACAAGAAAATCTGTTATTGATTTTTTGTTTAAAAGACCACAATATCATTCTCATGGCATGTTTGCAGTGAATGTCTTGACACACCTTCCCGAGCAATTTGTTGATCGTTTCTGATTACCTATGTAGAAAATTAATGTGTTGAACTAATTTTCAGGAGGAAGCAATGGCCTAGTGGTATTATTGCTTGCTATAAATCCAGAGATCCAGGTAATGTTCTGGAGACTCAGGTTCAAAACCTGCTATGGCAGATGGAATTTGAATTCAATGAAAAATTGCAATTCAGAATCTAATGATGACCTTGAAACCACTGTTGATTGTCAGAAAAACCCTTTAGGGAAGGAAACCACCGTCCTTATCTGGTTTGGCCTATTTGTGACTCCAGACCCACAGCGATGTGGTTGACTAAGACTAATTTTGACTTACTTTGTATAATTTTGAGGACCAGCAATTGTCACAGTTATTGCAAGACCACATATTTTCTCTTTTGGAACAATAAGCTGAAATGGAAGTTGGTCTGCTATAACTGAAGTACCAGGAGAGTCTTGCGCCTTGAAAATGAACTGCTCCATATATGGTTGATCCATGCAATACAATGTTGCTGTTTGGAAGCAATAAGAAGGAGAATTTGAGATGAAATAGCACCAAACGTCGTTCAAGTTTTGCCTGACAATAGCTCTCTCTAATAGATTGAGCTGCAGAGTACTAAAAAGCTGTAAGGCATGGATAGAGTAAATAGATAAGGTCTTTTCCCTGTGTTGAGCGAGTCCAGAACTAGAAGGCATAGGTTTCGGATGAGAAGGGGAAGATTTAAAAGGGATCTAAGGGGCAACCATTTCGTGCAAAGGGTGGTGCGTGTGTGGGATGAGCAGTCAGAGGAAGTGCTAGAAGTGTGTACAATTAAAACATTTAACAGGCATGTGGATGGGTACAGGCACAGGAAGGATTTAGAGGGATATGGATCAAGTGCTGGCAAATGGGACTTGATTAATTTAGGATATCTGGTTGGCATGGATGCGTTGGACCAAAGGGTCTGTTTCCATGCTGTACAGCTGTATGATTCTTAACTGCCCTCTGGGCAATTAGGGATAAGAGTAGAGGCCATAAATATTGTTCAATTAACAATGCCTACATTTTATGAATGAATTTTAAAAAACAGTACAGCTGGACAAAATACACCTAGTTCTTCACTCAACGGACGTTAAATTAATTAATTTTATACAATCAGAACATTCATCAGAGACACTTTGCAAGAATGGAAGCTTATTCAAATAGCCAGCAATAACCAGTTTAAACCATTTGTTCTGTGATCAGCAACAGATAACTGATCATGAATATAAGTTTTCAATTTTGACAGGCAAAATACTAGAAAATTAACACTGAATTATGTAACTGAAGATCGCAGTCCCACATTGTGATATGTGCATTGAGAAATGATATTAAGGTGAACTTTCAGGGACACACTTCATCTTTTGGTTTATGAAATGCACAGAACTCTGAATACCTTATAACTGTTAACAATAAATAGAAATGGAAAGCATGTTTCAATATGCTTTGTTAGTCTGGGCTTTGTTGTGATTTGATGTGATGCTGCACTTATTCATTATAAGTTTTGCATTAAACACTCTTGGGAAAAGTCAACCACTGAATAGTTTTTAATGTACTAATTCATAATTCTACTGAACAACTCCTTGAGCCTGAAAATTTGCTTTTGTAGAACGTCACATTGCTTCATGCCATTTCCGTTGATTTTTTAAAAAAAGTTTGATATTTCCCTTTATAATTTATCTCATGTAAATGTTCGAATCTTTATTTCACTTGTGCTAAAATGATAAAAAGTGACCTATAAAACCAGTTTGTTATTTCTGAGTCTTCTGTCCATGTGAATTCTTCAATATTGAATTATGGTGACGAAACGTCTGCAAACTTACCAGCCCAGCAAGCAAGTCAATAAGCTGATCCACAACCCGAGCAACAAGTCTTCTCGAATACTCTGAATTGGCTTCTTGTTTAAAAAAAAATCTATAGCAAATGCCAGAATGAAGTTAGGCTAAAGAATGAAATTAGCTCTGGGAAAGGAAAAATCCACACCATTGAAATTACTAGATTTTTTCATGATCAGTGATGCCTGCTTTACTTCACTGCTGACTGTAGCTTCCAGGCTGTTATTGTATAGTGCAGAGTTTGCTAAGCCAAGTTCCAAATGACAAAATGAAAACTGGATGAAATGGTTTATTAAAAGGTGGTTGGCATGTGATGATTGTGACAGAGCTAGCTTAATTCAAATGGTTTCTGAGATCATTGCAAAATTACCCATTTCTCAATTCCAGGTATAAAATTTGGGATTCTTTTTCCCAAAGTCGCACAGTGGCTTGGGCAGGTTACTTTGCTTCCTCTCAAATATTGTTGAGCTATAGTGGAATAATGCTTTTATGAAATGAAATCAAAATGGATTAGTTTCCTGGATTTTTTTGCTTAACATGTAATGGTTTCTGTTCTTAGTATGAAATGTACATGATTGAACGAAATGCTGAGAGAACAGCTTCAGCTGGAAGACTACTTTATGACATGTAAGTAATGCAATAAACCACTTTCCACACAAGCATTTAATATTTCTGATGCTTATAACATTAATAGATGGAATTATAAATAGGATATTTTTTGGCAACAAGAGAGTGATGATAATTTATTGGGTCATACAGCTTGGAAACAGACCTTTGGTCCAACTAAAACTGAACTAGTCCCACCTGCCTGACGCTGGCCCATATCCCTCCAAGTCTTTCCTATTTATGTACTTATCTAAGTATCGTTTAAATGGTATAACTGTGCTTACATCCACCACTCCAATTGGCAACAAGACCATTTCCAAGGTTGACCATTTTTCTATAGTGCCAGGATGGAGGCTAAGTTGTGTGAATTTTCCATAATAATTCACTAACCCAAGCAAAGATCTAAGCTCCAGTACAGATGTGGGAGCTGGGGCATCTTTGATCACCTTTACTTTATTTTCCCATGGGTGTAACCTATGTAGGTCACTTGGGGTGTCTGGAACAAACAGTTTTTCTTTGTAAGAGGTATGCACGACTGGGAGAAAAGTCTAATGACAAAGTCCGAGTTCTCTAAGTGCTCCTTATTTGTCATCTCAATTATTAGCACATCATCCAGCTAAATGGTGACCTTAGGTAGACCTTGTAGAATGTTCTCCATCATCTACTGGAAAATAGTACAGGCTGATGATATCTCAAAAGGCAGCTTCATGTTGAACTTCATGAAAGATGGCTCTTTATCCAGCTGTGAAAAGCAGTTTTCTCTTACTTTGAAATCCCCACAAAGGCAAACTGACCCATCAGGCTTCACAAACCGTATGACCGGTACTCCCCATTCCACAAACTGTACTGGTTTGATGATTCCAATGCCTTCCAACTTCCTGATTTGTGCCTCTACCTTATCACATAAGGCAAATAATGCAATTCATACAATTTTACAATTCGATATGTCTGCATTGGGTAGTGAAACACTGTACTTGCCATAGCGTCACAAATCAAACTATTTTATATTCTATACTGTATAATGTATCATTTTAAAAAAATTGGTTGATGTATTTCAGCCAACCACAATTGACCTGAATTCACAACTGGAATAGTTATAGTTTCATAATGATGTGTTTTCCAAAACAGTAACTTAGTAGTCTTTGCATTACAAGCATCTCACTTCATTTTGTTTTAAATATCAGGTTTGTAAATTTCCCTGATCAACCAATGGTATGGAGAGAAATAAATGTTATTACAGCAGCTCTGCGTAATGATGCCCAGGACAAGCAAACACAGTTTTTACGAGGTGAAAAGTAGTTTATATTTTGTGTCTTTGTCAAACAGAGGTAAACCAACTTACTGTTACTGAATAGCATGCCATGAAATGGAATTTGTAAAATTTTGCTAGTGTACAGTGTTAGGAGAGTATTCAGAAGATAGGTTTAAATGACAGAGAAATTAATGAAAGAAAACATTGGAAGATGAGTTACTCCAGGCTATCCTTATATAGTTCCAACCCCTGACTAAAGAAGCATTGCAGATGGAAACCTGGGTACAAATTGGATACATGCTGTTTCAGATTGATGCATGACTTAGAACCACAGACAAAGTTTGTTTTAAAAGCAATGTACCTGTGGTATTTCTCTAAATGCAAACAGCATGTTCCTATTACTTTTATTGCATTTTGTATGCTACAGTACAAACAAGCCATGAGTTTCTGAATAATTTACCATCTTAAATGACCCATTTTCCCATTTGTCACAAATTGAAAGTTTTCCAGAAAGTATCATATCTCATTTCAAAATTGTCAAAGTTCTCCCAGTTTAAGAAACACAATACTTGCCTCTATATGCAAGTTGATTGTCAGCAAATGACAGGCAATAATCTTGGAGTTTAGCTAACAGTAATTTATGTAATTATTTGATCCTCTTGAGTGGACTTGCAATTTGAAATCACTCCTCTAGTACATTTTTGCATAGTACTGCCCAGTATTTTTGACATAAATATTTATTTTTGCCCAGTTTTATGATTGATATGTTTAATATTCATAGAGTACATTGAAGCATATAAAATACAAGTTAGACCACAACTTGAGTTCCTTTATAGTTCTAGTCACTGAATTACAGAAAGACAGTAATTGCTTTGGAGTGGATATATAAGACAATAAGATGGGGTGATATGGTGCAGAATTAGGCCATTCAACTCATCGGGTGTGCTCCACTATTCGATTCTGGATATATGTTTCTCAAAACTATTCTCCTGCCTTCTCCCTGTAACCCTTGATCAAGAGCCAATCGATCTCTGTCTTAAATACACTCAATGACTTGGTTTCGCAGTCTTCTGTGCTAGTATTTTCCACAGATTCATCAACCTCTGGTGGAAGATATTCCTTTTCATCTCAGTTCTTAAGGGTGAACCTTTAGTCCTTGCCCTTTACTCTGAGGCTGTGCTCTCAAGTCCTAATCTGTCCTACCAATGGAAACATCAGTAGGAGTTTTTTTTTAATGTTACTATGATTGAAGAACTTTAACAATGAATAAAGACTGGCAAAGCTGGTGTGGTTTTCTTTGGAGCACATGATGCTGAAGATTTATTGTGGTATAGGAAATTATGAATAGCCTTGATGGAACGGATAAGAAGGACTCCTTTCCATTAACAGTGAAGTCAGTAACCAGAGAATATAGATATACAGTATCGGTAGAAGTCTGAGAAGGTATCTCAGTAATTTTTCATACAGAGGATGGTAGGGTCTGGGATTCATAACCTGAAAGAGTGATTGATGCAGAAAACTTTGCCATTTTATAAGAAACCACTTGGATGTGCAGTTGCGGTGCTGGTAAACTACAGGGCTATGCACTAAGATTTGGAATGTGCAATTATGCTGCATAATGTTTTGTGCATGCCATAAATCTGCCCATGATTCTAGTTTGAGCACTGTCTGCATATGAACAAGTGGCACTGTACTCTGAATTTTCCATAAATTCATTGTTCCTGTTCATAAGGGCAAAGAAACAAAAATAATAATTTTATGCATGTGTAACATGAGAGGTATGCAGAAGGCATTGTTGACCACAAAGAGTGATTATTTATAGACTTTATGCAAATAAGTGAGATCGTCTTTTGCGTTCAACAAACTAAATAGTTCAGTAGTGTTTACATCCATAAGAACTGCCACAATCCTGCTTATATGCAGCTATTAGATAGTACATTTGGCTTTTTAGTGTCATATCTGAATCCTGTATGTGTTTTTTGAGATCTAGCAGCATATGGAAATTGTATGCTCTAGCACCATTTGCTGGTTTTGACATGATTCAGGAAAATAGTTAACTAACACATTAAATTGCTTGTATTACACAGTTACTCAAAATATTTTTATGCTAAGATATTGAACTATCCAATCCTTTCATTTAAATTAACTAACTCAAGGAAATGGGAGCTTAATGCTTAAATGAACCATTAGATGATTTGGAATAAGGAAATTTTAATTAAGAAAAATAACCTTCAGTTTTGTTACAGATTTCTAATGATTTAATACCAGTCCTTATATATCAGAAAGTAATGCTGCAATAATTGACAACCATTATTCTCGCTTCTTCTGGAGCATGATGCTAGAACTGTCTTTGTCTAGAAAATAAAACTAGTCCCTAAATTGTCAAAATAAGTATTAGGGTAATGGTGACAAAACAAATTACTGGGAAAGCTCAACAGGTCTGGCAGCATCTGTGGTAGGAAAGCAGAGTTAATGTTTCGGGTCCAGTAATCCTCCTTCAGAACAGTTTGCTATGCTCTCCACAGATGCTGCCAGACCTACTGAATTTTCCCAGCAATTACTGTTTTTGTTTCTGATCTCCAGTATCCACAGTTCTTTTTGATAACGGTAATGATGGTCACCATATTTACGTGTCACAGTTCATTCAACAGGGGACAGATGGTAATTAAATGCAAAAATTCCTAAGTTGCCATTAGAGATATGGTACTTGTCATTTAACTTTATGAAAATATTATGTTAATGAACATCAATGAAACAGATTGAGCACCGTGAAACCCTGAAGTTACTTGGTGTATATAAAGTAAACTCACCACAGACAGCTTTGTCTAATTAAGTACCTGGTCACAATACGATAATCTTAGTTATTGCCATCTCTCCGAATGAAGTATTAGAAGCTTAGAGTTCATTCATAGATTCACAGAATAATTACAACACTAAGGGGAGCCACTCAGATCATGGTGACTGTGTTGACTCTTTGAAGTAGCAATTCAGCTAGTGCCACTCCCTCGCCTCCCTCTAGCCCTGAATATTATTCCTTTTCAGATGAACAGTTCCCTTATGAATACCTCAAATGAATCTTTCTGCATTTTCATCCTTACCACTAGCTATGTTCTTTTAAAAAAAAGTTCTCTCATGTTATCGTTGCTTCATTTGCCTATTAGTTTGATTCTGTTCCCTCTGTTTCTTAATTTTTCCACAATGGTAACAATTTCTTTCTCCCTATTCTGTCTTGACCCCTTATGATTTTTATATCTCCCAACAAATCTCTTTGCCAGTTCCCCTTCTTTGTGGTGAATAATTTAAGTTTATTGTGCCTGGGAACATTCCTGTGATCTTTACTTTATGATTTCAAATACTTCTACACCCTTCCTGAAGTATGGCTCCATTAAAATGTTTGAGTTTTTGATTGACATTGGAGTTGAGGGTTAAGGGAAACAATCAGGAAAATGGATTTAAGCCTACAATCAGAACAAGCATGATCTTTCTAATGATGCCTCAGGCCTGATGGGCCAAATGGTCTATTCCTGCTTCTACCTATGAGAACTGTAAGGTTGCAGTTAAGACTGGACCAGTGCTTTATACAGGTTTAATGTAACTTAGTTGTGTTTGCAGTCTTTCCCCCACTTGATAAGCAGTGAGATTCATCTTTCTGCTGATTTTAAATCTCTGCATGGTCAATGTCCTGTTGAACATTTGTTATTTAGGCATAAAGTAATGGCACTGTCTATGCACATAGAAGGAAGTTAGTGAGTTTTGAGAAGATTTGTAGCTCAGGTTGATGTTCTGGATGTAGGTTTGCTCACTGAGCTGGAAGGTTCATTTTCAGATGTTTTGTCACCATACTAGGTGACATCTTCAGTGAGCCTTTGGACAAAGCTTCGTCTGAAGGCTCACTGAAGATGTTACCCAGTGTGATGATGAAATGTTTGAAAATGAACCTTCCAGCTCAGCGAGCAAACCTACGTAGAAGGAAGTAGAGAGATGGAGCTTGTCTCTGGGCTTTCTGAAAAATGGTCATGTTTATAATTTTATGAAGTAACATTATACACAATGACTGAAAAATAGTGGGAAAATTGTATTTGCATGAACATGCTGCTAACTGTGATGGGGACTAATGGTAGAATGCTTGTTCTTGCTTTCTGTGGGGGATTCTGTAATCTTTGAGGCTGTTACAATAAATATCACAAAAAGGCATAACATTTCTCCCAATTAATTGTAGATAGTGCCACAAAAATTGGTAATTAATTAGATCATGGCAGATTTGCACCTTAACTCAATTTATCTGCTTTTACTCCATAACATTTGATGACCCTACCTAACAATTTGTTTCTATCTTCAAACTCCAATTGTGTTAATATCTACATGCTTAGGGGGTAGGAGTTCAGATTTCTACTCCCCATAACATGAACTTTGTACTATTTTCCCACAAAAGGAAATAATTTACTATTCCATGATACAAAACTAAATTCATACTTAGAGTCAAAAGAAGTTTTATATGGCTAGAATGGTGTTGAGATTGTAAACTATCATTAGATTAGATTAGATTAGATTACTTAGTGTGGAAACAGGCCCTTCGTCCTAACAAGTCCACACCGACCCGCCGAAGCGCAACCCACCCATACCCCTACATTTACCCTTTACCTAACACTACGGCAATTTAGCATGGCTAATTCACCTGACCCGCACATCTTTGGATTGTGGGAGGAAACTGGAGCACCCGGAGGAAACCCCTGCAGACACGGGGAGAACGTCAGTCGCCTGAGTCGGGAATTGAACCTGGGTCTCAGGCGCTGTGAGGCAGCAGTGCTAACCACTGTGCCACCGTGCTGCCTTTCATTTGAGGCACACTAAGGTAATTGTCCTATTTTAAATAAGGTGGATTGAAATTTAACCTAAATTCCCAAGCTGGCTTCTCTATTATTACAGGTTACCTACATTTCTAGTAAAATGTGCTCTTTGAATAGTAAAGAATAACATTTTTTGACTATGAATTATTGACAATATATAAGTTTTGTGAAATATTACCCTGACAGATTCTGTCCAAGAGATCTGTGTGAGCCAAATGTGAATCATTTGAGGTACTGACCTACAAATGATGTAATGGACATGAAATGTGAAATTCTGTTAAATTACTTTGCAGGATTATTTGAGACTCTTCCAGGTCGAATACAATGCGAAATGCTTCTTAAAGCCACAGAGCAATGCTTCAACACACTGGAGAGAGCAGAAATGTTGTTGCTGCTCTTGAGACGATTCCCGGAATCTGTAGTGCAGCACGGAGTATGTATACTTATGTAACATTGATCCAACATATTCTTGTGTTGTTAACAAACCAATACATTATTGCTGACAAGGTGTGTTCTCTTTCAGCAGTTGCTATTGGTGTGTTATAAGAATGCAGAGATGGTTTTCATTATCAACTATAAACAGTTGTGTTAGGGATGTAATCTGGATTACACCATGTTAGGTGTCCACCTATCAACAAACTGGACAGTACTCTAAATATTGATCAAGAAGTGGACCATTGTACTCTGGATAAAAATTGTCAAAATGCATTGAACTGAGATAGGAATCCATGTGGTTAATATATTGGTATTACATTTTTGAGTAAAATCCTTATCCCTTCTAACTGTGGAATTATGCTGAAGTTTTTTAAAGATCAAAAAGTCCAAATACTGAAATAAGAGGATGTTAGTGATGTTAAACATAGGCATTCAAATGTCTAGATGTGGTTTCTGTACTTTATGTGGATGCATTCTGTTGGTTTTACAGCTGCATCCATTTATCCACATAGCTTTTACAATTATGTTAAAATCCTATGACTTATGCCTTCTTTGTGCACATGAAACTTCCTTCTCTTTTATGAATTTAAGTCAGTTTTCTATGTCAACATAGTAACAAAAATCCATATTGACATTTGACTGCCATGTTATAATTGCAGGTGTTCCCACATTAGGTAGTACTATTGTCTCCCTTTTGTCTTCTCACATGTCTTCTGCCCTCAAAATTTCAGTCTTTGCCCTAGAATTGATTCTGTGGAAGAGCACATAAATCTGGGGTACATGTTGCAGGACCATGAAGGTAGGACATGATGTTGATAAGATTGCAGAAAGATAAACAAGTTCTTGGTTTGCCACGTAATTAAGAAAGCTAAGAGGTAGTAATGAGCCTATATGAAAATTAATAAAATCTTAATTTGAATACCATGACAAATGTTAACCATCACAGTGAAAGAATATAGAGATATTAGAGGGGATTGCAGTATGATGTGTTTGGATACTCTCATTTCAGCTTTGTTGACCGGGAATATTGATTGGGCTTGCTGTTTAGTATGAGAAACTGGAGATGCTGAAAAATGTGTTGTTGAAGAAGGGCTTATGCCCGAAACATCGATTCTCCTGCTCCTTTGATGCTGCCTGACCTGCGCTTTTCCAGCAACACATTTTTCAGCTCTGGCTGTTTACTATGTCCGTAATTTTGGGAGTCCCAGGATGAATAGGATTTGGGCTTTTCTCCCTAAATTTTCTTTCATGGGAGAAAGGTGAACAGAAGTTTATGGTCCAAGAATTATTTCACAGTATGTAGGGAGGACCATCGGATTGGATTCATTTACAGGAATGCAGTTCACCAAGGAGAGGTATACGGCTGATGGTTTATTTTCACGGTTTCATCTCTGTGCTCACTTTTCATTACTATTACTCACTGTTAATTTATTTTAAAAATTATTTGGTATACTCTGACAATGTGTAGTTACTTTGGCAATTTTCTGTTTGTGTTTCAAGTAAAATAGGTGTGACATCCAGCTAGTTTAACTGTACTCGTCACCCCGACGTCATGTTTCTCGGCAGTCTCAATTACAGCTTTTTTTTTAGCAAAACGCAATTAGCTTACTGGTTTGATTTGGAGGTGTCATGGAACATGAAGTTGTGCTCCATTTTTGTTAATTGGCCATTATGTTCATACTGCCACCTATAATTGCAGTACCTTTAAATCTTACTGCTCATAATATAATGGACTTCATCAGTTGTCTAAATTCCTTCTCTCTACATTTTCTCACTGTACTTTTTAAAATATGTCTAATGCCTCCAACTCTAAAAGTGTTGACTTGCAGTTTAAAAGTAGAGCAATGGAGAGGGAAAGTGACTTCTCATGGTTGAAGGTGACTAGAAATTGGTATCAATGTCAGAGTTAGTCCACATATAGAGCTTGAACAACTATCATATATGATTAATGGGAAAAGTGCAAAGACTATAGCTGAGAATGGATACTGGGGAGGAAATTGATGCCATGATAGGGAGAAGTTGTACTGAAAGATGTACAGATGTTAAGGGAATCATGATTGCAAAAATGCAACTTACCAGCTTTCAGCATCTCCCTTCCATTGCTACACCATCCCCTCAAATGGATTGAAGAAAAAGTGCTAGCGAAAGAAGCGAAAAGCTGACTAAAGTACGATAGAAGAACAACATTGGCATGGTTAGTCGAGAGAGAGAGACATAGTGCAGAAGACAAAGAAATTAATTTTGACTTATGGACCAGCTGACGGAGCACATCGATTGACTTTTATTTCAGTTAATAAATGATCCTTGTTTGTGGCCTAGGCCAACCTTACATTTCACAAGCTATGCAGTGCCAAACTAGTGCCTGTGCAATTTGCTGAAGTGAGGTCACAAGACCAGCTGGGCAATCAATGAAAGTTGCGGGGTCAGCAGAAGTTGCGAGTATGCTTGTGCCTTTGTGGCTCAAAAAATCATTCAGCAATTAATTGTTGCTGGACTACTTCATTTCCACAATTCATGAAACTGGTGAAAATCTGCATCACGTAGGTCTTTGGCTAGTCTGATTGGTAGTTGAATTCACAACCCTCCAGTTTCTATATTAAAAATAGACTTTGGCTTTTTTTCCCCTCTCTCTCTTATGTCAAGAAGTGCTCTGACACGCAACTGAATTTTGTTTTTTTTCCCCTTCTCCATCACCAAACCACTCGTGGTTAGCCTTCTACATTAAAAAGAGCCTATAATGTGAAGCAGGTGGATGCTTTGCACACCCAGTGCTTTGTCCCAACCAAAATGGAGTCAACCACTTAACAATGATTAATTCAGACAATCAACAAATCAAGCAAATGCTATGAATACTAGGATTTTTCTGTTTAGAAAACCATCAGTGTGAAAGGAAATATATATTTAATTGTATAAGTGGCACAGTTTTTGTGCTTAACCATGACCTCAAGGTAAAGGAAGGCAGATTTAGGACTCCTATCAAAATGCAATGGTCTTGTTGAGATTTATTTGTAGAAAAGTTTCTGTAGAGCACGATGAAATCATGGGCTGAGGAGTGGCAGATGGAATTTAATTGAGATAAATATGATGTTTTGCCTTTTGGAAAAGCAAATCCGAGCAGGGCTCATACAATTAATAGTAAGGTCTTGGGGAGTGTTGCTGAACAAAGAGACTTTGGAGTGCAGGTTCATAGTTCCTTGAAAGTGGAGTTGCAGGTAGATATGATGGTGAAGAAGTCATTTGGTATGCTTTCCTTTATTGGTCAGAGTATTGAGTATAGGAGTTGGGAGGTCATGTTGCAGCTGTATAGGACAGGTCGGCTACTTTTGGAATATTATATGCAATTCTGGACTCCTTCCTATTAGAAAGATGTTGTGAAACTTGAAAGAGTTCAGAAAAGATTTACAAAGATATCGTCAGGTTTGGAGGGTTTGAGCTATAGGGAGAGGTTGAATAGGCTGGTGCTATTTTCACTGAATCGTCAAAGGCTGAGGGGTGACCTTATAGAAGTTTATAAAATCAAGAGGGGCATGGATAGTTGAATAATCAAGGTCTTTCCTGGGGTGGGGAAATCCAAAACTAGAGGGCATTGGTTTTAAGGTGAGAGAGGAAAGATTTAAAAGGGACCTAAGGGCCAACATTCATTGGAGTTTAGAAGATTAAGGGGAGACTTAATAGAAACTCACAAGATAATACATGGCTTGGAAAGGGTGGACGCTAGAAACTTTTTTCCGTTAGGCGAGGAGACTAGGACCCGTGGACACAGCCTTAAAATTAGAGGGGGTCAATTCAGAACAGAAATGCGGAGATATTTCTTCAGCCAGAGAGTGGTGGGCCTGTGGAATTCATTGCCGCAGAGTGCAGTGGAGACTGGGATGCTAAATGTCATCAAGGCAGAGATTGATAGATTCTTGATGTCTCGAGGAATTAAGGGCTACGGGGAGAATGCGGGTAAGTGGAGTTGAAATGCCCATCAGCCATGATTGAATGGCGGAGTGGACTCGATGGGCCGAATGGCCTTACTTCCACTCCTATGTCTTATGGTCTTATTTTCAAACAATGGGTGGTGCACGTATGGAATGAGCTGCTAGAGGAAGTGGCTGATACAATTACAATGTTTAAAAGGCATCTGGATGGATATGAGTCGGAAGGGTTTCGAGGGGATATGGGCCAAGTGCTGCCAGATGGGACTAGGTTAATTTCTGATATCTGGTCAGCATGGACAAGTTGGACCAAAGGGCCGCTTTCTGTGCTGTACAGTTCTATGACTGTAAGGTGGTTAGAGATTGTGATTGGGAATGGGTCATGGGCTTTTATAAAAAGATGAGCTAGATGGGAAAATGGCATTCCTCTTCTGTATTGATAATTGTGCAGCTGACTGTGTGACCTATCCTGATGTGACACATTTTAGCAAGCATTGCGTTTTTAAAACTTTTTTAACAATAGAGAGGTGGTTTGAAAATTTGAAAGAGGTTTTTTGGGTATGAACAAGTTGCTAGTGATAAATGTTTTTTTTGCTTTGTTTCTTAATTTAGGTTAGCCTTGGTGAAACTCTATTGGAAGCAGAAAACCTTGATGATCAAGACTCACCAGTCAATTGTTTTAGAAAGTTATTTGGTAAGAAAGTAAAAAAAAAAGAATATATGAATCAAAACAATGCTTGGGTTGCTTTTGATTTGGATCTTGCTGATGGCTTCTTGGTATGTACACCATGTATGGTAGTGAGTTGTGTAGGTGAAGAAAATCTCAATCTGTATCCCTGGCTTAAACTAAGCCAATAACAACCAGAGCAGTTTTGGAATCAACTCTAGTGTTCCTGCGCACAGGAGGGGAATAACAAGTCAGGGTCCTTTTTGCCATTGCCACCTGTAATACAGTGTGCGGGAATGGAGTTTGATAAGCATCACAGCTGAGCTTGACCAATGTGCAAGTTGCTGACGGTTTCCCCTGTGTCGCATGAGGCATGATTGGTTGGTGAGTTGCTAGGTGCTGTTGTCCAAACCATTTGAAAGTCTAGTGAGTTTCCTTTCATCAGTTTCCAGTTCATGGGATGTCATAATAGTGTGTAATAATCCAAACATTTGGATCCTCATTGGACTGTGAAGTCAAAAAGCACTCTTGTTTTTTTTTCTCCTTTTAACATGAAAAGGCATGGATTTTTTTTCCTTTGCTAAAGCTGGACTTTAGTTTGAATGTGGGTCAGTATATGATTAAGTTGTTTGTCTGCAATGTCGTATCACACATGAAATTTTTTCTTGTAATGCAGTTGTTTCTCTAACACAATGTACCTTTTGTATCTACAGTATGTGATGTCCTTCCTCTAATTATCAATAACCCTGATGTGAGATTACCGGCCAATCTGTTATATCAGTATCTCCATAAGGCAGCAGAGTTTTATATTGGTTACGTCACCAGATCTCCTTCATTGGAAAGCCAGCATCAAGGTATTGCATTGTAACCACGGGCCAGTTGTAAGAGAAAGAATTGCTGTTCAAAAGTAATTTTTTGATAAATGGTATAGCCTTTAAATGATGAATTGCATTAATTTATATGAATAGAATTTTAAAGCACTTCTGATACAGTTTTGGTTTTGGGAAGTTAGACTTCAATTTTGCTTTCCTTCACTTAAATCTCCTTAATCAAAATCTTTCTCCTCATAATAGAAAAACTATTGAGGCCACTGCCTTTTTCCATAGCTGATTGCTAGATAGTATTGCAGGAGTAGCCAAGATTGACTACTGGTGAGACTTGCCACTCTGGTCTGAAGTCCACTGGAAGAAAGGGAAGGATTTCTGTCTGCTTCATGACTAACCTTGGTGAAGTTTCTGTAGTCAGAGTTTGAATGTTTTTAAAACACACAGAAATATAAATTGCTGAAGAAACTCAGCAGACCTGACAGCATCTGTAAAGAGAAAACAGAGTTAATGTTTCGAGTTCAGTGGACTTTCTTCAGAATATTTTTGGTGGACTACAACACTTGCATTGGTCAGAGAGATTAATGGCTGAGAGAAGTTGATATTAGATTATCCATTGAACTGTCTTTAATAGTTGATCCATTGACCTGGCATGTCACATAACGCACATCAAGTTAGTATATCTTCTCATGGACACAGAAACACTTGATTTCTGTTTTATACAATCATTCTTCTAATATTACAATTCTAAGGTATTAATGATGTTTATTTAACATATGACGTTGCTTTAATTTCTCCTCATCAAAGTAGCCTACCCATATTTAGGTATGTGCTGGATTATTGTGAGAGAAGTCTGTGGGACTTGAAAGTATGCCTCTATATTTCCTCTCTGCTTATTCTAGAACAGTATTTCTCAACCTTTCTGTATTCAATGCTCCCTTCTTCACTTGAAATCATGCAACGCCCCCAAAGCACCAAAATCAGCTTTTGCACATATGCTGCAATACACTGCAGTGCTGAAAACTGAAAACTTTTGTGAAATATACTTTATATACAACAAAAAATAAATGTCATCATTCATGTTATGCGACTATCCATCTGCACACAGCAATGTCCTTCAAGGACACGGCAGTCTTTCAAGTGATTGGTTAGCTCTCTACAAAATCGTTCAGTGCCCCCTTGCCGCCCCCTTTGACTTCAATGCCCACCAAAGGAAGGCATCGCCCCTCAGGGGGTGCTTCCACCCCCGTTGAGAAACACTATTCTAGGAGATCAAAATAATTTGGCAGGAAATTTTGCTATTCTTGTTAGCTTTTACTGTCACTTTGGGGAAGTAATTGCTTTATTCTATGGCTAATCGAAAGTGCTCCTTGATTCAGAAGTCCTTTATAATTTTAAACCTTGGTGCCTTCTAGGATAGTTACTATCGAACTGAATTGTGAAGTTTGATCTCCTCCTTTAATCTATTGTCATGTTTCAAGTGATGCCACATTTTATGAGTAACTAATTGGTTCCTGTAATGCTGGAAAATTATTGATTACTGCCAGGGTATTTGGAGACATGAAGAAAAGAATACTATAATCATACATTAGTGCAATTAATTTACAGTGAGGCATGTTTTTGATCAGATTTGCAAATAGGACTGTTTATGAATGATCTAGAATGTAAAATTTAATTCTGATGTTTTGCCCAGTAAATTAGTCTGTCAGAATTATTTTGCAGAAATAATTTGTGTAATATGAATCAACTGCTGGTATGCTGTTTGGATAGAGAGATTTTTCAGAAATAGGCTAAAGAAATTAAAAAGTCTATCCAAAGTGGATATACAGAATTGTATTTTCTCTGTTTATACTTTGTTTGTTAAATAGTTAGCACTTCTATCTTTGCTAGGTTCCCAAGACACAGCTGATATGAAATCACCTACCAAACGAAGTACTCAGAAATATATCATAGAAGGTCTGACTGAGAAATCATCATTAATAATGGAACCATGGGACAGATTGTTTGAAATTATGTCTGTTGTGGCAATGAGGTGTGAGTGGCAGATGGACAAAACAAACAGGTGAGAATTTTAATTGAGTATAGTGTCTTATTACATTCTGGAATAAGTATTGCAGAAAAATGTTCTAAACTGCACATTTTAATGTAACAATCAGAGGACTTATTTTGCATTTTACTTGTGGGGTTGGTGAGTATTTTAAGTAATGTCAAATTTTTAACCTTTTTTTTAGCCAGGCTGCTGACCAAATTTAATTCAGTACATGTGTCCCTTGCACGAAAACAGTTTTCCATGAAAACGGTTTATGGCTACTCTAGGCCACGCACACTTGGAAAAATACGAAAGGGTGTGAATCATATAGATCTCGCTTCTAGGTCACACGAAGACCAAAACCGTGCAATAACGGTCAAGTCGATTTTTAATAGTGCTTTTCACTGAGCTATTTATAACATTCATTTCAGATATTTTAGTCTAGGAGGGGATGTAAAGAGCCCATTATCCTTGTGAAAATGCAGTTTCAATTGTGGCACAATGAAAATTGTAAATGGAATAAGCATGATTGTCATGTCAAAATCAAGACTCACTGCATGTTTTCAAAACTGTTGAATACTTTATCTCCTTTTTGATGTTTTAAGAAACCCAGCTTTAACTACTCCTTGTTTTCTGTTTTTCCCATGATATATTAAACTTTGATACTTTCCAGTTTCTTTGTTTCCTCAATTTAAGGAAAGGTTTTAGTTGGGTTGAAGCTCTGATTTCTCCTCAGTTGGCTTTGCTATCTACAAATATGAATTGCTAGGGGCACATTTTTAAGGTGACAGGAGAGAAATTTAAAAAAGACACGATAGACAAAAGTTTTACACAGGGTAGTTCGCGTGTGGAATAAACTTCCTGAGGAAGTGGTGGATGCAGGTACAATTAGTGTTTGAAAGACATTTGGATAGGTCCTTGAATAGGAAAGGTTTGGAGGCATATGGGCCAGGAGCTAATTTAGTTTGGGATATGTTTAGCTTGGACTGGTTGGATTGAGGGGTCTGTTTCCTTGCTGTATGACTCTATCACTCTATGAACACATGAACAAGTGAATGAGTGACTCAGCACTTGCATTGTACTCTTATCATGCTGTTTCATTCTTTCTGTGCTAACTATTCAAAGCATGAACATAGAACACAAACATTTCTTAAACTGATTGTACATCAAGTATTGCAACCAGAAGTTCGTTGTACTATTGAATGTTTTCTTTTTGTGCAAGTATTTTCTTCCACTAATTCTTGGGTTCTAAATTTTCTTTCAAATTAATCGTTCAGGAACTGTGGTGAAATTCTGCATCGGATGAAAGATTTATGCAGGTATATAAACAACTTTGATGATGAAGGTCACAGGAAGTATAAGCATCAAGTTGTTTATTCTACACTGCTGATTTTCTTCAAGAATGCATTCCAATATGTCAGTAGTATCCAACCATCTCTTTTTCAAGGTTAGTTAAAGGATTCCTATGAAAATGTTATCCAGAATTGGAGCTCTTTTATGTCTCTTGGAGTTTCAATATGTTATAACGAAGTAATATGGTGGTATTGGTATATAAAAGATATTAAATATGTTTGTTTGTTGGCAGTTTGCAGTTACTTTAGAATTGCATTGCGTGAAACAGAAGCTACTTGCATCTTTCATTAGGTACAACCAGATGCCACTTTGACATATTGCAAAAGTGACTCTTATATTGAATTTCAGTTAATGAATTCCAGTCATTGTCTACACAAAATTCTTGAAGTATGGAAAAATATCATGAACACTTGTGATCATACATGAAGAAAATAAACTTGCATAAGTTATTTTAGGAAATACAGCTCATTTTTAGTTTAGGATTTTTGAGTTTTAACAAATTCAAGCTTTAGACAAGCTTTAGCTTTAAGCAAATTAGCTTAAATGATTGCAGTGGAAGAATTGACTCTTTAAGGAAACTGGATATACAAAACTAAGTCTTAAGCTCTTTGACCCTGAATCTTGTGGGGCTGGAGGGCATATCGGGTATATCAGGTAAAAGCATGACGGAATAGTACGTACATGGCCTCCAAACTCCTTGCAATCACTGCTGCCATCTGCTTTGTAAAGGTAAATGTTTGAGGAGTTTCAGGATTTGGATCTAATGGCAAAGAAGAAATTGCAATATCTTTGAGTTAGGATGTGATGTGACTTGGAAGGGAACTTGCAGGTTGTGGGGGTCCCATTTGCATTCTGCCCTTTTCCTTTTAAGTGATTTGGGAGGTTTCTGGTTTGACAGGTGCTGTTGAAGAAACATTGGTAACTTTGCAGAGCACCTACTGGAAGTAGATATGTTCTTGTGATAATGATGCTATTTTATGGATTTTGATTTTATAGCTACAATCATTTCTTTTTAGCATCCAGTCCTTCTAGCAACCAAATTCCCCTTATTTTGTTGGATGATTTATCAAATATCTATGGTGATGTGGATATTGATAGAGGTAAACACATTCATAAGAGACGAAAGCTTGGAGAAGGGAGGGAGAAAACACTGGTGAGTAACCTACGTTGCCTGGATTTTTCATTAGTTTTGGAAAGTAATTGTTAATTGTAAAAAGCCAGGAGTCCATATATTTTGTGATATTGTTCTTGGTGATATCTGCATTCAAGGTACAGCTGCCTCATGGTTACTAATGACACCCCGCAGTTCCTCTCTTACCTTTCCCAAATCATCCAATGCCTGTAAGTTATTGAATTGTTTTAACTGATTTCTAGTCTTCAGTGAGTTGCAACTTTGTTCAGTTAAACCAGCAGGTAACTAAAGTTATTGCTGTTACCATTTGCTGTAAATTCTGCACCCTCATTACCAATTCCTTCATTCTTTTCCTTCCGTTGCTTTGGGCTGAGCCTTGTTCGAATTTTCAAAGTCCTATTTGTCTAACCTGCCATTGACAATTACTTGCTAACAAGCACCTGATGAAGGAGCACTGCTTTGAAAGCTAGTGTTTTCAAATAAACCGTTGGACTGTAACCTGGTGTCCAACCCAGTCCAACACCGGCACCTCCACATTATTCCTTGAGCTCGGCAAAGAAGATTTGCTTTGGTAGTCATAATTCAAACGTCATATGCATGTGGCTGGCTCAGCAGAGTTGGGATCAGATGATCATGGTCTCAATACTAATGTTGTTAGCTGTTTCAAGGATGCTGATACTTCAAGCTGGTGCGGAGAATCCATCTCAAACAACGCTGATGGCACTTGTCAGGGGGCCTGGAGGTAGCGTCTATATGTAGTCCAGGTTTTGGAGTGTTATAACAAAGTTTGAAGGGTGACTGCCTAATGCACAAGGATCTTGGTATCAGCGTGGACATCACAATCATTGAAGACCCTTATCCTTAGGCATCCCGAGTGTGGTACTTACAGATGAGATGCAATGTTGAAGCTCTGCATCGATATCAGCCTTAGGTGAAAGGGAGCTTCCGGGTAGGGGAGATGTTCCACGTTTGGAAGGATTTCTCCGTTGACCTTCATGGAAGGATGGACCAAAACTTGACCTGGCATGGTTTGGTAAAGGATTTATGCCTTTTTGAGGTTGAGAATGAGACCAATTCTTCAGTGTGTCTGTGAAGGCACTACATGTGGCTTGACAATTCTCTTCTGAGAGAGCAGAGATAGCTTTGTCATCATGAACTGAAGTTCCACAAGTGAGGTCAGTGTTGTTTTATTGGATTTCAACTGATTTGACATTGATACATTTTCTGTTCCTCCTGCTTGCAACATCTACATCACTGGGAAGCTTGTTCTTGACCATTGTAGCAATGAAGGTGATGAAAAGGGTGATGACACACTCCTGTTTGACCTCAAAGGATTTTGTTGTGTCAGGACTGTCACTGACATCTTTTTGTGGTGAAAACAGAGGATGTTGATGAATTTCACTAGATAGCTGGCTGTTGACAGCATCTTTCATCGCACTTCCTGACGGAGTCAAAATACTTGGTCAGGTAATTTAAGGCCCTGTTTTGTGTTTCTCCTGGCATTTGTCTTGGAGTTGCTGAGCTGTGAAAATCATGTCTGCAGATCACAATTTGGTTGGAAGGCACACTGGCTTTCAGGAAAGATTTCCTCCGAGTCTGAAAGAGAGCGCCCAGTTGTGCTTGGGCAATGATCTTCATGGCAATGTAGAGGAGCAGATTCATCAGTAGTTCCCAGATTCCACTTCTCTTTTCTTGAAAAAGGTGTTGATGCGGCATCCCTGAGGTCAGCAGGAATATTTTCTTTGTCCCAGATTTTAATGAACGGTTGATGGAGATGAAAGGTAAGCTCTGCTTCTCCAAATTTGCTCCACCTCTCATTTGAGTGCCTTCCTTGAGATGGGCAACCAGTCTTTCTAACAACAAAGCTCCCCTTATTTTGTCAGGTGATTTACCAAATATCTATAGTGATGGAAAGGAGAAAACACTGGTGAGTAACCTACATTCCCTGGATATTTCATTATTTTTGGAAAATTATTGTTCTCTTAGGCGTGAAGAGCAAAGTCTCCATATCATTTTGTAATATTGTTTATTTTTACTAATCTCATACTTAAACTTCTTAGCAGTGTGTTCATTTTTTGTTGCTTGACCCCACCTGATGTCAAGCCTCCTCCAACTTGCCTTCCTCCCCTCTAATTCTTGGTTTAAAAAATCTCATCATTCGAGGATTCCTTTGGCAGTCATCTCTTCTCACTCAATGTAGATACTGTATCTGTGTGCTTTCTATTTTCAGAAAAGACTCCAACAAATCTGTATGAATTAAAGTTGGTTTTGGCAATGGTTGAGAGCATTTCTAGATTAGATTACTTACAGCGTGGAAACCGGCCCTTCGGCCCAACAAGTCCACACCGACCCTCTGAAGAGCAACCCACCCAGACCCATTCCTCTACATTTACCCCTTCACCTAACACTACAGGCAATTTAGCACTGCCAATTCACCTAACCTGCACATTTTTTGGACTGTGGGAGGAAACCGGAGTACCCGGAGGAAACCCACGCCGACACAGGGAGAATGTGCAAACTCCACACAGACAGTTGCCTAAGGTGGGAATTGAACCCGGGTCTCTGGCACTGTGAGGCAGCAATGCTAACCACTGTGCCATCGTGCAGCCCCCGAGTGAGGGATTTTCCATTAGTAGACAGAAGTGTTTACCTGATGTTAGTTCAGGAATTCGCAACTAACTGAGCCACAGAGAGACGTTGTTTTGCTTTATCGCTGGGAAAGAATTATCCTCATGCACAGGCTGAAGGTCCATTCTAATTTGAAACATCAAGTAAGGTATACTGAAGTGTTATTGTATATACCCCATAGCTTCCTTGTGCTTGTCAAATTAACAACATTTTCATTTGTGCTTACCATCTTCTATCAAAATATTTAATCTATTTGAAATGACAAAAAACAATTGATCTCTTTATCTCACCAAACCAATTTCAACCTGTTGTATGCAAGGTGCTAGGTATGATAAATCATACCCGTCATGGCTACCTGAATCCAGGGTCACACATGGTTGATTTATGTTGCTGTGATCTCATAGTGGAGAAGGAACATTTCAGCAGTGAGAGTGCCAGTTGGTACTAAATTATCCAATTATGCAACTTTATGATCCAGAAACTGGCTGGAAGCTGTTCTTTCCAGACAGAACATTTGGTTAATGTAATGATATTCTGGTGTTTTAATTGGCTTCACAAATGTGTGGTTTTGTAAACATTCTCAGGAAATTGAATTCAGACTCTTGTATAAATAATAATTAAATTATCCTTGGACCAGCTAGTCTTCCGAGTTATAGTAAAGACTTTAATGCCTTTTTTTTCTAAACAATAAACAATAAATGTTTTAAGTGTATTTTCAGAATCGTAGAATGTATCAGTTAGGGGTGATGCTGTAGCAACAAACTTTATAACTATATTTCAGAGCATTTAAATGGTCATTGGATAGGGATATGGACGAGAATGAAATAGTGTGGGCTTCAGATTGGTTCCACAGGTCGGCGCAACATGAGTACCGAAGGGTCTGTGCTGCACTGTAATGTTCTATGTTCTAGAGTGCAGCTTGATTTAAATCATTCAATTCTTTTCACTACAAAAACATGCTTCAGAAGTGCTGTCGAAAAGAATATCAAAAGAGGATGATTTGTGATTCAAGATATAAATATACTCAAGCTACACATGTATAAGAAAGCTCTTAAAAGACCTTACAATGTAATACATTTTGGACGTTGTTGTTTCCTGCCTTATAAGTATTTTATACCTCCAATGTGCTGATTGCTAACTATTTCAACTGGAATGCCAGAGTATTATTTGTAGTACAGCATTGAGCCCTTTATGACTAAAATGTATTAGTTGTTAATCTTGATTTCAAATACTTGGATTTTTTCAAGCTCGCGGGACTATATCAATAAGTTATTTTAAAATGAGATGTACAGAACAATTTTAAAAACATGCCATTTCTGTGGAATAAGTTGCCTGACATAAATGTGAGGGAAAAATATCTAAGTGTATTCAAACTGAACACTTGGCTGGGAGAACTATTATCCTAAAGAAAAAGTGTAAGACCCAGATGGCTTTTTACCCCTTCTTGAAGATTGTTCTGTTACTCTAGGTTGTCAGTAAGAATAACTGTCCTTTATCCTTTCCTAGCCTGTATAAAGCTGACTTGGTCACTGTTTGAGAAGTGCAATATAGTTTGCTCTGATACTGTGACCTCTGTGTATGTAAAGAATTTAGAGCAGAAGTGATTTCACACGTACCATGAGAGGCCTGATTGCATGCATATCTCTGAAGCAATGTCTATTTAGGGACAGATACAAGTGAGACAAAGTAGAATGAAAAGTTTTCCATGCTTGATGACTTTTGTTGTAGTCATGTCTTACATGACTTACAACTGTAGTGATAGTGTTTGCAGGTTATTGTTTTGATAAGTGCCTTCATGCACCATAGCTTGCCATAAGTCATATGACCTCTGTCATCCTATGTATAAGGGCTCCAGCAGAATTGTCACACATATGTCCAAATTCTTTTTTGGAGGCATATACTGATTTATTGTGCCAGATGATGACCCAAATACCTTTTGAATGTGTGCACTGGGGAGCCATTTGTCTAAATGTAGGTACATTTAATAGGTGCGCAAGCATGGATCAACTGCACATTTCATGAACCAGTGCTGCTGATGTGGTTTCGCTTCTGCCAATAGCTGCAACTGTAAAAGTTAATACTAAAGGACCCTTTGTTCCTGAATTGAATGGCAGTTTGGGGGGGGAGTGGGTCTTTGGAGAGCACAATGACTAGTCAGTTTTTCAGCTATGCTGTCTGAATCATATAGAGTACTGTTGCCATTTCAAACTGTTTGATTTGCAGCTGCATATGACAGTTATATATTGTTTAATGGGAAGGTTATGGATATATTCAACAGAATCAATTATTATTACTGTTATGACATTACCGTGCATCGGAAATTGCAGAGTTGCTCACTGTGCACTTCTGAGTTCTTTTTTTAAATGGCAAGCATTGTAAAGGCTGAAATGGTCCTGTGAATTATTCACAAATAGGAATTGCACAGTAGCAACAGAGATACCACTGTAAGTATAGGAAATCAAAACATGTATTGATCCACAATATTGGGTTAGTGTCCATTAATTTAAAAATATGGCCAAATAGCTACTACATAGTTTCAGTCAGCAATAGAATTCAGATTAGAAAACTATCAAACGAATATAATTATGAATCAGATAATGATGATCTGTCATGTATACTGGCATAATGCTTCTATAGCTAAAGGTGCTTTAATGACTCCCACTACATGTAGATGCAGTCCCGGAATCCACAGTTAGGCTGGAGGGAACCTACCAAACGTAGGTGAATCTGTTGGCCTTGGAGCTTTGGGTGGGTAGTTCCAAGGGTGTTTGTGGTTGAGGGACTAGACATCCTGAGTGTGTCCTGCCCAGATGCAGGCTCATTCTCCTTGAGTTGAATTCCTGCAGAGTTGCAGATGGCAGGCAGAATGAAGGCCCAAGCACCTTTGGCATATGCTGAGAGGAAACCACTTGGAGGTGGGGGGGTCTATGTGTTGTTCTTCTTGGTAGAAGCAGCGGGGCCTGATTGGTTAAGTTCAATAAAACTATGTGTCTGTTTCTGGAGTACCATCATCTGTCTGCCTACTGCTGCTGATCTGTTTGTGTACGTGAATGAAGTTATTAATTGCTATCAACGTGGGCCATGTCCTACCACGGGCTGAGCAGGTGCCTGGACTCCAGCAGTTCAATGACAGCAACCTGAGGTGTTCCTTCCTCTTCACCCACAGAGTTGTGCTGTGGTGCACTCACCAGAATGTGCTCCTGACTGTACTCCAACTAAGTTCCCTCCAAGGTGTAAGTATCTGAGCTGGTAGAGGGTGCAGCAAATGAATTTAACCTGAGACATTTGTGACTTCTTCCCCAGTTGGAAAAGGAGATGTCTTGAGGGGCTGATTTCTTTATGGCAGCAACTGTGCAGTGCCAGTGATGCCAACAGGAGTTGAGGAAAGATCAGTTTAGAAATAGAGATAAAAGTTTATGCATGTTGAGGATACATTCACAGTCATGGTAATAGGAAAGCAGTGTTGCACTTCCCAATCAATCTTACTTGGGTGGCAGGACATGGAGGTCTCTGCATCATGACCTGAGTGGCCATCGTCCTCTTCCACAAGAACATGGAATTTCTGTTTGTGTGAAGAGGTGAATTTCAGACCCTCCACCACTCACTCCTATTGTGGATAGTTTCCTAAGGGAGAATTGAATGAGATAAAAGAAGCTGGCACAAATTTCAATACAACTGCAGGTGGAGGAAACATAATGTTTCCCAAGTGAGTGTGTGGCAACAGAGCTTAGTAATTTGGAGGATTTTATGGTTGAAAATGAGTAAGGGAAGATGCAGCACTCAGCAGTGAGTTTGTAGAACTTGAGCCTTGGTAGAAGGTGACAGAGTGTGAGCTAGCCAAGAGAAGGTGGTGCATTGGCCTTGCAGAGCACAGTGTGACCTTTTTCCTACATTGCTGGGCATTCCTTCAGATTGTGGATATCACACTGACTGGAGTGGCAACTCTTACCATGCTGATAGGGTCTGTTGTCACAATGTCCTCTGGTTGCCTTGAGGAAAGCGAAAAGCCACCTGCACTAACCTATCCAACAGGACCTCTGCTGTCAGTGCATCAGGTGAGAGCCTGCCTCTCTCAGCTATCCAAGGTAATATTTCCAACTGCAAATCCTGGCTGGCAGTGACTGACCTGGTGCAAAGCTGGGACTTAACATATACTAGCAGTGGTGGAAATCTCAGAAGATCCCAGTGGTGATGAATATTTGTACTGTTGATGAATGTAGGAAAGTGCAAGAGAGGCACCATATTGGGTTACTGCGTACATAATGAGATGAATAGTGTAAAATTGAGAAAGACCTCACTAGAGGCCGCGGAGATATGCCCTCAGTAAAACTTCCTGAAATTGACACTTTGCTGATTTTCTTGATAAAATTTAACCCTATTACAACACTTCATGGAAAGCATCTTTAACCTCTCCATTCTCCAAGTGTCACCATGTGCAATTTTTCTTTCTGTCAAATCCTCACATGGTATTGTACGGCTACCTTCTCACCAATCATTAATTGACATTCTGATCTTGTTTACTTCTGACTGGCATTAATTAAGTCATAAAGGACATGTGACAATCAGTGGTATTATTAAGTTCAAAAGGTGCCTTCTAAAGATAATGGGGAAAGTGGAACGCCTGGACATTGGGTTCAAAGTATTTATAAAAGTAGGAGACGAGTTGTGTTTATCTTTCAAAATTCCATAGTTTCTGCTGACTGGAAAGTCGCAAACATAAACTCAGTATTTAAGGGATAACATGGAGAATGGAGAACTACAGACTTGGTAGTTTGATGCTAGGAGTAGGGAAATGTTGGAAACTGTTATAAAGAATGTTATAATTGGCCCCCTAGAAAAAAAAATGGTAATATTGAGCAGAGCCAATGTGGAGTTTTATGAAAGGGAAATCTCGTTGGACAAGCCTGCTGGAGTTTTATAAAGATGTTACCATTAGCATAGATAAAGGATAACTGTTGGAAGTTGTGTATTTGGATTTTCAGAAGGTTCCTGATGAGGTCACATACAGGATGCTTGTAAACAAAGTTAGAGAGTATGGGGTTGGTATAATATAGCCAAGAATTGAAATAAACAGATCATTCTCTGGATTGCACGCAGTTACCAGTGGAGTACCACAAGGATAAGTGCTAGGGCAATAGTTGGTTGCAATCTGTAAAATGATTTGGATGTGGGAACTAGTTGTAATACTTCCCTATACTGATGACACAAACCTAATTGGGAATGTAACTTGTGAGGAGGGTGCATAGGAGGTTTCATGCAGACTTTGGCAGGCCAGGTGAAAAGGCAAGAACATGGCAGATGGAATATAGTTTTGAATAATAAAAAAAAACACAATCTTAAATCCATGGGAGGTTGGGAGGTGTTGGTATTAAAAGGGTGTCCTTGTTCACAAGTCACAAAACTTGGCATACAGCTGCAAGGAAGGCAAGCTTATATTGAAAGGGTATTTCAGTACAGAAGTGACTGCATCTGAAGTGTTCAGTTTTAGTCCCCTTTTTTCCAAGGAATGAAATACTTGCCACAGTAGGAGGACAATGGAAGGTCACCAAACTAATTCCTGGGATGACATCATTGCTTTGTGAGAAGAGTGTTGAGGAAACAAAGCTCTGAACGGAAACTTTCTAGAGTTTTAAAGCATGAGGAGTGATCTTACTGGTACTTGCAAAGTTTTTACAGGATTGATTTAGATAGAATTTTTTCCTGAACTGGCAAGTATGGAACTAGGAAGTATAGTCTCAGAATAAGGGATAGGCCTTTACAGACCGAAAGGAGAAATTTCTTCATTCAGAGGGTGAGGCTTCTTTGGACATCTCCCCAAGGGCTGTGGAAAGTCAATCATTGAGTGTGTTAAGACAGAAATTGATAGGTCTGTGGAGGCTAACAAATATTAAAGGATATGGAGAATACATGGGAAAGTGACATTTGCGGTCTAATTGAATGGGGGAGCAGACTCGATGGTTCAATGGCATATTGCTGTTCCTTTGTCTGAGATGAGAGATTGTTCCAGCCTCATAGCTGAGATGTGGATCCATTTAACAAGATTTTCAAGGGGCTTTTAGACTTGGTGTTTACAGAATTTGCTCTAACAGTATAAAACAAATTCAGAATAATATTAGAGAGACATTAATATTAGTATGAATGGGATCAACTCTACAACGGTCAATGAGTGTTGGTTTATAAAATGTGGAATATCAGTCATTGGCTTTTACTATGTTTTTTATTGTGGAAAAATTCTGGAAAGTAGTAAAATGGCCCTAGCAATGTGTTTCTTTCACTTGACGAAGAGGAATTAAATGTTTTTAGATACTTGAGATTTTTGAATCATTTCACAGATTGAACTATGTAACCAAAAAACTGTCGTACATTATGCCAGCTGCATGATAGCTGCTGTGAAGATTTGTTACCTGGCTGAAATTTCAGATGTGTAACAACAACAAATTTCAAAAGATTTTCGACTCCTTCAGGGCTTTATCAATAATTTCACAGAAAATCGTTATGCGTTTCTGCCATATATATGAAGTGTGTTCTGGCTGAGCTTCACTCTTTCTATATTGGTGACCTTGAGTCATGAACACTAGTAGCTCCAATTGATCTCTTGTATGAAATGAGGTCACCTGCAATGGTGTCATTTTGGTTTAATTCAACTCAGAATTTTTACTTAGGAACAGGAAAAAATTATAACATGTTAATATTTACTTTATTACAACAGTTGATTAATGCTCTCCATCTCAATTTTATTAATGGGCTCCAGTAATATCATTTGTGACATAAATTTGAAGCTGATAACTCAACTGCCAGTTTCAATTTATGTACCAGACAATTAAATTTGTTGCCTTTTTTTCCCCAGTATTGCATCTTGTTTTGATGCTAGTAAAATAAACCACTGAGTCTGCCAGGTAATGACATTCACAGGCAGAGCAAGAAATAGATGGAAACAGTCTTGGATTCATAATTTATGGATAGTCTCTTCAAGTCACTCATAATATTTTTATTTAAGTATCAAGAAATTTGTCAGTAATAAAGATTCATTTTATTTCACTCCTTTCGTGACCGAGCAGTGCTGTACTTTTGAAGTATAGTATTTGTTGCAGTGTAGGAAACTCTCAAATGAACAAATGCATTTGTGATATACACTGGATAATTTATTTTTCTGATGTTGATTGAGGGGGAAATATTGATCAAGAAACTGAGGATAACTCCAGCTCTTCAAATAGTACTGAGAGATCTTTTGTGAGCATCTGAGAAAGAAAAGCTTGGACCTGGTTTTAACATGGTGTATCAATGAGTGTACTGCTGATAGTGGAGCACTCCTTCAGTACTTCATTGGAATGACAGCTTGGACTTTCGTGCTTGAATCCCAGAGTGGGACTTGAATTTGCTAGTTTCTAATTTAGAGACAACAGATCCACCAGCTGAGCCAGAGTTAACAGTTTACTGACAATAAATGGGCCATTACAATAACGTGATTATATAGGACTGTTATTTAACTTTTTATGTTAATTATTATTTCACAGTGACTCAACAAGATACGATCCATGTAGCTGAGCACTCTGTACGGTTCCAGTTTAATACTTTCTAAAGAGGCTGATCTATTTGGTACAACAAGGCATTGCAATTGACTATAGCACACTGAAGCAGGGGAAGGAGAAATCATCTATTTTCACCTCAGTTTGTTACCATTGCAGTGGATCTCAATGTTTAGTTAATTTATCTCTTTTCAAATGGATTAATGATCACATCTTCTTCCCCATATCCTCGATCCAGATTATAACCTTCATAATTTCTGGGAGAACTAGTACTTAGGTGTCATTTCTTTGAGTTTAAGTAGTTTAAAACTCTGCTTTTTTGAACAATGCTAAATCTGCCTGGCAGCCAGCACTAGTCTGGGTGAAAGTGAGGACTGTAGATTCTGGGGATCTGCGTTGAAATGTGTGGCAATGGAAAAGCGCAGCAAGTCAGGCAGCGTCTGAGGAGCAGGAGAGTTGATGTTTCGGGCATAAGCCTTCATCAGTCGCCACCAGTCTGCCTGACAACCTTTCTGCCTCACTCCTTGCTCCTTAATTAATGCTGTCCTTTGGGAGACAATCCGTTTAACTCTGTGCTGCATATGTTACAGACCCTGGTTTGAAAGAGATGGATCCAGTGATCCCTGTTGGACATCTCTGTAGTATTTGCTGGAGATAAAAGAATTCACATTCAGCTATGATAAGTCTTGTTCCTTATAGTTATGTAGTCTGGCAATGTTCATTGCAAGGTTCATGTGTGCAGAACAATCACTTGGGTGTGGTACAAAAGAATGATTGATTGACACTTTGGGAGGAATCAGTTTATCTGAAAGGAAGAAAATTGGTGGATAAAGATAATTTAAATTTTAAGCAATTAATGTAATTTTACATTTTAAGCAAGCTGCCTTCATTTCACTTTTATTTTAGAGTTCAGATGATGAAGAATGTTCTGGAAAAGGACGTAGCCGTCATATTATTGTGAATAAAATTGAGCTGCCAAACTCCATTGATGTACTTGAGAATTTTAAGCTTGCAAGAGAAAGTTGGGAGTTGCTGCATTCTCAAGAAGCTTTGGAAAAAGGTGGGTCTGCTCTCATTTTGTACTGGTAAATGGATTCTCAGTCTGCAGGAGCTAACTATCTGTGAAAAGGTGTTTTTAAAAATCAAGATATCTGTCAAAATAGACAAGGTTTTTAGTTCTTCTCAAAAAGTACTTCAGAGATTGACTAATTAATAACTGTTACCACAAAATACCAGCTTGGTTTCTTTATTCCCAGTTTAAAAAATCTCACAACACCAGGCTACCTGATGAAGAAGCAACGCTCCAAAAGCTAGTGCTTCCAATGTTGGACTATAACCTGGTGTTGTGACTTTTAACTTTGTTCACACCAGTCCAACACTGGCTCCTCCAAATTGTATTTATTCCCACCCAAATATAAATTAGAAGGCACCAAACAATTCAGTTTTGTTTCAAGTTTTTCACATGGGAATCATCTTCCAGATTACTCATAATTGCTTTATACTATAAGTAGCACTCTATTTCTGCCACAAATCTACCACTGTTAAAGTGTGAGACAAATTCAAGGTATAATTATTGCTTTTGATTTCTTGGAAACTTAGTAGACTTATTTCCAGATGGCACAAGTCCTGCTTATTGTATCAGGGCCATTGTAAACTGAAATAATACTGACATGGAGTGTGTAAAAGAGAAAGGCATGGTCAATATTATGCCATGCAGCTGATGGACTCCTGCTGTTATCTGTGCAGCAATTTATATGACTTTGATGCTGTCCATTTGTTGGTATTGTCCAGTAATAACGACTGAATTATTATTCCATAATAATTCAGTCCATGCAGTCCATAACTGGAGACCCTGTTCTAAAAGAAGCTAGATAATAAAGAGGTCCTTTCACAAGTGCCAGAACTATTGTCATATTAAAGCAAAACTACAGATGAACTGATTAAATGGGTCTCAAGCAGATAAAGAATTTTCAAGATCCCAGTATCATGCTCTGTCTAATTTATATTTAGTTGTTAAATCCTGACTCATACAGTTTTCTCATTGTTTTGAAGTTGTGTTGAGTTTGAGATGTGTTCAACTAAGTTTAAAATGAAAGTAGTCAGTAGATTTCATCTAAATAAGTCAATACAATATGTGGTGCATACTTTAACAGAGAAAGTAGAATAAAAGTATAATTGTAAAAGTTAAAGAAGATGACAGGGGAATTCTTATTAGTTGTGCTAAACCTCTAAAGATAAGCTGTTAAATGGTACAGCAGCATCATGAGTCAGAAATAACAGGTCAGAGCACCCTGATTCATTTCCTAGCGAAGTCCAATGATAGACAAATGTTCCAGTGATTGACCATCATTTGGCATAGTAACCAAGGACTGAAATTTTCAGGTGTCATCCAACCTGGTTAAAAGGCCAGTAGGAGCTAGTGCACTATCCCAACAGTTGTATGATAGGAATATAATGTCGGGAGCACCACTAGTTGCTTTAAGATTAGCAGCTATGCGGTAACAAGCAGACCCTAATGCTGAGAACCAGATTGTTGGGTAAAGTTGGGGTTGGCAGAGTGTGATGAGTGTGATTGAGCGATTTGAGGGAGGAGGATTGAGATGCTTAGTGCAAAAGATTAGTGTGGGTATAGGGACAGGTAAGGGTTGAAATTACGGGATACTGTGGGGAAAATTTCTTGAGCTGGGAGTCAATAGTGGGTTGCCACTGGTGGGTTCCTGGAGCTCCCAGAGCAGGTACACCCCTCCTATCCAATACCAGTCTGTGTAAATTGCTAGGCCTTTTGCATGGCGTTACAAAATGTCAGCAGTTTCGGACTGAGTCTCTTAAATCATTACTTAAAGCTCTGAATAGGTCCAATTCCAAGCATGATGCCCAGTGGCAGGCAGATAAACAGTGCTAACTAGCTGTTTCATGATTTTGACTGTCATAATGAAAGCTGCTAAATTCTTTTGGATATTTGAAATGTTTTCAAACAGGCAATTCTTAGAGAGGGAATGGTTACTATCTTTCTCAGAAATAATTCAGAGTTGGATCAAAACCATAACCAACTTGTTTATGTGTCTAATTCTAAACCCATAAAACCATAGTTATCTTTCACTTACCTCTGGAAAACAGTGGGAGTTTAGTCAAATTGCATACTAGATCCTAACATCTATTCTGCGTTCACACAGCTCTCTTTGTTAGGATTATTCAGATTGCAGTGCACATGTTTCTCACATTGGGGTGTGTCCTGTGGTTATTTTTCTTCCAGATATATATGTCCATTAACAATCAACAGGGTTGGGTTGACTAACTTATTGCATACACTTCCTGGTGCCAAAATAATAGAAAACGGTTTCTCTTAGCATTCGATTTCAGAAATTGTTTTTGAAGGTGTTATCTCAGAAGAAAGTGTTTGCTATGTTCAGAAATTTAACACCAAGAAAACCCATTCATTGGCAACAGTTTTGTTTCATTTTTGTCACCAGACAATGCCATGAAATATGAGATTAATTGGCCGAGATTTGTATTTCCTTTTATGTTAATTACATTTGTTGACATTTGAGAGTTGTTGGCTGTATTGGCACTCTTAAAGCATAGTATCTGCTTCTTGCTTTGCATTTCACCACAAGGGCACTTGCCAGTACTGACAAATCATTTTTCTTTTCCTTAACTATTAGTCACTGTTTTACAATGCATTGCAGAACTTTTATCTGTTTTTTTTTGTTCTTAAGAATTTACACGAATCTGCATGTCTTGGAAGACTGAAACCTGGTTGTGGTTGAGGATATTTATAACGGACATGATTGTATACCAGGTAAAAGATTTGAGCTTCCATTATGTCTAATGCAGATACCTTGTATTGTCAAGTATATTTGTTTATGATTTGGAGATGCTGGTGTTGGACTGGGGTGTACAAAGTCAAAAATCACAACACCAGGTTATAGTCCAACAGGTTTAATTGGATGCACACTAGCTTTCGGAGCGACGCTCCTTCATCAGGTGATAGTGGAGGGCTCGATCGTAATACAGAATTTATAGCAAACATTTACAGTATGATGTAACTGAAATTATACATTGAAAAATTGATTGTCTGCTAAGCCTTTCATCTGTTAGAATACAGTGATAGTTTCACTTCTTTCATGTGTAAATCACAAAATCTTTTTTTAAAGTTGCATTCTTGGATGAGCTATTAACAATGGTGATAGCTAGACAATATGTTGAAGGTGTTGGCCCCCTGTGTTCTCTGTCTATGCCATGATATTTAGATCGATTCTAATCTAAAAAGTGAGAATACAGAGTTTTACATAAATTCATGCAGTTTTTGAGCTCAGATTTCTACATGAATGTATGCAGTTTTTGAGCAAAGTACAATGTAACTCTGCAAGTATAAATTCACCCCACAAAATATATGTATGCATGTGGGTCTTTGTGTGTGTGTGTGTGTGTGTGTGTGTGTGTGTGTGTGTGTGTCTGTCTGTCTGTCTGGGTTGGGCGTTGTGAGTGTGAGAAAGTATATGCGTGTGTATAGTGAGTGCAGAGTGTCTTAAGTGTGTGTGTGTGTGTGTGTGTGTGTGTGTGTAGTGCAATGGTGATCACCTGTAATGTGACATGAACCCAAGGTTTCGGTTGAGGCCCTCCCTATGCGTACCGAACTTAGCTATCAGCCTCTGCTCGGCCACTTTTCTCTGCTGCCTGTCCCAAAGTCCACCTTGGAGGATGGTCACCCGAAGGTCCGAGGCTGAATGTCCTGGACCACTGAAGTGTTCCCCAACTGGGAGGGAACCCTCCTGTCTGTTGATTGTTGTGCAGTGCTCATTCATCCGTTGTCATAGCCTTTGCTCAGTTTCCCCAATGTACCATGCCTCCGGGCATCCTTGCTTGCAACGTATAAGATAGACAATGTTGGCTGAGTCACATGAGTACCTGCCATGTACAAGGTGGGAGGTGTTCGCACGCGTAATAGTGGTATCTATGTCCACAGTCTGGCATGTCTTACAGCGTCCACCGTGACAGGGTTGTATGGAGTTGTCCTGAGAGCCGGGCAGTTTGCTACGAGCAATGATCTATTTGAGGTTTGACGGTTGTTTAAAGGCAAGTAGTGGAGGTGTGGGGAAGGTCTTGGTGAGGTGCTCATCCTCATTGATAATGTGTTGCAGGTCATGAAAGAAGTGAAACTATCACTGTATTCTAACAGATGAAAGGCTTAACAGACAATCAATTTTTCAATGTATAATTTCAGTTACATCACACTGTAAATTTTTGCTATAAATTCTGTTAGGATTGAGCCCTCCACTATAACCTGATGAAGGAGCATCGCTCCGAAAGCTAGTGTGCTTCCAACTAAACCTGTTGGACTATAACCTGGTGTTGTGTGATTTTAAACTTTATATCTATTTAGATTTGTTAACTAGACACTTAACTTAAATCAGTAGATTCTGACTAATTCAGTTTTTGTCATTCTAAATTTCTTAGCTTATCTATTGCCTTGTGGTTGTTGATTTAATTTCCTTTTTGTTAAGTATTTCTGTAAACATGTTCTTATCTTTCTGTTTAATTATTTCCTTCTTTCATTAATCACCATTCATAATTCACCAAACACAAGGTTTTTTCTTGATCTATCTCTGTAAAATTCCTAAAAGCAAAGATGCCATTTAACAGAATTTTAAAGTTTGCTTTAGCTTGAATTTTTCAATATAATGTTCCCACCGGTCTGCTTGATCTTTTAAGAAATTTTTTTTAAAAGGCTGCATTTGATGAAACCAGAGCATGCATGCTCTGTGCAGCATAAATTTGCAAATTTAAACAGGTTGTGAGATGTGATGGGGAGAAAGGAGGGGCTGGGTGGGATGCAGTCCAGGAGAACAGAAGAAAGGGAGTGATGCAGTCTGGGAGAAGATTGCGTGAGAGTTGATGGCTGGGAGAAGGGAGACACGGAGGGGAGAGGTGGTGTATCCCCATGCCTGTGCTCCATTTCCCACTCTATCCTCCATTTCTTTCCACCCTACAGCTTCCTTTCTCCCCCTTATCTATATCCCCTCATACCTCCCTGTCCCTTCATTCCCCAGCCCCACCTCACCACCTCCGCATTCCCTGTCTCCAGTGTTGAAGCTTATTTAAAAGTTCCATCACAATTTTAGTTATTTAAATTATAGTATTAAATTCAAAATATTCGATTTGACGTTTCAGTTGTATGCAGTGTTGGCACCTATGCTTTGGTATAATTTTGAACACCACTGTGCATTCTATGTTGCTAAGGCAGAGGAGAAAAGGACAAAGGTGGAGAATGGATACATTTTTTATACAAGTGAAGTTAAACTACTTTAAAGAATTCTAGATAAAAGTAACATTGAGAGCACACTGTTTAGGAGAAGCATAAAAGCACTTACAGTTCCTGTAATCAATGATGCAAATCTTAGTTAGCTGACTAAGGAAAAGCAAGATTATTGAAGTGACCTAAAGATTAACTGTATATTTTTGATTTTTTAATCCATGTGTACATAATGGGATTATATAAATGGTGTAAGTGATGTTTTCATTGCTGTGATACATAATGGAATGCTTTTGGTTTTGAAGGGTCAATACAGGAAAGCAATAAACAGTCTTCATCAGTTAGGTGCTCTTCAAGGAGCCCAGCAGCACGTCATGAGTCAGGGCACACTTGAACAACAGAGAGCACTAATCCAAATGGCTGCCTGTCACTTTGCATTAGGAGAATACAGAGTAAGTAGACAATGGTAAAGCATTCTGGAAATTCAGAAAGTAACTTTTGTCTATCCACTTTATAAACTTGAAACTTTGTATTCCGTTATTGATTACTTTTGGTTGGATCGGGAATATCTTGTCACTTTGTTTGAAAACCTAAACTTGGATTCATGTTTTTGATTCCCATCATACTCCTCAGAAGAGGTGGTTGGACACCTACTGGGTTAATGCAGTATTTGCTGCTGTGCATGCTGGAGCCCAACTGGGAGTTTCTTGTAGTCAGTTTCAAATCGGAATGGTTAAAATGAAATGCTGTTCCCTCCCAGGATTGAAAGGGAATTTAGAAATGTTGTTGTTCTGTAACCCCACTTCATAAGTAGGATTCTGGATGCTTAAAGAGTTGCTGCCACTGCTCTCTGATGAAATGAAGTTGGTTGCTTGATTATAGATATATATAAAGAAATAAAAAGTTTATAATTTGTTCCTGAAGGATTTGTTAGTTGAAGAATCCACTGTGTTTTTCACTCTCTTTTCTGAGGAATTGCTTTTCTGATCCACGCATATTATTTAAATTTCTTGATAGCGTTAATGATTGGAAAGACTACTGAAACAAACCATATAAATCTGTCCAAAAGTAGAAACATTTGAAGAGGCTGATGAGAAGGATAGATAGATTTGATCTGTCAAAAATGGAAAAACTTACCTAGATTTTATTGATTTTTCTCTAAAATCCTTTTATCTAAGTTGACAATAACTGTGACTTAGTTTCACAAAATTTGGAAAGAAGACTAAGAAACTTTGCAATGTAGTGAAGCTGTTTGAATTTGAACTCTTGTTTTCTTGCCATAGATGACATGTGATAAGGTTTTGGATGTTATGTGCAGTGTCATTCCATGCGTGCAAGATGTGGTAAAAGTACAAGAGGAAATTCCAAAAGTGAAACCTAGATTTAGGAAAGGTATGTACCACTGTGAGCTGTTTCAATCTTTTTAATTTCTTTCCACTAAGATTTTGAGGTATGCAAAGGAGTTGTGATGTTTGACAGTGCCTGTTTCCCTCTTAAAAATAGATGTAAAGATATTGCTTGTAAAGTGCTTCTTTGGTACATATTGTCAACGTAGAGATGTTATTTAGATTACAGTAATGGAAGGAACCGGTAGGCCTGTTCAGCATAGACAAAACATAGGCTGAGCTGTACGGTTAGGTTAGCTCAAAGGTAAATAGTTATGATCTATATTTTCCTACCTTCTTCTATAATGTATGAAATAATTAGAAATGCATTTGGATAATTTGTAGAAAATCAATAATTTGGAAATCTGTAATGAAGACAGGTGCTCAAAATATTCAGCCTCCTAGAGAGACAAGCCAAGTTAGTGTGTCAGTTTGATAAAATCTCATTTTTACTTTTGGGAAAATTCTTCTCTGTGCAATAAATATCTTCAAGTTTTGCACGAGATGTCGTTGGGACAATTCTTCCCAACTGTTCAAAACCAAAATATTCAAATTATTTGAGCTGCGCCGTCACTCCAGAATATCTACAATCAAATCTAATGTTGATGTGTCAGGAATTTATGCCTCCTTCTGACAGCAGAATTCTTGGTAGTAGTCATGGAAGATTTAAAGTAGTAAATGTTGCGCTAAATTTTATTCCTTCAGTAGCTTAAAGCCTTTATGATTGACACAAATCTGCAAATAGGAATGGAACAAGTTAGAACCCCATAATTTTGTGATAATTATGATAGCACTAGCCTAGAAACGTAGATTGCTTAACCGCATATTGCTGAGCTCTTGAACTTGCTCCACTGTAGAAAGGCAACAAACTGACAATAGAACTAGGACTGCTTCTGCACTGCAAATAATTTCTGCTCAACAACAACGTAATGAAGGCCTAGCAAGTGATTGCCTTCTTAGCTGAGCTACATATGTTGTCAAGTGCAGGGAAGTGGCCAGAATTACTCTTGTGTACATTTTTAAAAAATTTAAGAACAAGTGGTTGCATAAAATGTTGAATGTCTACAGTCCTGACAATTAACTTATGTAACATAGTTTGTTTAATGTGCAAGAAATACTGAGCTCACAGAAATTATCATTTTGCTTAATTTCTCAAAAGATCCAAATGCACCATTTAACAGTTTTCATTTGCTACTCTTTGACCCCATTTATTTTCATCCTCAGATCTCAAACTGTTGCCTTGTACAAGTAAAGCTATGATGCCATATTGCCTTCAGTTAATGTTGGCCTGCTTTAAGGTAAGCTAATTGACTGCACCTCTTTGTCAACATGAATAATTAACAGATATGTCCTTAAGTAAGAATTTGAGTTGCTGTTGCTGAGAAACAGAAAGGTTTTTCCGCAGTTGTTTGTTCCCTCTCCCTTGCTTGGAGGCTGGATTTTGCCTGCAAGGTATAGTTCCATAGGACTATTCACTCTCCAGTGTTTACTTAATGAACATTTTTGGGTCTAAGCACGGCCAAGAAGTGTTAACCAGGTAGCCAACCGAAACAGACAATAAGGAACTTGCATTTCAAGTGCGCTTCAGGACCTTGTATTCCCTGAGATGTTCATTTTCAGCTATAGGTCACTATTATAATCATGATCAAGGCCATTGTTTTCCCACTACCCTGCTATCCTCCTGAACAGGAGCCAATATTAATAACTCAACACAGCCAAGCAGTAAATGAGACAACTCAAAAGTATTTTTACTCTCCGACTACAAATATGTGGCATAGTAATGCATGTGCATTGCATTCACCTAATGGGTCATCAGGGAAAATTTTATTTACATTTTACTCTTTAATTCTTGCCGTAGTATCAGATTAGAGTAAAAGAAGGTGTCTACTGAAAATGTGTGTGTCTCTCTCTCACACTCTCTCTCACTCTCTCTCACACTCTCACTCTCTCACTCTCTCTCTCACTCTCTCTCTCTCTCACTCTCTCTCACACTCTCACTCTCTCTCTCACTCTCTCACTCTCTCTCTCCCCCTCCCTTTCACCCCTTCCCTATGCCCCACTCTAGCTCCCCCCACTCTATAACCCCTCTCTCTAGCCCGGCTTCTTTCCCTCCCTCTTCTCTCCCCTTCTTCTCCACCCCCTCGTTAACCCCCCACTCTCTTCACCCCTCCCCACTCTCTTCACCCCTCCCCACTCTCTTCACCCCTCCCCACTCTCTTCACCCCTCCCCACTCTTTTCACCCCTCCCCACTCTCTTCACCCCTCCCCACTCTCTTCACCCCCCCACTCTCTTCACCCCCCCACTCTCTTCATCCCTCACTCGCCCTCCCCCCTCTTTCTTTTCTCTCCACCACACTCGCCGTCACCCCAACTCGCTTTTCTCCCCTGTCTTTTCTCTCCCCCTCTCTTTTTCCTCCACCCCACTCTTCTCCCCCCTCTTTTCTCTCCTCTCTCTTCTCCCCCCACCTCTCTTCTCCCCCCACCTCTCTTCTCCCCCCACCTCTCTTCTCCCCCCACCTCTCTTCTCCCCCCACCTCTCTTCTCCCCCCACCTCTCTTCTCCCCCCACCTCTCTTCTCCCCCCACCTCTCTTCTCCCCCCACCTCTCTTCCCCCCCTCCCTCCCCTGTCTTGCCCCCCTCTCTCTTCCCCCCTCTCTCTTCCCCCCCCTCTCTTCCCCCCCCTCTTCCCCCCCGCCCCCCCTCTCTTCCCCCCCCTGTCTTGCCCCCCCCTCTCTTCCCCCCCCTGTCTTGCCCCCCTCTCTCTTCCCCCCTCTCTCTTCCCCCCTCTCTCTTCCCCCCCCTCTTCCCCCCCTCTCTTCCCCCCCTCTTCCCCCCCCTTCCCCCCCTCTCTTTCCCCCTCTTCCCCCCCGCTCCTCCTCCCCCCCGCTCCTCCTCCCCCCCCGCTCCTCCTCCCCCCTCGCTCCTCCTCCCCCCTCGCTCCTCCTCCCCCCTCGCTCCTCCTCCCCCCTCGCTCCTCCTCCCCTCTCGCTCCTCCTCCCCCATCTCTCTTCTCTTCTCCCTCTTCCCCCCTTCTCTTTCCCCCACTTCTCTTTCCCCCCCTTCTCTAACCCCCCCTCTCTTCTCTAACCCCCCCTCTTCTCTAACCCCCCTCTCTCTTCTCTAACCCCCCTCTCTCTTCTCTAACCCCCCTCTCTCTTCTCTAACCCCCCTCTCTCTTCTCTAACCCCCCCTCTCTTCTCTAACCCCCCTCTCTCTTCTCTAACCCCCCTCTCTCTTCTCTAACCCCCCTCTCTCTTCTCTAACCCCCCTCTCTCTTCTCTAACCCCCCTCTCTCTCTCGTCTTCCCCCCCACATCTCGTCTTCCCCCCCCACATCTCGTCTTCCCTCCCTCGTCTTCTCCCCCCCTCGTCTTCTCCCCCAGTCTCCTCTACCCCCCTCTCTTCTCTTCTCTCCCCCTCTTCTCTTTCTCCCCCCTCTTCTCTTTCTCCCCCCCCCCCCCCCCTTCTCTTATTCATCCCCCTCATGATTTTATAAATCTCTAAAAGGTCACCCCTCAGCCTCCGACGTTCCAGGGAAAACAGTCCCAGCCTGTTCAGCCTCTCCCCATAGCTCAAATTCTCCAATCCTGGCAATATCCTTGTAAATCTTTTCTGGACCTTTTTGAGTTTAACAGCTTCCTTCCTGTAGGAAGGAGACCAAAATTGCATGCAGTATTCCAAAAGTGGTCTAATCGATGTCCTGTACAGCTGAAACATAATCTCCCAACTCCTATGCTCTGCCCAATAAAGGAAAGTATTCCAAACACCGCCTTCACTATCCTATCTATCTCTATTTTCAAGGAGCTATGTACCTGCCCTCAAGGTCTCTTTGTTCAGCAACACTCCCCAGGACCTTACCATTAAGTGTAAAAGTCCTGCTATAGTTTGCTTTTCCACAATGAAGCACCTCACATTTATCTAAATTAAACTCTATCTGCCCCTCCTCAGTCCATTCACCCATCTGATCAAGATCCCGTTATTCATAAATAATACCAAACAGCAATAAGTAAACATGTCAGATATGGGGTTATGCTGATAAATGAGTTATTTGGGGGTCAATTTTTATCTGTTTTTGGATTGTTTATCCACATTTGTTCCCTAACTCATTGTCTCCATGTATCAACATTCAAGCTTTTTCAGTATTTGACAAAATGCTATAAAGCAGGTCCTGAGAAGCAGTTTTGCCATTTCTTAATTCCATCGTGGGGATTAACCAATACCTCTGTTTTATACAGTTGCGAGCCTTTACAGATATACGAGATGATCTGGCTTTAGGTCATGTGATTGTACTACTTCAACTGGACTGGCCTCGTGGAGAAAACCTCTTTCTGAAAGCAGTTGATAAAATTTGTCAACAAGGATCATTTCAGTATGAAAACTTCTTCAACTATGTCACAAGTATCCTTTTAAAACCTTTCAGTTAATATCCCAGAAAGTTCTAAACTGCTTGTTTATTAATTGCCTTTCTTGATCTGAGTTTGACACAGAAGTCATGGTTTGGAGCCAGCTTCTAAAGACCAGAGTCTTCTATTGGTATCTCTTAGTCTAGACACTGAGGTTATACTTTAACCACACCTGGCTGATGACATTCCTGTCACTTCTTTATTCTCACGTGCATTTTTTTGTATGCTGCACTTGGGCTGTAAAGCATTAGGCATACCAGGCTATCTTCATGACACTTCAAAGCGATCTGACCTCTCTCTCTCTCTTTGTCTGTCTTTTTCTGTCTTATCAGAACACGCGCGCTCTGTCCCTTGTGCTCTGTCACTTGCTCACCTGCGCACATGCACTGAGTCTTGCCCGTGGGAGGTGCGCTCAGTCTCTGCCTTGCTCACCCACGTGTGCCCTCACTTGTTCTCGCTCGCCCGTGCGTCACTCTTTTGCATTGTCTGTCTTTTGCTTGCCCACGTGCGCTTGCTCACTCGCTCTCTCTTGCTCCCCCACATGCGCGCGCGTGCTCTCTCTCTCTCTGTCTTGCTCGTCCTTGTGCACCCTCCTCTCTGTCTTGTTTGCGCGCACCCTGTCTGTGTCATGGTTGCCCATGCATGCACTTTCTCTCTCTCTGTCTTGCTCACCATCATGCACCCTTTCTCTCTGTCTTGCTCGCCCAGGTGTGCACTCTTTCTCTGCCTTGCTCATGGCGAGGCGCTCTCTTGCTCAAGTGCGCTCTGTGTGTGTGTGTGTCTCTCTCTCTCTCACTTGCCTAGGCCGCTCTTGCTCGCCCTTGTATGTTCTCACTCTCTTTCACTCTTGCTCGCCCACGCGTGCTCTGTCACTGCCTTGTTCGCCCACGTGTGTGCTCACTCTCTTTCACTCTTGCTCGCCCACGCGTGCTCTGTCACTGCCTTGTTCGCCCACGTGTGTGCCCTCTCTGTCTTGCTCGCCCACGCACGTTCTCTTTCAGTCTTGCTTATGTGAGGTGCTGTCTCTCTCTCTGTTGATCGTGCATGCGCTCTGTATCTGTCTTCCATGAATGCACACTCTGTCTTGCTCACATACGCTCTCTCTCTCTTGTTCACCCCCGTCGCACGCTGTCTCCTGCTTGTCAGCATGTGCTCTCTCTCTCCTTTGCTCTCGCTCGCATGTGCACACTCTTAAGCACGCGCTCTCTCTCGCTTGCCTCTGCTGCTCTTGTGCTCTTTCTCGCTCACTCACATGTGCTCTCTCTCTTTCACTCTTGCTCGTCCGCATGTGGGCCCTATCTCTGTCTTGCTCATCCACGCATGTTCTCTTTCTGTCTTGCTTGCATGAGGCGCTGTCTCTCTTGATCATGCGTGCTCTATATCTGTCTTGCTTGAATGCGCACTCTATCTTGCTCACATGCGCTCTCTCTCTCTCTCTCTCGTTCGTCCGCTTGCCTGCCCCTGCTCTCTCTCTCTTTTGCTTTCGCTTGCCCGTGTGCACTCATTGTTTTGCTTGGGTGAGGTGCTCTCTCGGTCCTCCCCTCGTGAGGTGCGCGCGCTCTCTCTTGCTTGCGCTCTCGCTCTCTGTCTTGCTCACCCACGCACGTGTTCTCTCTCTATCTGTCTTGCTTGCCCTTGCTCTCTCTCTGGCTTGCCCGCTTGCACCCTCTCTCTGTGTCTGTCTCTCTCTCTCCCTTGCTCGCCTGTGTGCTCTGTCTCTGTTTTCCTTACCTGCGCATGCCCATTCTCTGTCTTGCTCATCTGCGTGTGCCCTCTCTCTCTGTCTTGCTCGCCCACGTGCGTTTGCTCATTCTCTCTGTCTTGCTCACCCGGGCATATGCACTTTCTGTCTGTCTTGCCTTGCGTTCTGTCTCTCTCTCTTGCTCGCCCACATGCTCTCTCTCTGTTTTGCTCGCCCGTGCGTTTTTTCTCCCTCTCTCCCTTGCTCACCTGCTCTCTCTCTCTCTCCTTTGCTTGTACTGCACCCACTGACTCGCCTGTACCTGCTCTTTCTCTCTACCCTTTGCTTGCCTGCTCCATTGCTTGCCTCTGCTCCCTTTCCCTCTCCCTCTCCCTCTCCCTCCCTTGCTCGGTCATGTCCATGCCCGCTCTCTCTCCCTTGCACGCCCGCGCCCGCTCTCTCTCCCTTGTTTGCCCGCGCACACACTCTCTCCCTCTCTCCCCCTCTCCCTTGCTTGCTCGTGCCCGCTCTCTGTTGCTCGCTCGTGCCCGCTCTGTTGCTCGCTCGTGCCCGCTCTGTTGCTCGCTCGTGCCCGCGCTCTCTCTGTTGCTCAATCTCCTGCCCAATCTCTCGCTCGTTCGTGCCCGCGCTCTCTCTTGCTTGCTCGTGCCCACTCTCTCGCTAGTTCGTGTCCGCTCTCTGCTCGCTCATGCCCGTGCTCTCTCTTACTCACTCGTGCCCGTGCTCTCTCTGTCGCTCATTCATGCCCACTCTCTCTGTCGCTCATTCATGCCCACTCTCTCTGTCGCTCGCTCATGCCCGCGCTCGCGCTCTCGCTCGTTCGTGCCCGCGCTCTCTCTTGCTTGCTCGTGCCCACTCTCTCGCTAGTTCGTGTCCGCTCTCTTGCTCACTCGTGCCCGTGCTCTCTCTTGCTCACTCGTGCTCGTGCTCTCTCTGTCGCTCATTCATGCCCACTCTCTGTCGCTCATTCATGCCCACTCTCTCTGTCGCTCGCTCGTGCCCGCGCTCGCGCTCTCGCTCGTTCGTGCCCGCGCTCTCTTGCTTGCTCGTGCCCACTCTCTCGCTAGTTCGTGTCCGCTCTCTGCTCGCTCGTGCCCGTGCTCTCTCTGTCGCTCATTCATGCCCACTCTCTCTGTCGCTCGCTCGTGCCCGCGCTCGCGCACGCTCGTGCCCGCGCTCGCTCTCTCGCACGCTCGTGCCCGCTCTCGCTCGCTCGTGCCCGCGCTCGCTCTCTCGCTCGCTCGTGCCCGCGCTCGCTCGTGCTTGCGCTCTCTTTTTAGTTTAGATTAGATTAGATTACTTACAGTGTGGAAACAGGCCCTTTGGCCCAACAAGTCCACACCGACCTGCCGAAGCGCAACCCACCCATACCCCTACATTTACCCCTTACCTAACACTACGGGCAATTTAGCATGGCCAATTCACCTGACCCGCACATCTTTGGATTGTGGGAGGAAAGCGGAGCACCCGGAGGAAACCCACGTAAACACGGGGAGAACGTGCAAACTCCACACAGTCAGTCGCCTGAGTCAGGAATTGAACCCGGGTCTCAGGTGCTGTGAGGTAGCAGCGCTAACCACCGTGCCGCCTGGTCTCTCTGCTCCCTCGTGCCCGCGCTCTCTGTTGCTCGCTCGTGCCCGCTCGTTCTTGCCCGCTTTCTCGTTCGCTCGTACCTGCGCACACACTCCTTTTGACTTGGTCACCCATGCATTCTCTCTCTCTCTCTGTCTTGCTTGCCCGCTCCGTGTTCTATCTCCTGCATGCCTGCGCATGCTCTCTCTGTTCTGCTTGCGTGAGGCTCTCGCTCACTGTCTTGTTCACTTGCGCGCGCGCTCTCTCTGTCGTGCATACCCACGGGCTCTCTCTCTGTCTTACATGCCCGAGTGCTCTCTCTCTCTCTCTGTCTTGCTCCCCCACGTGCGTCCTCTCCCTTACTCGCCCACGTGTGCGCGCTCTCCCTTGCTTGCCCTCGCTCGTGCTCTAGCTTGCCCTCACGCCTCGCTCATGCGCTCTCTCTCTCTGTCCTTGTCTTGCTTGCATGCAGAGCTTTGTCTGTCTTGCGCTGGCGCTTTCTCTCTCTCTCATGTTTGCATATGCATTCTGTGTTGCTGTCTCTATTCTCTTGTTTTGCACTCTTTCGCGCTCTGTCCTTTTTGCGTTCTGTCTTTTTCGCATGCTGTGCCTTTTTGCGCTCTCTGTCTTGTTTTGCAGTCTCTCTCTCTGCCTTTGTGTGTGTGTGTGTGTGTGTGTGTGTGTGTCTCTCTCTGCGCCTGTGTGTGTGTATCTCTCTGTCTTTGTCTCTCTCTCTCTCTGTCTCTTTGTCAGTCTTTTGCTCTCTCTCTGTCTCTTCCTGTTCTCTCTCTGCTTTTATTTTCTCTCTCTTCATCTCTTTTTCTGTCTTTTTCTCTATCATTGTATTTTATACATATTTGACATAAAAAAAATTTAAAACGTATTTTTCGAAACCGATAATGACAATGAGCCAAATGAGGAGATTTTAGATCAGAGGGTCAAAGGTTTAAGCAAAGACAGGTCTCAAAGTAATAAATCAGAATGGAGAGCTGTGGGGAGAGATTTCCAGAGTTTAGAGGCTGTTCAGCCGAACATGAGACAACCACCGATGGAGACATTAAAATCAGAGTTGCTGAAAAAGCCAGATTCAGATGAGTCGGCTATGTTTCTTGAGAGCTGTCAGACTGCTGATTACAGGGAGGGAGGGGGAGACCAGCAAAGGCATTGAAAACTGTGACAATTTTAAATAAGGATGTTGTTTGACCTTGACCCAGGAAGCATCGTAAGTCAGTGAGCACAAAACTGATTGTTATGCATGACTTGTGAATTATGGTGTGATCATCTTTTGGAGGGTGGAATGTGGGTGACCAACCAGGAATGTGTTGTAATCAACCAGACCAGATGTTACAGGGATAAGTGAGGTTGCAACAGCAGATACCCTGAGGCAGGCTAAAGTCAGACGATGTTATGGTGGTAGGAGTAGGCAATATTCGTGATGACGGGGAAACCCTCATTCCCGAGTTAAATATGACAAAATTATAAACAACACAATTAGTCTCAAATTGTTGTCAGGGAGTGGGATGGAGTTGGTAGTTTAGAAAGTATTTTAAAAAGATGTATTCAATCATCGACAAGGTTCTCCATGGGAGACTGGTTAGCAAGGTTAGATCCAATGGAATACAGGGAGAACTAGCCATTTGGATACAGAACTAGGTAGAAGGTAGAGGGTTGTTTTTCAGACTGGAGGCCTGTGACAAGGATTGATGCTGGGTCCACTCCTTTTCGCGATTTATATAAATTATTTGGATGTGAACATAGGAGGTATAGTTAATAAATCTGCAGATGACACCAAAATTGGAGTTTTGGTGGACAGGGAAAAAGGTTATCTCAGATTACAACGGGATCTTGATCATCTGGGCCAATGGGCTGATGGAGTTTAATTTAGATAAATGAGGTGCTGCATTTTGGAAAGGCAAATCAGAGCAGGACTTATACACTTAATGGTAAGGTCCTAGGGAGTGTTGCTGAACAGAGAGACCTTGGAGTGCAGGTTCATAGCTCCTTGAAAGTGAAGTCGCAAGTAGGTAGGATAGTGAAGAAGGCGTTTGATATGCTTTCCTTAATTGGTCACAGCATCGAGTATAAGAGTTGTGAGAACATGTTGTGGCTGTACAGGACATTGGTTAGGCCACTGTTGGAATATTGTGTGCAATTCTGGTCTCCCTCCTATTGGAAGGATGTTGTGAAACTTGAAAGAATTCAGAAAAGATTCACAAGGATGTTGCCAGGGTTAGAGGATTTGAGCTATAGGGAGAAGCTGAACAGGCTGGGGCAGTTTTCCCTGGACTGTCGGAGGCTGAGGGGTGACCTTGTAGAGGTTTATAAAATCATGAGGGGCATGTATGGGGTAAATAGACAGGGTCTTCTCCCTGGGGTGGGGAGGTTCAGAACTGGAGAGTGTAGGTTAAGGTTGAGAGGGGAACGATATAAAAGGGAGGGACCTAAGGGGCAACTTTTTCACACAGAGAGGGGTGCGTGTGTGAAATGAGCTGCCAGAGGAAGTGCTGTAATTGTACCAGAGGAGGCTGGTACAATTACAGCATTTAAAAGGCATCCGGATGGTTATATGAATAGGAAAGGTTTGGAGGGATATGGACCAAATGCTGGCAAATGGGACTAGATTAGGTTAGGATATCTGGTCGACATGGAGGGGTTGGACCCAAGTGTCTGTTTCCATGGTGTACATCTCTATGACTCTCGTACTCTGCAAACTGATTGCAAAGGTTCAAGAAGGCAGCTTACCACTTTCTCAAGGGTAATAATTATTTACCCAGTTATCAAAACCCATCTCCTGTTAATTAATTTTAAAAAATACATGATTCAACATACCTAGTGTGTTCCTCAAAACATCATGGTAAACAAAATCCTTTCTGGTGCAAAAGCATGTAAGGAAGGTTAGTTATGTTCATGATCTGTAGTATTTGAGTTGAAAACCTTTTACGCATTAATTTAACTAATTTTGAACATGATGATATTTTATAATTTTATTCATGCCAGTGCGAGCAGTGTTTTTTTTTAGAATCCCTACTGTGTGGAAACAGGCCCTTCGGCCCAACAGGTTCTCACCGACCCTCTGAAGAGTATCTCACCCAAACCCATTCCCCTACGTTTACCCCTGACTCATGCACCTAACCTATACATCCCTGAACACTGGGCAATTTAGCACGACCCATTCACCTAACTGCATGTCTTTGGATTGTGGGAGGACACCAGAGCACCTGGAGGAAACCCACACAGACACAGGGAGAATGTGCAAACTCCACTGTTTGTCTAAGTTCACTACTGTGAGATAAAATAAGTATGTTATTATAATGCACTTTAACCAGGAAATATCTAAATACTGAAGTAACATTTTGTAATCTGGATATAACTTCTACCAATTAGAGTACATGAACAAAAAGGGAACACAAAAATTAAACTGTAAAACTAAGATGAGCGATAAATGAAATCAGAGGAGATTTGTGTGGACCACAAACACTTTGGTTTTTATTTACAACATTGAAAGAAACAATGGAATGAACTTTTTTAGTGCTTTTCAACTGGTATGTTAGTTATGGTATTCTTGCATTCAAATAAATTAGCCAGCTGAGAGACCATTGCATTATAACTATGCTCTGAGGTTACATCTTGCAAATGTAGTAAATTTCTACAAACTAGCTAATAGCACACTAAAATGATGACAGTACACAATTTGTCCTTAACCACATCTGTTGATATTGACATGTTGGAAGAATTTGCTTATCTCCGAACTGCAGAAGGTGGTAAAATTCATCTCGAATTGTTACCAAATCAAGGTCTTCTAATTAAGTAAGTACTGAGTTGGAGAGACAGTAACTGGTATGCTCTGATTCATGTTGGAATTTCCTTCGTTACTTGAGAAACTAATTTTGCTCCTTGGTTTGTTGCAGCACATGACAAGAATTTATGTTACTTTTTTTAAGGGAAAAAAAGATTTGGAAGAATTAGAATCCCTACAGTTTGGAAACAGGCCCTTCGGCCCAACATGTTCACACCAACCCTCTAAAGAGTATCCCACCCAGACCCATTACTCTACATTTACCCCTGACTAATACACATAACCTAATGAGCACTGTGGGCAATTTCATAGATCAATTCACCTAAACTGCAAATTTTTGCATTATGGAAGGAAACCGGGGCACTCGCAATAAACCCACGCCGATACAAGGAGAATGTGTAAACTCCACGCGGACAGTTGTCTGAGGCTGGAATCGAACTCTGGTCCATGGTGCTGTGAGGCAGCAGTGCTAACCACTGTGCCAACTACTTTTCAAAAGGAAAACAGAACATGTTAAACCTTTGAGAAGGCGACCAGAAAAGTTTAACTATCTTGGGAAATTAGTGAACAATTTACATTTTTAAACTTTTAAGCTTTCGATTTTGCATGTCCATAAAACATGTAAAAGTTTATAGGTGTCGTCTTTATCTTAAATTGTTTTCCATCAGTTTTAAAAGCTGTAGAAATTTTGTATGATTTATTGAGTTCATACAGTGATTTATCTTTTTCATTCTGGTAAAATCCAGGGTTTGCATTGATGGTTTGCCACAATGTACCTGAATTAGGGAAAGTGGCAGTTGACCAAGACTGACACTTCTCATCACAGTCCAGAAATTTTCCCAATAGATTAGATTTGATTGTGATATTCCATGTTGGTGAACAGCATCTGTTTAAAAACTAACGTTTGAGTACTGAGCAGTAATTAGCATTCCTGTGTTTCAGTACGATATGCACAGTTTGAAAGCAGGAGATGCTAACAAATGGCAAAAAAGAAATTCCTGACCCCTTGATATTGTTTCTCATAATTGTCCCACCGGCTAAGTTGCTGACATTGGACTCTGAGTTAGAACTCTGTTTAAGTACCATAGGGTATGGTACAATAAATCTGTCCTTGTACACATCCATGTTTGTGTAAATATAAATTCCTGGAACCATGAAGCTTTGGAATTGCAGGTAAGGTGCATTTTCTTCTTGATCACTAATTTTTTTTTTCTTTTGAGAATTTCAGAGGTAAAGAACATTTTCAGTAATAACTTCCCTGTTGAGATTGTTTTAGTCAATAGGTAGCTTGAGGAATGGTGTGGGGTGAGGAAAATTTTCAATAAAATTGCTTTTGTATTGAAACCAATTGTACTAACCTACTGTTTCATTTTTACATCTGTACAGTTCAAGTAGCTGGCCTGAACAAACCCAAATAGTATTGGATATTGAATTGAGTTTATCCATATTTTCCAAACAAATGTGATGTATTCAGAATTTTGACTGGCAAAGTAATCCTGGAGCTGTAGTTGGATCAATTGGAAAGTGTTTTCCATCCTACTAACAGGAAAATTTGAAACCTGTATGGGACAGAATAAAGTTGAAGGAAGATTTTAAACTCATTATAAGACAGACATTTTTATGTAAATTTAATTTTAAAGTTTTTTTTCCCAATTCTTCACTTTTCATAACTGAATCTCTACTTTTCCCCCTTCCTGGGCAAATGGTTCTGGACAGAAACTCATCAGCTTTGCAAGTAAATGTTGGAAGCAAAGGTCATTGAATGAATTCCTGAACTTGCCATCAGTTAAGGTGGTCAATTGATGGTCACTTAAGGTGCCATCCTGCCAGTTCTCCAATTAGCTGCCTATTAAATTCAGAGGAAGCATTCAATGCCCCAAACAAGCAACACAGATGTGGCAACAGCTCGCCTATGAAAGTCCCCCATAAAGGAGTGAGAGGTAGATCCCTTGTACCTGCAAGCCCCATTCTGTGAGAAGAGGAAAAATAAATAATTAACCTCTCACTACTTAAAAGAAAATTGGAAAATCAGGCCCTATATCTAAATTAAGCTACTAAACTCTTGGGGTAAGAATAGGTAAATGGGATTCTAGTAGATGACTCGAATATGGATCTTGCATTGGCATTATTGACATATAATCATACAATGGTGACAGCATATGGGAAGGTTATTCGGCCCAACATACTAGTTCTTCATGCTCTCTCAGCAATAGCTGTTCACTTAGGGCCCTGCAAATGTTTCATTTTGAAATAATTGTCTAATTCTCTTTGTAATGCCACCATTGAATCTACCTCCACTGCACTCAGGTAGTACATTCTGGATCCAGCCACTTACTAAATATAGTACCCAGAAATCAATGCATTACTTAGGTTTAGTGTGACACTTGTATTGAGGCTAAAACTCTGTTTTGTACAGATTTATCGTGCTTATCTTGCTTTTGTGATTTGGAGATGCCGGTGTTGGACTGAGGTGTACAAAGTTAAAAATCACACAACACCAGGTTATAGTCCAACAGGTTTAATTGGAACCACACTAGCTTTCGGAGCAGCGCTCCTTCATCAGGTGGTTGTCAACCACCTGATGAAGGAGCGGAGCTCTGAAAGCTAGTGCTTCCAATTAAACCTGTTGGACTATAACCTGGTGTTGTGTGATTTTTATCTTGCTTTTGTACTCTGTGCCCCTTTTTATAAAGCCTTGAAAATCCTTTATCCTCAATGAACCAATTGATCAAGCCTTATAATGTGCATATATGTCCCAGATCCTACTGCTCCTGCACCCCAAGAATTGAATGTTTTGTGTTGTATTGCCTCTCCACGTTTTCTTGGCAAATGAATTACTTCATACTTTTCTGCATTAACTTCCATCTACCCCTTGTTCCACCATTTTTGTCTGATCTTATCACTGACCCCTGAGAAAGTGCATCATAAACGTTCCTGCTGGTTTAAAAACCCTGCCATAAGCCACCAGTCTGTTTCCTGTCATTCATCCAATTTTCTAACTTTGCTCACATCTGTTGAGCCGTACTCATTAAATGTCTTTTAGAAAACCAATTGTATTACACTCGTCAGCCCTCTTCAAAACACTTAAGGTAGTTAAATATGATTTCCCTGTAATTAATCTGTGCCAGCAATCCTTAATTAACCCATTTTGTCCCTAATTATGTCCTGAATTATTTTTGGTAAAATCCTTACCTACCACTGATAGTAAATCAGCCTGAAATTGCTTGCACTCTTTTGAACAAGGGTGTAACATTTGCATTCTTTAATCCTGTGTCATCATTACTGTAAATCCTGTTTTTGGTCCCTAATCAGCCCAACTACTTATTGTACCAACCTTTTATTTTTACATGCCTGTGGAAAGTTTTTTGGATTCCCTTATTTTATGTTTATGTCTGTTTCTTCTAATAAATGTCTTTGCTTTTATTTGCTTTTTTCAATTCCCTTCAGAAGCTTCTAAATAATGTCTGATTCTTAATTGTATTATCCAGTTGACATCTGATCTTTGCACCTTTTCTCTGCTTCATTTTACTCATTATCATTTTTGTTAGCCAGGGAGCTCGAGACTTATTTGCCTTGTGTTTCATCTGGTGAGAGTGTATTCCTTTACTGTACCTGAGCTATCTACCTTTCCTTTAATTGCACCCTACTTTTGAATTACAGTTTATCCAGTCAATCTTTAAATCTGTTCCAAATAAATTAGAAGCGATCTCTCCTATTAAAATTGTTTCTCCTGCACTCAACAACCCTGACTCTGGATTGTGATGTAATCTCCGACATCGTGGACTCTGGACTGATATGTACTGTATTCAAGCCACACTGTGACCAGGGTCTCTTGTTGGGTTAACAGTTTAATATATTGGAGAATTCCTCAAAGTTAAAATTGTTTTGTTTCCTTTAAAAAGGTGTGGTCTGTAGGTTGGTTAATATGGCATTAAAAACTTTTTTTTTGAGATTAATGGGGCTGAATGAAAGGAAGTATGAAAGATTTATTGGTTTTGTAGTACTGCACTGTGCACTTGAAATTAAATACCTCAACTTGCTATTGTCTGTTGTTGTAAGGGCAGACTTGTGCTGCTTTTTCCCATGTTTAAATGTATTTTCGCAATTTTTGATTTTAAGAATGAAAATTGAATGACTTTTTTGGACAAAATAATCGCTCCACTTTGACCATTGTGTGTAAAACTTGGCCTGTTATTGACATCTCCTTAGTTTGAATTTTGAAAAGTAGTTATGCATATATTATCTTGAGGAAAATGGGCTGTGAAGTCTTGCAGTCTATCAAGCTTTCAGTTGTCCAATTGCATTAGTCAAATTGTTTGAGAAATGTGCTAAATATATTAAGATCAGCAGATGGGCAAATTGCCAATTACAGGGTATTGGTGGAAATTTGAGATGAAGTCGTCTTTCTCTCCTGACTGGAGAGGCATAGTCTAATGAGGCTATAGGAGGATCCTTACTCATAACCAGATGTTATGATGAGATCCTGCGCACGTTTTTTCTACTGTAGAAGCATTGGTTTCTACTTGCACCTTTGCTTTCTAATCAGTGGTTCAAATGGAGCACGTTTGTCTTGTGTTTGATTATGTTGCATGTTTTGATGAATGACCTATCTAGTTTGTGCATGTAGTATCAGATTACGAATGTGAAAGTTATGTACTCTGTTCAATTCCTTCCAGTTGGCAATAGGTAAAAGTTACGTGTTATTGGTGATATGTGTGAGTGTTGAATGTACTGTTGATGTTTACTGTTTTCAAGGAATTCTAGCCCTCCACTGGGCGTTCTTCCGCAAGAGTTCAAACTGCAGCCCAGCAGTCAGACAGCTGACAGGTACCACACGACCTGTTCGTCATGTGCTGTGTTTGTCACCATGTTAACCCATGGGTTTTAAAGATTTTTAAAATGTCTTTATTTTTCCTTTTTTTGTTCACACAATCCATGATTTAAGCATTGCCATACAATGATCATTTTAGTATTACATATTTATCAAAATGCAGACTTTGACATGAGATTATTTCTGTACTTTTTTTTGGAAATGTCTGACTTTTTTTTGTAAGTTACTATGAAATGAGTGCTGCAAATGAGCATCTATCACAGTAACAGCTATATGTTATGCATTCCAATGAAGTTGCATCATAGCTTTAAAAAATTGACTAGCTCAGATCGGTGTGCTTTAGTTAGAAAGTATGATTGGTTAAAAATGTTCATACTTCTAAATATGCTTTACTACTCACTACTTGAGGTTGCAATTTGTAACTCGTACAAAAATATTTTAGTCACAAACTTGGAATTTGGCTAAACAAAATTACAGAAAAATTAATTTGGATCAAATAATTCATTGAATTTAAAATATTACACAAATAATGACATTTCTTTGGATACATTCAAATATTTAGTTAAATTTTAATAACTTGGCATTTTCTTTATGGTGGGGTACAGCCAAAGGATTAATAAGTTATTTACAAATGACAGCAATGTGTGGTCAGATGGATAATTTGCTTATTTCATTTGTGTTCCAGACATCACACTGTAACCCGAGGTATTACAAAGGGAGTGAAAGAAGATTTCCGATTAGCTATGGAGCGGCAGGTTTCTCGCTGTGGGGAAAATCTAATGGTTGTGCTACATAGATTTTGCATCAATGAGAAGATAATATTGCTTCAGACTTTAATGTGACAGATATATCCAAATCTTTTCCTTCTTAAAATATATGGATGTTTTTGTGAATCTGCTGAACTGCACTGCTCATGTCTTTCGTATTGTAAAGTTTGTTATTGGATTTTATTCATGAGTGAGGCTGTCAGAATTGAACTCGATACACAGACTTGAAAGGATATATTCTAATTCCATGGGAAAAATTGCTAATATGTTGAATCCTTAAGTAATCCATTTTACTGAATGTTTGTATTCATTAAGGCTGGCGATCACAGTACTAAAGGACTAAATATTTCATTCCATTTTTTTGTCCTTGAATTTGTCAGCTTCAAACACTCTGAGCAGGCACAGAATAGCAATACCCAACTATGCAGAGAAAAACCCCCTGTACTCTTCACCCAACACTGTGCGCTTTACATCTAACCTTCAGTTTCAAAAAAAGCGTCTCCTGCACCATTCTGATGTTCCTCATTGTTGCACCAAGTTCTTGTAGGATTCTGACTGCCAGACTTTTGCATTATATGAGGATCTTGCACCCAATCAGAAACTGAGTTGATATTTGCTGAAGTTATTTGACTTGGGTCTCTTGCAACCATCAGAAACAGAAGGCTTTCTTCCTGTTTATGACTAAAGGCTCTATAAAAGGATAATGCTTTATCTCTTTGTCCTCTTAACCATGTAGTAATGACTTTTTGCGAACAAGAAATAAGCAGAAACAATTTTAATTTGAGCCTGTCTCTCAAAATCTAGCACCTCTTAAATTTAACAGGCCCATAATTTATGGTGCATCAGTTCCACTTTCTGATTTGTATCGTTTCCAGACTCTAGTATCTGTTGACAAATGTGTTCAGTCAGTAGTCAACAAATTCCAGGCAGAAAACCTCTTCTGAAATTATTTCTGTCCAGTGGAGATCAATGCATTTAACTTAAAGTTAGCATCCAAAATAAATGACCTTTTTAAAATTAAAAACTAAATGCTGGAAAAGTTCAGGTCTAATAAAGACCATGGAGAGAGAAACAGAATTAAACTTTTAACTTTTGGCTCTTTGAAACATTGAACTAGAAATGTTAATTCTGTTTCTCTCTCAACAGATGCTGCCAGACCTGCTGAGTTTCTGTAGCACTGTTTTTATTTCAGGTTTCCAGTTTCCACAGTGTTTTTTTTATTCTCAGATACGTGTCCCGTTTGCTTTAAAGTGGAGTGCATTCTGTTCAAAGGCCTTAAATGTCAAAGCAGGCTGTCATGGTCCTGGAAAAACAGTGGTGCTTCGTGGAATGCAATAAAGATGCAAAAAGAGAAATATTAAGGAATCGTAAACCCAGTATCTGGAATGGATCTATGTAATACCACATTAAGTGGTAAGTAATGTAGCTCTTCTAACCTGAATAAATTTTTTTTTTAATCTACAATTCGCCACGTGCACTTTTCAATGAAATAAATCAGTGAAACATGCTGTTTTGAGTTTGACATGTTACAGTTGATATTTTTAGTTTTATATACTGTACAAATGTTGTTTGTTGCTTATAAAGTCCCAGATGACTATAGGACTGCTAACTCATTAAAGATATTGTGGTGAGTTTAACCAGAGGGTCACCATGTCTCTAGCAAGGGACAAGGTGGGGCTTTCATGAGAACCTCAACCAGAATGGACATTGCTGAAGGAAATCAACAGGTCTAGCAGCATCTGTGGAGAGAAGGCAGATTTAACATTTTGAGTCCAGTGACCCTTGTTCTGAACATCTTCAGGATATAAACCTGGACTGTTGATATCACTCTGAACTGTATACCAACCATCCAACTAACTGGGTAACTAAACCTTGTTTATCTTGTTCTATAATCTTACATTTAAATATATCTGTTTGAATGTGTGAAAGATTATTCAAATTATCAACTTTCCTATATACAGTTGAGTTCAATATAACTAGTCAAGCTACCACTGCTGACTCTCCTTGTCGATAAGTAATATTAAGACTGAATAAACATTACAAAGAAGTTATCTCACTGGAGAATGCATCACTTGTTCTTTATTTTTGAGTTGAGGTATAACTCATAATCCAAGAAGCATCAAATTTTTCCAAATTCCTTATTTGATCTCTTTGATATTTTCTATTCAGAAGAGCATATTTACAGATTTTCACATTTTCAAGATATTTGAAATCTAAATTTATCAATCTGTGGTGTTAAGATAGGATCTCAAAGTCTGCACCGACCAATGCCATCTTCATGATGAAATCAAACAAAAGAAATGGGGACAGTATGCAGCTTGTCTTCATGTGATGATGCTGAAGGATTCAGTGGTACCTGTACTAACCTCTGGACTTATTGTCTTGAGACAATCTCTGGACTTATTGCAAGGCTTTGAAGATACTAAATTGCTGAGATACTGTACCAGAATAATTGCTGATGGATACTATTGAAAGTTTTCTTGTAATCAACTAATTAAGAGCAAATTGCTTCTAATACTTGAGGCTCTGCTGTATGATGTTCCTGAATTTAAACGTCTGTTAGCAGCATGACCTACCACCCCAAGAACTTGCCTGTTCTTCATGAAGTGTATGATCTACTTCTGCTTTCACTCTGTTGAAGCTCTTGCCAGGTGCTGACAAGGGTGTTATTCTCTTCCAGTTGATGCAGTTACTGAAGTTTTTATTTTTGTGATTTGATTAGTGCTCCACTCTAGTCAACCAGGATGTCCTCGACAAGTCAAATCTTGTTGAATAGGCTGAAGAATTGTGTAGGTGAAAGTGAGGATGGCAGATGCTGGAGATCAGAGTCAAGATTAGCGTGGTGCTGGAAAAGCACAGCAGGTCAGGCAGCATCCGAGAAACAGGAAAATTGGGCAAAAGCCCATCATCATTCCTGATGAAGGGCTTTTGCCCGAAACGTCGATTTTCCTGCTCCTTTGCTGCCTGACCTGCTGTGCTTTTCCAGCACTACTCTAATCTTGAAGAACTGTGTACTCCAAGACAAAACTGCCAATCCTAAGAGTAAAACTCCAACAAGGCTCTCATCGCCATTAGGAAATAGAACATTGAGGACACCGACCACTTCACCCTACCTCGGAAGCACCACCTACAGGAAAGACAATACAGAGATTGACAGCCATACAAGAATCATCAAATAGTGCAAATTGGCAGTGTCTTCCAGTGCACTGCCTGGAGATTTAACACCATCGAGACTGTCAGAAAGCTGTGACTCTGTATATGATAATACCAACTGCAGTTCTTTTAACATGTATACAGAACAACTCTATTATCCGATGAGAATGGCGGGGGGAGTATTTTGTTTGGAATACTGATTTTTCGGAATACTGATTTTTCGGATAACTGATCTGTTCGTAAACAAAGGAAGCCAGACTAACCACATTTAGGTAAAAAAGCATGTTTACAGAGTTTTTAATTTCATTCAGTCGATAAAATGTATACAGTCACTGGATATTGCTTAAAAATTCATGCTATTTTACAAATAAAATCACTTGTTGGCCAGAGTTTGACTGAAGTCTGTGAAAGTTTTCACTGACATTTTCCTCGGTTTAATCCCGGTCCTTGACAGCAGCTGGCATCTTACTGTTCGGTGTCATCCTGCTGTGCAGATGAACCAGGTGTTGTCCCCCCTCTTTAGTGACCATTGAGCCCTTAGAGAGAGGGGTGCAAAATAAGGGGGGATCACGAGAGAGGGAAGATTTTTTCAGTGACTTCAGTTTCCGTCTTCTCATCAGTTTGTTTTTGGAGGAGTAATGTTCTCCTATCGAGCTTTCCTCCTATTTATTTTCTTGTCAGCTGAAAGATACTGAACTATTTGTTTGGAAACAAAGAGTTGGCATGGGATAACGGGAAGAAAATACAACTGAAACGAAAAGTGCGAGCACGTTTTTTTGACTTAACTGTCTGGCGAATGAGCTGACGGAAAAAGTCGTTGGGTTTGCAAAATAGGGCCAGTCAATGTTGAGAGAAAATCTTGCTCTTAGAGTGCACAGCTCAGGCTTGCACGTATGTTGTTGTGTTCACAATCACAAACCTTTGTCCTCAGGGAGAATAACTGTTGGAGAGCCTTTATATCAAAAGTATATGACTTAATCTAACGTCACACCTTGAGTATATATTTGAAGTTAATTATTTATTAAAGCATACTTGCATCTATATTCCTGTTCAATTTACAAAATGATGTAGTGAATGGATGAGGAATAGAATTTTCCTACTTCAATTAAAATGCAGGTACTTTGAGATCTTGTTCGGATAATCTGAAATTCAGATAATTGATGTTTGGATAACTAAGGTTATTCTATATTCATAAGACAATGAAGACAGCAGCAAAGATTTTGGATAAATTATGTGCATAACATCCTGGGCATCAGATGGCAAGACTGTAAGACCAATGAAGTGCTCATGAGAACTGGTCAGAGATGCCTGTGGGAGTGTGTGACAAAGAGAGGAGACAGGTAGAGTATACTTGTTACCTTCTGGCATATTTCACCAGAATAGCAATACAATAGGCACGATCAGATAGAAAAGGAAGACCAGGTTGGTGAAAGAAGACCTGATATAGTAAATTTAAGGAGGACCTCGAAGAGCAAAACGAAAGTGATCATCTCGGATCAGGGTTAGCAGTAGAGGTTTGCTGACCATTGCCCTGCACAGAATGGAGAAAGCAAGTCTAATTAAGTCTTCAAATTTGATTTATCTGTCTATTATATAATTACTAGTTTCCTTTAAATTATCTCTCTTCTTGAAATTATGACATGCTTCCATACAGATTCTCAAACTTTCTTCTGTCTTCATTCTGCAGAGTAGCCCCACCTGTTCTCATTCTAAATTGGAAGCTTGCTGTATCCCAGTCATTCTCTCTCTTCCCACTTACTAGCTGGAAGTAATTAAAAGCTTCTGCATCCATGTTTTGTAAATCTCATATTGAAGTAGTATTCATTACTTCTGTGCAGTTTTAGTTTTGTGAAGGACATGGGTTCTAGCAAATTAATAGTTCATTAAATTGTCACAGTGACTGACGAATTGTTCCCTTTTCCTAAATTAAAACAAAGAACTGTGCATGTGAGAGTTTTGAAACAAACAAAAACTACTGGAAAAATTCAGCAAGTGTGGCTACCTCTGTAGAGAGCATATAGTTTCAAGTCTGTAACCCTTCTGATTTAAAAAAAAACAAAAGAACTGTGAACGTTGGAAATCAGAAACAAAAACAGAAATTGTTGGAAAAGCTCAGCACTTCTGGCAGCATCTATGGAAAGACATCAGAGTTAACGTTTCAGTTTTAGTGACAGAAACTGCCTTCTAACTCTTTATAATTGCCTTGATAACTTAGAAGCAGTGTCTAAGGGACGCTTCTGTGTTTCTACCTCTGAGCTCAGAAAGTTCAGATTCACATTGCACCTGCCCCAGGAGTGTGTTATTGAAACAGGTTGATTAAATATCTAGTACATCGTGAATGATGTAGATCCATCAACATAACTTTCAAGTAAAAGAAATGGCCATATTAAATGCTTATTATCTTTCTTGTGGCTTGTGATTCCAGCTTTGGTTTCAATCCAGTCTCTTTCCCCCCCCCTCAGAAAATTCAGTTTCTCATCTCAGTTTCAGACTTAGTTTCCTACTCCATTTTCCTTTCAGTTAAGGTCTTTGTTGAAGCCACAGTTCATCACAAATGTGATGAATGCAGTAGATGCTGAGGTTCTACAAAGAAATATATGCTCCCATGATAAGTTACTTACCCCTTTATCCATGATGTAAAATATATCCTTAATTTTCCCATGACTACTTGTTATTTTTCTTGAAGTTATGAACTCTATAACATTCAATGTTTCCATTATTTTCTTCCCATGATAATCATTCTATTCCATGCATGGCTAACAGGAAGTACAATGTAGGAATAAGTCTTTCAGGCTGGCAGGACATCATGTGCTGGGACCTCAACTCTTTGCAATTTATACAAATGATTTGGATGCAAGGACTGACCGAAGGTATGATAGCTAAATTTGCTGATGCCACACTGCTATGTAGGAGAGTGAGGTGATAGGAGGGCGTAAAGAGCCTAAAAATTGATTATAAATAGATTAAGTGAGTACGCAAAGATCTGGCAAATGGAATTCAAAGTGGAAAAGTGTGCAATTGTCCATTTTGGCAGAAATAATGAAAAAAGCACATGTAAATTGAGAGTTTGGAGAGCTTAGATTCATGGGTGTTCTAGTGCATGAATTGCAGAATGCAGGTACAGTAAATAATCCAGAAAACTAATAGAATTATATATTTTATTGTGAGGGAATTAAATACAAGAATAGGAAGTTATGCTTCAGTTATAAAGGGCATTGCTGAGACACTATCTCGAGCTCTTGTATGCAAGTCACTGTACTTACGGAGGAATATTAAAACATTGGAAGCTGTTAAGAGAAGATTTACTAGGCCGTTACCTGGAATAAGTCAAGATTAGAGTGGTGCTGGAAAAGCACAGCAAGTCAGGCAGCATCTGAGGAGCAGGAAAATCAACGTTTCAGGTAAAAGTCCATTAGGAAGGGCCACCTCTGCCTCCACCTATTGCCTTGTGAGGAAAGTCTAGAGAAGTTAGGCCTGTATCCTCTGGAAATTAGAGTCAGGGGCGACTTAATTGAAACCTAGAAGATCCTGAGGAGACTTGACTGGGTGGCTGTGAAAAGAATGTTTCTTCTTGTGGGAAAATCAAAATCTATAGTTGTAGTTTAAAGATATGGGGGGGCACCCATTTAAAACAGATGAGGCAATGTTTTTTCTCTCAAGAGGATTGAGTGTGTTTGGGAAACATTTCCACATAAAGTAGTGGATGCAGAATCTTTAAATATTTTTAAGGTAGAGTTAGATAGGTTCTTGAATACTTTTGGAATAAAGGATCATTGGGATATGCAGGGATGTAAAGTTGAGGTTAGAATCAGCACAGCCATGATCTTATTGAATGGATAAGCAGACTCAAAGGATCAAGTGGCTTATACTTGTTTCTTGTTCATAATCCTTGGGTTAGTCCTGATATATTTGAGCTGAAGCCATGTCCAAACAAGAAAATAAATCTAAAAAAAATTGCTGTTTCATTCGTCAACATTAAATGGTTAACAAATCTTTGAACATGGTAAGCAAGTTTTAGATTGTGTGTGATAAATGACTGAAATACAGGTATTTAGCACCTCATATTGATATTAGCCATAGATCATTCAAATGGAAGAATAATGTGAATAAAAAAACTTGTATTTTTGGGCCAATAAATCACTTGCCGTATGAAAACCCATTCTGCATTGCACTGAAATAATTTTGTCACCTGTGTGTGTTGCATTCCTGTAGTGATTAACTATTTTGATGCTTCTATTTAATGTAGAAACAGTTTACATCTCTACTACATTATTGTTGGTTCTTGATATTGTTCCAATTTGCATATAACACGTGATAAACTTTTGTGGGATATAGGTAGTGTTACTTCTGCAATTATAATTGCTTATACAAAGTAAATGAACTCACACCAGTGTGTAATTGTTTCAGCCACGAGCTGAATCAACAAGAATGAAAACTATGGAGGAAATGCATAATTGTTTTTTGTATTAGCTAAAATTGTATGTAAGAATGAAACGTGACTGCAAAACAATGGTAGATATTACAGACCAATAGATAAGATGCTGTGAGGGGAGGAAGTTAAGCTAGATACTCCTGTACAAACAGTAGGTATAAACATCTGTTTCACACTTTTACAGAAACACAGGAACAAACCCTAATTAAAAGGTCGTAGGGATCAGTATGGTTGGCGAAAGCACAGATGGAGGGAGTAGATAATGGTAAGCAAAGGATATGCCTAACAATGACCCACAGCGGGATGAGGTCTAATGGCCTTGTGAGGCCAGAAATAAGCATTTTGTCACAGACAAGGCCGGATAAGGCAAGAGATGAACAGGAGTAATGGGTGCCGGTCTTAGAGAAGTGGAAGATGTAAACGGGGAAGCACAATGGGATGGAAAAAAAAGGAACAAAATTACATAAATATCGTGCATTTTTTGAATTCGGTGTGTGTGTCCTTTGCCTTATAGACAGTGGACATCACACCCTCTTGCAAGGGTAAAATAAAGGACACTACTGATTCAAATTTTGTCTTGGACTGAAATTATTGAAGTGTGAGAGCTTTGTTTCTCATAACTTATATTTCTCATTTTCATAGGAGACATTTTCTCAGCAAAGGTATAGACAAAATTTAATTGGTTACATAATCAAAATTGCATTTGAACTTTTCTCTGTCGAGAAATACACGAGATTCCAATCAGTTGCATGTTATTTGAAAGGAATAACATGAAGGAGATGGGGAGATACTAAACAAGTATTTTGCATTAGTACTTACTGTGGAAAAGGACATGGAAGATAGAGAATGTAGGGAAATAGATGATGACATCCTGAAAAATGTCCATAATGCAGAGGAGGAAGTGCTGGTTGTGGATATATCCCCAGGACCTGATTAGGTGTACCCTAGAACTCTGTGGGAAGCTAGGGAAGTGATTACTGGCCCTCCTACTGAGATATTTGTACCATCGATAATCACAAGTGAGGTGCCAGAAGACTGGAACTTGGCTAACCCGTTGGTAAGGACAAGCCAGGGAACTACAGACCAGTGAGCCTGACGTCGGTGGGCAAGTTGTCTGAGGGAATCCTGAGAGACAGGATGTACATGTATTTGGAAAGGCAAGGGCTGATTAGGGATAGTCAACATGTCTTTGTGTGTGGGAAATCATGTCTCACAAACTTGATTGAGTTTTTTGAAGAAGTAACAAAGAGAATTGAGGGCAGCGCAGTGGACGTGATGCAAATGGACTTCAGTAAGGCATTAAACAAGGTTCCCCATGGGAGACTGATTAGCAAGGTTAGATCTCACAGAATACAGGGAAAACTAGCCATTTGAATATATAACTGGCTCAAAGGTAGAAGACCTCAAAGGTGGTGGTAGAGAGTTGTTTTTCAGACAGGAGGCCTGTGATCAGTGGAGTGCCACAAGGATCGGTGCTGGGTCCACTACTTTTTGTCAATTATGTAAATGATTTGGATGTGAGCATAAGAGATATAATAATAAGTTTGCAGATAATACCAAAATTGGAGGTGTAGTGGACAGTGAAGAAGGTTACCTCTGATTACAACAGGATCTTGACTAGATCGGCCAATGGGCTGAGAAGCGGCAAATGGATTTAATTCAGATAAATGTGAGGTGCTGCATTTTGGGAAAGCAAATCTTAGCAGGAATTATACACTTAATTGTAAGGTCCTAGGGAGTGTTGCTGAGCAAAGAGACTTTGGAGTGCAGGTTCATAGCTCCTTGAAAGTAGAATCGCGGGTAGTTAGGATAGTGAAGAAAGCTTTTGGTATGCTTTCCTTTATTGGTCAGAGCATTGAGTACAGGAATTGGTCATGTTGCGGCTGTATAGGACATTGATTAGGGTATTATTGGAATATTGTGTGCAATTCTGGTCTCCTTCCTATTGGAAAGATATTGTGAAGCTTGAAAGGGTTCAGAAAAGATTTACAAGGATGTTAGCAGGGTTAGGAGGATTTAAGCTATAGCGAGAGGTTGAACAGGCTGGGACTGTTTTCCCTAGAAAGGAGTGGGGGCTGAGGAGTGACCTTATAGAGGTTTATAAAATCATGAGGGGCATAAATAGAATAAATAGACAAAGTCTTTTCTCTGGGGTGGGGGAGTCCAGAACTAGAGGGCATAGGTTTAGGGTGAGAGGAAAGAGACCTAAGGGGCAACCTTTTCACACAGAGGGTGGTACGTGTATGGAATGAGGAATGCCAGAGGAAGTTTATGGAGGCTGGTACAATTGCAACATTTAAATGGCATCTGGATGGGTATATGAATAGAAAGGGTTTGGACAGATATGGGCCAGGGGCTGGCAGGTGGGACTAGATTAGTTTGGGATATCTGGTCGGCATGGATGAGTTGGACAGAAGAGTTCATCTCTATGACTCTCTTGTCTCTAAATACATTTGTCAGACATTGTCTCACTTTTTAACTTTGCTCCTCCATTACATCATTATAGAACATAACTGATGTGCACTGGATTAACGAGATAAAATGTTGGTGAGGATGGGTTGGAAATAATTGCTTTGATAATTTACAATTAAGCAAATAGGTAGTGTAAGGTAGAAAATGCACATAACATTAGTGAATAAATACTCCAAATGTAGTTTCTAGAGAGCCTAAACAGTCTTGACAGCTGATACTGAGAGGGAAATGTTGTTGAGACAGCTGGTCGCACTCAGTAGCATAAATGAAAACATAACTTTGGTCAATACTTCAAGCTGTTTCTTTCCCAGGGAAAATTGCAGTTATTATCAACTTTTGAGCATGACTGTTAGATTGTGTTCTCTGTTACAATAAAACAAATTTGGAGTATTTGTCCAAAGCTTTCTTGCTATAAATCTATCTAGAACCGTTGCAAGGTTATATTGAAGTACTAAATACAAACATCTGGCTGCTTTTGGTTAAAAAAGGAAGACCAAAAGAACAATAAAGCAGCAGAGATCGAGACAAGTAGAATAACATGGAAATATAGTTTTAGAAAGTCTATTAATTACTGTTCCAACATGATTTAAGGAAGAAAATGTTCTGCGTGCAACACTTTTTTTTTGCTGGCTTCCCACTTTCACCAATTCTCTACTTGCCAATCTTTATGAAGCCTTTCCTCTCCCCATGTTTGTAACCTTTCCCAGCCCTACAAACTTGGGTAGCTTGGTATGGTATTTTATATGATGCTCACGCAAAGTGTTTTCGAACGTTCTCCCATGTTATAAGTGGACTAAATGTGAAGTGCTTCATAGTCATTCAAAGCACGTTCTATGATCTGCTCAATCATTTGTGAAGTGCAATAATGATCTGAAACTCAAAAAAAAAAGCAGTGCAGACAAAGAAACGGTAACTGTTAGCACTACCTTTGGAAAAGAGTTGGGAAGAAAGCAGAAGGATATATGTTCTGTGATGTGTGACTATATGAAAGAACTGAAACCAACATCTTCATTCTAAAAGGTGAGAGACTTAACAAACACTCAAGGTCTTTTCAATATATAATTTCAGTTGTATCACACTGTAAACTGTGATAGATTCTGTGTCTTACGATCTTATACTCCACAACCACCTGATGAGGGTCAGAGCTCTGAAAGCTAGTGCTTCCAAATAAACCTGTTGGACTATAACCTGGTGTTGTGTGATTTTTAGCTTTAAGTGATAAAGAATGACTTCGATTGATGAATCATCTTTCATAACCTCTGGCTATAAAGTGTCTTCAGATGCCCAATGAAGTACATTGGAAATAAAATGAACAACTGTTGGTGCTAGAAATCTGAAATAAAAATAGAAATTTCTAGAGAAACTGAGCAGGTCTGACTGTTCAGACAGAATCTGAAGAACTGGGCCCTACTAACTCTGCTTTTCTCTCCACAGATGCTGTCAGATCTGCTGAGTTTCTCCAGCAATTTCTGTTTGTAAAGTAAATTTGAAATGTTGGTATTATTGTAATAGGAAATTCATTAGTCAATGTTGTCAAACTTTAATTCATAAGGGAATCAAGGGGCATGGGGATAAGGCAGGAAATGGAGTTGAGGACTAACATCAGTAGCGATCTCATTGAACAGGAGTGAAGAAAACTCCGTGGACTGAATTGCCTATTTCTGCTACATTTTATAGTCTGTGTAGTTATGATCTGCTAACTTTTAATAAAATTATTTTAAAGACAGTTGCTTCCTTTTGTAAAGAAAACTTTGGAAAAGATCTTTTCAAAATGCTCCAGGCCTCAACAGAATTGTGGATTTCAAACTAAGCCTCCACTTCATCGAAGGCAAAGAGATTGTCAATTTAATTATCTGTCACTGTGGTCTCCTCCAAGAGATTAAAAAAAGGTTCATTGATGACACATTATGAGAATGCAAATTAGGTATTTACCAGAACAAGACCTTTTTTTGAAGTGTCAATGCCTTAAATGTTTTTCTAAGTCACATGATAACAATGGTTATCAGCTAGTAACGAATGATGCAAAAAGACCAGCAATACATTGATAGAGATTCCATATTGAACCATCTGGAAGCAGTGTCTCTCCAGACAATGAGGGGGTGGGGGGGGGGGGGGGGGGGAAACTTTTCATTATCTGCTGTAATGTAACTGGGCAGTTAAAAAATATTAGGAGACAGTGAGGATTGCAGATGTTGGAGATAGAGTCAGGAGTGTAATGCTGGAAAAGCACATCCAAGGAGCAGGAGAATCGATGTGTCGGGCATGAGAGCTTATGCCTGAAACATAGATTCTCATGCTCCTCAGATGTTGCCTGACCTGCTGTGCTTTTCCAGTACTACACTCTTAACAGCTTAAAAAAAACCACAGTTCCAGAACCAGAAGCCAGGTGTCTCATCCTTCCCAAAATCTGCTGCATTGTTGAGTCTATTTGTATGTAAAAACATGATCCCCCTGTAGAAGCCACTGTAGTTTCTAGATCTGACTGATGAAGCTCTTCCTCTCTCTGGAGAGAATTTTTCTTGGATGATTCAATCTGGAAGTCTTCAGCAGTTGCCCTTTCGCATTGTTTCTTACCTGGCAAATTGAGATGGGTCATTGTTATAACTGAACAAAATGCAGTGCAGTGCATCATAGTTTCTAGCTGACTTCAAGGCTAAATCTCTTAGTTCCAACAAGAGACAACTTACATCGTGAATCCCATTGGAATACCAGAGTGATATTGGGGGTTTCTTTTTTTTCTATTTGTTTTAATCTTGGCTTCTAATTTTTTGCTTAATAATTAAGTCTCTTTATTCTTAAGAAGCCTTCAGCAGTAGCTTACCCTACATTAAACTCAAACCTGTTTAAGCAAATCTTGATTGTTGGTGCCTATTTACATGGGTATGTTTCAAATTAAACATGCTATTTTAATTCACAGTTCATTGACCACATCTGTTGCAGATGACAACACTCATAGCAAAAAAGTTATGAATAATCAGATGAAATGCTTTTCCAGTGATATCATGTAAGGGATTATTATTAGTATTGGCACTGACATCAGAGTAGATGAGCTGGTGTGAAAAAGTAAATTTAAAAACAAATATTATTCTCAACAATAAACTTCCATATGTATGACATACAATAAGATATTACAAGGAAAGGCTTTAATGTGTTTGTACTGGAATAGTTAAGCAACAAATAGCTGGTCCTGATGCAATAGTGGATTAATGGAATTCTAGCCAAAGAATATATTGTTTTAATGGGGAACTAAATGCCTTTGAAGATGACAACATGTGGTAAGTAACAGCAGGGAGCAAATTACAGCCTAAGGTCAGTGAGGTTTAGAAATAGCACTGCTGCAATCTTTGCTGTGAGCTACGCATGTTATGTTTCTCCCCGATAGTTAAACTGTTCTGCACCTGTTTACCAAAGAAAGGTAACTGCCAAAGATTGTTTGCAAATGCTGAAACCAATTATATTTTCAGAAAATAGATAAATGCAGAGCAATGGACACCTGCATTGACATTAGCAAGGCCTTTGATAAGGTTATGTATGGAAGGTTGATTAGTAAGATCACATGGGATTCAGGGCAAGCTAGCTAATTGGATACAAAATTGGCTCGACAGTTGGAGACAGCAGGTAGTGATGGAGGGTTTTTGTTCAGACTGGAGGCTTGTGACTAGCAGTGTGCCACAAGGATTGATACTGGGTCTACTGTTGTGGCAATTATATAAACAATTTGGATGAAAATATAGGAAGTTTGTTGATGACACCAAAATTGGTGCTGTAGTTGACCGTAAAGGTGCTTATTGAAGAGTACAATGAGAACATGGTCAACTGGGCCAGTGGGCTGAAGAATGGCAGATGTAGTTTAATTTAAATAAACGTAAGGTGTTGCATTTGGCAAGACAAATCAGGTCAGATTTACACATTTAATGTTAGGACCCTGGGGAGAGTTAAGTCAAGAGTGTTGTGCTGGAAAAGCACAGGCGGTCAAGCAGCATCTGAGGAGCAGGAGAATTGGCATTACAGGCATAAGCCATGCATCAGGAATGAGAGAATGGGGAGTGTTGTTGAACAGAGAGACCTGGGGGTGTAGGTGCATAGTTCCTTGAAAGTGGCATCATAGGTTGATGAAGGTGGCATTTGGCATACTTGCCTTTGTTGATCAGACCATCGAGTACAGGGGTTGGAATGTCATGTTACAGCTGTATAAGACATTGGTAAGGCCACATATGGAGTACTGTATAAAATTCTGGTTGTCCTGCTTTAGGAAGGATGTTATTAAACTGGAAAGAGTACAAATAAGATTTAAGCATGCTACATGAGACTGGAAGGTTTGTGTAGAGGCTAGATAGGCTGGGCTGTTTTCCCCTAGAGTGCAGGAGGCTCAGGAGTACTGTTTTTGTGAGATTTATGAAATCATGAGGGGCTTAGATAAGGTGAATAACAAAGATCTTTTCTCCCCCCCACCCCCCCCCCCCCCAACCCCACCAAGGTAAGGGAATCCAATACTAGAAGTTAAAATTTAAGGTGAGAGGGAAATGGTTCAAAAGGCACCTAAAGGGCAACATTTTCATGCAGATGGTGATGCGTATATGGAATGAGCTGCCAGAAGAGGTTGGAAAACATAAGTTCAGTTGCACCATTTAAAAGACATTTGGACAGATAGGAATGGTTTAGAGGAATATGGGCCAAATGCAGACAAATGGGACTTGTTCAGTTTAGGAAAGCTGGTCAGCATGGACAAGTTAGGTTGAAGTGCCTGTTTCCAAACTGTATGACTATAAAAAGGCTTGTGATCTGGCAGATAGACATTCAGGAGCTTTGGAAGTTGAAAAAAAGTCAGACTTCTCAGTGAATTATCCTTGGATTATTTCTAATGTTACATTCAAGGAAGGATAAACTAAGAAGAAAATACAGTTTAATGTATGACTAGAAACTATGGAGTGGAGGGGTATGTTGCGAAGCACTTTAGATTTCAGGAGCATTCGGATGAGTTCTGTTGCTGGACCTGTATATGGGCTGGAACACAAGTGGCCATATAGGTTTACAATAGTCAAAAATAACCAAGATCTGTCAAAAAAAAGGAACTGTAGATATTTTATTCCGAGCTGCAACATAATCAGGAAAGATAACGAACAAAATAAACAGTCGCACATTGATCAAATATACTGTTTTAGCACTGCAGGATTGGTACTTTGGTCAAAAACAATTTGATTAGAATTAAACAATATTGAGGCTATTATGCTATTAGGTCTGTACTCTTGGCATGAAGAGTGATATGTCACTAAAGGAACATAGAGGTCAGAGGTTTAAACTAGTGAAAACATACAGGGGGCTTCAAATTACCTTAACATCGATTGGGAAATAACAAGGAGGAATCCCTCATTAGAGATGCCTTCCTTGAGCAAAACGTTTCCAACCTGATGAGCTTGCTTCAGAAGGAAGGGTCAGACTGAGATGAGAAATGTTTTCCCTCAAAGGATTGTTAAGCTTTTGAAGTACTTACACCAATGGGTTGTGGATGTCTCGTCTTTCATGTTCAAAACAGATGGCAACAGATTTTATATTTTTAGGGAAATAGGGGATGGAGAGATAGGTCAGACATGATTTTGTTGAATGGCAAAATGGGAGAGATTGACATTCATTCTGGAAATGAATAGGTAAGGCACTCGAGGGAGGGATAATAAACGAAGTTATTAATGCATGTTAGGAAAACAGTAGAAAACTCTGAAAATCAGAGTGCCTTGATAAGCAGATCCACATATGTTTGAAGGTCTCAGGGCAAGTAGGTTAAAGTGGATAAGAAAGCATATTGGATACTTGCCTTTTGAGCATAGAAGACAGGGGCAGGGAGGATATGCTAGAACTGGAGTACTGCATTTTAGTCACCATATCAAAAGGAGGATGTGATTGCACTATAGAGGGTGCAAAGGAGATTTACAAGAATGTTTCTGCGCTGGAGGATTGAGCTAATAGGAAAGACTGGATAGGCTGGGGTGATTTTCCGTGAAGCAGCAAAGGTTGAAAGGTGATCTGATTGAGGTATATAAGATTACAAAGAGGGTGGTAGATAGTGCCTTCCTATTTCTATTAGTAGAGACGTCAATAACCAAGAGGCAGATTTGAGGTAAGATGTAGAAGGCCAGGAGGAGAGTTGAAGATTTTCTTTTCCCACGGTGTAGTGGGAGTCTGGAACTTACTACCTGAAAGAATGATTGAGTCAGAAACTCTATATTCACTTGTGTTGCCACAGTCTCCAGGGCTGTGGATCAAGAGCTGGAAAATGGGATGAACGCAGTTGGTCTTTGTTGGTTGGCATGGACATGATAGAATGATTTGCCTCCTTCTGTAAATATCTGAGAGTGTTTTGAGTGAGGCTTATGGCAACCTGGTAAGGCTGAGAGATTTTGTTGAGAGAAGAGTGATTGTGATCAATATTAAGGAGATTTAAAATAGTTTAAATAGATATAAAATCAGAACAGCAGCAATGTTGTTTTCATAGGGAAAACAAGACTACCATTGACAAGCTGAATGATAATCTGAACCATATATACCATATCAACAGCCTTCACCTCCAAGTTACTGTTCCAAAAAATCTCTAGAAAGTTAGACAAACAGAATTTCCCCTAACAAATCTATGAAGTCTCTTCTAAATCAATCCCCCTTTATCCTTGTGACCATTAAGACCTTTTCTAATCAGTCTGTTCAGAAGTGTTATTGCACACCTGGTACAGGTGGGACTTGTACCCGGGTTTCCTGGTGCAGAGGTAGGGACAGTATATTAGCCCACAAGAGTCTCTTTGTATGACTTAATTTTATCTCAAATAATGGTTTCCAGACGACTAAAGTTTCTCCACAAGTTAAATTGATCAGTCTTTAACTGCTATGTTGCACTTTACATTTTTTTTGAGTAAGGACATAATATTTGCAATTTGCCAAAACCCCTGCATCACCCCAAATTGAGGGGCAGTTGAATGATAATTACTAATGCCTTAGCAAATTCCACCTTTATTTCCTTCAATGTTCTCAGATGGGTTTCATCAGGCCTTGGTGCTTTATCAACTTTAAGTACTGACAGCTCATCCAATAGCACCTTATCAATTCAGTGACCAAATTTCCTTCACTCTCACCATAGCCAGGGCAGTACCTGCCTCAAAATCCAGCCCACATGCTGCTTTACCCTCTTAAGCACAGTTACCTTTGAAACTTCCATCTGCAAGTTGGAGAAACAATTGATTATTGATGAAGGAATTTGCTGTAGTAATTGGTGCAACTTGGGAAGTGATTGATCCTTTGCTGAATTTCAAATGTTTACATTCTTAATGAGTACAAGAGGTACAGATTTTTAGCCCCATTGGAACAACTCTATCTAAGATCAATACATTTCCAGCATTTGGTCAAGAGCTTACATCTAAAAGATAGTGTTGGGATCCCAAAGGTACAACCAAACCTCTCTCCTCTATTTACTTCCTCCTTGATCATAAGTCCAAATATTTCCTTTTGTGGCTGATTCAAATTTTATTGAGTAATGATCCTGCAAAATACTTTAATCATTTTTATTATGCTAAAGGCATTATGTAAATAAAAGCTGTTGTAATTGCAGAGCGGTTTATGTAGGAAATCCCAGGGCTTAGCTGTATGGCAGCAATGCTTCCGGCTGACTCTGAAGAATTAATTCAAACTGTGGGTGGGTAAGGGACCACAACTGAAAGAATGGAAAGGTCTCAAAAGGCCGAGAATTTTAAAATCAAAGCGTTGCATGAACAAGAACCAATGCAGGTTAGTGGTCATAGTGGCAACGGCTGAAAAGAATTTGGTGCAAATTAAGATAAAGGCAGCAGAGTTTTGAATGCACTATTCTAGCCATCTGCGCACACATCAGCAATATATTTATGTTAAACTCATTACGTCTAAAGAGAACTTAAGGAGTTGGATTTCAGATCAATTGAAAGGTGTCCTAATTGATTTTCGGTAGTAAAATACTAAACTACTAAACACACTAGATTGTCACTGAATATGAATAAACAGTCTAAATATCATCTGGTCTATGGTGAAGAGTTGTGGGAGGGAAAGGCTATTACTGTGAGTTGTGTGATAAATTTCAGTTAATCTGGATAGTTGCACAAATGTCTGGAAAATAAGCTCAAAACACTCTGGGTGGAATATGGTCATTGATTTAATTTCACAATTACATTATGTCTGGCATTTCCATAACTTGCATTAAAATACAAGTAGTATTACTGCTTATTTATAATGAGTAACCATCACTGTGCAATTTACATTAAAGGAAAAGGGTACTTCAGCCAAGGTAGTTATTTTAGATACAAAGCCTGTGAGCTGGAAGACTACAAACATACACATAAAACTGTCATTCATTCAACATTTAATGATAAAATTTTTGATGGACTTCAACATTTTTATGCATAAAGACAATTTTTGTAAATACAAATGTTAGTAATTTTTAGTACATTTACAGTTTATAAGCACTTTATAAGTGGAAAGAAAAGATGTTATGTACAAAATTATCACATTCCCAACATGGTATGTAGTATGAATAATGAAATAATATCGGTGTCGCCTGGATATAGGGGTTCCATATAACTTAATTGCTATTATAAACAGCAGGTGTTTTTTTTAAATCCAAGTACTGCATCCCTGATCTTGAAATGTAAAAGCAATAATGCTACTATGCAAATCAATAAAGAATTTACTGCTGGAAGTAATACAAAAAGTTTTTGCAAAGGGCTCAAAAACATGGCTAAAATGGGACTTGTATATTTTGAAACCAGAATCTTGGATACAAGTACACTAGAACTTGCCAAAAAAGTACCACCTGAGCATAGAATTATGAGGCATCATGTGGAATACCAAACGAGTTTCTTCCTGGATTTGTAACAAGGAATGCATGACTCTACCCTGCAGAATCTGCACTCTGCAAGTTTATTTTAAAATTCAGGCATGTAAACTATCTCAAAAGGATTAAAGTCTCAACTTTCCAGAGTTTTAAACTTAATTGATCTGTTACTTTTCTGCACTGGATATTTTGGTTTATATATACCAAAGAATGAGAAACCATTGGCATTTATGGTCTATTCTACTTTTAATACTGGAAAGGAATTGGATGGGTTTGTTGGGTTTTCTTTTTAGATAATTATTGATAATGGTCATCTAAAGGCCACTGCCAGCAATGTTGCTCTAGAGATTGAACGATGCATTAGTAGTTTTACTGTAACTACTTTCGTTAAGTTTAACATGTCAAGAATTGCTTCCACTAAACCTACCTTAAATAAATCTAGTCTTCAATTAAAAAAAATAGAAAATTAGTTTAGCTAGAACATACTTTTCAGCCTGGATGTTTAACAATTTTCATGATTTGCTCTAGAATGAAGAAAAATGAAGTTATTTTCTACATAGGACTTTTGAGGCCAGATTCCTGTGATAACTAATACCTTCCCCTTGTACCTGAAGTAACTCTTTCCAATGGCATTCTAAAACTGAATACTAGACCATTTAGAAGTAATCCAAGTCTAAATTCAGCTAACATACAGGATCAAAGGAAGTCTCCGCAGGCCATGCATGTAAAATCAAACAGCTTTCACTTAATTATAGTGATCAAGTTGATTTCAATAATTTCCCCATTTTGATGACGTGTGTTGTTTGGATGTAAAATTTGGAGTCACTGCCAGTAGTCACTTATGACTGTTTCATGATTGATGGTTGGCTTATTCACGTAGGGCACATAGAGTAGAAGGCCATTAGCGGCAGGAACATAAAGGCATCTCAATAAGGCATGATGGTCTTTTAAATGACAGCATTAGGTCACTTTGCACTTTTAACTGGGGTCTCCGATTCTGTTGACTGTCTTTCATCAGTCCATGCTTTTCTGGTGTTCTTTAGTGCGAGGGTTCTCTCTTGGTCCACCAATACATAATCTACTTTTTCATCTGCTGCTACTGTACCTGTACCATTGCTTTTCTGAAATGAAACAAAAAAATCCCATAAAGCTTGCAGTACTATTCAATTTTTAGCACACTCAATATCCAAGGAAAACCTGGATATAACTAAACCAAGAGCAAGTTAGTAATTGCTGACTGCACAACTGTAATAAAAGGTGAAATTATCTGGATCAGCACCAAAGCAGAACTGAAGTCAAGTCAAACTTCCAACATACATGAGGACTAGCCTTTAAGTGTGATAGCTCTGAACGTCATATCTCTGTCTTGAGTAGAATAAATATCTAAAAGGACTGAAATAAAACCACTAGAGAATTTACAAGGAGACTAGCGCCATTTCTACTTCTGAAAAACATTCTTAAGTTATCATAGTAAGCATATTTAAGTGCTACATTGTTGAACTGTACCTTTCGTGGTGGTGTTGATTTACCAGAATCTAGATCCAGGTCTAAGTATTCCACTTGTTGTTTGTCACCTTTCGATCTTGTTAAACTGTTTCCCCCATCACAACTTTGCAGTGATCCTTGTTTTACAGTCTGCAAAATATCAGAATATATTCAACAGTAACTATGGGGATAAAATACAGCTTAATATTAACAACCCTCCCCAAAAAGGTTGTTGCAATATAGCAGAACATGTTGCTATCTTGCAACAGAATAATCATAAAATCATTATAATATCTATTTAGATTGTTAAAGTTATTTATAATCAGGTCAAATATCATGTGTAAAATGTGGTAATGAAATGTTAATGAAACAGTTGCTTTCATCATTTTAGTAATACAGGTTCTATTTCCACTAGCTGAAGGGTCACACAAAACCAGTTCGAGGGTCACTCTGAAACTGCTTTGCAGCAGGCATTAGTCAAGTGGTCAAAAATAGAATCTTTGATTTTCCTTCCACCATACCTCCACTATCGAAGGAAAGACTCAAAAGAGGAGCACACAAAGATTGCGTGACTAACTGACTAGAGATTTTTTTTGATTGTATTCTTGTTTTAAAGAATTGAAACAAATTTCTTGAGAGGGATAATATGACACATAGAGGTGCATGCCATGCAAGATTGATCCAGTTAGTAATAAATATTAGCAAGAATGTGCATTTCTAAATGACATACAAATTTAATAATTAATTTGGCTGTTGACAATATGGAAACTAAACAATTTCCTATAGGGAGGAAAACACCAACCTGAACTACAATAGTAATGTCCCAGTATCCAAAGCTGAATAATTTGGTTCTTTATTCTCCAGGTTGATTTAGTTTAGAGGAGCTCAAACGAGCTCTTCATTATTATATTTTATCCATAGGAAATTAATCAAAAATGTTCATTAATACATCACATATTACAACTCCAGATATGTTCAATTTGGATGATAGAGTGGTACAGGTCGTTCTACTATAATGCATGATTTGTGAACATGAATTCACTAAAATTAGACTGATGAACTGAGGACACTTTTTAAAGCATGAAGTTCTAAAGTATGTATTGATTATAATGCAATTCCAACCCCATTACTTTAAATGGTGCTACTAATACATGATTTTGTTATAACATGGGATTGCATGAGAATGGAACTACTGTGTTATAGCAGAAATGACTATCACTTTATTTTTAAAAAATCTATTATTGTCTGAGCCATTTAAAAGTACAGCTCCTTTTTAAAAATACTTATAGACCTTGGAGAAGTAGGCCATTCGGTCCATGGAGCCCACTCCATCATTCAATATTATCATATCTAATGCTCTATCACAATACCATATACCCAATTTATCTCCTTGGTGCCTTTAAGATTGTAAATTTTATCAAGAACAGAAGCTGCTAGAAAAACGCAGGAGGTCTGGCAGCATCTGTGGAAAGAAATCAAAGCAAGCTGAGGAAGTTTGAGGAAGGGTCACTGGACCCGCAACGTTAATTCCGATTTCTCTCCACAGATGCTATCAAAACCGTTGAGCTTTTCCAGCAATTTCACTTTTCGTTTCTGATTTCCAGCATCCACAGTTTTTATTTTGAAAAATTTATCAATTTCTTTCTTGAATATATTCAAGGTCTCTATGGTAGTGAATTCCCTAAGTTGACCATCCTGAATATAGTAAACATCTACTTAAAGACTCTTCAATATTCAGGCTTTTTATAAAGATTTTGAGAACAATATTTAGAATTTTTCTAGACGGTACATAGCCCATAATAACTTCTTGTAAGCCAACTACTACTTCAAACTAATGCTTGCATATGCACATATAAGAACACACACAAAAGTTCTGTAAGCCAATATATTATTTACTCGATCATAATTGACCATTTTGCATCAGGTAGCCATGCTTCTATTTCTTCCTTATTATGAAGGAGTGCTAGTTGTGGTGAAGCCCTGTGTGCTGGGTTGTCTCATGGTGACAGAATGGGCAAAGAAAAACTTAGTCATTGACTGAAGAACTGTTTCTAGAGTGAGAAAAAGAGTGCCAGATTGGATGATATTGGTCAAGCCATTTACTATTGATTTCATCGGAAACTCTGCAGCTGTGAGGGAACCGTGCCCCGTTATTTTTGTGACCATAAAGATAAGTGAGTTCAAGATAACAGTCCAGGCAGACAGTCACCTGTTTCTATAACCTTGAATTGAGTACAGGGAAAATATACATCTGGTGATGGCTTCAAAGAAGACAGTGATGTAATTAATAAATAAACTTGTGAAAGTCAGGTGTTACTTTAGGCCTTGTCCATCCAATGTGTTTTTAGAAAGTAAGGGATCTGGAACAACTCAGAGCTGTGGCAGGTACAACAGTGTGGTCACCTGATCCAGAACTGACCACCTGAGACAGACCATAGTTTGCAGGATTTCTCAGCAATTAATGCCATAGTAATTTAGGAAAGGTGTACCGCATTAATTGAATGGTACCCAGATTGTGTGCCATTGAAATCTGGGGCAGAACCTTTTGACCCAAACAAGGGAGTTTTACACTAGTTAAATACCTCTGAATGTTATTATTCTAAAGATTCTTGACATCTGTCATGTATTAATAATATCTCATCCGAATGCTCACAAATGGCTGACCAAAAATAACAATGCTTCACAATTTAAAAAATCTCTATTGCATTAAAAGTCATTTTACAGAAAAGCAGCTGCTTACAGAGATGAAAACGGTTGTCCCAAAATCATCCCACCTCATCTCTTCTGTCCATTCCCTTCCTGTTATTTCCCGTTCAATGGGTGTAATAGGAACAGTACAATAGAAGGACTCTTCACTGAAAAGATATAGAGAAACAGGAAGAAAGGAAATGATAAACTTAAAGGAGAAACCATAGCAAGTAGAAAACTTTAGAAAACTCCAAGAAAAGCCACGCAATGGAACAGAACAGATCCTGATAGACGAAAGGATATTAGTTGATGGGAGAACAATATGGAAAAAAAAGTAATGAGACGTGAGAGCAAGAGTAAAGGGAAAACAGGAGTTTTGATGCCTTGAGAGGAGCAAGAATAAAGGTAAAGCCGCTTCTAGTATAAATCCTAAAAGGAAAAAATTCAAGAATAAAGAGTTTAAAAAAAGAAACATTAGCGAATGAGAGAATTCAGATATATGAGGAGTCCTTCCAAATACATTATTCCAACCTCAGTATTTTGGAATATTATGACAAAATCCATCCCTTTTTGCAAAGGAAGGTCAACTCGCCTTAAGATTCAAACACAACATTTACAGTTAACTCATACCTTACCTTCAGTAATATTAAAATCTCCATCACGTGATGCTATGCATTTGTTTTTGTTGGTACATTTTTTTTTAAAAAAAGGTGTTTATTGAGAAGAACTAATTCAATGTGTCAAAATTAGAAGAACATTTGTTATTGTTGCAAGTTTAGATTGTGAATTCTACATAATCTTGGACCTACTTTGCATCACCTTCCCAGTTTCTGGGGCTGTATCATGATAATAATGACATTAAAATCGATGAATCTGAAGGTTACATACTGGATCATCTGTGGAGGGAGCAGATTCCATGGCCACGTAGTTTTCTTCACTGTCCTCCTGTGAATCAGTGCTGGAAGCAGTGCTGTCTACGGAGGTAGGCCGGGGATTAGCAGGAAACCTGGAGAGGCTGATTCTTAGGGGGATAATTGGGAGGAAAAGAAGCAACAGTCCAAATAGTTACACTTTTATGATCCTCCCATAAGTAAGATAACCGTTTGCAATGATTAAACTGATTCACAAACATCTACAGTGAGGCACTGGACTGAACTGAAGATTTATGAGCAAACCACAAATTATTAACTTACCATGAACTTTTTAAAAAAAATCACTCTGGTTAATTAAAATCAACTATGCAAATGAATTACTTAAAAGCAGAGATAAACCTAAGCTTGCCCCTTGTTTTTAGTGTCAATTAATTTAACTTTAATAAAGAATAGAATCGTTTGGAACATAATCTTCATGTTAATTTGCCTTGTAAACATGTTTTTGGTCACTGGGATTATGATGTCAATTCATGAATTGAAAAAAGATAATCACATAGAACATTATTAGAAAAGTAGTGACTAGGAACCATTGTAAAGAGTTTATAGCTCCAAAATAGGTTATTTACAGGAATTATGACCAATATTTTTGCGAGACATAGCCAAATGATCACAATACCATGGCAGATGAAAATGTTCAATTCTTAAAATGGGAATGTAAGTGGTTTAATTTTGTTGAAATGAATGAAAATACTTTGTGGAAGTAACACTGTTATACTTTAACTGACAATCTTAGCACAATATTTGCTCTGATTCAGTTCATGAGTTAATGCCTCAGTGTAGAGATTTTGGTGCATGTTTCACACTGGCAATTCAGTGAGACATTGAGGGAGTACCACACTGTCAACAGTGATGCTTTTCTGGTGAGCAGCTAAACTGAGACCATGTGTCTATTATTGCAGTTATACAAAATGTTCCATTTTACGGTTCCAAAAAGAGGGCAATTCTCCCATTGTACTAATCTCCAGTTACCCCCACAACCAAAATATTTAAAATAGACCACTTGCTTTTTTTTTGTCACTATGTATCACACTATATATTACTGTGTGATACCCATTTCCCTACTTCATAACAATTGATTACACTTTGTATTTTATTGACTATGAATTGGTTTGAGGCGAACAGAGGTGGTATTTCAAATGCAAGATTTTTCGTTCAAATTAATATTGATTTTCACTGCCAGTTAGCAGTAGAAGAAATATGTGGAGGCATAGAATACTATGTTTTCCATAACCTGAGAAAACAAGGTTTGAGTTATCAGAAAGTCTACATGCTGGGATCTTAAAAAAGGCTTTAATACAATGCACCACTAGATGTTAAAATGTATGGTAAAAACACAGATCGCTGGAGGAGCTCAGTAGGTCTGGCAGCATCTGGACAGAATGCAGAGTTAACATTTTGAGCCCAGTGATCCTTCAGTTCCCAGAGTCACAAGACCTAAAGCATTAACTCGACTTTCTCTCCACAGATTCTGCAAGATTTGTTGAGTTTCTCGAATAATTTGTTTTCCTTTCAGATTTCTAGCATCTGCAGTTTTTTATTTTAGTTAAAAAGTCTATGTTTCTATATGTATCAAGTGGTCAATTAGCTGGTCTGTAATGTCCAAATTGGATTGCATACGTGCATCACCCAATGGTCAGTTTGAGAACAACTCACACAAAACATACTGCTAATCATCCAACTTGCTTTTGGTTTATGGTCCAACTAGAAATAGGGAGCTAGAAAATAAGGGTGATAGAAGATAAAGATGGTCCACTTCCTGAACATATTTCTTGCATGTTTCTTTTGGGTATTTTTAAAAATTCACTCATGGTATTTGAGTGTCCCAGACTAGGCTAGCATTCATTGCCAATCCCTGATTTCCAATGAGACTTTAGTGAGTTGTTTTCCTGAACTGCTGCTTTCGTTCAGGCGTAAATAACACCCACAGTGCTGTTAGGAAGGGAGTCCCAGGATTATGATCCAATAGCAATGAAGGAACTTTAATATAGTTACAAGTCAAGAAAGTGTGTGGCTTGGAGAGAAACCTGCATGTAACAGTGTTTCCATGTATCAGCTATCCTTGCCTTCTAGGTGGCAGAGGTCACAGGTTTGAAAGGTGCCATCTAAGGAGAGTTTGTACTCAGAAGGAGCCTTTTGGTTTCCAGCAAGAGTTAGAGATTCTCACAATGTGCAATGCTGAAGATTGTGACTAATGTTTGCTTTATGGAAGGTAAGGGTTGTATGAAACAAACTTTCATAGAATTCCTAGAGTATTGAAACAACATGTCCACAGTGATCCTCCAAGGACTAACGCACTCAGACCCATTCCCCTACCATATTATCCTATATTTACCCCTGACTAATGCACCTAACCTACACATCCCTGAACATTATGAGGAATTTAGCAAGGCCAATTCACCTAACCTGCATATCTTTGTATTGTGGGAGGAAACCGGAGTACCCAGAGGAAACCCACGCAGAACAGGGAGAATGTGCAAACTCCACACAGATAGTCGCCCAAGGCTGGAATCGAACCCGGGTCCCTGGCACTGTGAGGCAGCAGCACTAACCACTGAGCCACTGTGCTACCCCAAGTTAATTTTATACTCATTGAAGTTAAATTGTGTGTGTAAATTTCAGCATTACAGGTTTGACTTCTAAACTTTTAAACAAATATCTTGGTATGAAAACTTCTGAAAAGATATTTAGTCTTCAAAATGATCCAAGGATTCACAATCATATCCAATATTATAAGCAACTCCTTTCTTTCTCTTTTAGTTACACTTATCCCAAGGTTTTTGTTATTTGTGGCTAGAATATGGGTATCATTGGTAGCTCAGCATTTATTGCCCATCGCATACTACCCTCAAGAGGGTGGTGGTGAGCTGCCTTCTTAAATTGCTGCAGGCTATGTGGTGTAGGTAAAACCTTGAAGCATGGTGTTACGAACAGAAATGAGATATAGTTTTCTCAACTTCACTATCAACAGCCAAGCTAATCAACAGGTGTTAAAGCACGATGTTAGAGAGACTGAAAAACCACCTGCTGACTGACAAGAATGAACTTGAAAATGCACAGATGTACTTTTCTGAATGATATTTTACATATTTAAAAATAATCTAAATTGAACATCCAAAATCAACCAAATTAGATGGATTCTAACACTGTGGCCAAGTCCAAAAGATAGTTAATCTTTGTAAAAGAAGTTAATGCATAAATCAACTGGTTAATGTTTTGCACACAGCTTTCAAGCAATAGGCTGTTACAAACTAAAAATGTAATTTATATGATCTGAGAAAAAGAATATTTATTCAGCAGAAAAACAGCAAGTGCATGGACATTGATCAGATTCCAATACATCTATTACTGCCTATTTTATTCAGTTAATAATGAACAGATGAAGAAAATGCTTTATTCTGAAAAGGTAACACCTGGATTTGTGCATTCAATCTAAACAATTAAACATTTCAGAATGAAAACATTTCTAGTCAAAGTCAGATGTATTTCTCTACAATATGCTGCAAAATTAACCACAAAGTACACAAACAAGCTCCATCTTGCATGAATTATATTCTTTTAGTTGATTTGTTAAACAACTGCCACATATAAAATTCTGGTATTTGTTTTGTTATTATAGCAATTCAGAGGAGGGTGGATGACTAAAATCAAATGCTTTTACAATACTATATCACATTTATACCATAGAACTCAATCAAGAGATCAGTTAATTTTTCTGGGTAGCAGTTTTTAAAATCAATTTAAGATATTGATGAAAGGACTGATTATTTCTATCCCTTCAGCAAAACAAGCCACAATTGACAACTCCAAAAATTTCAGTAAAAACAAAAACCAAACCATTTTAAAATAAATGCATGTAATTTTAATTCTCTTGACTCCTGAACAGTGGTACTTAAAGAGAAGAAAAAGATGAATGGAGAAACATTTAAACGTACACGAGTCTTGTGGGGCTTGACAGGGTAAATGCTGAGAGGTAAGTGACTCCTGCGGGAATGCTAGGACCAGAAAGTATACTCTCAGAGTGAGGGGACACCCAATTAGGGCAGAGATGAAGAAGAATTTTTCCTCTCAGAGGACAGTGAATCTGTGGAATTCCTTAACCCAGGCAGTGATTAAATATATTCAAAGCAGATAGATTTTTTAATATGTAAGGGAATCAGGGATTCATGGGGAAAAGGCAGGAAAGTGATGTTGAGGATTATCAAGTTAGCTATGATCTCATTATATGACAGAGTAGACTCAATGGACAAATGCCTACTCTGGTCCTACATTTTATGGTACAAACCAGTCGAGGATTTAAAACTCCAGGTCAGTTAGCAAACAACTAGAGCCTACACAAAAAGTGGGAATTGAATTCAAATAAATTTTAGATCATCTATCTAAAGGGGAGATCATTTGACGTGGCCAACAGAATAAGAAGTAGTTTGTATTCAAAGGTGTGGGTGGGGCAAATGCAAATCAGGAGACAGCTCAGATGGAAGAGTACTAATGAGACCACTTGGTGGAATGTCAGTTTGGCAACAGAAATAGAACGGGAAACTCAAGTTTCTGCTACCTCTGCTACATTCCCCATGCTGAGTTCAGGTAAATCCTGTTATATGTTTTATTAACACTGTTCTGATTCCATCAGCAGTAAAATATATAATTAATACACAGTAAGTAAAGTCATTGTGTTCAGACTGATTTCATTCAAAGTCTGTTAAATAAATGCAATGACAAAATATATGCAGCACAATTACAGTAATAAGCAACAGTTATGACTTACTCTCTGGTAAAGGTTTTGGTCACTGGTGATCTGACTGGAGCTAATTCCTGCAACTCTTCAAATTCAGGTAAAGGTTTAATTTCCAATGGTGCAGGTTTAACTGTGGTACAAAAAATGCACATCAATATACTTGCTGTACAAAAAGAATGGGGAAATTGCTGGGTGTCATCATTTTATGTTCAGCATACAAAATGTTGAATGGTGCTAGTGGCATGTTTACTATTTAGAAAATCAATTAAAACTGGATAAGTATGAATGCATGTTAAAATTAATATTACAAAGATTAATTAAGATCTTTGGGTGCTTCAGTGGGTCAATGCATAGTTTTCAAATATATTTGACTAAGAAGTTTCAATTACATTTTGTGCTCTTGGACTGCAATGTATTATTATTGTAACACCTGGAAAATTAGTTGACATGATGGAGAACATTGCTATTTCTCAATAAGTGTTGGGAAAACAAGAAATACGGCATTCCAACTACCTCTATCTCTCCACGAGGAGAAAGAGCAAGATCTGACAAAATCCTTGACACTGTCTTTAACTTCATGTAAACATCCATCTTAGGTTCTCAAAAACACAGGTTAAAATGTTTTGAATATATAACTAGGTTTGGAAAACTATATTGATGACCGCACAATATGAGAATCAACAAAAATCTGAGAATCGACAATTGTATTGTGGAAACTGTTGGTGTTTGTCTCCAGCTAAACCAAGCTGAGTGCGAACCAGTCAGGAAATTTCATGATGTAGCTGTATTAATTAGAAACCAACAGCATCTGGTCTTTTAGAACTAATATCAAGTGCTGCAAAAAGCTTGCCTTGTGGACAAGGTGCTGAATTTACAAACAGAAATACTGGTGGGAAGCTTTGCTGGCCAGTAACATTCACCAGAAATGAAAGCACACAGAGCCAGTGATTTTCCATCCATTCACATGAAATGCTGAAAAAAAATGTGTGACATATATATGAATTTTTGATGTGTGCTGCTGGCTACGGAGACTTCCTTTAATATCAGAGGTCCAAAATTGTCCCCGATATATCACTCATGCAGTCAAGTTGAAATATACTATTCCTTTGAGTTCTGTACCAAACAACACTGAAGCACAGTCATGTTGAACTGGAGAGGAATACCAAACCCTTTTTTGTTAAAATCTGCCCATTTCCAAATGCACATACTAAAGTTTTATGTTTATATTTTGTCTGCTAATAAAACAAAATCGATGAAGCTTCAGGTTTAACGGTGATACAAAAAAAAATGCATCATTATAATTGCTGCAAAAAGATTAGGGAAATTGTTGGGTGTCATTATTTTACATTCAACGTACAAAGTGTTGAATGATGCTGGTGGCATGTTTACTATTTAGAATAGAAGTATTTACCACTATTCTTCTTATCCTAACTGTGGAAGACAAGAGATTGCAAGGCACGTTTCTGTTGGCTGCCCCAGGCTCAAAAGTACTTTAATTTATTTTGTTTTGCTTTATATCAATGTTGAATGCAAATTGTATACAAGTTTAAATAAACAAAATCAATTAGAATTCAAAATGTATCCTCTAAATCATTTCACGATAATGTAGCTGTTCTGCATGCTCTCATCTGGACAGTAGAGGCCACTATAAACAAAGTTTGCATTTTATTGTGAAGTTCTCCTCAGATCAGTGTATGAAGTTAGGAGACAATAGCTCGCTTTCATTTAGATACAATAACTGAACAAAAACGTTGTCCTTCTGTTCTGCTTTCAAGGTTAAAATGGAACTACTTTACTGATGATTAAAAAAAAACTTGTTTTAACAACTGCAATAACAACCAGATAAGCTATTGCACTAAGTATTTGATCATTTTAGACAATTATGGTTCATAAATAGCAAATTTAATAAATTATTCAGGAATATTTAGTCACCTTATAAAGGGATCAAAATATGCAATTCAAGCCTAAAATACAGAGGTACAGTATCTAATGATTGAACAAGAAAGCAACTTGATGGGAGAGTTAATTGCATAGTGTCAATCATTACTGAAAGTTTAGTCAGTTAAAGTTCCAAGCCATCTTAATAGAGCATGCTGAACATTACCTACCCTTGTGTCGTCTTGGAGTAAAGTCACCTATGGTTTGAGTATCAGTTCGTTCTAAAACAGGTTTAGCTCTTATTATTTTAGGACTTTGACCTATTTGATGAGAAAAGAAGACTCTTTGGTTATACTTTTGCTCTGTAAAATGTTTGTGTAATGTTGGGCTTTTAGTGTAGCCAGTTAGCTTTGCTAAATTTGCAAGTGCGAGTGTTAACCAGCCGATCAAAAGCAATAAAAGTCCCTTTGGCCAACCAGCCAGTCTTCATCATGCTCATGCTAGAGATTTGAAGCACTTTTTTGTTTAAAAAGAGAGGCAAGAAGCTACAGCATGCTCATGTCTTATGCATTGTGGACAAAGCAGGCAATTACAACAAAGTGCGTGCAGAATATTCCCCAGGAGTACAGACAAACCTTTTTGAACTAAACAACTGAACCTTACTGTCACAATCACCAAATATATTTCCTCCCATCCATTTTATTTTCCAAAGGTTGGAGATTTACAGTTCTACTGGCATCACCTACCCTCAGATGTCTTTTCCTGTGAAAAATGGCTACTTAAAATGTCTGAATTGTAAATATCTGAAGGAGATTGTGTGAGGGAGAAGGACCGCACGCTCTAACCTGGTTCTGTGCACAGATATCAGATACATATTGTACCAGGATTTAGCAACGACTGATTTTTGTCTACCCCCAGGAGTGAAGTACTGAGGTCAATTGAAAAGAAAATCCATTTTCTCTTAGAATCTTTTTGAGTTGCGTCACCAGAATTGCGAGCTGCTTATGCTGAGGAATGGAACACTTCCCTTGTCAGATAGTCATGGTCATCAGCAGCGACTTCTGTGTATTGCTAAGATGTAAGCAAAGCTTCCTCTACAACATCCCACCAATGCACCTAGCTCCAACTTCCAAGACATCCCATTTCTCCAATGGTGATGCATCTCCATTTTCCACATTGGCCATCTCATGGTCTGCATAATGGAAATGACTGCCAAGTTGGTATAATGCCGAGTGTAGCACAAAAATCTATGTTACAAGTAAATTTTAAACCACATCATCCATCCTTTAGTCTATTAGTCATTTCCAGCAAACAGTTTCACTCCTATGTGGTTAGTTTAACAATCAAAGCCTGTTGGAGACATGAAGAAATTTGAAAGCCACATCCTCAATTTCAACCATTGCCTCAACCTCCAAAATTACATGGGAACGAACCACATTTATCATTGCCATTCAGACTAAGACTAAACACTTTTCTCAGAAAATATCTTGCAGCAAGTAGCCAACTATTTAACTCCTTTGTGAAGTAATGATTTCAAGCTCAAGGACACTGGAAACTCAAACTGGTTTCTCTCATTTGAAAACAAGGAGACATTAGTTCACTCCGAGTTGCTGAGTAAAGCACCATGTGAAACAAAGGCTTCACTATGGTCTAAGGGAAGGGAGAAAAGAACCTGCCCTTTTTGTACTGTGTAGCCAGAACTTCCCAACTGCATAATCCAGCAAACAAGGAGACTACACAGGATAGGAAGTTCCTGAATTTGATTGTTAATTAGCAGAGTGAACGGATATCAATATTGAGTAATGTGAAGATGGCATCCATTGGGGAGAAATTCAGCATGTTTCTCCTCCTAAAATGTTGCTCAGGCATCTTGGGTGGAGCTTCATCAGTTTCAGGAAGAATTAGTGCAGAAGAAAATATAAGTGTGGACGGTGGAAATCAGAGATAAAACAGACAGCATTTGTGAAGAGAGATAAATGGTTAACATTTCAGACTGAAATTTTTGTAAGAACTGGAATGTTAGGAATGTAATAGGCATTAATCACATATCAAGGCTGAGGAGGGGGGATCGGGAAGGGGAAAATAACAAAAAGGGATGATTTTGATATGAGAAATTAAACAACAAAAAGGTTGATGATATGAGGCAAAAGAGGGTGGTAACAGGACACTTGACATAACAAATATGCACTTAGAGAACCTGTAAATGAGAAGAGCAGAATCATCACCAATTGCAGCAACTCAAAATAAAAATGAGGGCATGACTTTTAATCTGAATTCGTTAAGAATCAATGCAAAGTCCAGAGGTCTGTAAAGAATCTCTTTGGAGGATCAAATTCTGATCCCTAAGGTTATGGTGAGTTTCAATGGAATAGTACAAGACACCAAAATCAGAGTTAGAATTGGACAAAGAATTAAAGTGACAGTAAATTCACCTAACCTGCACATCTTTGGATTGTGGGAGGAAACCGGAGCACCCGGAGGAAACCCACGCAGACACTGTGTGGAGTTTGCACCTTCTCCCCGTCAGTCGCCTGAGTCGGGAATTGAACCCGGATCTCTGGCGCTGTGAGGCAGCAGTGCTAACCACTGTGCCACCATGCCGCCCAAAGTAGTTACAGAATCAGAGTTTGGTCTCCCTGTTATAGGGGGGATTGTACGGTGAGCAGTGTACTAAATTTAAAAGCAGCATAAGAACCTGAAGAAACATTTGGGGCCTGGAATTTTGGAAAGGGAAGAGGTAAAAAGCCACTCAATGTCTCTTGTGCTTTCCTGAGAAGATGCTGTGGAGGATCTCAGTGCCCTTCCCTTTTAGAATTCTGAACGAACTTCCACAAATGCCCTGGTCCACTCTTCAAATATTTGTTCATTGTTCAATTCAATTCTCTATTTACAGTCATCTACAGGATGTTCTGCTAGAATGCATGTTTCGTTAACACAATTGATGAATCGGGACACTGTTTCGAAAGTACGAAATTTAAAAATGAGTGTTGGCTATACGAGATTGCATTGTCAACATGACTAAAATGCAGAAAGAGTGTAGGAAGGCAGTGCAGATGTCCCCTGTGGTAATCTTCCTCTAAAACAGGTATACTGTTTTGGATATTGTTGGGGGAGATGGCTCACAAAGGGAGGGCAGCAGTTGCCAAGATCATGACACCATGGTGGGCACTGCTGTTCAGAAGGACGGAAAAAGACCTGTAGGGCCCATAGTCATAGAGGATTTCATTGTAAGGTGGGTAGATAGACGGTTCTGTGGCTGAAAACGAGACCCCCAGATGCTCGCATCAGAGATGTCACCGATCAGCTGCAGACCATTCTGAAAGGGGAAGGTGAACAGCCAGTTGTCATGGTGCACATTGGCGCCAACGATACTAGTTAAAAAAAAAGATGTCCTGAAAGCAGAATTTAGGGAGCTAGGAGAGAAGTTAAAGAGGAGGACCTCAAAAGGTAGTGATCTCGGGATTGCTACCAGTGCCATGTGCTAGCCAGCGTAGAAATGAAAGAATAGGCAGGATGAACATGTGGCTTGAGGGACGGTGTAGGAGGGAGGGGTTCAGATTTGTGGGACATTGGGACCAGTTCTGCGGAAGGTGGGACCAATACAAAATGGAGGTCTACATCTGACCCAGACTGGAACTAATGGCCTTGGGGGGAGTTTTTGCTACTGCTGTTGGGGAGGTTTTAAACTAATGTGGTAGGGGGATGGGAACCAGAAGAGAAGACTGCTAGACAGTGAGGTGGAAACTGGAGACTAAGGATCACAAAGTCAGCATTAGCAAGGGGAAGAGTAGGTAGAGAGCAGATGAACGCAAAAGAACTGGTAGCCTGAAGCGCATACACTTTAATGCGAGGAGTGTAGTGGGTAAGGCAGATGAACTTAGGGCTTGGATTGGTGCCTGGGAGTATGACATTATTACGATTGCAGAGACTTGGTTGAAGGAAGAGGATGACTGACAACTAAATGCTCCAGGATATAGATGCTTCAGACAGGACAGGGAGGGAAGTAAAGGGGGGGGTGGGGTGGGGGGAAGGACTTGCATTGCTGGTCAGGATGATATCACGGCTGTGCTAAAGGTGGACACTATGGAGGGCTTGAACAGTGAGGTGTTATGGGTGGACCTGAGAAATAAGAAGGGTGCAGTTACACTGGTGGAGCTGTATTGCAAGCCTCCCAACAGTGAGCGTGAGATAGGAGAACAAATAGGTAAAGCAGATCATGGAAAGATGTAGAGGCAACAGGGTGGTGGTGATGGGAGATTTTAATTTTCCCAACATTGACTGGGATACACTTAGTATCAGAGGGCTGGATGGGGCAGAATTTGTAAGGAGCATCCAGGAAAGTTTTCTCGAGCAGTATGCCAATAGTCTGACAAGAGAAGTGGCCATTTTGGACCTGGTGTTGGGGAATGAGCCAGGCCAGGTTGTAGAAGTTTCAGTGGTGGATTTCTTTGGAAATAGTGACCATAATTCTGTAAGTTTTAGAATACTCAGACAATGAGAGTGGTCCTAAGGGACAAGTACTAAACTGGGCCAAAGCCAATTATATCAAAATTAGGCAGGAGCTGGGAAATGTGAACTGGACACAGCTATTTGACAGAAAGTCCACATTTGATATGTGGGAGGCTTTCAAAGATAGGTTGAAGACAGTGTTGGATAGGGGCATGTCCCTTTGAAAACAAGGGATAGGAAAGGCAAGATTCTTGAACTGTGGATGACAGGAGAAATCGTAAAACTAAGAGGAAAAGGAAGGTCCCGGCAGCTAAGAATAGAATAGGCCTTGGAGGAATATCAGGAGAGCAGGACAATTCTTAAATGAGGAATCAAGCAGGCTAAAAGGGTCATGAAACAGCTTTGGCAAGCAGAAATAGGGAGAATCCCAAGGCCTTTTATTCTTATATAAGAAGCAAGAGAGTAATCAGAGAAAGGGTTGGTCCACTAAAGGATAAGGAAAGAAGGAAGGTTGTGTGTCAAACCTGAGAAAATGGGTGAGATTCTTAATGATTACTTTGCATCAGTGGTACACTGAGGGACAGATGGTGATGAATGCGGAGATTAGAAATAGAAGTTTGTTTACTCTGGATCATGTTGGCAGGAGGAAGGAAGATGTGTTGAGTAAGCTAAAGGATATTAAGGTGGACAAATCCCCAGGACTGGATGGGATCTATCCCAGGTTGCTGAGGGAGGTGAGAGGGGAAATAGCTGGGGCCCTGACAGATATCTTTGTAGCATCCTTAAATACAGGTGAGGTGTCAGATGACTGGAGGTCTGCTCATGTTGTCCCCCTGTACAAGAAGGGTAGTAGGGATATTTCAGGTAACTACAGACCAGTGAGCCTGACGTCAGTGGTGGGAAAGTTGCTGAAGAAGGTACTGAGGGAATTTAAAAAAATTATATTTGGAAAAGAATGGGCTTATTAGTGATAGGCAACATGGATTTGTGTGGGAGAGATTGTGTCTTACCAACTTAAGAGTGTTCTTTGAGGAAGTGACCAAGTTGATAGATGAAGGGCAGTAGATGTCATATACATGGACTTTAGTAAGGCGTTTGATAAGGTTCCCCATAGTAAACTAATGGAGAAAGTGAAGTCACATGGCATGCAGGGTATTCTAGCTAGGTGGATAAAGAACTGGTTGAACAACAGGAGACAGAGTAATAGTTGAAGGGAGTTTCTTGAAATGGAGAAAGGTGACCAGTGGTGTTCCACAGGGATCAGTGCTGGGGCCACTGTTGTTTGTTATATACATAAATGATCTGAAAGAGGGTATTGTTGGTCTGATCAGTAAGTTTGCAGATGACACAAAGATTGGTGGGGTAGCAGAAAGCATATAGGACTGTCAAAGAATACAGGAGAATATAGACATATTGGAGAGTTGGGCGAAGAGGTGGCAGATGAAGTTCAATCCAAGCAAATATGAGGTGATGCATTTTGGGAAGTCGAATTCTAGAGTCAACTATACTGTAAAAGGAAGAGCCTTGGGAAAGGTTGATGAACAGAGAGATCTGGGAGTTCAGGTCCATTGTACCCTGAAGGTGTCTGCATAGGTGGATAGAGTGGTCAAGAAGGCATATGGTATACTTGGCTTCATCAGATGGGGTATTAAGTATAAGAGCTGGCAGGTCATGTTAAAATTGTACAAGACTTTGGTTTGGCTGTATTTAGAATACTGTGTACAGTTCTGGTTGCCACATTACCAAAAAATGTGGACACTTTGGACAGGGTGCACAGAAGGTTTACGAGGAGGTTGCCTGGTATGTAAGGTGCTAGCTATTGAGTAGGTTAGGATTGTTTTCATTAGAGAAAAGGAGATTTGAAGGGAGTCCTAATTGAGGTCTACAAAATCATGAAGGTGTAATCAAGGTAGATAGAGATAAGCTTTTTCCCAGGGTGAGGGATTCAATAACTAAAGGTCACGCATTCAAGGTGAGAGGTGAAAAGTTTAAGGGGGATATACGCGGCATATACTTTACACAGAGAGTGGCCTGTGCCTGGAACGCGTTACTAGCAGAGGTAGTAGAGGCAGGCACAGTAGATTCATTTAAGATGCGTCTGGACAGATGCATGAGTAGTTGGGGAGCACAGGAATACAGATGCTTAGGAATTGGGTGATAGGTTTAGACAGTGGATTTGGATCGGCTCAGAGGGCCTGTTCCTGGGCTGTAAATTTTCTTTGTTCTAATCCCTTTCAAGTACTTTCTTGTATTAAGTATTTTGGATTTTGCTATCTCTTCACTACTTTCAGTGCCAAATATTTCACTAATGCTGCTTTAGTTGTTATGAAAAATCCAATCAAGGCCATTTTCTCACTAGCTTTTTATACCTATAAATATAACAGATGCCCATTTCCCTCCATAATATGCCAACTATCAGAGATTTGCAAAGGATGGGCAGGAGAAATAATGTTAATCACAATGGGAAACTCACTGCCTTTCTCAGATAGCTGCACGTTCATTTTGTTTCCTCTGATTAAAGAGTTAACAATGGAGTTGCGCACGAACTTCATCATGTTGATATGCTAAAAATCCAACACAGACTGAAGGAGAGTTTTTCCTCTCTATTGGTTGCAAGGGTTTTTGCAAAAGACATTTGGTGAATCTGACACACAGTTTCCAGTGAGAACTAAACAAAACTGACAAAAACGTTTGTACAAAATGGGAAAACAATGAAATGGTTAATGGAAGGGTGGGGTTGTGAATAGGATAGAAACATCAGTAAAACTTGGAGCATTCTTTGCAGTTTGGGGGTAAAGTTCATTTTTCCAGCAGGGTAAAAGAAGCTTTCATCTGCATTGACGTACCAGACCTGACCGAACCCATCAAGTGACCCAAATGAAAGTGTTTAACAGCTTTGCACCTCATAACCATATAGCACAATTGTCAAATATCCACAATTTCCACATAATTCACAAAATCTGCAATCAAACAAGGTATATCTTTTTACCTTGATAAGTTCAAATAAAAATTAATCCTCATAGGCTACCCTATCAGACTGCTTACTGAAAGCAGGAACAAATCAACTTGAAAAACTTTCTGAAAACAGTTATTGCTACAGTTCCTTCGCCATGTTACAATGAGTTCTCAATTGATAAAACTGCAAAAAAAGTTCAAATTCGAAACTATATTTTTCCAACAATAATTTTACACTCCATACTACAATGCAATCAAATGAAACAGGACTATTTGGAACTACAATGTTATAAGAAGTTTGTGAGTGCCATTGATTCCACATAATAATTGCATTTTATGACGCAGAGGTCAGCACAAATATACATCTTAGCTCATCACAACACATTTCTAATAGATACAAAGTCTTCTCCAAGGAAAAATTGATTTCAAGATAATATTTTGTTCCTGACAGCCATACCAAACATTAAGGCTAGTAAAATAAATTACTGATCTTATATAATCTGCTCCCTACGGAGGAAAATCAATCAATCAGGAAATCTAGATTTCACACCGCCTGCCTCACAATACCTTAAGCAGTACCAAATGTACCTGAGAATATGGTTTCTTTCATAATCATTTGCATATGTTTCACCAAAATTCACAGGAAACCTGGTGGATAACGAATGGACAATTTCAGACATGCCTCACATGGGATTTTTCTAGCTTTTTTTAAAAACCTCACAGCAATTGCATATTTACAAAACTCAAACAATGTGGATATTCTGGAATTAATTCCACACATGATGCTCCCTATTCCAACATTTCCAAGTTGACACACAAATCTGATAATCCATGTATTTCTCATCATTATTTAACAACAATTGCGAAAACACTCCCAGTTTGCGATAACATTTCTGATCACAAACCCAAGTACCATAAAATCAATAAACCACAAGCACCAGTTATGGTAACAACACAAGAGCACAAATTTTGTGTCTTTCAATCTACATGAGACTGTACGTCACTGATAGTTACTGACCCAGGCACTTTTATCACATTAAATGTGATCATATACCAACACTACATTAGATTTTTGATCAAAATCTAAAGTGCTGTTCTGATTGGAATTTGGCCTTATAAAAGACTTAATAGGCAACTGCCAGACATTTTGAAAAAAATGTAAGCACCCAAATAAAAATAATTCATAAAATAGACTGTTTTCTGCCACTGTAGCAATGTAATTTCAGCTCAGTAACAGTATATGAAAACTTGCTTTCAATTTAGAAGTTTAAATTTGATCTACAATCAAGCTATTGGGTTAGAGTACTGTACTTTTTGAGGGGAAAATGATCCCTCAACAGGATGGTGGTGACATTCTATCTCCACACTGAATCACCACATCAGTCTATCATTGAGAAGCAGGGGCATTGCAAGACATGGAGCTTTGATTGCATGGAAGCAAAGGATAAAGAAATAAGCCAGTGGGTATAAATGTGATTTAAGCAGATTATTCAGGTAATGTTCTTTGAAGTTTAACATGCATACATTGTCACTAGGATTTTATTGAACCATAACAAATCATATTTGTGCTGTGTGTACGTAAGTGTGAAAAACATCCAGCAAAACAATGTTTTCAAACTTGGATTGTGTTCAGATTATTTGGAGCTGTAGTACACTAGGGTCAGGTGTTGAGATGGGATTAACAGATAATACTGAATATCCATGCAAGAAAAATCAACTCTGGAAGATTGTTAATCTTTCCTCTTCCGATAGATATTAGCATCGAGATGCCAAATGTGCCTAGTGACAATAGTGATGCAAGAAACTTCAATTCACTTCCTAATGAAACTGAAAAATAATTTTTACATATTACTTTAATGCAGTTATTGTTAAAATTAACCCAGGGTCTTGGCAGCAAATGCAATGTGATTCAAGTATAAACTCAGCTAGTAGCATCCTCCACCAATAATAGCTATACAATAGAAGCATTTTGCAGTTAGGTGTACTTAAAGCCCAGGTACAATGGCACATCATATTTATAAAAACAGACAATATTCCAAAAACAAAGCAGAACATTTTGGCATTTCACAATTTCTAAAGCTTGCAGTAGCTTAAGAGAAAGTAGCTATATCACTAACTGATAAACAAATCAAGTGGTTTAATGTAAAAATGTGAGTTCAAACATATTATCAATTACAAACCAATTTTTTGATTGCGCAATTAAATTGTACAACATTTGGCTGGATAATACCATCGTTTGATCACAAGCTTAAAAAACTCTGAAAAGTTGAAAAATCTGACAGAACAATGAAAAATCATTCAAAAAATCTGCATACGGCATGATTCACTATTGCAAGTAATTTATTGTAAACACACAAAAGCATTTAAGACTGCAGATGGTCATGTAACACCTTTATTTTCCACAAAAATTAAAACTAGATTTCTCTGATTAGCGTTACTGGAAAAGATTTCCATATATTAAGCCAATAACTTATTTTGAATCCAATTTATAATCAAATTGGCACTGCATTCAGTTAGTAGCTTCTATGAAAATTTATTTTCTTTTACAAATCAAACATCTATTTTCAATCTATTTTCACTCTAAAGTCTCCAACTTCAACGTGGGAATTAGAGTCACTTAATGTTGGAGTTCCACAAATAATTCAAAACAGTTTGACTTTGAATGTCCAAGTAAAAATTGTTCACTTTTTCAATTTTTTTCGGGCAATGAATCAGAGCATATTAAGATATTTAGGTTCTATAATTTTGTATTTTTTTTTACACCCAAAAGATGTTTAGAACATGTTAAATGCTAACAAACTCACTCAAATGAAGGCAATACAGAACTACTCTTACCTTTTCTGTCAGGTTTAAGATTCCTGTCCACTGGTGGTGGCTGACAATCAGCAGTAGGAACAGGCCTCCTGGGAGGGGTTTTTGGGCTTACCCTGAAACCCATGTGCGCCGGAGGTGGGACCTGCATTCCCAGTGCAGGGAAATCAAAAGGACCAGGTGTCATAGCTACATAGTTAGTGTCCTGGATTGGTTCAGGGTGGCTGGTTGTCTGAAGGCGTGGTGGAGAATTGGCATCCATAGGTACGTAGTTCTGGTCAGCTTCTTCATTACACAAACTTGCCAGTGGCATCATACCCTTTTTTTGCTTAAAATTGAAAGGGGAAGAAACAAAGTTCTTTAAAAGTTAACTCAAGTCATCAATTTACTGTTTTGTTTTAAAAAGAAACACAGGACACCATTTTTCCTAATATCATCCTACTCACTTGGCAGAATTCTCACCTCAGAATCAGAAGCTGTTCAAACCTTACTGCTGACTAGAGTATGAGCAATAGACTGACACTACAGTGTGGTACTGAGGACATTCTGCATTGTTAGAGATGCACACCAATAATCCAGGTGGAATGTGGAGTTTTCTAGGTGTTCTTAAATAAATACACCCTAAACAGATGAACTAGGTACTTACTTGAATACTGTTTGCGAGACCGTGCAATGGGAAATTCATTAAGCACATTGCTGTGGAAACTTTTAAGTAAATAGTGTAAAAAAAACATCAGGCGAACAGCCCAAGCCTCTATGGTTCGGGCTATCTGATCCTCTTGTCATTGGAATCATGGAAGTGTGGCCTGGGAAATACTGGGATTCCAAAGTGTGAACTTCTGATGTAAGCAGTGACATGTGCAGACTTCACCAGAGGCCTGAGGTCATTCAGTGACAAATTGAGTTGGAAACCTCTCCCCATAATCGGAAGATTCGAGTCTGTGTCTTTAAGCTTTGAAACCAAAATGGTTACAACGATAATTAAACACAGTTAGATGATGGCTTACATTAATATACATAGAACATACTTACTAGGTAGCTACTAAACCCTTCCCCAAGATCGACTGAATTTGAAAATGTTCGTGGAATATCATAACTATCTTGAGGACCACAGTCTGTAACAGAAGGGGTTTCAAGATTGAGGTTACTAAAACAAACTCACCAGAAAGAATATAAAACACTAGCAATAGAAAATTTTAAAAAAAACAAAATAAATGGTTTGAACCACAACCTTTGAAATGGCTTCCCTATAAAAACGGAAGCCAATATCACTTTTTGTAGCCTTTGTTGCAGAATTACACAGAATTTTAAGAATTTAACGATTGAAATACTACACGTTTAAAAGTAACTGTTTGTCCATAACTGACAGTTGTCTAAAAGTGAATTTTGTAATACCAACCTAAGTTCATGTGCTAAAATTTTGCAATAATTGAAAATAAGAGTTTTAAAGTCACAAAGAAATGGCTTTGTTATGAATGCAATTGCACAGGATGTACTTAATGACACTGTTTTAATTCAGCCTTCACTCTCTTTCATTTTGAGGCTATATCATACTGACAGGCTTTTCAAAGCAGAAATGTACTCCAATACTGACCTGATATTTTTTGTAAAGAGTAGATACAACAGCAAGTTTTCATTTCGGAAAGGAAAATGTTAAAAAGGCTCGAGAGCGACCAGTGAGTCAGTGTAGACACTGTGTCACAGCATGGCATAATTCCAGTTTATAACAAGAACTGGCTATGTGGCACACTGTCCATCTGAGGAGGAGAAACAAAAATGAGGTACCTCCTCAAAGGGAGGAATCGACTGATGCACTCATGCATGCTTCCTTCTCTCTGGTTACAGTAGCATTCTTGTTTTAGCTGGAGGAGGTTACATCGTATGGGCTAATTAGAGAATGATGCTGCCAGTTAAAGTTAGCATATCCAATGTTCCCCAAAGACTGACAATATTTCAGAAATTGTGATTCATTTGCATAATATATTAAAAGCATTACTCCAACCTGGACCCACCACAAATGGAAAATTTTAACTTAACTTGCATTGAATTTGATGATTTAATAAACCACTGCAGGAAGATAAAAAGCTTGAAATGGGGAAAAATCGGAATACAATCTGACTGCTGCAACTTTCCAAGTAGAGTCAGCCATTTATATTGCACTGTGGCAATCACTTCACATCCAGGATCGCCAAACTCTGTCAACATTCGTACTTGACAAATAAGACTTCAGCCGCTGTCGTCAAAGCACAAATGATTTTTCAGATTGGACAAAAGCCAAGTTTCCTGTACCATACAACAAAATAGAGTCATAGTGGTGTACAGCAAGGAAACAGACCCTTCCATCTACCTTGTCCATGCTGACCAGTTATTCAAAATAAATCCAGTTCCATTTGCCAGCATTTGGCCCCTATCCCTTTAAACCCTTCCTATTTGTTTACTCATCCAGATGCCTTTTAAATGTTGTGTAATTGTACCAGCCTCCACCACTTCCTCTGGCAGCTCCATACATGCACCACCCTCTGCGTGAAAATGTTGCTCCTTGGGTCCCTTTTAAATCTTTCCCCCCTCTCACCTTATACCTATGCCCTCTAGATCTGGACTTCCCCACCCCAGGGAAAAGACCTTGTCCATTTACCCTATCGATGCCCCCCGTGATTTTATAACCCTCAGCCTCCGACACCCCAAGTAAAATAGCCCCAGCATATTCAGCCTCTCCCTATAGCTCAAACCCTCCAACCCTGACAATATCCTTGCATATCTTTTCTGAATCCTTTCAAGTTTCACAACATCCTTCTCAAAGCAGGGAGATCAGAACCTACACATTGTTGTAATATAATAAATTATTACATATTTCAGAGGAGGTGGGATAACATGAAAAAAAATTGCATTGTTAGCACTTCACATCACACATTATTCCAATCGGACAACAAATTAATGGCAGTATGTGAACACACACCTGGCTGGCTTAGCTCCAGAATACTGGTGGCAGAAGTATCTGAAACTTTAAACAGGTTAATGCCAACATTGTTAGTAGAACAAACTTAGAAACAAATCAATTTGAAAAAAGTATGATTGATTCATAAACATTGTTGCCTGAGGCACTATCCCACACATTAATCTCTAGAATTACACAATGGGACAATTTTTCTTTATTATGTGATACAATTGAGGCCATGACGTAGTTCCTTGTTCCAAAGACCTGACATTCACTCATAATGGCTGCATAATAGGCTCAGAGAAACATGTACTGAAGTTGCTAATGGACAAGCTCAGACAGGAGTTAGGCTTGTGGTAGAGGCGTGACTTATAGATTTCTCTTCAGAAACTTTGAAGAAATCGGTCCATGTTTAAAGCAATGCCATAACAGTCAACAGCATTTCTGAATCATGTCTGTCAACAGATGAACATCAACTTGCATTTTATACAGTAGAGTACATTTTAAACACTGAAAGCCAAGTCCCTTGGTTTTTAACATATGTAAATTATATATTATTCTGAAATAGGCTTACAATGGAAAAGGATGCTCTTCCCAGGAACTGAATTTTCTCCTTCAAAACTTGTCTCCACTCTAAATCTCAGTAAGAAGGCATTTGACAGCAAAGATTTCAGAGCGAATCTGAGCACTAGAATTCCTCGTATCATTAAATTTTATTCCTGAGTCATACTTCTGGACAAGTATGAGCTTGTCAACATTTTGGCTTTTATAAAAATCTTCATGACTTGTCCTTATTGTTACAACTTCAAGTTTCAGAAAAAGTACTTTCCCTCAACCCCACTTCCTTCAACTCTTCATCTAAAGGCATTGATCAAATATAATTGTGTGGACATCTAGTACCTCAAGCAGTTCTTGAAAGTTTATTACTGACTCAATAGCAAATGCTGTTTGACAAATCTAACACAGAGGGAATCACAGACTAACCTCTATCCTGCCCACACTGACATATTATTTTTGCAGGAAAGAGCATTGTGTAGCAGTCAGTACAGGCAGCTGCTTTACTTTTCCTTCCATTAACCCTGGAGTAGTGAGGCCAACCACACTATTCTTGCAATCCCAGCTGCAACCAGATACCTCGGTACAACCTGGCAATGCAACCCAAGTCCTTTTTGGTCTTTGTAGAATTCAGTGAATAAACAGAGAGATCAGAGAAAGTATATATTGAACCGACCTTTTCTTAGCCAATGGCCTTCAACAGTGCCAATGGTATTGCTTCGAAGAGTTTTGCCTGACGTGGGAACGCTGTAATTAGTATCAGCCTCTGAGGATGATCGAGGTACAAAATAGGTGTCCACAGGTGAACGGTCATGAGATAGAGAAGGTTTAGGTGGGCGAGGTGGAGGAACATCTGGTATAGGTTCTAACTTTGAGCAACTTTGACTCAGGGTCCCCTCCATAGAAGGCCGTGGAATCTGGTAAGTACCTCCAGGTGTTGGTGGAATATCGTAACAGACAGATAACTGTCTCATTTGAATTTCCAGACCAGATATCCTTGAGGGTGTATTAAATACACGTGAATCACCTTCAATGTCAGCAATCAGGTCTTGAGAATAACTCCTTGGCAGGTTGTAAAGGCTTGAATCTGTAGATGTGGAAGTATTTCTGGGTGGCGGAGAATCATAAAAGCTTTGCTGTGAAAAGAAGCCATTTATAGCCTGTTTAGATGCAGGGGGCGCTGGGGGTTTGTGTGAAGGTACATTGTCATTGCAGTCAGTTTCTGATGATGTGGACTTGGTCAAAGAATCTGCATGAAACCTGAAAAACAAACCAGAAAACCTCAAAAACTGTTCATTATGTTAGTTCATTATGTTCATAAGGTTAGAAAAGTAATGAGTCTAAAATCAAGCTACAATTAGCAGTCTTTGGTGATTACTGATTTGGTGGGGGAGGGGAGGTAATTTAGCAACCCCAACTTTTCTTCTGGATAATCTACAAGTTAGAATACCTGGTTGAATTTTTAAAAATTGTTAAAACAGGAAATGACACAGAAAACAAGTGTTCAGTGCTGATCTCACGTGCTTCAATTTAACCAATTATGAAAGAAAGGGTAGGGCTGCTACCAGCATACACATTAAATAATCACTTCAATCAGCAGACAGAAGAAAGTAAATTCATTGGAATGCATACATGCAGACAAGGAATTTTACAGTTCAACTTCCAATCAGATTTCAGTGCCTTGGTGAGAATTTTTCACTCAAATGTAAACCAATGAGTCTCCATAAACCCATTATCCAATACTCTATTATCTTACCTTGCATCAAGTCCTACTCATTATTAATCCTGTCCTCACCAATGTCTAGTGAACTCTACTGCCCCAGTGCCTCAAAATGTAAAATTCCCATCCTGATGTTCAAATGAAAAGCTCTTTTACTCAAGTAGATTACAGTCCTCAGTAAGTACAAACAGTACTTTAAGTACCAATTTCTGTAGAAGATCTATATATATCTACACAAGAGCTGCTGGACAGAAACAAATTATTTAAAACAAAGTTGGTAATGTTGGATGCGCGCAAGAATGAAATGAAAACTGATCATGAAAAGTCTGCTACTGTAATCAACTGCATTTCCATGATTTTCAGTGTGCAAATATTTTCCAGTTGATCGGAAAATGTACATCAATTTGTTTCAATCAATACAAGAGCCTCACTTGGAAAGATACAAACCAGTTAAAGGATGAAAGCTAGTATCTGGTTTCATTTTAACAATGGAAAAAATGGCTATTGTATCAAGTTAATTATAATACCAAGAGCAGAATAACATTTAGAATTTCCATAAACAATAAAGAGAGGCTTTGTTCATCAATGAAATTGACTGAACTTGGTTTTACAGTTAGTATTACAGACCAAAGCATTGCTACTTTGGTTTAGACACAGAACTGGTCCCTTAGATTTTCCTTGAAGCAATATGGCTGAGAAATGAAACAAATCCAACCCAGTGTGGAGAAACTTCCAGCTTCACTTTTGTGGCGAGGCTGCAACACGTGCTTCTGCATGGCATTTCTATGGAGGCAAAAATTGTCAATTCCCAGCATATCTTGTGGCCATGTCACAGGTTGTGCATCTTCTATTCAAGTTCCTTTCCAGGTGTAATCTGGCCACTTTAAAGGATATGAAGTTTGTCTGCATTGTAGAGACTGGCGAGACAAAAAAAAAAGACTATTGGGAGATCACACCAGGGAGAACTTGGGACAGAGTCAGTTGGTTAGTGCTCTCAAAGCAGAGGTTTGGTACTTAGAAGCAGAGAAAATGGCTGGAGGCAGCAGAGCAGTGGACTGGAAACGGCTAACAATAGTCAGGGCTCAAGAAAAATTCTGGAGTAGCTAAGAAGGTAGAGAAAGTTTGCTGGCTGTGTTCCAAACGCACGATCACTTCCATTTAGAACAAGGGCAGCAGATACATATTTTGCTATTCCTTCAGTGTTGCTGGGTCAAAATCCTGGATATCCCTCTCTAATAGCATTGTGAACGTACCTGCAGCACATGGACTACAGCAGTTGTTGTGGTTCTGTTCGCCGAGCTGGGAATTTGTTTTGCAGACATTTCGTCCCCTGTCTAGATGACATCCTCAGTGCTTGGGAGCCTCCTGTGAACTGCTTCTGTGATGTTTCCTCCGGCATTTATAGTGATTTGTATCTGCCGCTTCCGGTTGTCAGTTCCAGCTGTCCGCTGCAGTGGCCGGTATTTTGGGTCCAGGTCGATGAATCAGTGGTGATTCAATCAACAAACACATCGACCTGGACCCAATATACCAGCCACTGCAGCGGACAGCTGGGACTGACAACCGGAAGCGGCAGATTCAAATCACTACAAATGCCGGAGGAAACATCACAGAAGCGCTTCACAGGAGGGTCCCAAGCACTGAGGATGTCACCTCGACAAGGGATGAAACGTCTGCAACACAAATTCCCAGCTCGGCAAACAGAACCACAACTAGCACCCGAGGTACAAATCATCTCCCAAACTTTGAACTACAGTAGTTCAAGGCAGCACAGGCAATAAATGTTGGCCCAGCCAGCAACACTCATGTCCCATGAATAAAGATAAAAATTAGATTAGGGTTAAGCCCCAAGAGTCATTGATAGGTCAGTGCAGTTGATAAAGGGGTGAATGAAGCCCACTATCAGTAGTTAGGGCATTTGCAAAAATATTGAAACTTGATAAAGCCCAGGCAGTACCAGCTTGGTGAAACTAGCTGTCTGTGAAAGGACTGGCCTTGTATCTTCAATGTGGGAATGCAGCCTCAGGATTCCACAGCAACACAATGCTGGGAGAGGGAGAGTGGAGAGTGGAGAGTGGAGAGGGGAGAGGGGAGAGGGATTAAACAACCAGGATATGAGTATTGGCATTCCTTGTAAATGAGACAAAATAAGTTAGGAATAAATCAGACATCAGGTGACTTTTTCTCACATTAATTTGCTTAATTTTGTCTTTGTTAAATGTGCCTCTCAAAAATAGAGAAATCTTCTTCCATTACAAAATACATATCTTTAGCTGTTCTTCATTTGATTCTACACGAATAGAAATCTTTCAACATGTCAGTTTAAACAGGATTTGCCTGGCCCTTCAGTGTTCTACATTGGCTGCAGTCTGGGACAAAGTCCACAATATTGTGCAGCAATAATTTAAACACAGCAAGTTAGTTATTTTGACTGAATTTGCTGACACTAAAGAGTGAGAAGTTAACTTCCATATTTCATCATAACATGAGGGAATACTTATATACCTGTCAGATTGTGCAGCAGCATTTTCATTGAAAAACTAATAGTTGGAGACTCAGCCTATCAGACAGAATCTTTAGATATAAAACAGAAATTTCAGATTTGGACCTTATTTCATCTGAAGCACTAAATTTAATCTATTCTCTCCACAGATGCTGTGTCCTCCCAGCACCTTCTGCTTGGTTTCAGCAACTGCAGTATTTTCTGTTTACCCACATTTTCAAAGAGCTTGATCTCAACCCTCAGACTGAATTTTTCCGACAGTAATGTATAGAAAAATCTTAATGAGTCAAATCCCAGGGGACTGTCTTCCACTGTGGGTTAAGCAGAGCTTCACGATAGCACAGGGCATCAAATTTGTGACATGAGTACATCTCTAGTTAACCTAACATGCTGACAAAAGTCTACATACGACATACTGAATCATTCTAAAATGTATTGCTTGCTGTTTTCCAGATTTAAATTCTGAATAGAAAGTACAGTAGAGGAGCAAAGAAGAACTTCATTCGATTTATTCACAGCCTATCATCTGGTGGCCCTAAAAAGGCAGGCCAGGGTTTAGCACTGGAAATCTCTGCAGTTTTCTTCTAATGCACTGTTTTTGAAAGCATGTGATACAATCCCCCATGCTGTCAATGTAGTAAAAGGTGTTTTCAGTACAAAGTCTCAGAAAATCTCCACCGCCTTTACAGATTGTCCACCTTTGATTAAATTTTCACAGTTGTCTCCGCTGGAATTTCCATGCTGGCTTCCAAAGACAAGTACAAGTTGCCTTGTCATTAGATTGGTTCACCTCATCCTGTTCAATACGGTGCTGTATAGTTGTAACCAGTCTGAATGCAATATAGTAAATGCAGTTTGTAGTCCTGGTTTCTGGTACCAACTTCCTCTAAGAGGTTGGATTGTGATCTTGGATCTTATCCCTGGCCTTGATAAGCTGAGAAATCAACCACCATCAGTTGTAGGACTTTTGGGTTCCCAGTCACATCTGATCCATTGGCTGCAGCTTGGCCATGGTGTTACCTTTAAACTTGTACTGCTCAAAGTTGAATACCTCAAACATGTGTACCACATACCATCAAATCCAAAGCAGTGACTGTCAGCACCCATAAAACTCTATTCTTCACACAACTGCACATACTTTCCAGACAGGGTCATTGCATAATCATGAATAGGCCTTCTGAAGTTACAAAAGCAGTTTTCTCTTAAGCAGGACATAATTTTCAAATCCAGGTTGCAAACCCAGCACCTGGATGGTTTGTGGTTTCCAAACCTGCTCTGCAACCTGAAATGTACTTACCCTTCAGGGCTGAGTTTAGAATCCAGTTACTGGTACTCAATGTAACCAGACTGCCAGCAGCAATGATGGGACTTGCATTATCTTGCCTAAGAATGCAGGTGCCAAATTGGAGGGTCAGAAGTCTAATTGAAAGTGGCCATATGGCCCCCAGGAGATGTAACGCACATGACCTGGTACAACACTCCCTCAGATTCACTTTATAGAAAATGGTTCCACTTCTCTTTGTAAGTCAGTCAAACGGGTGTCTATTAATGTGCCTCAGACTGTGTTCATCAATTTACATATTGAAAATTTAGTCTTGTCCTGCCAGGCCCATTAAAAAGCCCTTTAGGTAGCTGAAAGGGTTACTAGTTGAGGTTTAGCAGGTCTGCCCTCATTTTCAAAGTGGAATATAGTCTGAAGGCATCTAGATCCAGACAGATGCCTTTCACTACCATGGTTTGCAAAACATACTCACATCTGCTCCAAATTCACCCCAACTAAAAGTACAACCTGCAGCCTCCGTTATAAAGGTTCGACAATCTTCCTTAGCTTAATTCCAAGTTGGCAGGGTAATCACTTTCTCCAATCAGAGTACCTTAAATGACACATCAACATAGGATACCCTCATTCAGTTTCCAAGTCATAGAACCAGCTGTTCCTAGGACTAATGCAATGAGACTATGGAACCTCTCACATTCACAGGTTTCACACTATTTTTGAAAGGTTTTCCTCTTTAGCACTGACAAGGTGTTGCAGGGCAGAAGTGGGTACTTCAGATGCTGGAGATTAGAAATCAAGAGTCAAGATTAGAGTGGTGCTGCAAAAGTACAGTAGGTCAGGCAGCAGAGGAGCAGGAAAGATCGACGTTTTGGGCAAAAGTCCTTCATCAGGAATGAGGTGTTGTAATAGAGCGTTTCAACAAGAAATGTCCTGCAGAAGACCAGGACAACCCTAATGTCAAACACAATAGGGTGCACTAGGTTAATACAATTTTTCAAATCAAAATTGATTCCTTTTTGGTATATCCTGGAGGGTTTCACAGAACGTATCCAGGCGGCCATTTTGAGAATGGGCATTGTGGTCTTCGTGCTCAAGACAACGCAGGGTATAAAAGTATTTTGTGATTTTGCACACAAGACTACCGGTCTTGTTAAGATGTCCTTCGGAACTTAACCTACAATGGCTTGCCTTTCTGTTCAGTTACCTTCGCTATCTTCCAAGAATCTATCTTAAGCCTTTGTTATTTTTAATTACACACTGCACCTGGCTATATCATGGTAAACACAATGTTAATTTTAGTTATGCTGACACCATCCAGCTCTACCTCACCATAACCTCATTTGACTCCTCCACTGTCAGTGAATCAGACTGTTTAATCCATGATCCAGTATCGGACAAGCAGGAAATTTCTCCAATTAAAAAAGAACAGGAAAACCATACGCATTGTCTTGGGAGCTACTCAATTCCCTACTTACTGGCTCCCTGACAACTGTGGGAGTTGCCCTTAAGATGTGCTTCTCACCATATATGTGGGCTACCGAGTTTCACTTCATCCATCTTAGCTTATCCTTTGCTGAAACTCTTTCAATTATCTCTCAGCTTCTGCTTAAAGCTGCGATAATCAAAACTCTATTGTCCATTAGATGCTGCTCCTTTTAGTTTTATAATATTGTCATTAAAAACTTTTTAAAGTCTTTTACAAAAGCAACTATATATAAAAGGAATATAAAAATACAAAAAGATAGAGGTAGTACAACAGTGTGATATCACAATACTCTTAATAATAAACTACCTACTATTCTACCAGAACAAATGTATCTACTTAACTTCAACTAAACTATGATCTAATTAAAAGTTAAATTAAGGTTAATTCAAATTAACTTAGAATAATGTGATGTAGTTTAATTTATTTCACTCACCACCCCTCCACAAAAGCTCCCATCCCTGGGACCACCAGTTATTGTACCCGTATTTCTTCCACGAGTCGCCCAAAATGACTACCACAGCTACATCACAGCCCCAATTAACATTGCCGATAAGTCTGTCACGTCTTATAAAACCGCTGTTTTTTTGATGCACCACATTTGTAAGATAGTCTTGGGGGAGATGCTCCATCACCAGCCTGCGCCATCCCAGAAGATCTGGAGTTTTTCTAACATCTAATTCATTAGAATGTTCTTCCTCGCACAGTGTGTAAGAATGCTACATAGTCTCTTCCCATGTTCCCCCAAAGAGGGCAAGTTTGGCAACCCCAGAAAAAATACTGGATCCACCTCGATTTCAATTCCCAGGATGTCCTTCAGCTCCTTTACTATGGCACTTCAGCATCTCCGGATCTTACAACATGACCAGTAGTAATGTTGGAGAATGCCTATACTGATGTTACATTTAGGACATCCTGGTGACACTCCCCTCTTGAACTGAGCTAGCCTCTCTGGCACCATATAAGCCCTGTGTAAAAGCTTCAATTGCATAGCCTGCACTTTGTTACATATCAAGATATTCTTTACATTTTCCCATATATCTCCCCGATGTTTCCAATGAAATATCCTCTCCTGGTACCCGATTCCAAGTCCCACAGAGCCTCTCCAAGTCTGCTAAAGTACGCCCTTTCTGTAAATAATAGAGTACTAACCGAAAGAGTGCCCGTGCACTGGGGCACTCTCTGCTCCATGTCTGACTTGTAAGGCTGAGCCAGGAGTGTGGTCCGCCTCTGTATATAATCCCTTACCTGAAAGTACTGGAACAGGTCCCCATTAGACAATCCATATTTCTGACTTAGTTGACTAACCAACATCAAGACCTCTCCCTCGAATAAATTTCCCAAACAAGAGATTCCCTTATTCTCTCATACCTTAAAGCCGGAGTCCATTGCCCCAGGTTTAAATCCTGGAGCTCCTGCCAACTGGGTAAATGGAGAGGTCCGAAACCAATTGCCCTTGTTATCCAAGGAGCAGGAGAATCGATGTTTCGGGCATGACATGGATTCTCCTGCTCCTTAGATGCTACCTGACCTGCTGCGCTTTTCCAGCAACACATTTTCAGCTCTGATCCTCAGCATCTGCAGTTCTCACTTTCTCCTGCCCTCATTATCCTCTAAGCTTTCACCGTATTCAAAATGCTTGGACTCTTACATTGCTTGGTCATGGATTTCATCTCATCCATGAACATTAGATTAACTAGAGGACATTTCGACCAAGCAGCTTCAACATCATGCCAAATCGACACCAAATTCCCCTGCACCCAGTCACCCACATATGCTAACAGGGTGCTTAATTGATATCTCTTCAAGTCCAGAAGGTCCAACCACCTCCACCTTTCCCTGCTGTTTCTCCCCCCACCCCCTCCCCGTTCTGAGGGAGCTGCAATTTAGTAAATGTAACTAGGAGGTGCCTGCGACACAAAGATGCTGCTCCTTTAACAAGGTTATGTTGTCCTTGGTTTTTGTTTCCCCCAGCGTGGTCTAGTTTGGATGTGTTTTAGGGCCAATTTGATTATAGATAACAGATACTGCCTCAGGCAAAAGGTATGTGAATTAAAACAAAAACACTCGTGCAATGAAAAGGGAGTGGCCAGTTCTCCCAGCTCAGCTCTTCTCTGGTCTGGTCTTAGCAAGCAGTCAGTTTTTTGAGGCTGCTGGTCAAAGAAGCAGCTCAAAGGAAGGTGTTCCATGCTAAATCTCCCTACCATCTCTCTCTTCTGTATGTCCCATTGTTTGATTTGACCTTTTTTGCTAAGGGATATTTATGTGCATTGTTGCTGGAATTTGGAACAGCATCATTAGGTTGGGATAATCTGTTGGGTTTTGGATAGGTTAAGTTATTCTATATTCTGTTCTCTCGTGGTTAGGCCAGCTGCATCTCCCCTGGAATATCGACGTAACACCTGCTTAAAACAACTAGCAAAGTTAGAGTCTGGCTACTTTCTTGAAGTGTTGAGGGGGTCTGGCTTGGACCATAACACCACATCCGTATTTCCAACAAGCCCTGTTTACCAGTCATCCCGTGGCCACTGACCTACATTAGCTCCCTATTAACAAACATCTTCATTTTTAAAAAATGCATTTTTCTTTTCAAATGCCTCTAACTCTGTCATTTCTACTATGATAGTCCTCAGAGACAACTGTACGCAATTAACTATGGGTTCTTGAGCAACCCCCATTTAATTCCTCTATCAATGGTGCCATGCCTTTGACTACTCAGCCCTAGGCTTTGGAATTCCTTCTCTAAACCAGTCCAGCTCTCTCTGATTCTTCAAGATGCTCCTTAAAATCTACCTTTTGACCATCTTCCCTGACATAGTGCATATATACATGGACATGAGTATTTATGCACCATTACATACAAAATAATACATTTTTTATATACAAGTGTACATGTCAACCATTTAAAATGACAGTGACTTTTTTCCCAGAAATCCTAACATTCAATGATAATTCAATCATGACTTATCCCAGAATATTCCTTTAATTGTATAAGTGTTTAGTTGACCTTTGCTTTTCATTGGATTCTGCTACATTTAAATGTTTTTCCAACAGCATACAAAATTATAATCCATTTACACAGCTATCCAACTTAATGAATAGTATAAGATGATTATATAAAACATTTTCTCAAGGGTCTACCTTGGGTAAGATTTGATCAAGTGCCATGCAACCCTACCCAGTATTCTGAATTAATCAGGTACAAGGCACACACCATCCATCTCCCACAAAATGGTTAATTTCACAAAATCCATCATAAAAATTAGCAGGAAGCAGACATATCAAGGTTAGAAATATCAAGCAGTGGCAAAAGTGCAGTTTGCAGAGTGGAAAGCCAAATTATTTCTGCCACACAGATCAATCCCGAAATGGTGGGAACAGCACACGAGTCTATGTTTTCACTACAGACCCAATTACAGTTCATTAAACTCACTGCTTGTGAATTGGATGCTTTTTGCTTTCAAAATCTTCCAGCAGGAGATACTCGTCCCCTTCTTCTGTGGCAAAGGATGATGTTCGGCTATTTCACAGAGGAAATGGTTGATTACAACATAACAAAGGTTCACCTAATTTCAGTGCTGATTGTAATAAAGAGCTCAAATAAACAGAAGGAAACATTAATTTGTGTATAAGTGCCATCTCTGATTGATGTTCAGCTGAGAACAAAGCAGTATGTTACAAAATTTAATGAATCTGCAACCTTTTAATTCTGTGTATCTGTTAGATTATAAATGACATCAAACAAATTGAAATTTATGAGTATAAAATATAACTAAAGCACAGAGAAATGATTGAATAACTTGTTCTTTTAATCTTCAGAGTTTAATGCCCAACATATTTTAGTAATTGTAAAATATCGGTTTTGTATCAAAAGCTGCCTTCATTATGGTTTCTTTCAAGGGTTATTGTCAAGGATAGAATCAAGCTTAAAGTTTTTCTGAAGAGTGATATAATACTGTCAAAATACGTTGACTTCCAGTGTATCTTCATTGTATATTTATGGCTACAATTGTAGCTTTGTAATTTGCTGCAAGTTTATAGAAGCTTATGCCAACTAGCATTAGCAACCTTGAAATCTCTCGCTGAGCTAAGGGATGGTCACGAAGAGCAAATGAAACGCAATGCAATGCCAACTTTATTCTTTTGTGGTAGACTGGCATTGCCAGCAAGCCTTACTTGGCATTTGTTGCACATCCCTAATTGCTAGTGAATTCATTGGTTTGCTGGAGCTTTGCAGAAGGCAGTTGAGACTCAACCACCTTGTTGAGATCAGGAGGGACGTGGGCCAAACCAGGCAAAGACTGCGAGATTGTCTGCGTTGAAGGGCAGTAATGAGCCAGATGGTTTGTTTTTAACTAAAAATGGTCATCATTATAAGACTAGCGTTCTAGATTTTATCAGCTGGAAATTTGAATGTATTGGATTTAAAGCCATATGTCTAGAGCATTGGTTTGAGCCTACAGATTACTCGTTCAGCTATATTACCATCACACAACTGTCTCCAAACCTTGTTTCTCTCTGAGCCTTATCTGCTAGGTTAAAATGGTAGAAGATGGCAATAATATTGATTATGGTGCAATAATGACCCATCTGCTATGATTTTATGAAAAACATTTATCAACCTACTGCAAATTAACTGAGACAGCCTCAACTAAAGTCCAAGCAGGTTTTGGAACACGACAAAATTCTCAATCTTCGCAATTTTAATCAGCGGCTATAGGAGAACTAGAAGGAAAACAAAACAGTTACGAGTTGGAGCTGTTTGAGTTTTGATCTAGAGGGAGTATACATTTGAGAATACTTGATGCAGATGGTAGATGCAAAATGTAGAACCATGTTCATGATTAACCTAAAGACAATATTACTTGGCACTAAATAAGCTAAAAAGATAGGTGTAGATGAAATTCAATACAAGGCACTTGTGCAGATGGTTTTCCTAGTATTGTTGGCTATGCAGAATGGTCATATATTGTTTGCAATCTCACAGATTTAGTTTACATGATCACTTATACAGCAGTTGTAACAGAAAGGCCATTTCGCCCATACGTTATGTTCTTTGCCAGAATAACAGAGTTATGTCCACACTCTTATTCCACTAGCCCACCTCTTCAAACTTATCATCAACCTCCTCACAGTTCACAATGCTACAAACCTGCAAATTCTAAACCTGTGCCAGGCTGTCTAATGATCAATTTGTATCAAATAAAGCAGCGATCCAAGTATCAACCTCCTGATCTTTCCCATTGCCCTGGAAATTTTCTTCAGTTACTTATCCTATCCCTTTTTAAAGTCCTGATTTTATCTGCCTCCCCCATACTCTCAGGTTGTGCATTTAAGACCCTAACAATTTGCTGCGACGATGCTTTCCCCCATGTTGCCCTTGATTTTTCACCAATGTTGAAGATTGTCCTCTGGTTATCACTCTTCTGCGAATTCAAACAATTTCTTACTATCTGCTCTGTCTAAACAGCTTAAGATTTTAAACATTTCTATTAAGTCTTCTCTCAACTTTCTCTTAGCAGAGAGCAAGCCCAGCTTCTCCAATTTATTCACAGTGAAACCCCTTATCTCTGGAATAATTCTCAACTTTTTTTAAAACAAACTTTCAAAAGCTTTCATTTCCTGCAATGTAATCACTCAGACTGGACACAACTCTAGATGAGGCCAAAGCTATGTTTCACCATAAAAATCCCATCATAATTTCTTTGCTTTGTCTTCCATTCCTCTATTTATAAAGCCCAACATCTCTTGAGCCTTTTTAATCCATGATTTCAACCTACCCTATCAATTGCAAGGATTTTGCACATACATCCCCTGTTCTGTTTTTGTGTCCTCTTCAGAATTGTCCCGTTTAGTTACATTGCCTTTCTTCAATCTTCCTACCAAAATACATCACTTCACAGCATTTAGTTTGTCATATGTCTGCTTATTCCACTAGCCCATCTCTTCAAACCTATCATAAACCTCCTCACAGTTCACAATGCTACAAACCTGCAAATTTTAAACCTGTGCCAGGCTGTCTAATGATCAACTTTACTAATAAAACAGTGATCCTATGTATCAACCTCTGGGCAACCCCACTGTATACCTTTCTCCTGTTTGAAAACAGGCACTAACCATTATGTTTCAACTACTTTGCCTTTTCTTGTACTAAGGTCATAAACTTTGCAATTCCCCAGTCCTCAGTTTTTACTCCTTGATCTCAAGTCAAATGGAAGATTATGGCCAGCGCACCTGTAATTTCCTTTACATCCTTGGATAAGTCTCATCTGTTCTGGTCCTGGTCCTGGTGACATACCAACTTGATGTACAGCCAATCTCATCTTTATTTTGTTTTAGTTTAACAAAATTACATCCTCTTTCACTAATTTTGGCAGCACCACCTTCCCTAATACGATCAGCAGATCATAAACCACAATCATGAAAATAAACAGTGGTCACCTGGTTCATCTCATCTCATTCAAGCAACCTCCCATTGTCTTCTGTCACAGTATCCAGATGGTTGTCATGGAGATGACTTTAGCTTTTTTTCAGAATTAAACAAGTTGCTTCGATAGCATTCGAATAAAATGAGTATTGCTGAAAATGAAACATGAAGCTTTATCTTGCAATCTTCAGGACAGTATCAAATGCCAAATCTCAAAGGAAACAACAATTTATATTATATGAGAAGAGAACGCTGATTTGATGGCAAGTGATTTGTCTGGTTTGAATTTGAACAACCAATAAGCATTTTTTCTATGCAGTATAAATAGTTGCCTCCTTTGAAATTTGGTATTCCTGCAGTTCTATCCTGATGAGTGCAAGCTGAAAATAGTCAAGTTCTAGACTACCAAGCAATTATTTGAAAAAAAAATGGTTTAACTTTCCTATTAAGATAATTGCAACAACATCGAGAGATGTGCAGGTTAGATGGATTAGCCATGAGAAATGCAGGGTCACAGGGATAGGATAGTGGAGTGTGATGCTCTTTGGAGAAATGGTGTGGACTCGATAGGCCGAATTGCCTGCTTCCACTCGTAAAGATTCTGTGAACTAGACAAAAACAAGTGTTTTAATCATTTAAGTATAACTGTTTTACTTGTGATGCGAGTGAGGCTGCAGAGTAGCCGCACCATGCGTAGGGTCCTGCCCGAAGCTCATCTGCTCTGTCTGTTTTTACTTTTGTTTTATCCTTCTTTCACTGTTTATTTTCTTAATGTATACATTCTGTGGGAGGGAGTTTGTGCGGCACTGAGGAGATTGGTGTGGAGGAGACCAAGCCCAGGTGAGGTGGAGTCGAGCCATCAGGTGGTGAGTGAGCCCAAAGCGGTGGTGAGATCAGGCTGCCCCAGATTGAGTTTGGCACAGACAGGAGGCGAAGCCCGGCATTCTGCTCGAAGGACCGTAATGCTGAACTGCTTGTTTCTTTAATTTTTCTAGTCCACTTTTAAGATCCTGTGTGAAAATACCTTTGTATCTAAGATGGTGCCATAAGTGGCCACTTTGTAAACTTGTCACTGTACTCATTTGAGAACGTGACAACAAAAATAAATATAAAGAAAAAGAATCAAAAAAGGAAGATAAATCGAGAAGAGGGAGGACAGAGAGGAAATGTTAGGTCCCAGATTAATAATGCAGATTAATTAAGAACTTGACAATAAACCTAATTCTACAGGCAAACTTCAGACTTTTGTATTGATTGTAGGAAGTCACAGTTTTAGACTACTTAGCTACTACTTTGACCTGGACCTTCAAAACCAATGCTGCAGTTATAAAAATTCAAGGTAGCGTGAAAGAGGCAATTGCAGACAGAAGATAATTGTTACTTATAGATTCAACAGTGTTCACTTTCCTTGTAGAAGTATTGTTCTGAATATTCTTGCATCTAGGTTTGTAGAAATACTACATCAGGCAGAAAACAACTAGTATTCTTTCTCAGAACTGGAAGTAAAGAGAGATTTTTAAGTGAACCATAGATTCCCAAAGGAATCAATGTTAAAGCCATGTTAATGCCTTTAGACAGGTTTCTGCAAAAAAGGAAAACTTCAGTCATTCCTGGCTGAAATAACTTACAAAATAAAATGCATCACAAACCTTCAAAGAAATACAATACATAATAAACAAAGTATTTAGAAAGAGTCTTATTGTGTTTCCAATGCAGTAAAGTGGCAACATTATTAATAATAATAGCTGCCATGACATAGCTGCATGCTTGGTTGCACCTGTGATGTCACATTATTTATTTACCACATTAAAGGCTAGACTACAAACCTGAGCTCATGTTTTATAGAAATCCATTGATTTCACACCAAAGTCTCGGTCATAAACTGCATTGTCTCCTGCAGGTTACTAAAGAGACTTGTGGTCTCTATGAAGACCCCATATGAAGCCTGCGAGAATCCCAAAGTTTAAAAGCCACACTCCAATTTTACACATTGTACAGGTAGTGTTCCACCTAGTGACGGCCTTAGCCACAAATGCAGCCTTAAAAAAAATACATTTGCTTAGATCACATTACTTTTAGAAATACCAGTCTCCATCTTGTGGCAGACAATAGTCCCTGTTGATAACAGCAGATGTCCCAAGATTACCTGCATTTGCCACTGGATGGAGCCTAGAACTTCAGTGCAAGTTCAGTACAGGAGCCAGGAGAATAGAGTGGTTGAAAAACAGGAGAGAAGTGTCAGAAGTAAAGATGGGAAGGGGAGGAGGAGGAGGGGAACTGAGAATGAAAGTAGAAAACTGGTGAAAGGTCATGTGCACATGAAAGCCACAAAAGAGAAAGTCCATGGACAACTAAGTGAAAATGTCAAAGTTAAACATATACTGTAAGCCTGGGACTCCAAAATAGGGATTAGGACCCCAAGTGGGTTGCAAGCTGGAATTATGGCTGTTATGGAGCTCTGAGCAAGTCATTAACAACCAAACTCCCACCTTAACAGGCCGTTGTTATGGGAAGCACTGCTCTAACTACTTCATCAACATTAAATCAACATTAATTATGAACTTAATGTATGTTCTCTTTTGAAGTTATAAAGTTTTTGGTGCTGTTAGATAAATACTGGGATGATGCAAATGTTCATTTAAAGAGACTCTAGACACCTTGCCATGTTCCTGAGGAATCCTTTGTATTTCAATTTGAAAGTGCTCAGAGCTGATTATACCAATGATGTGTGAAAAACAGAATTATTTCACTGAAAGTAGATAAAATACATATTAAAAATAATAAAAATGATATAAATATGCTGGTAAATTTAGAGAAAAAAAATCTCAAAATATTCAATTTTCACATTACATATTCTGTTACCGTATGTTTCAGTTGCTTCAGTATTTTTTATCAAGTGTTTATTTCACATTAACATGTTGGGTGAATGCATTTCCAAAACATCTTTTGAAACCTAACTTCTAAGCATTAAACAATGATTGTTGCAAATCATTCAGAATAGAACTGTTATTACAACTCAGAGGAATTCAGTGCAGGTACAATGCTCATGCATCCCCATCAACTCTTCTCTTGCCCAGTGGTCTGAACCAACTTTAAAATCCTTGTCACTATGTACAAATTCCCCATTACATCATTCCATCAGATCAAAGTAATAATCGCCAAACATTCACCAACCAATCTTTGGAGCTGATTAATGCTTGTCCCCTGCTTTATCTGCTAGTAAATAAAAAAATTAATCCTATTGTGGCCTGGTAGCTTTGTTTAGAGGTAATTCACTCAATTCTGAGTCAGAGGTCATGGTTTCAGCCCTGGTTCAGAATCTAAGCACTGCACATACCAGAGGCAACATTTCAGTGATAACAAGTGATGTCAAAATGTAATTTATTGCCTTCAAAATGCCTTGGGACATTCACAGAATGCAAAAACAGTAACATAAATGCTAGCTTTTCTTTAACTGCATAATTCTCCCGAAACAACCTAGCCTAGTTATTTCTCTCCCTACTTTCAAAAGTTAACTGGATGCCTTTTACGCACCTAAGCCTTGTAGTGATTTTGTAAGTGTTTTATTATGACATAGATTACAGACTGACAGGCCAATATCTCAGACAGTTATGCAACATCTCATCATGTGACATTTCAGTCTAAAGCTACCTGTTTTGCCTTCAGTCATACTGTGGAATGGAGTCAGTGTAGTTAGCTATGTAATGTGTTGCAAGATCAGAAAGCGCAGACTATAGACAGTATACATAAGTCAGTGATATCATAGCCGTATGGCAAATAAACTTCAAGTTAGTTGATTCATGAGATCTGATTCTGTGGTATACATTACATAGATCAACATTTTTAGTTAACTGCAAAAGGCATTTTTACCTTTATGTTTACCTTTCCGTTAAGAAGTGGATCTACCATATGGAGTTCTCCTCTCATAATAACTTTATTGATTAATCATATCTTGTATTATGTAGTCAGTTATCATTCCTTGATAAAGAGGCAGCTATTGTACTTTCTGCTGGGGTCACTGTAATTTCAGCAAGTTAATTGCTGTTTGTGTTCTTCTCAAAATCTTTTATTTATGGCAAATGCAAAACAACATTATTTTATACATAATCTTAGTCAATCACATGACAAACAATTGTGTTACACAAAATTACAATTACAAGTAGTTAAAAGTTTGTGTCAATGAAGGGGTGTCTAATTGTTGTTTTATTCTCCTTCAGCTGAAGACTGGCTGTTTGTTCTCATTTCCTAGTTCCCATCTCAATTCTTTCCATCTCCTTTCCAGGCTGTACCTGATTATATTTCATACTTCAAGTTATCTCTGCTGTTTATGATTTACTTCACTGTTGCCCATGTGACAGGAGTCTTGTCCTGCATTAATTTCAAGACACACAGCTGCAAAACGTGGCCGCGACATGGATCGGAAATTTGACAAATGGAGTGTTTTTTTCTGCAGCCCTCTGTCTTTCCCACTGCCACTTCCCTAAACCTGCCGCGGTTTATGTTCTTTTTAATTAATATTTTATTCATTACAATGACTCAACAGTGTCTTGACAGCATTCTCACATGTGTGCCCGAGGATAGTGAGTTTGGATCCATTTCCAGTTACCAATGGAGTTTAACAGATCTGTGCACTAGCACCAACCGCCTCCACCATATTTTCTCAGTGATGATTCTTAATGCCTTCCTTAATGATCTTCATTTCCAAAGCAGAAGTCACGTGGTTGGGAGGCTGAATTGGAGAAATCTTTAGGCAAAAACCCAAATCTCAAAAGGACATACATCACAATTTCTTCTGTTTGCCAAATTTAGCAGCTGATTCAGCATAAAGTAGTGTAAATTTGTTGTCCAATGCATGTGATAACTTTAGTTATACCCCAGGGCTAGAATTGAACCTGGGTCCCTGGCACTGTGAGGCAGCAGTGCTAGCCACTGAGCCACCATGCCGCCCAACTGGTAAGTCTCCACTTAACATTGTTTTGCTTAATGTTTAGTCAATATTCCTGATTAGCAAATGAGATTCATTTTAAAGTTATTTGCTGCTTGTCTGATAACAGGTATTGTGATTTCATTGACACCATTAATGGAGTGACCTCTGCTATCTCAACCTTCCAACTTGCAGCCTCTGCTGCTCTCTAACTTACCATCTCGCCGATCATCCAACTTCCAATTCACTGGCTCACAGTTTGCCTCGGATATGCATTCCCATTCCAGGTGGTAATGATGAATTTCCCCACTGTGAACAAGTACTTCTAGAGATGAGCAGTGGTAGGGCAAAAGGAGCTGCATTGCTGACCATGGTTTCCAATTTAAAGCATTTACTCACCAGGCTTCCAGTGCTTGTTCCCAGCTACATCATAGCTGTTCCTCAACAGCATCCTCCTAAATATAGATACTGATCATAGACGATCACAAGATCATAGGAAAATATATTTACTTAATCTTCATATGGGAAGATTCATGTAGGGCACACAATAGGTGGTGGGGTCAGGAAGACCAATAACTTTAAACTGACTTGAACACAGGTTTGTGTGCTCACCAGTCTAATCCAAGAGGACAATAATATTTAACAACAATACTTAAACAACAACTTGTGCTCTCACTGCTCATCTCCAGATTGTAGCTTACACCCTCATTTCTGAAAAGGCAAGTGGCTAGTGGGTGAATTGAATAAAAATCAATTATAATCACCCCAACTCAGCAACTTTGTACCCTCAGGATCTTAGCTTTCTCAACCCATATCTCTGGTTTCGGATCTGGTTCCGATCTGGACTGCAGATTCAGGGGATGAAAATGCAACAAAGGGAGTGGGGATGGGCAGGTTTGGTGAGACGGAGCTTCAAGGAATAGCAGAGGCTGCAGGTCAAATGGTAACCAGTGGGAGTGAGGGTTAGAGAAGGTGAGAGGCTGCAAACAGAAGGACAGCAAGAGAGTCAGCAGTGAGCAGGAAGTACTGTCAATTAGAAAAGAAAGTTTTTTTTATTTTGAAAACTATTTAATTTACAAATATAGTAATTTAGCAAAGCATTTCAAATTATAGGATATGATACTTTGATTGTTTTCTGAGGGATTGGTCCTATACAATCTAACCATATCTTGTATATTGATCTTAATGGGAAAATGTGACTCACTCAAAGTTATTTTGTTTAAAAAAACCAAGGTTTTCAGAAACACTTCTACAACATTAAGTCAGGATTTATTGTAATGTATCAGTTTACTCCAGGAAACCCGACCTCGAGCCCAAGAATCATTGCACAATTGGAATTGTAAACAGGTAGATAAGATAATTACTCTTGGTAACACTGTTGTTCAAGCTGTCCGTATTGATGGAGACATGCACAAAATAAAAATTACCAAAACAAATATAGCCTTCAGGTTTAGAACATCATTTAGGAAAAGAAGAGGATTAAGTCTACAGAGCAATAGTCCTGCTCACTCTGCTCTACGCATGCAAGTCTTGGACTGTGTAGTAGCAACATGTCAATAGACTTGGTCATTCACACTTGAGCTGTCTATGGAAGCTGAATATCATATGGTGAGTGCTCATCTGAGGTGGCATGCCAAACATCCACACCACATTGAGACAGTCACAAACTTGAGTTGGGCTGGTCGTACGATGACTGACATTTGCTTATTAAAGTAAATCTTCTCCAGAAAGTATGGGGTGCACATTCACAGTAGTTAGAGGAACTGCATGAACACAGGAGTCTTGATACTGACTTTGAATTCTGGGAGATATTAACCTAGAATCACTGCATCTGGCACCACCTAAATAACAATGGTGCAGCCTCCTTTGAAGGTAAACAGAGGCAAACAGGAGGTGAAAGGAGATAATATTTGGAACCAGCAACTTATCCAAAATTCAACCATTTTAGTATATTGTCCTAATCGGAGTAGAAACTCGTGCAGTAACCCACCAGAACCCTACCAAATACTGCAGAAGAATAAGATAACCTTCCCCTTGAAGGTAGACAAGATAAAGAAAAAAGATTCTATGCTCCAAAGAGTTTTGTTTTGTATGTGATAATTATTGTAGCTTTGGAAGGGATGTGGGCAACTAGTTGCATGCCTGACATCTAATTTGCTTTGTTTATTGACATTTAAAATTCTGACTGCATTAAGTCTTTTCATTCCTGCATAGATTTGGATTCCACCAAAAAACAGAAGAGTACTGTTGTGAACAAGTTTATAATCTGCAGCAGAAACAGAAAGAGCTGATGAAACTCAGCATGTCTGGCACGATCTGAGGAGAAAAACACACTTAACAATTTGAGTGCAGTGACTCCTCATCAGACCAGAATGCAGAGGGAAAGGTTGGTACTTAATGCTTATAACTAGAGGGTGGAGAGAAAGAACGAGCGAGAAATGGATTACAGTATATGGAGATGGTGCTGAATGAGAAATGGAAGGAAAGGTTAGGCAAACTAAGATTGCTGATAAGCTGATAGGGTGAGCAGGTAGTAGGATGCTAGTAGGTAGGAGGAGTATAAGTGGTTGAAAATGGGTTGGCTGTACTGGGAGGGTCTGGTACAGAACAGAATCTGGGGTGGGCATCAAACATGGAGGAAGGTATTCATGTTTTGAAGTTCTAAAACTCTATGTTGAAGCCTGAAGGCCGTAAGATACCGGGGCAGAAGATGAAGTGTTGTTCCTCCAGCTTACCTTGAGCCTCAAAGCAGTACTGCAGCAAGCCTGAGACTGAAATGTTGCCACAGGAACAGAAAGACGTGATAATGTGGTCGGCAACTGAAAACTCAGGGTTGTTTTTGTGGACTGAACATAGTTGTTCCACAAAGTGGTCATCTAAGTCTGCATTTAGTCTCCCCACCTTACAGCCTTTAAGACTCTATACTTCGTTCTTTCTTTCCTGGCACCAGTTGCATGTACTTTATTCACCCTGTCCCACCCCAGACCCCATCATCAGTATAAATACCACCCTTTTCCAGCTGCTTTCACTTCTGACAAAATTCTACCGGTCTCAAAATTTTAATTCTACTTTATCTCAACAGATGCTGCCAGACCTGCTGAGTTTTTCCAGCAGTTTCTGTTCTTGCTTCAGATTTCCGATATCCATGGTTCGGTTTTCTTGTATTGCTGGACGGGTAGATTTAAAGCTTTTTAAAAAGCCATGACAATGTGACTCCAGTAAATAGTTAGATAGTGATCTTTCCATTTTAAAAACGTTTAAAGTTTGATGAGGAATAAAGGATGAAAGATTGAATTAAGGAAATCAGGTAATCAACATGGAGCAAGAGACTTTTGCAAAGTGATCAAATGAGAGAGTAATAAATTCAAAGATGCAAACACTGAACAGAAGCAGACTAAGAATAGTTTCATCTCATCTAGTGACCATATAAATACCATCCTCATATTTTCAACACTGTCAGACTGGTCACTATCTCTCATAAGTTGGTCTAAATTCAATAACGGTGCACCAACCATAAAAACTAATTTTTTTCAGTATTTGTAGACAAAAATATTCAATATTTCTGAAAAGCTGCAAGGGTCAAGAATTAAAGTTAGAAACAAACAAGCCATTATATTTTGTTCAAAATGCAATATCTTGGACTCAATGAGTAGCTTACCAGTCTTTATGCCTCGGTCAGCTAAAAATTCAACACTGGTTCTCTAAAAATGAGCAGCCTTTTAGAAGATTTTTTAAAAATCGAAAACATTACAAATGAAAACAGTCAATAACCATAGAAAAAGTACAATTTCCATATCTATTTTGAAAGAAAAGCAATTTAGTTAAACAAATTAGGATGGTGGTTATAAACACTGAAACTCTTCCTGTGTACTCATCTTACCTGGCAGGTTCAGGCTTTTTGCTTTCACAGTTGGCTAACCATAGATAATCCTGTGGGTCTTCCTGACTAGATAATGATTCCAGATGTCGCACACTGATCGGCTGATAGGGGGGAGGTAGTGAGCCCATGGAAACTGCTGGCCGTACAGAAAGGGGTACCTCAGTATTGACATTACCGGAAGGATTGGTTGATTTAACAGCATCTATAATAATCAGACACAAAGAGTAGCTTTTCAATTTTGAGGTTAAATAAAAGATCTATTATATTAACATTTGAAATTAAAATAATTTGTCAGTCCACAATGTATTTGAAAATTAAAATTCATATTATGGCTCTGTGTTCAGCAACCATTACGTTCTTCTGAAAGTTTCAGAAAATTGTATCCTGTGAAAATTAAACCAGATACAGTGGAAATACTAATATGGCATAGCATTTCAATGCAATGGGTAGAACTATCTTATTGTATTCCACTAAAAAGTTCACACATTTTCCCTGGAGTTCAAATAGGTCAAAGACACCAGAGGAAGCTTTTGTTTCGTATCAAATATTTCCGTCCACGTGCTTTGACAACAGATTATCTGGCTGGAGAAAATGTAGGAAGTGTAGGAACTCAGCCAGTCTTCTGAACTGTCTTCTTGCAAACTTGAATCAGATACTGGACTAAATCACCATTTTTGGGAGGTCCCTTGCAGGGCACAACATAATACTTTAGAAGTATGGGCAGCACGGTGGCTCAGTGGTTTGTACTGCTGCCTCACAGCACCAGGATCCCAGGTTCAATTCCAGCCTCAGACAACTGTCTATGTGGAGTTTGCAAATTCTCCCTGTGTCTGTGAGGGTTTCCTTCGGGTGCTCCAGTTTTCTTCCCACAGTCCAAAGATGTGCAGGTCAGATGAATTGGCCAGGCTAAATTGCCCGTAGTGTTAGGTGCATTAGTCAGAGAGAAATGCGTCTGAGTGGGTTAATCTTCGGAGGATCGGTGTGGACTTGTTGGGCCGAAAGGCCTGTTTCCACACTGTAGGGAATCTAATGTAAGTTTAAGTTGATGCAACAGAGAAACTGCTTTATCACTCAGCACTTCTGGAAGATCCATTTGGAAAACAATACTTTGCATGTTAATACAGTTGATGGAGTAAACTTTTTGGTCTCCTAATCTCTCAATGCATCGCAACCCTTAACTGCACATCAAAATTACCTGTTTTGAATATCTTGAGCACAAATTTCTAAAAGCTACAAAACCACATCTGAACTAAAATAAGCATCATTCTTGCGCAGAAATAAACTACTGGTAAACTGCTTAGTGGTGAAAAAGTAAATACGGTAACTTTAATTCTTGACACTTTAACTAAGAAAATGCTTTATTGTGAGACTACCTCAAATAAACAAACTCTGATTATGACCCAAGACGATGTATTATACTCTCAACACCCGAAAACTTATTATTGAATTCAGTGGCCCGCTCTGTGCATGCTCATTCAAGATGTGGAATTGTCTGCACTGCATCATAAATCAAACAAACAAAAGAATAACAATATGAGAAATGAAACAGTTTATTTATAAACTGGGAGAATTGGATTAATCCAAAAACCCAGGAAATGAGTTAGAGTTAATGGCCTAAAAATTCTTGATGACATATTTTAATTATATGGTTTTTAAATTCCAAATAACGGATAAAAATTACATTTTAGTATATCGCCAAGATATATGCTCGTTGTATTCAGTCATAGCTCCATGAAATAATGATTGAAATAGATTTCTTGAGGGCTACTCTTTAATTTTCAGGGGCTGCCATTTAGATTTCATATGGTCCACAGTATTTCAGCTTCTCATGGAATTAGCAGGATGAAGTTCATGAACAGAACATAATTTTTTGGACCATGTATATAATAAGTTAGGCTTCAGTAAGATATCAAGGTATCATTACTCATGAGTTAGGTTGCCTGTTAACTCAAAAGATTCCCCTTATCAACTGAACACAAATCCCAGTTGTAAACTGTTAGTCATGACTCAGCTTTACCACAGGATCACAGGAAAATTAAAATCAGACAAGCCATATCTCTAATGGATGCTCTACTTGAAGATATTTTTGATTTTGAAAACTGCAGTGTTTCTTGTTTCTCAAATTGTTATGACTCCTGTTATGATCAGATAGAGGGGGTGAGGAAATGGGGAGATAAGCTCCTGTCTCCTCCCCTTTGCTTAGTCACTAAGATTTTACATTCCTTTTATCACACAGCAATACTACACTTCCATTAAAGTGTAGTTCATGAGTACAAATTTAAAAGATGCCAATTGCAAGATTTTCTTCAGTAAAAAAAAAAGGACTTCTATTATTTTCTGGGGGTTAGTAAATAATAATACATGACCAAATATAAACATTTATACTCATGCTTGTGTGTGTAGAAAGGAGAGAGTGCCCAGTACAGACAGGATGACAAAAGATATTATTGATAGTGAGAAGGATGATTTCAGACTTCTGATATTGATCAGTTGGCAAATTACATCTGCCATTGCTCTGTTCTATTTAATCATGATAAGTGTGAGGTGATGCATTTTGAGTGGTCTAATAAGGGAAGGATTTACACAATAAATACTCCAATAAATTGGAGTTCTGGGGAACAAAGACTTGGTGTACAAGTCCATAGATCCCTGAAGGTATTAGATATGTAGATAGGGTGGTGAAGGCAGCATACAGGATGCTTGCCTTCATTAGCTGGAGTGTGGAATATAGGAGCAGGGAAGTCTTATTGCAATTTTATACAGCATTGGTTAGGCCACAGATGGAAAACTCTGTGCAGCTCTGTTTGCAAAGGAGATTCACCAGGTTGTTTGGGATAAAAAGTTTCACTAAGACAGTGACAAATGCAGGAAATTGGGATTAGTGTAACTTTAGTGGTGGTTATGTCAGAGACTCAATAGGCTGAAGGATCTTTTCTGCTCTGTATGACTCAGAAGAATGACTAGGCTGGGTTTGTTTTCTCTGGAGCAGGGGAGGCTGAGGGGTGGATCCGATTAGGGTATAAAAAATTAGGAAACACACAGACTAGAGAGAAAAAGTGAGATTTCTTTTCCCCATGGCCTGCATGTACAAAACTAGATGACATAAGTTTAAGATGGGGGATAAGTGGTTTAAGAGGGGATCTGAGGAAAACTAATTTCACCGAGGGTGGTAGAAATTAGAAAGCTGCTGCTCGAGAGCGTGGTGGAGGCAGATACTCTTACAACAGTTAAGCAGCATTTGGATGAGCACTTAAAATGTCAGGGCATCGCAGGCTATGGATCAAACACAGGTAAATGGGATTAGTAGAGTTTGGTGTTTGTTGTTTGTTATTTGGTTAAGACATGGTGAGCCGTTTTTAATGCTGCAATGCAGTTGAGAGTCCTCGGGTATTAAAACATAAGAAATAGGAACAGGAGAAGACCATACAGGACTTCAAACCTTAGCCTTCATTCTTTGAAGATCATGGCTGATCTGCCTCAGATGTGATGATCTTTTGTGCCAGTACTTGAATTCATCTGCAGTGATAGAGCCTTCACAATTCTGGACTACAAAATTCCAGCCATTCAGACTGGAAATGCTACAGTTTGAGTACTTTAAATGGGTCAGTTTTTGTCCAAGGTGTACAGGAAGATTTCCTAACACAGAATGTAGATAGGCCAACAAGAGGCGAGGCACATTGAATTTGGTACTGGGTAATGAACCCAGCCAGGCATTAGATTTGGAGGTAATGATGATAGTGACCACAATTCTGTTAAGTTTCCTTTAGCAATGGAAAAGGATAGGCATGTACCGCAGGGACAGAGTTATAGCTGGGGAAAGGCAGTTATGATGTGATTGGCAAGGCTTAGGATGTACAGGATAGGGAAGGAAACTGCAGAGGATGGGCACAATTTAAATGTGGAGCAGCTACTGCATGTCCTTGCTAAGTATGTACCTGTTAGGCAGGGAACAAGTGGTCAAGTGAGGGAACTGTGGTATTACTAACAAACAAGGCTTATGTAAAGTTAAAATGTGAAGGCTCAGTTGGGGCGCTTGCGAGTTACAGCCAGGAAGGACCTAAACAGAGAGCTAAGAGGAGCCAGGAGGGGACAGGAGAAGTCGTTGGCAGATCGGATCAAGAAAAATCCTAAAGCTTTCTATAGGTTTGTCGGGAATAAAAGAATGAATGATGAGAGTAAGATTAGGGTCAATCAAAGATAGGAGTGGGAAGTTGTGCTTGGAGTTCAAGGAGATAGAAGAGGCACTAAATGAATATTTTTCATCAGTATTCACACTGGTAAAAGACAATGTTGTCGAGGAGAATACTGAGATACAGACTGTTAGACTAGATGGGATTGAGGTTCATAACGAGGAGGAGTTATCTATTTTCACACTTTCCAGAATTGCTCAGTCCCCTGGCTGGATGGGATTTATCCTACGATTCTCTGGGAAGCTAGGTAAGAAATTGCAGAGCCTTTGGCTTTGATCTTTATGTCATTATCTGCAGGCATAGTGCCAGAAGACTGGAGAATAGCAAATGTTATCCCCCTGTTCAAGAGGGGATTAGAGACAACTGTGGTAATTACAGACCAGTGAGCCTTACTTTGGTTCTGAGTAAAGTGTTGAAAAAGGATGAGAGAGAGGATTTATATTCATCTAGAAAGGAATAATTTGACTAGAGATAGTCAACATGGTTTTGTGAAGGGTAGGTCGTGCCTCACAAACCTTATGGAGTTCTTTGAGAAGGTGACCAAACAGATGAATGAGGGTATGCAGTTGATAAGGTTCCCCATGGTAGGCTATTGCAGAAAATATGGAGGCATGGGATTGAGGGTGATTTAGCGATTTGGATCAGAAATTGGCTGGTTGTAGGAAGATAGAAGGTGGTGGTTGATGGGAAATGTTCATTCTGGAGTTCAGTTACTAGTGGTATACTGCAAAGATCTGTGTTGGGATCACAGCTGTTTGCCATTTTGATAAATCACCTGGATGGAGGGCGTAGAAGGATTGGTGAGTAACTTTGCAGATGATACTAAGATTGGTGGAGTTGTTGGAGAAGGATGTTGCAGGTTACAGAGGGACAAAGATAAGCTGCAGAACTGGGCTGAGAGTTGGCAAATGAAGTTTAATGTGGAAAAGTGAGGTGATTCACTTTGTAAGGAGTTACAGGAATTCAGAGTACTGGGCTAATGCTAAGATTCTTGGTGGTGTGGATGAGCAGAGAGATCCCAGTGTTCATGTGCATAAAGCCCTGAAGATTGCCACCCAGGTTGATAGGAGAAAGTGAGGACTGCAGATGCTGGAGATCAGAGCTGAAAATGTGTTGCTGAAAAAGCACAGCAGGTCAGGCAGCATCCAAGGAGCAGGAGAATCAACGTTTCCTGAAGATTCCTGAAGAAGGGCTCATGCCCGAAATGTCGATTCTCCTGCTCCTTGGATGCTGCCTGACCTGCTGCGCTTTTCCATCAACATATTTTCAACCCAGGTTAATAGGGTCGTTAAGGTGTATGGTGTGTCGTAGCTTTTATCAGTAGAGGAATTGGAGTTTGAGCCATGAGATCATGTTGCATTCATACAAAACCATACCCTTCACTTTGTTGGTGCGGCCACTTTATCGGAAGGATGTAGAAGCATTGGAAAGGGTGCAGTGGAGATTTACCAGGATTTGCCTGGTATGGAGGGAAGGTCTTATGAGGAAAGGCTGAGGGACTTGAGGCTGTTAGAGAGAAGTTTGAGAGGTGATAATAGAGACATACAAAGTGACCAGAGAATTAGATAGGGTGGACAGTGAGAGCCTTTTTCATCGGATGGTGATGGCTATCATGAGGGGGACACAGTTTTAAAGTGAGGGCTGATACATATGGGACAGATGTCAGAGGTAGTCTCTTTACTCAGTAGTAGGAGGCATGGAATACCCTGCCTGCAACAGTGGTAGACTTGCCAACTGTATGGACATTTAAATGGTCATTGGATAAACATATGGATGATAATGAATACTGTAGGTTAGTTTGGCTTCAGATCTTGTCCAATGCAAATCATTTGCTCTTGTCCTCAGCTCTCCACCACTTTCACATGTATAACACACAGAAACACAACCTCTGCTCTATTCTCAGAGACCTGCTTCAATTAGGAACAGTTCAAACACTGCATTGAACAGTATTTTTGTTTGGAAGAGAGAAGAGAGAACTTTACTTGCTTTTCCTCACCCAAATTCCCAGATTTCTGAACTGCCTGCAAAAAGAGCAGGCTGAAAAAAAAATACAACAGCAACAATCTTTCAGTTTACCCTCTACTTCTTAACAGTTCATGCCTATGGTGACCTCCAAATACATGGGTATTTCTTGGAACCAAACAAACAATGTCAAAATCACAAAGCAATGATCCTCTTTCAAAACATTCCCCAGTCCACTTTGATCCGAAAGGGGCCAAAAAAAAAACACCCAGGTTTTTTCCCACCAGACCAGTCATCACAGGTGATATGGGAATGGATTTCTCAAAAAAAAAAGAGTTTCTTGACCTGCGATCAGAAGAAATTTAGATTACCTAAAATAAATATTCAGCTGAATTTTACTTGCTGTTGGGAAATCATTCAAGAAAATCAACCTTTCAGGCCAAATCCCCACACGCTTTCCATGACACATTCAGAACAAACATTAAAAGATTCCTATATCATGACCCTGATTCTGAACATCTAGACATGGTTGTACTTGGAAGGCTGTGACAAGGAAACTGAGTAATGTCTTTAAGACTAACTATACCCTTCACTTTGTTGTGCACAACTCATTCTTTGAATGGCTGTACATACGTTGTAACCTAAAGGGGTGATCCAGGTGGGAACTTTCAGCTTACCGAGAGGCCACACAGCTTAGAGAAAATATTGCTTCAGACCATCGAGGGGTATTTTCAGGAACTACCAGCATGTTATGCACTTGCTGAAGTTTATTATCCTTTTTATATTGAGGCTCCAATAGACAAAATCAATCGTATCCAGTGGGGTGACTTTAGGGTCACTCAAATGGTCTTACAGTTTTAATCTAGCCAGAATTGTGAGCATACTGGAATGAGTTTTGTCCTTCCTCCATCAGTGGTGACATTAACGGGTTAACCCCTATCTTGTCTAAACACACCATCAGAACATAAACTGGCTCTAAGACCTGCCTGACAGAATTAATTTCACTGCCCCCATTACTAGATATGGAGTAGGTGGCAGCAAGAAAGCTTCATATGAACATGGGTTCAATCCAAATACTGGGTACAAAATCAAAGTATACTTTGAGAACCAGATTTTGTTTCCAACAACAAGTGAATCCACTCAATCATTTTTACATCAATACTACTTTGTCTGTTATTCTTTTGTGTTATTTGAAATACTGCAAGCCTGACTAATTGTTTGTGTCTGAATTATATACAGAAGAATCATAATGCCAAACCATGTTATGAATACCAAGTCATTTTGTTTGCTAATTCATACCTTGTGTGGGAAAATCCCTTACTTTATAAACTCCACCTACACATAATTTATACATCGAGAGAAAAAAATAGTTCCTTCAACTTCTCTGGCAAATTTGTGGAGGACTGATGATTCACTATGTCAAAATATATCAAATAATATTTTGTCTGCTGTAATGTCAGACCAGTTATACCATTCAAATTTGAGATCACAGATAAACCAAATGGGAGACACAATAACAGCTAGAGTTGCTGCAAACATTCAGTCTTTATACACTAAATCATCTTTATTGAAAAGTTAAAATAAGTTCAATTAATATTTTGTGGCCAACATTTAAGGAAATTATTTTCGAAATGTCAACATGAGTTTTGATGCATTTGCAAAAACCTTAAACAATTCAAAGCAGAGATCAACCTTATCACTTTTATTTTGCATACAGTTAACTAGCAGAGTACTTGGATGAAATACATCATCATAAATTGTTACTATTTCCATTAAAAATAATTCTTTTGCATAGTAGAAATGCTAAATTCTACAAGAACAAGAACATGCCTCATGATTATCTATAGAGAACGAGGAACTAATTGTTTTAGAACACAGCAATACAACACAGGAAACAGCCCGTCGGCCCATAATAGTGAGCCAAACATTTTGCCAAATTAAACTAATTTCTTCTACCTTCCCTCGGTCCATATCTCTCTATTCCTCACGTATTCACTTTCTTATCTAAATGTCCCTTAAACGTCCCTAATATATCTGCCTCCACCACCACACCAGATTCCTACCACTCTAAAAAGAAAACGTGCCCCTCACATCATCTTTTAACTTTCCCCTGCTCACCTTAAATGAATATCCGCTAGTATTAGACATTTCAATTCTAGGAAAAAGATTCTGACCGTCAACCCTATCTATGCACCTCAATTTTAAAGACTGCTATCAAATTTGCCCTCAGCCTCCACTGTTCCAGAGAAAACAACCAGAGTTTTGAGATTATTTTTATACCTCATGTCCTCTAATCCAGGCAGCATCTTGGTAAACCTCTTCTGCACCCTCTCCAAATCCTTGACATCCTTCATCCAATGTGGCGACCAGAACTGAATGCAATACTCTCAGACGACCTAATAAAAGTTTCATAAACTGCAACCTGCCTCCTGACTCTTGTACTCCATTCCCCTATCAATAAAGGCAAGCATGCCATATGCCTTCTTTACCACCCTACCTACTTTTGTGACCACTTTCAGGGAGCTATGGACTTCATAGGTTATTATAGAATCCCTACAGTGTGGAAACAGGCCACCTGGCCTGGAAAGTCCACGTCGACCCTCTGAAGAGTTACCCATCCAGACCTGTTCCCATACCCTATTACTCTACATTTAACCCTGACACCAGAGACCCAGGTTCAATTTCAGCCTCGGGCGACTGTGTGGAGTTTGCACATTCTCCCAGTGTCTGCGTGGGTTTCCTCTAGGTGCTCCGGTTTCCTCCCACACAATCCAAAGATGTACAGGTTAGGCGAGTTGGCCATGCTAAAACTGCCCATAGTGTTAGCTGCATTAGTCCGAGGCAAATGGGTCTGGGTGGGTTACGCTTCGGAGGGTCGGTGTGGACTTGTTGGGCCAAAGGGCCTGTTTCCACATTGTGGGGAATCTAATCTAACCTAAAAATCTCATCAATGCCCTAATCCACACATCCCTTAACACTCTGGGAAATTTAGCATGGCCAATTCACCTAAGCTGCACATCTTGGATTGTGGGAGGAACTCCAAGATCCCTCTGTACATCGGTGCCGTTATGGTCCTGCCCTTAACTGTATATATTCCATTAAAATTTTTATCTCCCAAAGTGCAGCACCTCACACACAGCCAGATTAAACCCCACCTGCCATTTCTTCACCAATTTTAACAACTGATCCATATCCAGGTGTATCCTTGACAATCTTCTATATTATCCACAACTCCACCGATCTTTGTGTTATCCGCAAACTTACAACAAACCCCATCTACACTTTCATCCACGTCCTTTATGAACACTATAAACAGCACAGGTCCAAGTACAGATCCCAGCAGGACAGCACTTGTCATCGACCTCCAGACAGCAAAACATCGTTCCACCACTATCCTCTGCCTTCTATAGGTAAGAGTGATAGTGTTGGTCGGTTAGCTCAGCCGGTTAGAGTGTGGTACTAATAACGCCAAGGTCGTGGGTTCAATCCCCACACTGACCATGTGAGCCGCTCGTGTTGTTGCCCCTTCCACCTATCACATCTCCATCGCCCCTCCCCCAAGTCCCTCCTCCCTACCTTTTATCTTAGCCTGCTGGACACACTTTCCTCATTCCTGATGAAGGGCTTATGCCCGAAACGTCGAATTTCCTGTTCCTTGGATGCTGCCTGACCTGCTGTGCTTTTCCAGCAACACATTTTCAGCTCTGATCTCCAGCATCTGCAGACCTCACTTTCTCCTTCTATGGGTAAGCCAATTCTGAATCCAAGTGGCCAAGTCACCGTGGATCCCATACATCTTGGTCTTCTGGATGGGTCTACCTTGTGGAACCTTGTCGAAAGCCTTACTAAAATCCATGTAGACAACATCCTCTGTTCAAACTTAGTCACCTTCGTCATTTCACCAAAACATTTAAATCAAGTTAGTAAGACATGACCTGTCGCACACAAAGCTGTGCTGACTGTCCCCAATTAGGCCATGCTTTTCCAAATGCGTGTAAACCCTTTTCCTAAGAATTCTCTCCAACAGCTTCCCAACCACCACCATGAGACTCACTGGTCTACGGTTTCCTGGATTATCCCTATTTCCTTTGTTGAACAGAGGAACAACATTAGCAGCTTGCCAGACCTCCAGGACCTCTCCAATGGCTCGTGAGGATAGTCAAGGCCCTAGCAATCTCCTCTCTTGCCTCTCTCAATAACCTTGGTTATATACTATCAAACCCTGAGGACTTATACACCTTAAATGTCCTTAAACAGACCCAACACCACTTCTTTCTTGATCTCCAAATGTCCTAGCACATTAGCATGCTCAACCATAAATCTTATTAATTTCCATATCCTGCTCCAGGGTGAATACTGACACAAAGTACTCATCTAGGATCCTGCCCACATCCTCTGCCACCAAGCACAAGTCCCATCCTTTACCTTTGAGTGGTCTGACTGTCTCCCTAGTTATCCACTTGTTTTTAAATGTATGAATAGAACACCTTGGGATTCTCTTTAACCTACTTGCCAAGGTCATTTCATGGCCCTGTGTTAGAGTTCTTTCCTGCTTTCGTTATATTCCTCACTGGCCCTGTATGATTTTAGCTTCGTGAACTGTAAATATACTTTTTACCTTCTGATTAAATTTACAACCTCCCTCATTGTCCAATGGTTCCTTCCCTTGCCACCCTTATCCTTCCTCCTTACTGGTAGCTGCTGGTTCTGAACTCTGATCAGTAGGCTTTTAAACAACTCCCACATGTCAACTGTGGACTTGCCCAATAACAGCTCCTCCCAATTAATAGTGCTGAGCTCTTGCCTAATACTGATGTAATTTGCCTTCCCCCAATTTAGTATCTTTCTGCAAGGTCCTGACTTATTCCTTACTCATAGCCATCTTACAACTTAAATGATCACTGTTTCCAAAATGCTCTCCCACTGAAAGGTGAGTCACCTGGCCAGGGTCATTAGTGAAACAAGGTTCAACTTGGCCTCTCCTCTAGTTGGACTATCCAACATACTGTTTCAAGAAAAGCATCTTTATTGCAAGATAAGTTATGTGAAACTTGTGCAAAAATACAGCCCGGAGTGCCACATACATTGTTGTGTTGCAGTCATGCACCGAGTAAAAACCTGTCAATTGATTGTGATGTACATTTGGGGAGATCAAAACCGTGTTTATTTTGGATAACTTTAACAGATAGGATTTTCTGAAAAGGGAATTCTAGCTTCCAGTAATTGATCAAGACTCAAGCCACTTGAGAAATAAACAACAGCAAAAGAAGTCAAATCAGGAATTAATTATGAGGTTGAGTAGGACCTGCGTGTTTCTGTATCCAAACAGTTTAGACTTAGTTTAGCACAACTGGTTTGGAGGGAACATTTTTTCCAAACAGATTTCAGTTGAAATTGTGCGCACACTGGCTAAAGTCTTTTTTTAAAAATTTACAAAAAAGCAACAGAAGGTCTCTCTTAACACAGTAGAATTTCTAATATAGCTAAGCTAAAAGAGAGAGAAAGCTTATAAATACAAGACTCCAGAGTTAAAGTATATTACAACCAGCAGAATTCTGATCGGAGGTCCCAATGCTCAAGATGCTAGCAATGCCTGGTTTGAACTGGGAGTCTACAATCTTGGAACCATTGTCCAAGATTTGTCAGCAAACAGTGCTGGAAGCAGGGGATCCATGAAATTTCAGTCCTTCTACAAATCTTGGAACAGTACACAGACGACATGGTTAGTCTTCAGTTCGTCTGACTTGAGTTTTTGGGAGTGGTAAGGCAAATGGTGTAGTAGGAAAGAGGGTTTAACAAGTTTAATTTGGAATATAAATTACTTTGCTTTCTGTATCTTTAAAATCTTCAGTGTAACTGATGATCTGAACAGAGTGCAGTTATTAGTAGTTACACAGTTTTGTGCAGTAAAATTATTTTAAAATTGTATACATCGCAGCAACTAATACTTGGATTTTCAGATTAAAAATGCATATTGATAGTCTGATCAGACTATGATCAGAGTACAGACTGTCAGTCACATGGAGATCGGTAACGAAAAATAAAACCTGTCAAGCTCTCACATTCAGAATCTCTTGGATGGGGATTTCAAACTTAAAAGGAGGCATAAGATACAACGCAATGGTTACAAGTAAAAATCCAGACGCTTAAACAACTTTAATGCTGAATTAGGTTAAAAAAAATCTACCAAATTAATGCTGATGGGAGGAAGAAAAACAAAATAAATTATGTGAAACCAAAATGGATGTCACTACAGCCAAAAAGCATAAAGCTCCAGTGAATGATGAACTGGAAGGGTGCTGATTTTATAGGAGGTATTTAAGTTTAAATAAAACTGCAGACTGACATTCACTGGCTAAAAGGCACTAGTGACAAGAAGACGACAGACTCAATTCATTTAATAGCTGGAGGTGAGTTGAAGAGGACAACCTTTTCAGAAAAATTCAGAACGCATCTCCGGTTAAATTCACATCATCCCAGATCCACCGTTAAGAATTCAGGCTTGAGGCAGAAACCAGTTGAGCCTATTGATAAGAACAAACTGGAAAAACACAGCCAAAAGATGTAAATTTTAGGTCAACAGAGAACACACTGGGGGTCTTCACACTTTGAAGTACATAAGGAATGGGTTATGAAAGATATGTTCACAATATCACATTCTATAGACACTGTTACAGTGCATGAAGCCACTAGTAGATGGACAAAGACACTAACTACCCAGTGACTACTTTTCAATGAAGTCAAAAGAACAGAAGGAGGGTAGGTTCAGTGGATAAAATAATCCACCCCACAGAGGGGAAGACATGCATGATCTGGAGATCATAAGAAAGAATCACAGAACCCCTACAATATGCAAGCAGGCTACTCAGCCTATTGGGTCCACAGTGACCCTCCGAAGAACATCCACTCAGACCAAAGCCCTACCCTTTCCCTGTGACCCAACATTTCTCATGGGCTAATCCACCTAGCTTGCACATCCCTTGAAACTACGGGCAGTCTAACATGGCCAATCCATCTAACCTGCACATTTATGGAATGTGGAAAAAAACTGGAGCCACTGGATGAAACCCATGCAGACTCTGGGAGAACATGCAATCTCCAGTTATCAGAGGGTGGAACTGAATCCTGGTCCTTTGCGTTGTGAGGCAACAGTGCTGACCACTGAATCACCATGTCACTCTAAAAGAACCATAAGTTCATAAACAGAAGGAATGTCTCAAATATGGATTGAATTATGGAGCTTGTGGAAAGCCAAAGAATTGGGTAATGAAGTGCAGAACAAGGTGTCGCTGTCAGGGTGAAGGAACAACAAGGAGGCAAAAAACCAAATCATCTACACCCTGTTCATTTTCAAATTCATTCATGCATGTTACTGGCTAAGCCAGTATTTATTGTCCATCCCCCAGTTAGCCTTGAAGGTGGGTGTGAGCTGCCTTCTGGAACTATATTGTAGTCCATTTGGTTTAGATAGACCAATAATTATGAGAGGAAATTCTAGGATTTTGATCCAGCATCAATAAGTGGTGAGAGATTTCCAAATTAGGATGGTGAACGGATTAGAGGGGAATTTGCAGATGACACCAGAACTCAGAATGCCAGAAGATCTTTTCTGAAGATTTGCAAGAAAATGGGTACCCAAGGAAGGGTTTTCTAAAACAAAGCAAAGCAAAGTCATGTCAATGGTATTTCAGTCAACACTTACAAAAAACCAAATCAGTGGGTCACACAAAGGAAACAACATTAATTATTTCAGTCAAAATAGCTCAAAGGGGAGACCGCTAAACTGAAGATACCCAGTTCAATCCTAGGTTTCTGATGACATGGGTTCAAACCCCATTATTGCAGATGGTGAAATGTGAATACAATAGAAAATCTAGATTTTAGCCTAATGGCAACCATATTATCATGGCCAAGTGTTTTAAAAACCCATATGGTTCACTAATGCCCTTTAGGGAAGAATATCTGCCATCCTTACATGGTCTGGCTTATGTAGGACCTCAGATGCACACATATGACAGCAATGTTGTTAACTCTCAATTGCCCTCTGGCAATTAGGGATGAGAATGAATGATGGCCGGTCAGTGCTGCCCACATCCTCTGAACAAATAACAAAAATAAGTATGTTCTAGATCACAAAAAAAAGGATGTTCTGCTGTCCTAGGGTTGAGTAATTGCAAAGAGCTGCAACTTGTTTCAGTTAGCCAGGAGATAGAAGATTGAGATGTAATGATCTCTCAGTGAATATAACACTACCTAAATGGAGTAACACGAGAGCTGAGATCACAGAGTTACAAATACACTCTCAGCGAGTGATTCAGGGATCGTCTGATACGATACACTAAAATACAGCTAGCAACACAGCAAAAACAAAGATTGGTGGAGAAAGAGCTGGGGGAATTCAGCAGGCCTGGCAGCATCTGTGAGGAGAAAACAATTAATGCTTCGAGTCCGGTGACCTTTCATCAGTTCCAATGCTACCAGACCTGCTGAATTTCTCCACCTGTTTCAGCTTTGGTTTCAGATCTCCAGCATCCACAATTGTTGGTTTTATTTTTACAATCTGGCGATCCTGTTTTCTCAGTGATGGCATTTCACTATCAGATGATGTTTGGCTCACTTGATCTAGAATGATCATAACTAAAATGATGAGGGAAATCTTAAGAATACGCAAGGTGGCCATATGGAAATGGAAAATATAGCTTAGTGTCAATTCAGCTAAGTAATGGATAGGGAAAGACATTGCATGTAGACATCATTCTTTCAATGTTGGCCAGAGGTACACAAATACAAAGCAGAAGGAAGATGATGATAACTACTGAAGTACCATGCAGATTACTGTGGGAACCAGATTTATTTGAACACAATTAAAAGGATGATATTTCATTATTGCAAGCTACCACGCAACGCTCCTTTTTATTTGAAAATTGAATGTTTTGAAAGTTACATCAATGATCTCAACAGCACAAGGATACCCTCCACAGAGGATAGCCTCCATTGTGGTGAGGTACTACCATCTTGCTAAATGGGACAGCCTTAAAAAAACTCAAACCTGGGAACTCACAAGGCATTGTCAGCTATCAATAGCAGCAGAAGTGTATTCACGCACACCCTGTAACATCAAAGCCCAGGTATACCTGACACACAAAGAGGAGAAATGCAACCCAGCTAATTACTGTCCCCAGTGTACTCTCCATCAAAGTGATAAAAGGTGTCATCAACAGTTGGCAGCAAGCATCACTTGCATGGGAATAATCTGCTCATTGATGTTCAGTTTGTATTTTAGTAGGGTACTCAGTTCCTGACCTAATTCCAGCCTTGGAGCTGAACTCTACAGGAGAGGCGTGAATAACTGCCTTTGACATTCAACAGAATATGACATTAAGGAGCTCTTGGAAAACCAGAGTCAATGGGAAACAAAGAAAATAAACAATCCGCTAACGATGTTTCCTTCTCCAGGATGTCACTGTAGGTGTTCCTCGGGCTCAACCATCTGCAGCTGTTTTATTGATGATCTTCCATTCATTATAAGGTCAGAAGTTAGAATGTTTGCTGATGATTGCACAATGTTCAGCGGCATTCACGAGCATCCGTTTACAGCAAGACCTGTAAAATAACTCCACAGAGGGTGGTATCCAGTCACCAAGTCACTCTTTATTTACACAAGAATGGTCCTTGAGCCTATAGTACTGCCTCTTACAAAGTCAGGCACCAGGCTGTCAGTATCTGACACACACACGTTTTTTTTTAAAACTCAACAGCAGTAATGAATACACTGACTGTGGTCCAGGCAGTTCAGAGGTCATTCACCCTCCTTAACACAAAATGGATAGTCCTTTTATCGCTGATCCAGCTCTCTCAGAAACAACTCTCAGTGAACAGAACCTCTGACTCCTCTTTTTTTTTTGCAGTTTTTTTTTGTTATTTTTTCCTTCCCCCACACTACCTCCTAGCAGTGCTTATTTTTTCCCAGCACCCTTGTCATGTGTGTGCAGGCGTCGGACACAGTGAAGAGCAGCAAGTGTGTAAATCTTTATTTATATTCCACCACCAGAAAGAAAGGAAACACCCAAGTGGCCAGTGACAAGCAGTGCTCTTCTCATCAAAGGGCAGTGCTGCATGATCAAAAACTGAAGGGGAGGGCAGGGATTACATCAAAATAGAGTTAGAGGGGGAAATAAAACATTCCACTCCCTGCGGTGCCCACCTCTCACTCACCCTTTTAATTTTTTTCTTTTTCTTATTTTCTTTCACACTATCGCCTAACTCCGGTAGTGTTCATTTTTCCCCAGCTCCCATACCATGTGTGTGCAAGTGCAGGACACAGTGAAGAACAACAGGGGTACAAGTTTTTATTCAATTTCCACCACCAGGAAGAAAGGAAACATCCGAATGGCCAGTGACAAGCCGCGCCCTTCACATCAAATAGCAATACTGCGTGATCAAAAAAAGGTAAAGGGGAAAGGCAGGGATTAAATCAAAATAGAGTAGGAGGAAAATAAAACACTCCACTTCCTGCAGTGCCCACCTCTCACTCGCCCTTTTCTTTTTTTTAAAAATCAAAGGGCAATGCTGTGTGATCAAACAGTGAAGGGGTGGGCAGGGATTAAATCAAAATAGAGTTGGAGGGGGAAGATAATGCATCTACTCCCTGAACAACTCCAGGGTGTTGGTGGAGATCACATGCTCCTTCTGCAAGGACACCCGGGCTCTAACGTAACCGCGGAAGAGAGACAGGCAGTCGGCCTTCACGACCCCCTCCATGGCCCGCTGCTGGACCTGTTTATGGCCAGTTTGGCCAGGCCCAGGAGCAGACCCACAAGGAGGTCTTCAGACCTGCCGTCCCCCCTCCGTACCGGGTGCCCGAAGATCAGGAATGTGGGACTGAAGTGCAGCCAAAAGGAGAGGAGGAGGCTTTTAAGAAAATCAAAAAGGGACACCCAGCCTTTTCTTATTTTATTCAACAAATTACAAAAACAATTTACAACAAACAGTTACATTTACATCTGCAACCCAACCTTTTCTTTTTTATTATTAACACTCCTGTTCTTTTTTTTTCTAACCCCCCCACTACCGCCTAACTGCGGTAGTGCTTATTTTTTCCCCAGTACCCATGGTGTGTGTGCGCGCAGGTGTGAGACGCAGTGAGAGACACAAAGTGCATAAATCTTTATTTAATTTCCACCACCAGGAAGAAAGGAAACACCCGAGTGGCCTGTGACAAGCAGTGCCCTTCATATCAAAGGGCAATGCTGTGTGATCAAACAGTGAAAGGGAGGGCAGGGAACTCACTCTTTTCATCTGTCAGTCAGGACTCCCTGATTGAACCAGATTAACAGCCCTAATTAGGAAACTCATTCTATTAAATCCAGCTGGCTAACCTTCTTACAATCACTACAAACTGGATAACATCCAGGTGCCAATTAACATTTGCATTACAGAAGTGTCAGGTAATGACCATTTCCAACTAAACCCATTTAACCATTTTCCCTTGATGTTGAATGGTATGAACATCATTGAATCCACCACTATCACCATTTACCATCGACTAGAAAGTGAACTAGTTAAGCTATAAACTCACCTCCCCAAAGCCTGTCCACTATCTACAATGCCCAAGTTAGGACATGATGGCATACTTTCCACTTGCCCACTTGGATGCAGCTCCAATAACACTCAAGGTGCTTGATGTCACCCAGGATAAAGTAGCCCAGTTGACTGGCACTCCATCCACAATCTTCAACATTTACTTTCTTTACCACTGATGCAGTGGTGGCAGTGTACGCAATAACATTCACTGCTATGACACTTCAACAGCACCTTCCAAATCTGTAATCTCTACTGCCTAGAAGGACAAAGGTAGTATGTGCATGGGATCACCACCACTTGCAAAGACCCCTTTAAGACACTTGCTACTCTGACTTGGAACTACATCACCATTCATTCACTATTGCTGGGCGAAGATCCTGTAGGTGTTCTTATAGCCCAAGGTTTGGAGTTGTTTTAGACAGCAGCTCACCACCACCATCTCCAGGAGAAACCCTACTGTAGGAGAATTCTGGGATGAGCAAGAACGCTGGTTAGCTAGTGACATGAAGGAATAACTCAAAATGTAGGAGTCATGCTTTCTGAGCAAAGGATTTGTGAAAGAATAATGTGTGGCAGTGGAACTCAAATTATCTCCATGGAATTTAAGGGATCCACTGAATAGTATTGATGTAAAATCATAACTGCAACATTACATTTCTCAAGGAAACATGGATTTATAGAAGGAAGCTTAAGATAATCCAATGAACTCTCACGAAATGCCATAAGACAAAAGAAGACCCTTTGATTTATGATTACTCAATCTACATCTTTCAATTGTTGAAAATGTGTTGCTGGTTAAAGCACAGCAGGTCAGGCAGCATCCAAGGAATAGGAAATTCGACGTTTCGGGCATAAGCCCTTCATCAGGAATGAGGAGAGGGTGCCAGGCAGGCTAAGATAAAAGGTAGGGAGGAGGGACTTGGGGGAGGGGCGATGGAGATGTGATAGGTGGAAGGAGGTCAAGGTGAGGGTGATAGGCCGGAGTGGGGTGGGGGCGGAGAGGTTAGGAAGAAGATTGCAGGTTAGGAGGGCAGTGCTGAGTTGAGGGAACCGACTGAGACACGGTGGGGGGAGGGGAAATGAGGAAACTGGAGAAATCTGAGTTCATCCCTTGTGGTTGGAGGGTTCCCAGGCGGAAGATGAGGCGCTCTTCCTCCAACCGTCTTTCAATGCTGATATGTAATTACCTGTAGAATTATTGAATGGAAGAAACTATAAACCAACTTTACCACGTAAGACACTCCCTTCAAGCGACCATTCGGAAATAAGGCAACAACTGCACAGGTAGGTGGTGGTCCAAATTTCAATAAGCATGTTAAATCCTCACCTAAGCTGTTCAATGCCCAAACCATAGAAGTACAGAGTCCAGTCACAAAAATCTAGAGCTGCAACCTAGCACAAGTTGTTGATGAAGCTACAACTCCAAGACCATATGTCAATGAATCCAAAACCAGTACCAATGAGATAGAACAAAGTTCATATTCAACTTACATCTGAGCTGGAATAGCAGAAACGATTATTTAAAAAAAATTCACCAACTTCACTAATCAGTGAGACAATATCAAGATGCCATGCAGCACTAATGTCACTAACAAGTAACTCCTTAGGATAATCAAACATGACCGTATAACACGATGAGCAACTCAACCCTACCTGTGCAATCTAGCAACTGGCCCACAAGAGCAACAAGTGTCAAATCCACTAAAATCTACAGGCAATAATATTTTTAGGGAAAAAAAAAGCTACTTAAGGAGTTCAATTAATAAAATTTGATAGTTAATTTGTTCAGCTTTAGAAAGAAGTCAATGATAATATTCTAATTTTAGAAACTAATATTTCAAGAGCTAGGAACTAATTGTTTATGTGAATCTATATTCCAGACTGTCACACTACACACGTCAAGTGCCAATATATTAATCCATCCTACAGGGAGAGTGGCAAGAAATTTATTTAATGAAGCTCTGACATTTTGGGTTTCAGGTGTGATTGTTAAACTTCTGGTTTCATGAAATTAGAAACACTGTCGATTCGTAATAATTAGTGTCCCCTACATTTAGAACTGATTATTCAACTCAGTTCTCACATTTGCACACCTCTGACATACACTACAGTATTCTGTAAAACCAGCAAAATAGTTCAGAACAAAAGGGTCAGTTTTACCCCTGTGGGACAGCAAAGAAACTTCTGGGCGTAAACATTAAGTGAAAGGATTCAAACGTTAGCATTATCAGCAATACATTATTCAAACTCAGTTTACTTCTAATTTTCTCCCTCCCTTCAATCAACTGCAAAGCTAAGTCTCTTTCATTCCAAATACCATGTACTCAACAGGAAGAGATATAGCTGATAACAATATAAAATATTTGTCCTAAAATGACAATTCACTTTTTACAAATTTATTCTACAGATACACATACTGGACAAACGAGTGGCAACAAGAAGAGGGACAGCTAATACAGGATTGAAGATGTTATATCTAAATGCACGCAGTGTAAGGAATAAGATAAATAAGCTTATGGCGAGATTGAAATTGGCAGGTATGATGTGGTGGGCATTGTAGAGATGTGGTTGCAAGGGGATCAGGACTGAGAGCTGAAAAATCAAGGATATACATCCTATCGAAAAGAAAGGGAGGTGGGTAGAGGGGATGGGGTTGTCTTATTAATAAGAAATAAAATTAAATCAATAGTATGAAATAAAATAGGGTTAGATGATGTAGAATCTGTGTGGGTAGAATTGAGGAACTGCAAAAAAAGTTTTTAAAAATCTATAGTTGGAGTTATGTACAGACCTTCAAAGTCAGGAGTCGGGGCACCAGATCCACCAGGAGATAGAAAAGATGTGTAGGAAAGGCAAAGTTACAGTGATCACGGGGAATTGCATTATGCAGGCAGACTGGAAAAATCAGTTTGGTAGTGGATTGCAAGAAAGGAATTTGTGGAATGTATACACGATGGCTTTTTTGGAGCAGCTTGTGGTGGAAACCACTAGGGAACAGACAATACTAGATTTAGTTTTGTGCAATGAGGCAGACTTGATAAGGGAGCTTAAGTTAAGGAAACCTTAGGAGGCATTGCTCGTAATATGATTAAATTTACTCTGGAATTTGACAGGGACAAGATTTAATCAGCGGTCAGTGTTATAGTTGAATAAAAGGCCACGACAGAAGCATGAGAGAGGAGCTGGGTAGAATGGACTGGGAGAGGAGCCTAGTAGGAAAGACAGTGGGACAGCAATTACAGGGGTTACTGGGAGTAATTCAAGAGACAACAATTCATCCCAAGGAAAAGGCAGCATGGTACAGGGAGGATGAGGCAACCATTACTGACTAGGAAAGTCAGGGATTGCATAAACGCAAAAGAGAAAGCATATATAATGTGGCAGAGGGCAGCAGGTAACCAGAGAAATGGGAAGCTTACAAAGACCAGAGGGCAACAACAAAGAGAGGAGGGAGAAGATTAAATGAGGATAACCTAGCCAATAATATAAGGGGAGACTAAGAGTTTCTTTTCTAGAAAAACAGAATGGCCTGAAGGTGGATAAATCACCTGGAACAGGTGGACTACATCCCACAATTCTAAGGGACGTAGCTGAAGAGCTAGTGGAGGCGTTAGTGGTGATCTTTCAGGAACCGCTAGAATCAGGGTCGGTCATAGAGGACTGGAAAATTGCAAACGTGACATCCTTGTTTAAAAAGGGAGTAAGGCAAAAGAGAAAAAATTACAGACTAATTAGTCTAAGCTCAATTGTGGGTAAAATCCTGGAATCCATTGTGAAGAATGAGATTTCTGAATACTTGCATGTATATGGTAAAATGGGGCAAAGTCAGCCTGGTTTCATATGAGGAAGTAACGAGCAGGTTAGATCAAGGAAAGCCAATGGATGTTATCTACCTGGACTTCAAGATGGCCTTTGAAAAGGTTCCACACAGGAAGCTACTGAAAAAAATAAAGGGCCCATTGTGTTACAGATCAGGTGCTCACATAGATAGAAGCTTGGCTGTCTGGCAGAAAAAGAATTGGGGATAAAAGTGTCCTTCAAGATGGCAGCCAGTGACAAGTAATGTTCTGCAAGGCTCAATGTTGGGACCACAACTTTATACCTTATACATTAATGATTAGATGAAGGAACTGAGGGCATTCTGGCTAGTTTTGCAAATGATACAAAGATAGGTCGAGGGACAGGTAGTATTGAGGCAGCAGGGAGGCTGTAGAATGATTTGGAAAGATTAGGAGAGTGGGCAAGTAAGTGGCAGATGGAGTACAACATGGGGAAGTGCGAGGTCATGCACTTTGGTGGGAAGAATGAAGACATGGAATCTTTTCTAAATGTGGAGAAAATTGCAAAGAAACATGGGAGTTCTAGTCAGGGATTCTCTCAAGGTAAACTTGCAGGTTGAGTCAGTAGTTAGGAAGTAGTTAGTAGTTAGAAATGCAATAATGGCATTTATTTTGAGGGAACTTGAATATAAAAGCAGGGATGTGCTTCTGAGGCTCTACAAGGTTCAGGTCTGATCACATTTGGAGTGTTGTGTGCAGTTTTGGACCCCATTTCTCAGGAAGAATGTACTTGCCCTGGAAGTTTAAGAGGAGGTTCAAGAGAATGGTCCCAGGAACGAAAAGCATAAACTTATGAAGAGTGTTTGAGGACTTTGGGTTTATACTCAATGGAGTTTAGAAGGATGAGAGGGGATCTAAGTGAAACATACAGAATATGGAATGGCCTGGACAGAATAGACGCTGGGAAAATGTTTCCATTGGTAGGAGAAACTACGACTTGAGGACTCAGCCTTAGAGTAAAGGGAACACCTTTCAGCATGGAGATAAGGAGAAACATCTTCAACCAGAGGGTGGTGAATCTATGGAATTCATTGCCACAGAAGGCTGTGGAGGCGAGGTCATTGAGCATATTTAAGACTGAAATAGACAGCTTCTCGAATATCAAGGGAATCAAGGGTTACAGGAGAATGGGGTTAAGAAACTTATCAGCCATGATTGAATGCCAGAGCGGATTCGATGGACTGAATGTTCTAATTTCTGCCCCCAAGTCTTATGGTCTTATATATCGCCTCATCTTCCGCCTCGGAACACTTCAACCCCAGGGCATCAATGTGGACTTCAACAGTTTCCTCATTTCCCCTTCCCCCACCTCACCCTAGTTCCAAACTTCCAGCTCAGCACTGTCCCCATGACTTCTCCTACCTGCCTATCTTCTTTTCCACTTATCCACTCCATCCTCCCCCCGCCCCTGACCTATCACCTTCATCCCCTCCCCCACTCACCTATTGTACTCTATGCTACTTTCTCCCCACCCCCACCCTTCTCTAGCTTATCTCTCCACGCTTCAGCCTCTCTGCCTTTATTCCTGATGAAGGGCTTTTGCCCGAAACGTCGATTTCGCTGCTCCTTGGATGCTGCCTGAACTGCTGTGCTCTTCCAGCACCACTAATCCAGAATGATATATTTATAGGCATACACTATACTAACATCAACAACCAAGGTTCATTGATTCAATTAATATCAACACTTTGTTAAAAGCCACAAATTTTGGGGTGAGTCTTGTCTGTAATTCTTCATTTAAAATTGTGTTTTATGCTAACATGTGTTTCATGGGTAAAAACATTTCTTCATTAATTAGCTCAAATTATCAGTCTGTGTTCAGGCTCAACATTAAGATCAGCCTTTTGACTGTGATGAGCATCAGGGTGATTGGTCAAAGAAGCAATAGTGACATGAAAGCAATGATTTGAAACATTGAATGGCTAGTATCTGGAATGTACTGCCTAAGAGCGTGGTGGAGGCCGATTTAGTTCAGAAGGAAGAAAACTGAATAATCATTTGAACAGGAAACCTTTATGGGACTACATGGAAAAAGGTAGAGGGAATGGTACTTCCAGAATTGCTCATTCATGGAGCCAGTGCAGATATGGCATAAATGTTTTTTTGCTGTGCTGTAAATATTTCTATGACTATGTAATCTGTGTTGACACTTAGTACAATTCTTGGGGGCTACTGTTGTAGTGATTGGAACGAGATCAGCCAGGTTGTCCTCAGAATAGGAGTTCCTTGATTGAGGCTGTTAATCTGATCCAATCAGGGAGCCGTGGTTGACAGATAAAAGCAGCATGGTCACACACAACATGGGTGCTGGGGAAAAAAAAAATGAACAGAAGTGCATGATGTGTTCTGCTTGCTCAGAGGTGGCTCTTGAGGGAGAAGAGAAAATAAAAACAAAATGCATGGTCAAAGAACTGTTTACTCAGATCCTGCTTGAATGGAGTTGGATTAGTTTCAAGTATTCTCCATGTGTCAATAAAAGGTGATTTGGGGAGGAAACACTGGCCTCTGGAGTTTTTCCAACTGTACTGTTGGATACACCACCTTGGAAAAGCTGTTAAACCAAAACTCCGTTGCTTATTCAGACAGTGCAGGGATCAACTGCATGAAGTAAAAAGAAAAAGCTAATTCTCCCATTGCCCCTCATCAGCACCACTAGAAATAGATCAACCATAATTTATCTTAGTTAATGTTTGCAAGCCCCTGCTGTACATAAGTTGGCTTCCAAGCTATTCACCTGATGACAAACACTCATTTCAAAAATAATCAGTTGTTTACATAATGCACTGGGATATCCTGTGGGCCAGAGAGATGAATAAATATCTGGTAAGCAAATAACTTAATCAAACATTAGGAAAGCACACTTGATAATCTGAAGGTTCATGGTAAGTTCTAATGCTGTAACCATGGTTTTGGTTGTGTAGTGTACAAATGTTTGCAATGACCTCATTCCAAAGACGTCCTGATCAACAGCCATTTCCTTGTTCTTCCTACACAAAATGTTTTCACTGCATGACTATGTTAAATTGTTTTCACTTTTTCTGGCATACTATGATAGCTCTGGGCATGTAAGCAAATGTCATACTTTTAATGAACAATAATTGTGAGGTGTCTTATGGCTTCAACTACAGTCTATATTCCAAGCACCACACATTGAATCACAATTTTTATGAATAGAAGTACACTAATCAATCATACTAATTCCATTAATTTTATCAAGCTGCGAAAATTAAAAGATAGATGTATCAAGTTCGTAAGGTTCTGTCAATGCAAATTTTAAGTTGAAAATACACTTGTGATCCAATCTGCATGATCGACAAGAAAAGACTGTCCACCTAGTCACCCATTTAACTTGCTTCCATTAAATAAGAGACTGACTTTCCTCACTTGCAGAAAAGTTGATTAACTTTGAAATCAATGTACAGTCAGATATCAAAGTTCAGCAGAGAGAATATTGTCTCCCAAAATTTATTTCAGCATGATTCATTACATCTGCTCACTTTGTGGACTCACAAATTTCATCAGTAGGCAACAGCTGTAAAAATAACGACCCCTTTCTGAGAAGTTATGACTGTGGTTTGTGAGGGACAGATATTCAGAACACATGGAATGGATTAAAAATCTTACCTAAAACTTTCATATCTCTAACTTGATTTGTTGCTTACATTTAAAATAGACATATTTTTAAAATTTTGAGAGTTCTTGATTAACAACTTAACCAGATTTTGTTTTGAGTTCTCTACATCTGAACATATATATTTTCATTAAAAGCCAATAAAGTCACAAAACAAAAATGGCCTTGGAGTGAAGTATTGCAAGGATGGTGATGCTTGTGATGCTCTACGACAAGGGACAGGAGATCAGAAACTGGAAAGGGTTAAGTGGGACTGCACTTTTAAGCATCTGTGTTTCAATTTGTTCTCAATAGGTTTTCAATACATCCGCTTGATACTAATGGACAGAACATTACCACAATCTAGAGATAAATTAACTCTAGTAATTTCCCTATCAAATAGAAACAAATAACTTTTGGCTACAGAAAACGTACCTAAAGGCAAACACACAGCTCTCCCTCGACACACAGGGAACAACTTGCATGAAACGAGTGTCTGCTCAGTCGCCAGTTTCAGTAAAATAAGTGCAATGAACAGACCTCTGTCTTCACTTTCTTGGAGAGGTTAAAGAATTGGTAAAGAAGGATTCATAAAAAGTCTATTCCAAAACTTCATAAGTAAAGATTTTTGAATTGCTATCAATCCATGCATAACAAGCACCCTCGAACAAGGAAGCAACAGTGGCAAGATAATTTGCTTCTCTGATGCTGACTGTGGAATAAATGCTGGCCCGGATATCATGGGTAAATCTCCACTCTTTAAATAGTGGCATCTTTTATATCTATCCAACAGTACAGATGTTGCCTCCGTTTTACATCTCATCCAAAAGGTAGATAATAATTTTAATATACTCTATATGTAGACCTTTGTTGGATGAACTTGTGAAAAGGCTGCATAAGCAGCATGTGTGTGGAAGCAAAACCAAACATTTCAACACTTTCAGGAATGTATTGTGAAACACAGGGGTGTTTCAAAATTCCATATTTTGTTACAGACTGAAATTTATACCTTGAGGGAAGACATGTGTGAGTAAATACAGACCAAGGTCATTACATTAGCTTCTCACACTGGTGTTAGTAATGTCCTGGAAAAATCAATATAAAATGCAAATTTAATAGACGATTTAATACAGGTAGCTGAATCTAATTCCAAACAATGCTAAATCAATTTAGAGGTATTGAAGTGATTTCTAACACAAATGGACACTGGTTAAAGAAAATTACCATTGTAATTTCTTTCCAAAGCCAATTGCTTTTCTCATCCTGGATGCCCTTTAGTACAAGCAGAGACATTTCCATTATTAAGATACTCCATTACACCTCTTACACTAAGTTTCACAAAAAAAACCCTCAAAGGAACCTTGAATTTAATTACTGTTGTTAAAACATTCAGTGGTCTCTTTCTGATAATTGATAAAACAGTATTACTATCAGAGATATGCTTCTTCTGAAAAAGAATTAAACAAACTTGGATTTATATAACCAAAAGAGAAAATGCTGGAAAATCTCAGCTAAAGAGCTTTGACAAAGGGTCAGTTAGACTCGAAACGTCAGCTCTTTTCTCTCCTTACAGATGCTGCCAGACCTGCTGAGATTTTCCAGCATTTTCTCTTTTGGTTTCAGATTCCAGCATCCGCAGTAATTTGCTTTTATTTTGGATTTATATAACAGCTTTCACACACTTGGGACATTACAATGCCCTTCATCTAGGTGATAGATCACAGGATCCCTGTCAAGACTGCTTTGGAATGATGTCTAGAAACAACACAGACATTTATGAGGATTTCCACTGAAGAGGAGGTGAAGCAGGGCCAGAACGGGGCAGTGGTATGGAGGTGGAACAGATAAACTAAATTGTTGCTCACTTCAGGTTCAAAAGGGACAGCAAGGTTGCAAACCTCAGAAACCTGCCAGTGAAAGAGACAGTCAATGGAGATGGTATTAGGACAATGGTTTCAGTCTTCCCAATATGCAATAAAGAGCATTTCTTCTCATCCATTATCAGATGTAGGACAAACAGTCTGATAATTTAGAAGCAGTGCAGGAGCTGAGTGGACTGAGGGGGGTACAATTCTCACCTGACAGATATCATCTCCAATAGTGAAGGATCCTCCTTAAATTTTGCAATGCAGTGTTCTCCTTCATTTTGTGCACAAATCATTAGCGGGCCTTGAATGCCATGGTCTTCAAACTCAAATTCAACTACTGTGCCAAAGTTGCAATAGGACACAAGGTCACATGGTCATGGAATTTTCAGAATACCTTCATTTTAGTTAAGAGGCAAACTATGTGAAATAAGGTGAACGTATGCTGTCAAAACCAATGCTTGCTGGAAATAGACAAAGATAAAGCACTTACCCTCATCAGTAGGATTGAACCCACAGATATCACAGATGCAGCGAACCCACTTATTCATTTCTTCTTCAGTGTCTGCTACCAGGTAGAAGACACGGTCAATTGTTCGGATATCAAAAATATAACTGTTCTCAAGATCCTTCTTATTAAAGGTTAGCCCAGCATCCACTTGTTCACAAAGATTCAAGTCAATGACACGGATTGGTTTCTTTGCATGATCATTTTTGTAGTATTCCAACACATCGGGATCGCCAGTCAGACGGCCGCTTCGAAGCACAAACCAACGCTTCTTCCATGCCTGAAACAAACCAAGAAAAATATATTATTGAAGTGTCAAAGCCATTAAAATTCTCAAATTTACTGTGTAGTACTTTGATGAAACCAACCTGTGTTTAAATGTTAAAAGGGAGAGTGGAAAGGAGGAGACACGATTACAGACATTACATCGGTAAATGTTTCTAGGGTCGTCGAATTACTCAATGTAGAATTTTTATCCCACCCCAACATGCCCACAGTAAGAGTGCAGGGGAAGAAGTCCTATTAGAATATACCTTAGTCATGCTCTAATAGTTCAACGTTACAATTACGTAGCTCTTTGTAGCTACAAAACATCAACCAGCCTCAGCAAAGTGCAAAAAATAAATCTTTTTATCAGGTGATTCCATCTCATTGGAGGTGGTTTCAGGCCAATCTAGATCCAACACATCCTGCTCGGAATAATTTGTTTACATTTTGACAGTTGTGACAAATGTCACCACAGCAGCTGAGACAACCCACAACATTCTGAACGTAAAGTTCTAAAGGAAAAAATCAATTTGTCCTATCAGCCAAATGTTAATAAATTCTTCTAAAAGGTTCTAGGATTCATATTCACACTTTTGCCAAAGACTAACCAGTTATTCACCAGGCTATAAAATTTACCCGTCCACCAGAATTTCAGTGAAAGCTGCCCATTATATTGTTTATAGCTAAACACAGACTTAACAAGAAGGGCCAAAACAAAAAGGATACAGCAAAGGGGTGTATGGAGAGAGGTGGTTACAAGATGGCTGTGTCCTTGGGAAAGGGGACAGTGAAGGAGTATACAAGGAGGTTGTGGACAGAGAAGGAGCTGCATGATGGGTGCAGGAAGGAACAAAGTGGCACAAAGATCTGTGTAGGGATAATGAGGCTGAGAGAGGAGTTCGAAAGAGAAGATGGCTGCAACAAGATTGTTCAACTTTTTCCCAGCAATGGTCACCACACCCCATACAACAATAGCCAGCTCTCATCCTGCCATACCTACCATATCTCGACCCCTCTCCCATGACAATATTCACTGTCCCATCCCAGCAACATTTCACATCCTCGGTCAGTCGTATTCTTCGCCATCCCTTGCTCCCCAGGCAATGCTTGCTCCCTTCTAAACAGAACAGCGGTCCCCCCCCCCCCCAAAAAGACATTTTCACATAACACACATATACCAATTGCTATGTGGATAAATGTATTACCTCTTATAGTGTGTATGGAATCATGGTGTGCCTAGATCTTACAAAGCAGCTGCAATAATGACATCTGCAAAAGCTATTCATTCACTCTTAGCAACGGTAATGACTTTAAGATTTAAAATGGAATTTCTTCCCGTTTTTCTCAGCTTGGACCCTTTGGCTAACATTCTAGTCCCTTTTACCTAAACTCTTGTAAAGCACGAAGGGGGTTGGAACAATAAATATCTATAGTCAGAGACAGAAAATTAGGCATGATTCCTACCGGGATCAATTTTTTTTTCCCCATGTACCACTCAATGTTGTTACTAACTTATTTTATTAGTGCAGTCACATGGTAACAACATCCACTGTATTTATGTTGATAGACTAGGTATTTAGACACACGGAAATAAAATTTGAATAATTCATCAGTAGCCTAACAGTAAGCAACTCTCTATTAAAATTAAAGCCACAGCACACATTAAAGCATTAATTTCCTCAACCACAGCATTTAAATTGATACAAGACAACATGCATTAGTTAGGAAAAAGTTTTTTGTTTAACAAAATAACATGCATCTCTCCATACAAAAACATATTATCCTAAACACATCTTCCACAGACTGGTGACCTCACAGCTAATGCATTTAGATCATAAGTTCTCTAGATAAAACCTGCTAACTGGACAGTTATTGCATTTTCCAATCTTTTTCAGATTTGAATTCAACAATTAGGAGTGTTCCTTACAACAGGATCAACTACATTTCTTCTCAAATATAGTAGCTCCTGAATTTACAACTTTTAAACTAAGATTCCATAGCAAGGAAATTACTATTTCTGTAATTTAAAGTCTTTTTTCCCCCCTAAGTATCCTAGTTAGGCGAGTTTTGTTTTTCCTTTTTATTACGTTCAACCCAAGTCTCTGTTTCAGGCAATCTGATCCCACTATCTTCATTGGATTCACTGATCAATCCAGACTGGTTAAAAATAACAATCAGAACACAATATCAGTGATAGCAACTCAAGTTGAAGGACTCTCCCCAAATTGGGAGATTTGACCCCTAATTGCTAAGTGACCTGCTCCAGTACTACACTGAGATTTAGCTGTAATTTTCCATTCAGTTTATGAAGTTTGCCTTGAACTCTGAACCTTCTGACTTGAAGTGGGGCCAGGGGCCTCCTTGGTCCACGGTCCTCAGCATAACAACTAATCTGTCATAAAAGGAATCGATTTGTCTGAGGCTGGGGAGGCAATAGTTTCCATGCTATTTTACAACAACACACCACTGCATCCTTGAAAGGATATTACTTATAAGTAACAACATGGTTTATTATACAATGACCTCGGCCCATTTTGTTTGATGAGCTGCTGCCACGGTTACAACACCAATAACTAGTAAAGTTAGTTATTAAGAGCAGAGATCTCATATTAACAATTGGAACTGTAAATAGCCTGTTTCTTGAAATTATTTGAAACAATTTCAAACAAATAGTATCACAAGTACAATACCTCACCATTGCTAAATTTTAGTCATTAGGAAGAATAAATAATGACTTGAAGATGAATTTGTTCTTTTGCAAGTGGCTGAACTGGACAGCCTGTGTGGATCAGATTTGTGATAGCAGCACAAGGTCAGCTTGTTCCCGTTTTGGCTTGCCTGGGTTTGGGACATGCCTCCTTGTCTTACCAATGATGGAGGTAGTAATGCTGAGTCAAATTTGCCTTCAAACAGAAAAGAAGAATTTGCAAAACACAAATGATTATTTTCACCCCTAAAAGAACAGGTGGGTGCAAGAAAACCAAGCATATTATTCAGCCACACAGAACAGAATATCCCAAGTGAGAGTTCCCACTATAGCAAGTGGGTGCCAAATTTTGGCAACAGGAAACTATAATTTTTTGGGGCAAGAGGGAAATGTGTGAATACTCCTACTCTTAATTGTTATCCAGCAATTTGTTGGACAATATTCAAGTGTAGGTGTTCAATGTGGGGCATAATTACATGTTGTAGCAGGTGCCAGATTTTGTCACAGCACTACTTTTGTGAAACAGCAAGTTTTAGTAGTTTTAGGATTCCAGCAGTGCTTTAAAAGAAAACAAAGATAATGTTTATATTGAGAGGCTAAAAATGAATTCCAGCTCAAAACTCCACAAGTTACAGACCAGTTTGTTAGTGTCTTGGTGAAGTTAGGTTTTAAATGACTTTTTCCAGTTTGATTCTTTGGGGAAGTTGGAGTGTAGCATCTTTCAATACTGCAGCCTTGAATGCACAATGCTGTAACAGTGAGCAGTGAGCATAGTTTTAGTTATGAAGCGCCAAGGCCTTTCCAAGTTGAAGACACGGAGCTATTTAGTATTAAGCATTCCACCGGGCACTCTGCAACATACACCAAAGGTCGTCCATAATTAAAGTAGCTGCATTTCATTAAGGATTGCCGAATAGAAACTGTCACCTATTTGCAAATGGCTAAAACGCTTTGTCACATGCCCTAATTTGGCAGAAACTGCCTTAGGGGTGTTCAAAAAGTAAGTAAATGTACTTCATAAATATATACTCAACATAGCACCACCATGCAGCAATTCAGGCAGAGAAAGCTCTTGCAACAAATAAAGCAGATTCACGTGCAGCTTTTCATTTTACTAACAAATACAGAAAAATGTTCCAAGTACACTTACATATGCCATGCGACTGTGAATACAATGATCACATGTTGAAAAATGTTTATTAACTAGCTTTTTATTTAATAATTATAGATGTAAAGATGCCATATTTGTATTCCTTATTAGTCATGCTTAGAGAGTGGCTAATATTTACCAAAATTGTTGGCTACCAAGATAAATACTTGGATTAAACTTTTCATAATATAGTTAAATGTCATACATAAAATTAACTATTCGAGTTTACCAAAGTTCCAAGCTTGTTCCCTGGTTTGTGCCAAGTGATCCATCTACTGCTGTCCTTAACTGGAGCAGTGATGGGCTGTTACAATTCATCTCAGCACTTCTGAGCTAGAGTAGGGTTAAAAATTAGTCAGGATTCCCATTCCCGATTGCTTGAGGTGAAAGTCCGACTGGAAGTGCAAGTGAGGACATTGGATAAGGCACTAGCACTGTCAGTGTCTATGGATCCACATCCCAGGAAGGCTAGGGTTTTCAAATGGAACCAAGAAAAAGGGAGAAAACAGGAAAATGGGACTCAGGGAAGGAATCAATATTGTGAAAGTCAAATTTTAACAGGTATTTCAAATAATGCTAAATTTTAAACAATAATCTTGTGAAATACAAATCAATCCTAAAACTTATAAATCACATGGCTCTGTACTGACTGCTGTGGTGAAAAGCAGATGTATGAATGGTTAGAAAAAAAAACTTGGGATGAATTTTCCGAGCCCTGAATCCACATTGCTATGTTCCCTGATGCTGTGCCAACCCTGGGTGATTATTGAAGGGTGGAAATTAGAACCATCGTCCCTGATGAAGACACATAGCGAAATCAGACCGGCTGTGCATTTCCAGCACCCTACTCTTTCACTCTGATGTTCAGCATTTGGAGTCCTCACTTTCACATAAGTCAAGGGTCACTTTGCCCTCGTGCTGTAAATTTTCCCCAGTGTCAAACAGGCTCCGTGCTGCATCAAGAGTCTGGTAACATTGCAGAGACACCTCTCACTGGGCAGTCAGTGGGCTGAAGTGGTGACTGAATTAATCAAGAGTATCAAGGAGCTGCAGGCACTCTTCTGGTGTGACCAACAATTTTGGAGACCTCTCATCGCGCTTTGCCATCATTTCTACCACTGTCTTCATGTAAAAAGTACCAATCCTGCCTTTTCACTTCTCCCCAGAGAAACTGGTGCATTTCACATGTTTCTGAATCTGATGAGATGGAGCAGGTGCCAATGCTGTCGTTACGTCGGATCAATTTCATCAGTCCACCGACTGTAGGTTGAGCAACAACACACCTTAATGCACACACATGTAGACAATTAGCTAAGCTCCCTGCAGAACCAGTTAAAATACCAGCCTTTAAATTAATTTGCTGCAAGGCAGAAAGTAGCAAATTCACAAACAAATTTTGTATCGATCTTTCGCTGGACCATGAGAATAACTTTGAACCTGCTCTTAGATCTGCATGGGTCATCATAAAATGGTCAGAAACATTCTAAGGCTGTAGTTATAATTACATGAAGGTTCTAGATTGTATATCCCATAATGCATCTCAATAGTATGTCACATTCTTTGATTGTTGAACAACACACGTAGTACAGTATTTTTACAAAAAGAATACAGTACTTGCTCTGTTTACACATTCCTTTGGAATTATCTTTTATTCTAAAACTGTATATACTATATTTCCTTTCCATTGCATTGAAGTTCCTTCCTACACAGCAAACCTTCACTCTAAAAACATTTACTGCCATTCCACATTATAGTCTGCAGAGCTTTTGCAGCACAGTGCTACAAAGGCAGGACCACATATGTAAATAACTGAAAGGTTAATATTAGAGTTTTTTATTTAAATTTTCTGCAAGTGCTAGCAAACCCAAATATCTTCCTTACAAATGGGGTAGAGAGTATTTAGCAGAAGTCAAGTCATTTGGGTAGTCAAAGTTCAGATCAATTGATTTGTTCAATTGCAGCTCAGACTAAAATGAGTACTTAAGTTATTGGTGCTGTACCTGACAATATTTTGTTAGAATGCAGAATAACCAGTTTGACATTAAACATTTCATGTATCTGCACATTTGGCAATTGTTATCAACAGAAACATCACATTAAATTGGTTGAAAGTGATAGTCTTAAGAATATCAAAACAACATTAATTTCACCACCCTAAACCAAACCACTAATAATAATTTCAAATCAAAATGGACTACATCAACAAGCTATAAAATTGTAGGTTTAACATACTCTCTGTGTAAAAATGCAGTCAAGTGTCATGGTAAGTGTTTATGTACTGGAACAACCAACCATCAATGTGTTGGCCAACAGAACCTGCCAATCACAAATAGGTCGACAATTACACTATTTTAATTGCCTTGCATGTAATACAAGTAAAAGACCCGAAAGTTTATTTCATTTAGCTGTACAAGTTTTTCGAAGAAGCTTTTCATTCCTTATCTTACACCAGTTTGTAATTCTGCTATAAAATTGGCCAGACAGTAAATAAACTTGTTATTTGCTGATATTGCATGCTGCTCGGTCTTTGCAGTGACTTGCATTTTTTGAACTGCGAGTTATTGGATTGGCTCACTGTCACCTGTTAGCCAGACATGCTCATCCAATTGGTTCAGCTGGCTAGAGTGACAACTTCCTTTTACATACAATGTTATTTGTGTTTCTATGGTGTTGAAATCCACCTTTTTCACAAACCACTTTCCGATAACCAGTAAAAAGCAAGCAAGGACATTCAGCATAACAATCCAAAATCACTGCATTTCACTGCACTACTTCACCAATACAATTATAATAAAAGGTTAAAACACAAGTACATGCTGTGCAGAAACAAGTACTGTCAAGTCATGTAACTAAATATTACAGTTGTGCCTTTTACTCCTTTTCTGGTCAAAGCTGGAGTTAGTCACATCATCTGGTTTCGTAATAAGTCTCATTAGGCCATTAGTTAACATTCGACTAACAAATGTAACGCACCAAAAATAATCACAGTTTCATAATGTCTTTAACTGTCTTAATCTTCAAATTGTAGCAAATCTTGAATTTAACACTTCCGATTCTCATAAATGAAAATACCACATACAAATACAATGAATAGTGGTCAAATGACTTAAGGGAAACACCTGCGGTATTACTAATTGGGTCAAAGACAAAATGAAAGTAAACTTGAATTGCTCTTTTTGTATTCCTCGCATGACATTTTGTAGTTTGACACAACCTAGTCCACTATCCAATTAACCCATTCAGCTACTGAATAATGAATCCACACACTTCTTCCTATTAAGAAAGTAAAGATATTTTTGTCTTGCTGCAATTATCATCAGAAGCCCCCTGAAAGGAAGTTCTACTTTATGCAGAAAGATATTGCCACTATATCGACTAAAATGCCACCTCAACTGGATTATAATTATAACACCTCAAAAGATAAAATCAAAATTGTAACTACACGTTCCAGTCAGGCTATAACATTATGATTTAAAGAACATAATATATTTTTATGCTAAATTTTACAGAAGCGTTTTTCACACTAATAGTAATTTATACAGATCTCAGTATTTAATTCTAAATGTGAGTCAGTAAATTATCTTTTGACCTCTCGCAAGTGACTACCCCACCTTATACCTTGTGGTATTTTCAGGTGGGCCCACTGTGTAACTCATCACAGTCTCTAAGAGCAGGAACCAAGTTTCTTCCACATCTTTTCCATTCTTCACCTTATTGTCATCCTTGCCTTCAGCTGCCAAAGCCCCAATTTCTGGAATTTGCTTTGTAAAACTTTGCATTGTCTGCTCCTGCACAAAATAGTTCTTTGAATTCTTGGTCAAAACTTTTAAAATTTACTTTGATTTGGTCAATGTTATTTCAAGAACTTCTAAATTTCTCAGAATGTTTTCTATATTATAAAAGGGACTATATGGAAAAAAAAATTGCTGTTGGTATGCTACATTAATATTATTAGGTTAGGACATCAAATGGAGGAAGAACCTATAAAACAGAAGAAAAAATATAATACATGACTAAACCAATTTAAGTGGGTTGCTTTCAGTACCCATTGGTTTCAACAACAGTACTTCTCTGCTATATAAAGATTTATTGAACATCACTGAAATATTAGATTCTGATTTATTGATCTTTGAATAATTTTCAGAAACAATGTGATTCTATATTACGACATGACAAATAGAAGAAAATAATTCTGAACTCAAAAACATAACCAAACAGGAGAGTTCTACAAAGAAACCAAGAAACCATTATATCAGGGGCCAACATATTTTGGTGGGACTGGAACCCAAGTTGCACTCAACCAAAACTTGCAGATAATAGATGAGCAGCATTCACAAAGTTATGAGTTCTGCATTATATTTGTAATTGCTTTACACCGCAACATTTGCTCAAATCTCTAACATACACCATTGAAACCAATAACTGAAGTCCAGTGAAGGCATCCCCAAAGCTGATAATTGTCTCGTTCTGGCCATAAAACAATTACATGGGCACTTACATCAGGAATGTAAAGAACAACGAAAATAAAAAAAAGAGGGTCATTTCTGTCTAACCTTGGAGCATGTTATTTTCCAAGTGTCAAGGAAATAGTACAAAATGTTGCAACAATAAAAATGGTTACTGATTCACTGCTAGGAAAACAAAATATTTATCAACAAAATTATGCATATTGATATTTAACTGGACCACCACCTCCAGCCAACAAGGAAGGACAAAAACAACTAAACATTCAGAAACTCTAAATTTTGAACTCTGAAGCAGATAGTGCCTAATTAAGTAGGAGATTCTGAATAGAATGATTTTGATTACTGCAAATCATTTCTATGGTAGATCATAACAGGCTTCAGATTTATCTTCCTTACTTTACAGGGTTGTGCAGTGCTCCTCACCAGAAGCAGGTATAGATTGGAAGAATGAGTGCAAATAAAATTTTGTACAGTAGTATGGTGATTGATAAAAGATACAAAAGTACTGTAACTGCATAATATGGTACCACTGATACCCATTAACTGAGGCATATTCTCTAAAGCGTCAATGCTGGTTTAAAAAAAAGTCACTGCTGTACATCTGGCCCCAGAACAAGCTATGGAATAGGGTAGTGAGGTTGGTTTGAATTGCTCTAGACTGAATGACCTACAAATGTCAACATTTGTGATTTCATATGTTGGAGCTGGTATAAATATTGGCCCATAATTACCTGTCAAAATAATGACAAAGCTAATTGTATTACTGCATTGTGTGTGCAGCAATTTAAGTTACAGTAGATGGGTAAAAGTTCAAATGTTGCTTTGAGATGTATTTTTGCTGTTTGCTTCTTATAAACAGCGTTTTTTATGTCTGACTCATTATTAGAGTGCATTGAATGGAACATATTGCCCTGTACACAAACTAAATTCAGCACAGAAGCTAGGTGAATTGATGATACAAGATGTCTTGGAGCCATTTAAGATCATGTGTATTTCTCTGTACTTCTGTTTTTATAAGCAGTAATTTTTTGCAATTAAAATGTTCAGTGTTAATTATTGACAATTAACCACTGATTGAAAATGAATGACTACATATGTAATCCAATTCCTTCAGGAATAGATTGTCACTGGACATTTTATAATTGGAAAGATTTTCTTTAAATTTTGTCTCTTTTCCTTTCACACTTAATTGAATCTTTCTTTTACTCTTTCTGTAACTGATTAGTCATCAAATTCATCCATTCCAATTTGCACTTCTTTCTCATGTTCTTTAGTCTTAACCCTTCAAATAGTTTGTAGTGATAAGCAGTGAGTAACTGTTGTATTATTGTACAGATCTCAGAAAGGCATCATCTTCAGCTCAGCAAGATGATATCAAAACAATCACAACAAACAGCATTGATATTGAAGGCCTCCACTTCAATCTGTCAAAGTTAGTTGGTCAATGAATCAACCAGTCAATTAGGAGTTTATTTAGGTTAGTTAGACAACCGATCAACCACGTACATAATGTGGCATCGGTATGAATAAGTATAGTATCAGACTACAGGAGAAAGTGAGGACTGCAGATGCTGGAGATCAGAGCTGAAAATGTGTTGCTGGAAAAGCGCAGCAGGTCAGGCAGCATTCAAGGAACAGGAGAATTGATGTTTCGGGCATAAGCCCTTCTTCGGGCTTATGCCCGAAACGTCGATTCTCCTGTTCCTTGGATGCTGCTTGACCTGCTGCGCTTTTCCAGCAACACATTTTCAGCTAATATCAGACTATATGCAAGTCTGTAATGTCATATTAGCAACTAAATTATGTATACTAATAAACTTCTAGAAATCTCACTCAAAAAGAATCAGAGTCTCTGTGGCATGTTAGTGGGCCAACATATAAGAAACCACATCACATCAGTTATTTACACAGGTCCCAGCTGTCTGGTTCCCTCACTGTGATGATAACAGCTCACACTTTTAACAACTGGTCTCCCTCGTATAGGATGTTGTGAAACTTGGAAGAGTTCAAAAAAGAGAGTTATGAAGATATTGCCAGGGTTGGAGGATTTGAGCTATAGAAACAGGCTGAATAGGCTGGGGTTGTTTTCCCTGGAGCATTGGAGGTTGAGGGGTGACCGTATACAGGATTATAAGAATCACAAGGGGCATGGAGAGTGTAAATAGACAAGGTCTTTTCCCTGGGGCGAGGGAGTGCAGAACTAGAGGACATGGCTTTAGGGTGACAGAGGAAAGATATAAAAGGGACTTAAGGGGCAACGTTTTCACAAAGGGTGGTGGTGCAGCCTGGTACAATGGCAACATTTAAAAAGGCCTCTGGATGAGTACATGAATAGGAAGGGATTAGGGGGGCATGGGCTAAGTGCAGGCAAATGGGACTAGATTAATTTAGGAATTTTGGTTGGCATGGATGATTTGAACTGAAGGGCCTGTTTCCATGCTGCACACCTCCATGACTCTAACTTGTAACATAAAATATCATTACAAATAAATGGCAAGTGCAACATTAATAACAAATTTCCTTGCTACAAATTATACTTGTGTTAAGCAAAACGCAAATTTCAACTTAATCCAATATTGAAATTTTCAATGTTTAAAATGTACATTTATTTTTTGCAACTGTGCAACTTGACATAATACCAGAAATACCTTGCACTGTAAATTAGCAATACCTTGGACAGTTAAAGTTAAAAGTCACATGATACCAGGTTATAGTCCAACAGGTTTATTTGTAAGTACAAGCTTTCAGAGCACTGCTTCATATTCAAATAGCTAGTCAGAACAGTTAAGGTGAAGAACTGGATCATAAAAAACAAAAGCTGATCAACAATGTAGATAATTAGTGAAAACTGATTAGATCACAAGGCACTATAATTTGAAAGAACCAACACTGGGGCATTGATATTATTAAATGGCAGAAGCCACTGGTTACTGTCTAGGCCCAAGGTTCAAACGGCATTCCAGCAATAGTACCAAAGATTTGTACTCCAGACTTTGCTGCAATCCTAGCAAAGCTGTTCTAGTACAGTTAATACAGTGGTAGCTACCTAACATTGCAGAAGACTGCTCAGGTTTGTCCTGTACACAATAAACAGGACAAATGTAACTCTGCCAATTACTGTCCTTGCCTAATCTTAGACACTACGAAATGGCAGAAGGTAATGTCAACTATAAAGCAGCACTTGCAAAAGAAACAGCTGGGACAAAGTTGCAATAAAACGATGGCAATAAATATTGGCAATTCCAAACTATACAAACTTAAAAAATCAACTGACATTGGTAGCCTAGACGTGGAAATTATAGAATGCTTTTGAGATAGTTTCCTATAGTATGTTCTGGACCAAACAAAAAAGCAGGTTATATTTTGTTATGTAATAGGATTACTGAGAGGATAACATTAACATGAATAAAAGATTAGCTGGCTTGCATAAATTTGTTTTTTCCCTCTGTCAAGAAACCTCAGCTGTGGTGGAACCTCAGCTTTTTACAAATCATATCAAGGACTTAGATGAAAGATATTGGCCCTCTTGTGACACCATGGTAGCAATCATACCATAAGGCCCAGGTTCAAGTCCCATCTACTCCAGAAGTGCGTAATAACTGGTTAAATAAGAGAAGTTTTAAAAATTTAGATGAGAAATGCTATTGCATGATAGTTACATTCACAAATGGCACAAAAGTAGGAGACTATAGTGTAAAGAGAACATAAAGAGGTAGCAGACATATAGGGACATCGAGCAAGTGGGCCAAACTCTGGCAGATGGAGCCTAACGTGGGGAAAATGGGAAGTTGTTCATTTCTCCTGGCAAAATGAACAAAAACATAATTACCCAGATGAAGAATGAACGCAGAATTCCAAGCTGCAGACAGATCAAGGTGTTCTAACATGCCAGAAAACTTTGATATACAAGTACAGTAAGTAATTAAGATGTGTAGAATGCCATCCTTTATGATGAGAGGAAGTGAACATGAAAGTGCATATATTACACTTTAGTTACACAGGGTATTGGAGAGATCACTTCTCGAATACTGCTTTGGATTCGTTATTAAGATAAGATGTAAATGCATTAGAGGATACAGAAAGGAGGTTTACTATATTCAAACTTGGAATGTGCAGATTATCTTACAAGGAAAGGTTGTACACACTGGAGTTGTTTTTGAGGGGTGACTTAATTCAATTCCTGAATAGCAGTGACTTAGTTCAAGTATACAAGGTCCTGAACAGTCTTGGCAGGGCAGATGTGGAAGGGATATTTCCTCTTGTGGTTCAGTCCAGAATTCTGGGGCACAGTTTTAAAATTAGGGGTGGCCCTTTTAGGACAGATAAGGATAACGTTTGTTCCCATCATTAGTTCGGACACCTCGGAATTCTGCTTCAAATGGTGGTCAAGAGTTTTTAAAAGCAGAAGAAGTTATCTGGCATAGGAATGAATGAACGGTCATTGATGGTAGATGGGAATCTGGAATTTGAAACAAACCATGCTTTTGTTGAAGGCGGAGAAGAACTGAGGGTCTGAATGGCTTACAAAGATACATACAAATTAGGAGCAAAGTGTAAGGTGGCTGCAAGAGCAGTTTAGAGGCTGGGAATTCTGCAATGGGCAACTCACCTGTCTTCCCACTACCTTTCTCCTTTACTTATTCATGGGATGAGGGCATTGCTGGCTGGGCCAGCATTTATTGTCCAAGAGGAAAATTAAGAGTCGACCACATTACTGTGGGTCTGCAGTTTCACATAGGCCAGACCAGGTAAAAATGGAAGTTTCCTTCTCTAAAGGACATTAGTGAACCAGATGGATTTTTTCAACAAACAGCAATGGATTCATGGTCATCATCAGACTCAATTTTAGATATTTACTGAATTCAAATTCCACCATCTGCTGTGTCAGCATTCAAACCCAGGTCGCCAGAACATTATCTGGGTCAACGGTCCATTGATGATGCCACTCAACCATTGTCTCCTCCTTTCTACAAGATGCAAGTCAGGAGTATGGTGGAATACTTCCCTGTTTGTCTAAATGGGCACTGCTCCAACAACACTGAAGCAGCTCAACACTATTCAAGAGAAAAAAAGACAATGTGACTGACACTTCATCCATCATGTTCAACATTCATTCTCTCCACCACAATGGCAGCAGTGTGTACCATCTACAAGATGGACTGCTACAACTCACCAAGGCTCTTTAGACAGTATCTTCTAAATACACAAATTCGATCACCTAGACGGGCAGCAGATACTTTGGAACACTACCATCTGCCAAGTTCCCTTCCACATCTCACAACATCCTGACTTAGAAATATACTGCCATTCCTTCAGTGACACTGCGTCAAGCTCCTGGAACTCCTTAAGTATACCACATGGACTACGGTGGTTCAAGGAGGCAGCTCACCACCACCTTCTCAAAAGCAATTAAAGATGAGCAAAAAAGGGCAGCCTTGCCAGGAATGCCAATATCCTGTGAATGTATAAATAAATCTAAACAACTGCTAATTACCTCCAATTGCTGGCAAACATTCCTTTCCTCAAATCAACAAAGCTCAAATACATTTAATAGTCATCATCATTTATGGTGTCAGAAAGCTAGTCCTTTTTTTTCTAAAGGTGCTCCTTGGCTGAAGGATATCCTGTCCTTGATTGTTTTCCAGAGAGGTAATAAGCCAGGCTGGGCTCTGATCAGTCTGGTTTGGTATAGCCATTAAAGGGTATTGAGGTGCCTTTTGTTTATATGTAAACAGATGAGACTTCAGGCCAAAGTGGCCATGTTTTAGAAGTAATCTGTATAATGAAAAGGGGGGTGGTCAGCTCTCTAGCTGAGCAGTTTAGTTCAGGCTAGAACTGGTTGGGAGTTCAACAGCTGTGTGGAAACTCTCTTCTCTTTCCTTTTAACTTCAAGCTGTAAGCACATGTTCCATTTATACTGGTTTTTAAATGGAGTTTGCTTATTGGGGCTGTTGTGTACATTCAGATCACCATAATCAAGTCTAGTTTGGATAGACGGAGTTCTGTAGGGGTTTGTTATCCTGTGCTTTGTGTTTCATTGTGTAATCTTGTGCATAATTTTTTTGTCTGTTTTTAACCTGATCATCAACCTTGCTAACTTGCTCAGGGTAATTTTCATTGTACACTTACCGAAATAAACTGCAAAGTTATGGTGTGAGCTGCCTGCTTCAGAATGTTTTGAATGGTCAGGCCTAGTCCATAACAATGGGAACTTGTCTTTCATGAAATGGCTGCTATATTTGTCCATCGAACAGGCACTTGACTTCAAAGCATGTGAAGTGTTCTGAAGCTTGGAGAGTTCTGAATAATTAAAGGAGGTAATTGAACAAAGAGCTGTGGTGGTATTGCGTCATTTTTAAATAGATGCATTTTATTATAATGCTCAGAAGGAACAACAATACATTGAGTTTTTAAAATTACTTTTCTCAATCCCCACATTTTGTACTTTCTAAAAAGAAAACAATTTCTAAATATCGAATAAGGCAGGCACAAATTGTAATTGCTGCTCATTCTGTCTAAGGAGAAAGGTGAAAATTAACTAAACATTTATTGCAAAATCAATTTAAGTCTGCAGTTGGGTTTTAACAGAACAACTGAAAAATCTGTTCCAATGAAAATTAAAAGCTTTTAAACTCTTCAAACAAAATTGAATCAAAGCCATCCACTAAAATTGAGAAGTTTTGTTTCCGTGTAGCAAATATTGATTTAATGTTTCTGAATGTCAAAGAATGTTGCAAGTCCCTTTCGTGCCAAATATACGGGTCTAAGCTTCAGACTCTCTGTTTAGACAAGGGTGAAATTACTTGGATTTTCTTTTTTTGAGTAAGAGAATGGAATTGCATGAGCCTTTCCATAGAAACAGTACTAAGTAACGAATAGTACACAATAATGCTCAACAGACAACTTAACAGAACATCCACAGGGTAAATGTGAAGCATACAACACCATTTCAACCTTTTCAAAAAAAAAATTATACTTCAAAACAAATGATACCATATACATTGCTGAGTCTTGACAATACAATTCGGATTGCTAATTTGAGGGGAACAGATTTCTTGTGCAGATAAAAATAATGATTCAGGTAGCAAAATTCTGCTTCTGTTCCTGAAAATCACTACTGTAAATTAAACAGCATCAAATGAATCTTAGCTTTCAACCAGAATCGATGTTAAAACCAGGGTAGGGTTCTGTAGGACTTGCCTGATGAAAAAAACAATACTAAAGCATTTCATTCTGTATATGTTATGTTGCTAAATCAAGTAACCTTTAAAATAAATGTAAAAGAAATATAACATCTACTTACAGTACCTGCTGCTCACATTTCACAACCCTACATTGCAAACATTTTTTTAAAACCATTGTCAAATGGCATGGCTCACATTGCTGTCACCCTTTCCCCAGCAAAGTGTGCCCTGTCTTCTCCAATACCAACTCACGTATTTCCTGTTCTATTATCAGAGATTAACCTTTCAGCCAATTCACTGCCATTTTCTTGAACTCCCTCCTTCAGCATTTCCTCTGCTTGAAAACTCTTCAATGTTAAGAAAGTGCGCTACAGATTTAACGAAGGACTTAGTGGATTATAACTACTGAAGCTGATCCTGCCTCTCAATGGTGCCACTCACAATCAGAATCCTGGCACTGGATCAGGTCAAGGACAGAACACAAGTTAGAGGGTCAGGTATGGGGCGAGGCACACATCGGAGAGCTACAGAGAGGAAATGAAGTTAACATGAATCTCAAGCGCCAGTAATTTAATGAAGATAAAAGCAAAATAAAGCTAATTGGTTCAATGTTAATTGAGGGCTAACTGTACATAACCATCCCAAATTCTTCAATAACCAGTAATTTAAAAAAAAAATTTGTGGCTGTAAAGAATGAAGTAGAAATGTATTTCTTAGGGGAGGACCATGCCTCACTGTTGTGACACTTGTAAAAGCAAACTTGATGCATTAGGTAAAATGATTTGAGCTAAACAGGGGTTTCCATAACATACTGAAGTTCATTCTGACATTGTTATACTGCTTCCCAATTTCTTAACTGAAGTTGTCCTAAGTTTAAAAAAAAGTAGATGTCAGAAGTGTAAAACCAAAGAGCAGAATATGCCTAATGCTTGTGCTGTATCTATAATACATGGAGCACAGCCATCAAAACAGTGCATCTATGCTATATTTAGGTCAAGGTTTTTTACCCCCTGCAGATGACCAATGATTTCAATGTATAGAAGTAATTAAATACAAAATTGAATCAAAATAGTAGCACAGAATCTCCACTACAATATGAATGTGTAATTAGTTGCCTATTTTGACCAAATGGTGCTATGTATTTGCCAGTATCAGAAGCAATTATGAATGCACTTTTAACAGATTATTTCAGACACTTGAAGCAGCTGTTCACACCTTGATAATGAAGAGCAAATACTTTATGATGCATCAATATTTAAATAGTGACAAGATTTTCTTTCATTGCATATTCATGATTTTGCTGTCTTTGATCAAACAGTCCTGCCATCCTCAGTATCTGAATTTTGATTTATTTTCCTAAAAATATATTTATTCATAAAAGGTTTCAAAAATTACAAAAAAAATTGACTTGAACATTCAACTTGTCCCATGTTCCACTCTATACAGTTGTAATTGTTATTACTTTTACAAAATACATTCCACCTTTGACATATAGCCAGAGGGTGAAACACTTTAGAAATGCAGTAGATATAACATTTCCCTTTATACACTATATTCTACTTTGAGATGCTTCAATACATTGTCAACACATTTGATTTATAACATATTTGTTATAAGGCATATAGTTATCAGCCCTTCAGTGTGGGATGGCTGATTTAACCTACACAGCAGCCTTTCCTCATTGCAATTTTGCAATGGATACCTCAGCATTAATGCACATAGTCCTGATTCTTAAATGCACTGTTGAAAATGTGTTGCTGGTTAAAGCACAGCAGGTTAGGCAGCATCCAAGGAATAGGAAATTCGACGTTTCGGGCATAAGCCCTTCATCAGGCCTTCCTGATGAAGGGCTTATGCCCGAAACGTCGAATTTCCTATTCCTTGGATGCTGCCTAACCTGCTGTGCTTTAACCAGCAAACATTTTCAACTGTGATCTCCAGCATCTGCAGACCTCACTTTTTACCCTCTTAAATGCACTGGGCTGCAACCCTTGAACAAAAGAAACTCCTCACACTTGAAGACCAGCAAGTTTCAGGCAAACCAAAGATAGTCTTTCACAGAGTTGATGGTCATCCAGTTGCAGTTTATGTCTAACTTGGTCTCGATTGACAGAATATCTTGCTACTTGGAGATGCAAATACAGATGTCAGGTGTAAAGAAAGAAAAGTTTGGCTGTCATATTATTTTAAAGTTGAGAGTTATTGGTCCTTTCTATCTTGGTTTCAGCAAGCAACGGTACATGCTTACAAAAATTCCAAGCACTCAAATGTCACATCAGAGCAAGAATTGCTGTCTTCAACAGAAAAAAAAAGAGACTTGTTTGAGAACTTTAAAATCCAGAGCATTCTAACTTTAAAATTCATGTTTGTCAAAATGCAAATAAGGACGAGGGCATAAGGAAAGAGCAATCATTTCTTAATTTTCTATGATCAGGGTGTACGAAGACAAAATATTCCTTTTGAAATAGAGTTTCAGATCACCCCACACTCAAATGGAAACTGATGAAGAGCTTCCATTAATCATGATCTTATATAGTTCAGGAATACCAAGTACACTTCACTGTTCCAAATAAACATTTTCACCTCAATTACAATAAGATTGGACAGTGTTGCCATGCATCTATATACAAATTATCCGCCATGAATTCACCGGACGGTGGAGCAGATTTGATGGACTGAACTGATTTCTGCTTCAATGTCAATTGTCTTAGATGACTATCAGCTAATTGAGACCAGCTATTGTTTTCTGATTAAACAGCAACAACAACAACAAAAATGCAACAAGCAACAAAAAGTATATTTACCACTTTGTAACAAAATCCTAAACCAAAAAAAAATTAGATGGTTCCTTTCACTATGCCACACATGTAATATGCAGCAATTCCCCATTTAACGTTGTAGTTGTGATCCTAAGAAGTGCATCATTCAATGAAACAACGTTGAGAAACAGATTTTGCCACAACTAACATTAAAGTTTTAGTTATGTTTATTCTACCTTTCCAGTTAGGGCAATGAAATGGCAAAAAACTTTACCCTGTTAAGTTTAAATATTCTATGTTCCTAAATTACTACATTTTAAAACAAAGTAACATCAAAAGTTTAAGTTTAAAACTTTAAATGAAATATGTTAACACTTTTTATGTTAGAAAAATACAGTTATCACCAACCTTATTCCTCACTCCCATTTACCTTCTTCACATTATTCATGTCAGTCAACCACCAACTACAAAATATATCCTAATATTTCCAACTGGGAATCATTTCATACAGTACAAGGCATTCGAATTCAATACACAGATGAAAAGATATTATAGAATTTCAGATCCAGAAATTCTATGATGCTAAGGGAAAATCAGATATTTCACAATAACTGACTTTAAGATCACATCATTTTTCAGATGATAGTCATAAACTGGCATTTACATGCTATGTAAGACTACATGACAAGGACTAAAACTTGCAGAGCAGTCTTCCACTTAGTTTTAAGTCCAGCATCTCCTTGGAGTGGCCTCATGGCAGCAGGCTATAGGAACAGCATAGCAACTTTGTGGAGCAGGTTGGTTAAAATGATACCTTGATTCTTTTAACATTAAAAGGACTGAACTAAGAAACTTGCAAGTTCTTTGTGCTTTGTGTTTGGAGATGAATGACAACACTCTGCAACCACGGAAAAGAGAGACTGGTGATACCTGTAACATAACTGGGTTAATCACATTATCAGCACAGGCAGAGAGATATGGCATATCCTTGCTACTGAGCAAGGCCCTTGATTAAAAAAAAGTCTCAAATTAAACTGGACAGGAAATACAACAATGTAACTGTTTCTGCAAAGTCAGTAGATTTTTAGTTTACACAGCCTGAACATTATTGCATTCCTTCAACACGGCTTAACTTCTCTAAATTCCTACCTCCTGATATCAGTAACACCCGTTTAATATTCTGATTAAAGGAAAAAAAGGCTAATTATCTTAAATAACATCAGCAGTATGCCTAGCCATCATCTCATACTTTAAAAAATCCCACTAAAATGTTGCAGGAGTAAGGGACAATGAATATATTAGAAACTTATAGGAGAGATCAGTGATAACTGTTAAAAAAAAAGACAACATCATGACTCAGAGAGTCTTCCATTCGTAACAGACTTTAATGAAGTTGTAGTAACTGACTTCAAGATATGGGATAAGGAAGAAAACAATGTGTACTCGATAGAAATGATAAAAAGATTTAGTCACTGCAATACTTTACAATAAAAAAAAGCAACAATGGACAAGTTAATGGAAAACTGGATAGGAACCAGACTTGGACACAAGCTAAGTTTCAAGGGACAGAGAGAAACAGAGGAAATATGCCATGAAGCATTTAGAGATTGGTGAGAAAACAAACATTGTAGTAATGAACACAGCATCATAAAGTCCCTTTCAGAATACAGCATATAAAATATAACACAATAATAAGAGAAATACTACACAGGATCCTATCTGGACAACCAAGCTGTAAACTAACATCCGTCCTGGTCTAGATCAGATTTCATGAAGAAATCACTGCAAATGGTTGGGGGCTACAATACATATCCATTGGTCTGAGAAAAATACAAGACTTCCATCAGTAATGAGTGATTAGCACTCAGCTTGGGAAGGGTCTACAATTAGTTCCACTTTTCTCAAGCGCTTGAATTTACTTCATGCGGAAAGATGGGCATTCACTTCAGTTTCAGTTTCAGACCAGATTCAGCAAGTCTTATAGGATTTATAAAGCCATCAGACGTAAATTCTAATTCAGATGATGCAGCATATCACAAAATGAATGATGAAAAAAAAGAGTATATGTTTAGCAAGGCAATCTAATACCAGTATGTTTTCAAGGTTAATTACCCTTGATTTCTCATTTACAGATTCTAAGCCGATCACACAAAGTGATAAGACACTGTATGCTTTGCGTACACATATGATGGAAAATCATGAGGACCCCAGATTTTGCAGATGAATCGCTAACTGAAGATGGTCAGGTCAATTTTCCTCTTCCCTAAATGAACCCCACAGTACTTCAGCAAGGTGTGGATTACAAACCTGGTACGTGCACTCAAGTGATCCATTTGAACAATTTCTTCAAAAACACAAACAGCTTTAGACCATGACAAACAGGAGGAAGGAGAAATAATTCTTACATACAGAATTTGCTTGGTGACCACAAAGGGCTCCTTGTGAAACCATTATTGTTCTTTGACAAACACATCCAACTGACTTCAGAGGTGGGGGTGCCAGGAGAGGGGGAAAGAGAGGGGGTGCTGCTGTTCCACAAGCTTATGTTGAACTCCAGTGGAAAAGTACAGTAAGCTGAATTCAGACATGCCCAACTTGACAGCCACACGAAGAATTAACATGTCAGACCACCGGAAGCTGAAAATTACACTTGCTGACTGAACAAGTGTGATCTGCAAACCAGTCACCGAATCAGAGTTTGGTCAGCCCAAATGTAGAGTTGGTGACTATAAACAGTGAATACAGTTTGCTAAATCAAAAGAAGTGCACATGAATTGGTGCTTCATTTAGAAAATGTTTTTAGGTGTGTTGGTTGGTGAATAGAAAAAGGTGGTAAAAAAGGCAGGTAGTACATACCCTGCATTTGCCTGTGAAGGCAATGTGGGAAGGGGGCTGGGTTTAAAGGAATGATTGAGAAGTGAACCAGGCTTTTGTGAACAGAATGGTCTCTCAGAATGCTGAAAAGGGAAGGGAGGGGAAGATATGTTTGAGAGGGAGACATAATACTGGGAGGTGGCAGAAATGGTAGATCATGCAAAAATACCAATTAATCAAACCATCTTAGGGATCTAATTATTTCAAGTTAAAACCATCTTGAGCCAGGCAGAGCATCAATAATAATTTTCCATAAAATCTTAAAAAGGTAGCTCTTCTTGTAAATTCATACACATTAGGTACCTACATACATTCTACGTTTGCTCTACGACAAGCAACTCTATACCCATCTCTTCCAAGAGTTACTAAAAGTTTCTGTCAATAAAACACAAGATTTAAAAGTTAATATTACAGAGATAGGAAAAATTTATTGGCAACACGTATATTTTAAAAAAAGGACAGTGATTAATCTAATTTCAAATGATATACTAAGAAAATATAACAAAAAGATAGATATTGAATTGTTTGCCCAGTTTGAATTTGTCCCATTCAATTGACATAGGAAGCAGACACCAATCTCAGTTCGGCAAAAAGAGAGGACTGTAGATGCTAGAAATCAGAGTCTAGATTAGAGTGGTGCTGGAAAAGCACAGCAGGTCAGGCAGCATCAGAGGAGCAGGAAAATTGATGTTTCGGGCAAAAGCCCTTCATCAGGAATAGAGGCAGGGAGCCTCCAGGTAGGAGAGAGAAAAGAGAGAGGGGTGAGGATGGGGAGAAGGTAGCAAAGAGTACAATAGGTAGATGGAGGAGGGGATGAAGATGATAGGTCAGAGAAAAGGATGAGTGGATAGGTGGGAAGGAAGTTTGGCAGGTATGACAAGTCATGAGGAATGTGTTGAGCTGGAGATTGGAACTGGGATAAGGTGGGGGAGGAGAAATGAGGAAACTGGTGAAATCCACATTCAACAGTTCTGGCATTCTTCCTCCAGGCACCGGGTGGTGAGGGAGCAGCAGTGGAGGCGGCCCAGAACCTGCATGTCCTCGGCAGAGCGGGAGGGGGAGGGTGAGTTGAAATGTTGGGCCACGAGGCAGTGGGGTTGATTAGTGCAGGTGTCCCAGAGATGTTCCTTAACACACAATATGAGAAGGCATCCAGTCTCCCCAACGTAGAGGAGACCACATCGGGAGCAACGGATACAATAAATGACATTGGTGGATGTGGAGGTGAAACTTCGATGGATGTGGAAGGCTCCTTTGGGGCCTTGGATGGAGGTAAGGGGGGAGGTGTGGGTGCAGGTTTTGCAATTCCTGCGGTGGCAGGGGAAGGTGCCAGGAGGAGAGGGTAGGGAAGTGGACCTGACCAGGTGGTCACGGAGGGAATGGTCTTTGCAAAAATGGGAGGGGAGGGAAATATATCCCTGGTGGTGGGGTCCGTTTGGAGGTGGTGGAAATGTCAGCAGGAGGTTGATGCGAAGGTGGGTAGGGTGGAAGGTGAGGACCAGGGGGGTTCTGTCCTTGTTATAGTTGGAGGGATGGGGTTTGAGGGTGGAGGTGCGGATGTGGATGAGATACGTTGGAGGGCATCTTCAACCACGTGGGAAGGGAAATTGCGGTCTTTAAAGGAGGCCATCTGGTGTGTTCTGTGGTGGAACTGGTCCTCCTGGGAGCAGATACGGCAGAGGCAGAGGAATTGGGAATACGGGATGGCATTTCTGTAGGAGGTAGGGTAGGAAGAGATACAATCTAGATAGCTGTGGGAGTCGTTGGGTTTGTAAAAAATATCAGTGTCAAGTTGGTTATCATTGATGGAGATGGCCAGACCAATTAGATTTTGGAATCAAAACAACATTTGATCCGCAACATATTGAAATAAAAAAGCAAAAGCTAACGAAAGGGGAAATTTTAATAAGTCATTCACATATCAAAAACCAGTTAGGAAGGCAGTCAAAAATACCTCAAAAGATGTACTTATTTATGACATCATGTGTCCATGAAGGTGCCTTTCAAAGCAGACCATTCAGCAAAAGGTAGCAAGGCCCAACTCTTAAAGACTCAGATGAGGCTTAAATAAGGTCATAAGAGACTAACTGCAACCTTGACTTTAAGGATAAATAAGAACCTTTCTTCCTGTCAAGTGGAGGAGCTTGGGATCAGAGGTCACCCAGACAGGCAAGTTACTTTTAATCTTTGCTCGTTTCTGGTCGGCCTGGAGATGTAGAAATATTCCACTAATGAGTGAAGAGAAGCTTTGATTCTCCCTAGACCCACTTTCTCAAATCTACTTGAGCCCTATCTATTCCAATTCCATTGAACATTAAGATCACTCAGAGTCAAAACAACTTTGCCATATAGAGTAAAGTCAGAAGAACACTTGTTCAAACTGTAGTCTTCTGGACAAATAACAGTTGTGAACAGCACTGGCAACCAACTTAAGGTTGTATTCAAGTCATAAACAGTACAGAGAAGGATCACAAAACTGATCCATGGAATGAATGTATTGATCGGAGGGAAGATAAGAGAAACTTGGAAGTTTCATTGTTAAGAAATACAAAATGTAGCATTTTAGAAGTTATGATAGTAAATGGATCATTAAAAAAAAGTTAAATCAAACCAAAAAAGTGTGAATCAATAGGCTTATGCTGAAATGGTAAAAGAATGACAACATTTCCAAAAAGCTTTCCTCCATATAGTACAACCAATAACTTGGATTTCTGGTTTGGGTAGTAAAGTCAAAATTAATTAACTGAATACTGCAATTGATGAGTGAGCCAAGGTGGGCTAAATGCTGCATCTGTAGTGGTCCCACCCCTGATCTCCCTGCCCATCCCAAAGCCCATGAATATAGCCAGCCATTCTCATGCTAACTTTATATGTATTGTTCTTGGTGCCGGCTTACGCACCACTACTTAATGATTGACTTCAATCAACTTTGCCTTGAGCTTCCTGACAGTTGAGTCAAACAAGAAAGAAAATACTAAGGATTTATTTTCAAAAACATTCAGATGCCAATATAACTGGAGAAAACAACACTGGAATTCTACAAGATATACCAAATTAGAGTATAATTTTCTCATCTTCTTTCAAAGAAGAAACTTGGGTTGTCAGTTTTGTGATGTATCTTTCCACATCTCAGAATGCATCCCCTGTTGGTGCATCTGATGTATGGTATATACGACCCAGTTAGTTTAAAGAAGTAACGATGCAGTTGATCAAATGAGCCCATTGTGAATTTTTCTCACTCGGTCAGTGTTCCCCATTCTAATTAATTTTTAATGACTCTCTGATGTGTGTTAGTGAATGTCGGGTGAGCACATCACACTTAGATACCCACAGGCCCCTGTGTTTAAATGGTATGCAAATGCTTATCACAGGCCTCATGAAGAATGGTAATTTGGATGACGTACCCTCGTATGCATTTGCAGCTTCAGAAGAGAACATGGGGAAAACAATTTGGACATAGCTGATCAAATGTAATCCTTTATAAAAAGGTGAGAAATGGAGGGTTATTGTTTTCAAACAAATTAAAAAAAGGTATAAAAATGTACACTTTCTTTTCCACCATCTCTATGCACCACCAAAATGAAATATTCTGGCATGCAGAAACAAATTTTAAGGCATACATACTTCTAGCTTTGTCATTATGATGTATATTTTCCGTGTACTAGTTGTCTGATGTTCAGCAGCTATCACCCAAATATGTAATTCAAGTGGACAAATGGAATATTCATTCTGCGTGTGAAGGACATTGGATACAATTTAAGTTCTGCAGGAGGCACTAAATGTAAATTGCAAGAGAGCCCATCTCACTGCAAAGAATCACACATGAATAATGCTATTTGGACAAAAGGTACAGTAAGGCTCCAGGTGTTAAATTTGATGACTTGCCTTGAATTTATAATGAAAATTCCCTAATTAAAAAGCACTGTAACCACCAAGGATATATCTACAGCTGGACAAGATTACCTAGATAACTTCTATTCTAAATAAATACAATATACTTTACTTCTTTCCCCTCATGTTTCTCTGCTGACACTAGAAATGTATACAATAGGTACAGTTCCACAGGTAGCACATCTAAATTACCAGTTTCTTGGGGACTGATACAATAAGCTAAGACTATAATGGAAGACCACTTAATCAAGGGGCACAGTGGGCATCAAGTATGGACGTTATACTTATCTAACATTCACTGAACACACATCAAGAAGTCAATTGTAAGCAATTAAAGTGAGGAAAACGGCCCAATTTTCCTACCCATAGTGGGCACATTTGCCGAAGTACTGCATCATCTCTTTTAAACTGTGCAGTGCGTATCGTGCACCAGACAGCACCGACACTAGGTGAATTCTGACAGGAGGACAGGAAAGATCACAGCACCAGGGTCCCAGGTTAGATTCCAGCCTCGGGCAACTGTCTGTGTGGAGTCTGCACATTCTCCCTGGTGGACTTGTTGCGCCAAAGGGCCTGTTACCACACTGTAGGGAATCTAATCTAATCCTGAAAAAATTAATTATTTGGCCATTCATTGAACCAAGATAGAATAAATAGAAATATTAGAAACTCCATCCACTGGAAACCAAGAAGAGAGATAGGTTCATAAACTTTCAAATCACTTAACTATTTCTGTTAATAGTTTTGCATAGAATGGCCTTTGAAAGCAAAGCAGCAGGTTATCGGATCGCTCTTATCTCTCAGGCACACCACTATTAGATTAATCCATAACTTTAAACTTTGAAATTGTACTAATGCCAAATGCTTCCTGTAAATAGCTCTGGTTGCCAGAATCCAAGCAGCCGCATAGAAATTCTCCAGCTTTCCCTCAATGCAATAATCGTGTGATCCTTATCCAGATTAAACATTAATTTGCACATGTTGTTCTCAAACATTATCAAAAGGCTGTGTTCTGTGTAAATACAAATCAGTTGAAAGTAGTTTGAAAGCTTAACACCAGTTTTGGCTTCATCCCTATTTTTCAATCAATACAACATGAAAATAACAAGGTTTCAGATGTAACCTAATGCACTTTGACAGACAGTTGAACTCTCTGGTTATACTTGTTCTGCACAGCATCTCCTGAAACTGAACTGGTTACTAGCTAATCAGAGCCTGGTGTGTAAATTATCATAATCCTAGTTACACAAAGCCTTTTGAATTGCATCTGACTGCAAAACTCTAACATACTGCATGCAGATTCGGATTCTTCACACCATGATGGTTTTACAAAAAGGGGAAAATTGGAGGAGTAGCAAGAATGAAATGAAGAAAGCAAAAGAACTGAAAGAAAGTGGTCTATGCAAAAAAGGTGGAAACTTTAAAACATATTTCCAGGGAACCCTGACACTATTCTTCTGTTTTATCACAGTCCACTAATTTCTTTAGCTTGTAAATGTGTGCCAAGTCTGCAAAAAAATTGAAGAAATAACATGTACATGCATTAAACTGACTTGCTTTAAAGTACTTACTTAGGCCTTTACTTTTGCCACAAAGGAGGCTCTCTTTGTTGCAGTGAAAATGCCAGGAGAGGTCAGGAATCCCACAGACAATGTCTGGAGGGATGGACTATATTTTGCACAGATACAGTTCCTGAAGGCAACTGGCCATTTAAATTACTATGTGTCATCACTGAAAAAAAGATTTAAGACTTTGGTCTCTGAAACTCAGAATACAGAGATTGGGCCAAGTAATGGCATATCTGTTCTCAGTAAGTTTCTTTTGGATTGCCAGGTAAAACTGAGGTCACTGTGTATATGATCACACCTTGGAGTTCAATGGGGAAGGGGCTGATGGGATCATGTGCCTCTTATATTGTTTACTGTGAAGAGGATTGTGTGTAAAAAGGTGTCTCAACCCCAAGGAAATGTCCAATGATGTGTCAACAATATCAAAACGCATTTTTGTGTAAAGCACTTATACACAAAAATGTGTTTTTCAACAGTGCGTTTCCTGCATTAGAGAAATGTAAGTAACAGAGCAATATTCTTAAGGGATTAGTAAAAGCAATTGTAATATATTCAATGCTTTTTTCAATGATAATGTGTTTTCTTCAATAATAGAATCAATATCTGAATTTTATCTTCTGTTAGGATGTCTCATGAATCACGCTCACACTGGATAATAGATGAATTGGTACAGGAATGGGTGACGATGATATGAGTTGAGACAGTGTCTATAAAAGGGCAATGGGGGATGATTTCTCTGTTCTCTGCGCACCAAACCCAGGAACAATAATTCAGCATCTTAGTCTTTGCTTGCTGTTACTTAAATTAACATCCAATTTGCAGGAATGAGAATACTCATTACTGCTCAGATGAAAAATAACTAACTCAAAAAATTTGTGTTATCTCCATTGGCTATCAAGTGATGTCTTCACCTCCTTGCAACCAAAATTTTATCTAGCATGCCACTGGAAGGCAATATTACCTGATGACAGCACCTCAATCTAATGTCCCCTTTCTCTATATGGTGAAACCCAAATTAAAGCAGACTTGCCATCGTACAGTACCTTTCGTAACCATATAATGCCTCAAAACATTTTAAAAGCAATGAACAGTGCAAGTGTAGTCACTGCTGTCATAAGGACAATGAAGAAACCAATTTGCACTCATTCATATGGTCATGACCATTTCAATGAAATGGACTAAGGGATCAGACCAGACAGAACTCCTTTACTCTGTGAAGTAGTGTTTTGTAGTATTTTACATCTAGTTCAGTGAAAAGAGAAGTCAGTTAATGTCTCATCTCAAAGACTTGCCCTCAAACAGTGCCACATTCCACTAGATATTGCTCTGGAATGTAAACCTTGACATGTCCTGGAGTGAGACTTCAAAAGACAATGTTTTGACTTAGAGGCAAAAGGACTCCCCATGAAGCCATGGCAGATACCAAATTGGAGGACAGTCAAACTTTGGTCCTCCCATTCTGTGGCACTGGAATTGGGTGTTTGAATGCAAAAAAAGTATCAAAATGCTGCCACTTACTGGTAGCGCTTGAGACAGTGGCTATGACTCACTTTTCTTGTAGCACTGGCAATAAACCCAACTATTAGTTGGCTTCACTTTTAGCCCAGCTAGTTTAGCCAAAATATCTCAGGTAACATGGTTTTCTTAAATAGCTGGAAGAAAACGGAAATAAATTGGAACAGTGTATGTTCATATAAAACAAAACCCATTTGTGAACACATCTTAGAACCAACAGGTCTTCAACATGAGCATAACATTAGTAATTTAAAATTAGTCAACTGCTGAGATATTCTCTACATGAATAGGGGCTTGCCAACCCCATCACGGTGTGATCCAATGCTCATTATTATTTACATCAATCTAGATGAATTGTGTTGTGTATAATGGCAGTCAAAATAAAGAACAAAAGCAATCACATAAATTAGACAATGGAATGGAAAAAGTTCCCTGCATCAGGGAACAATGATCAATTTAATGCTAGAATAATTCTGTATATGAGGCAAGAGAACTGACATCAGCACCCAGCTCAATCACAACACAAAAGCTCCTCTGTGCTTTTTCAACTGGCACCATGCACTCACATAAATCACTCTTTGTTAAGTGCAAATATCTGAGATTTTTTTTTAAAAAAAGATTCTATATTTAAATCTTGAAGCTTTACCAGCCACTGAAGCAGGAAAGCATTAATAAGTTCATGTTCTTAATTCTTACGAAACTAGATGAGGGTCTACTTTTTGTGCAATATTTAAAATTTTGTACATCTTCCACTCCTCCCTTTCTAATTTACAAAGAGCTGTGTCATCTAGGAGGCACATGTTTGTTCGTTCATCATCTGCCCTAGCACCTTCCCGTTTATTTAAAACGGATACATTTGTCCATTTATCTCTTCCTGGCCCCAAGCCAGAATTCCATGTGGTACTGAAATTTACATCCTCTTCCAGTCTGATATACTGCATTTAACCGATCATGATGTTCACTCCTATGTTCCACTAAAACCAGATTAATAAGGCCATTTAAAAAAACAATACTAGGGTTCATTCTAAAAGGACAAAATTGCCAATTGAATAACCTCTGTTAACCTCATACAGAATCTTGACTGGACCACAATTGAAGTACTGAACAGTTTGGGCATAATAAAACAATATAAAGGCAATGAAAATGGTGCAAAAATAATTAGTGATAATTCTGGACGTTAGACATATCTTTCCCAGTTGTGTTGTAAATCATTAGCAAAATAACTGAACTGGCAGGGCTCTTTCTATTGAAAAAAAAGACTTGAGAGGATGAACCAGATGACGGATTTTACATAAGGTTTAAATAGTACAGATGTAGAGATTATATTTTAATTTATTTTGGGGGTGTATCAAAACTAGAGTCACAAGACTGCCATTTAATATATCTAATAGTGAATTCAGGGCTTTCTTTACCCAGTGTGCTTATACTGTGGAACTGCCATTACAGAAAGTATTTTATCCCAACATCATCAATACATTTAAGTGAAAGCTAAGTCAACCCATGAGGGAGAAAGGAATAGAAGGCAAAACTAGCAGGAGGAATGATGGTGGCGCTTAAACACTGCATGGACCATTTAGGTCAAAATGACTTGATTCTGTGCTTGTACACTCTGTAATAGCTTTTCAATAAGGAGCTGCAGTTATTAAATAATCAAATCTCTACAGTGTGGCAGCAGGCAATTCATCCCCTTGAATCCACAGTGACCCTCCAAAGAGCATCCCACCCAGATCCACTCCTCCCAGCCTATCCCTGTAACCTTACATTTCCCATGGCTAATCCATCTAGCTTACACAATACGTGCAATACGTCTGTGTGGAGTTTGCACAGTCACCTGAGGGTGGAATCAAACCTGAGTCCCTGACGCTATGAGGCTATGAGGCAGAAGTACTAACCACGGAGCCATCGGGCCACAGCTTATTATTGTCTCCTTAAAATCCTTCATCCTGAATAGAATGTTTTTTGTTTCTTTTATTAATAATTGTCTTCACATTGAATTAAGTAACACTGTCAAATACCTAAAACTTTCTAAATAAAAACTCAACTGAACCTCTTTTTACAAATGATGACTAATCAGCTGTACAGTTTCAGCACTTTCAGATTTCTGGAATTTGTTTTATTTGCCTTTTGATTTACAATTCAATGTTTCAATATTTCATACCGCTATATTTCATATCGTATTTAACTTTGCTGTAACAATGTTATTCAGCAGCAAAAAGCAAGGAATCTCATAAGTTTTCATAGTGTCTAACCAGAAGTAGCTCTGGTGAAAGACTGAAGCAACCCCCTACTTTTTCTGGCATTTTGTGTAGGTTAGGAGAGTTCAAATGCAGGAAATTGCTTTTGCTAGTCTCAAAGTCTCTTTCTTAAATTTAACAAAGTGATTACATTACAGAAGTAGAATGCCAATGTGCATTGGCATACGATTTAAACTGTACTTATTTTCAAAAGGCATTCAAAATACTAAGCTTTTAACTTGACTCAATTTGTACTTTAGATTTTTTTTTGATGAAGCTAATTGATGTTTACTCTACATGCTGCACCTGAAATTTGGCTTCAGCATAATGTTTTTATATTAGCGATGTGTCAAAAGTCCATCTGGGACACAACCAAAGAATAGAAAGTTCAGAGAGTGACTAAATTCTACAACTTTACTGCCTTTATCCTGTGATCGGGGGGAATTCTAATCCACCTGGTTCATTGAGGGGCCTGATTATTGAAAGCTGAAACTATCCATCATGCAATACAGGGGCACTGGTCACACTTACGTTCCAACTGCAAACAACTGCTAATCTAGCAATGTAAAACATGAGCCTCCCAGCATTGAGTCAAAACATTTCAAGCAAACAAGGAAGCCAAGACAGTTATTTTTAATGCTAAGTGATATTTTTTGGAGGACTCACAATATCAGTCGTCATCCAGTTCAGTCATGTCATGCAAGCCTCTTACAACTCCATCAGTCTTTCCACCTCATTCTTCTGTTCTCTCCCCTCAAACAGGAAGGTGTTGTCTACTTCAAGCATGTTGTCGTGAGAACATCAACATCTTAACTATTTTCCATGTCAAAACATTTGTAACAATGTAAAACCCATCAAAGAGTATAGTGGACATTTATGTATAGTACTATGTAGCCACAAGATCCAGACATGCTGGATAGGGTGCAGGAAGCTTAGTAGAGTTGGGATAGGGTCACCGGGTCTATTTCTGTAGGTATTTTCAGGATCTGGAATCAGTAGGAAGTTATCCATCAAGTCCGTGGAAGCTGTAGATAAAGCTACTCCGAACACCTGGGGCTACTGGGAGAAATCTAAGGAAAATGGGAATATTGGAGGCAAAGGTCCTTGAAGCCAAGATCAGAAGATTATTCAGCAATAAGAGATACAAAGGCTGGTTAGCAATCAACAACATTGGGATGGCAGGCAAGAGGTTTGTTGACTATGGACAATGGTCCCAGGACCTAGGAGTGCTTCAGTGATTTTCATGAGTGCTACCAATGCATCTTGGAGAACTGGGGGACTACAAATAAATAGTTTGGGAGGAGGGGAAGAAAACTGATCCGCCAAAAATAGCTTGACCCCATGTTCCCTCAATTTTTCCCTCACCCCTAAACATCTCAATTTTTTAAAAAAGTCATTCATGGGATGTAGGAGTCACTGGCTAAGCCAGCATTTACTGTCCGTTACTAATTAAGATGTCATTAGGAATCACAGTGCTGTGGGTCTGGAGTCACATGTAAGCCAGATTAGGTAAGGATGATAGATTTCCTCCCCAGTTTGGGCCAGATGGACATGATTAACAAGTTCCTTCAACTGCCTAGAGAAAAAAAAAGTGTCCAATTAGAGCCCATAGTTTAACACAATCAGAAATCATACTTTTCAGATGACATTGAAAACTCTCCATTCACAATCCAGGTCCTGCTGGAGCAGAGATTCGCCAGAGTATGCAGTTAAGATGTGAATGACCCAAGAGTTCAACATTGAAACTTCATCAGGTACACAGTCATGATATTAAAGCAAACAAGAGTAAGAAATCTTATTACCACCTGTCACTCTGCTTCAAATGATGAATCAGTATTCCTCCATACTAGACACCATGTAAGGAGGTACAGGATAGCAAGAGCACAGAATGCATTTGAATGGGAGACTTCAAAGTCCACAATTGAATGCCTTGGCAGCATCACACCAAACAAAGCTGGCCAAAGTTTGGAGAATACAAATGCTAGACTGAGTCTGAGCAGGTGGTGACAGAACCAACACAAGGGAATAAATGTACTTAGTTTAGTGAGGAGGAAGTTACCCATTGCAGATGCAACTATCCATCACAGTACTGACATTCACATAGTCCTTGTGCAGATAAAGTCCTAACTTTACTAGGAGGACACCATCCATTCTATTGGATGGCAGTTCCACCATGCTTAATTAGATTGATACAAAATAGATGTAGCAATTTAAAATAGGCATCTTGGAGGTGCTGTTCATCATCAGTAACAGAGTTCTGCTTCACCAAGATTTAGGAGAAAGTGAGGACTGCAGATGCTGGGGATCAGAGCTGAAAGTGTGTTGTTGGAAAAGCGCAGCAGGTAAGGCAGCATCCAAGGAGCAGGAGAGTCGACGTTTCGGGCCTGAGCCCTTCTTCAGGAATGATTCCTGAAGAAGGTCTCTTCACCACGATTTAACTTCACAACTCCGAACATCCCCTCTCGGTAATAATCTCCAAGCCAAGAAATCAGCCCTGGTTCAATGTGAAATTTCATCTTGAATTCAACTTTTCTGTCCATGTTTCAAAGAGGCTATAATGATTTTGGAGCAGGGTAATCCTGGCTTAAAACCATACAGTGCATAGTACATCTGGTAACACTTTCCATCACTTTGATGATCAAAAATGGACTGTTGTCAAGGTGATTGGCTGTATCGGATTTATCCTGCTTAGGAAATGCACTAGGTGTACCCATGGAGATGCCTATCTGTAGTCCATAAATAATTGCCTCTTCAAAGAAGCTGTTCCAGTAACTATCAACATTGCGAATGAATAGCAAAAAGATTGCTTTAATGAGATATTTGTATCATTGATAGTCACAGGTGAGGTGCTGGGACTGGAGGTTGGTAACGTAGTGCCACTGTTTAAGAAATGCGGCAAGGTCAAGCAAGGGATCTATAGACCAGTGAGCCTGATGTCGGTGGTAGGTAAGTTGTTGGAGGGAATCCTGAGGGATAGGATGTACATGCATTTGGAAATGCAAGGACTGATTAGGGATAGTCAACATGGCTTTGTGCATGGGAAATCATGTCTCACAAACTTGATTGGAGTCTTTTGAAGTAGCAGCAAAGAGGATTGATGAGGGTAGAGCAGTAGATGTGATCTATATGGATTTCAGTAAGGCGTTCGACAAGGTTCCCCATGGGAGACTGGTTAGCAAGGTTAGATTAGATTAGATTACTTACAGTGTGGAAACAGGCCTCATGGAATATAGGGAGAACTTGCCACTTGAATACGGAACTGGCTCAAAAGTAGAAGACAAAGGGTGGTGGTGGAGGGTTATTTATAGACTGGAGGTGTGTGACCAGTGGAGTGCCACAAGGACCAATGCTGGGTCCATTACTTTTCATAATTTATATCAATGATTTGGATGTGAGCATGAGAGGTATAGTTAGTAAGTTTGCAGATGACACCAAAATTAGAGGTGTAGTGGACAGCAAAGAAGGTTACCTCAGATTACAACGGGATCTTGATCACATGGGCCAATGGGCTGAGAAGTGGCAGGTGAAGTTTAATTTAGATAAATGTGAAGTGCTGCATTTGGGGGAAGGCAAATCTTAGGAGGGCTTATACACTTAATGGTAAGGTCCTGGGGAGTGTTTCTGAACAAAGAGACCTTGGAGTGCAGGTTCATTGCCCCTTGAAAGTGGAGTCGCATGTAGATAGGATAGTGAAGGCGTTTGGTATGCTTTCCCTTATTGGTCAGAGTATTGAGTACAGGAGTTGGGAGGTCATGTTGCAGCTGTACAGGACATTGGTTAGGCCACTGTTGGAATATTGCGTGCAATTCTGGTCTCCTTCCTATCGGAAAGATGTTGTGAAACTTGAAGGGGTTCAGAAAAGATTTGCAAGGATGTTGCCAGGGTTGGAGGATTTGAGCTACAGGGAGAGGTTGAATAGATTTGATTTGATTAGATTAGATTAGATTACTTAGAGTGGAAACAGGCCCTTCGGCCCAACAAGTTCACACATAAAGCTAAGGCTGTTTTCCCTGGAGCGTTGGAGGCTGAGGGCTGGCCTTATAGGGGCTTATAAAATCACAAGGGGCATGGACAGAATAGATAGACAAAGCCTTTTCCCCGAGGTGGGGGAGTCCAGAACAAGACGGCATAGGTTTAGGGTGAGGGGGGGAAAGATATGAGAGAGATCTAAGGGGCAACTTTTTCACACAGAGTGGTACGTGTACGGAATGAGCTGCCAGAGAAAGTGGTGGAGGCTGGTACAATTGCAACATTTAAAAAGGCATCTGGATGAGTATATGAATAGGAAGGGTTTGGAGGGATATGGGCCGGGTGCTGGCAGATGGGACTAGATTGGTTTGCGATAGCTGGTCGGCATGGACAAGTTGGGCCGAAGGGTCTGTTTCCGTGCTGCACATCTCTATGACTCTAAATCTACAGTTTGACACTGATATGGGCGAATATTGATATTCCACAAATAATAAGATAAGCCATATGTGACAAACAGTATAAGCTACATGTTAAAGATCATCACACAATTTCAGCTCAACATGCTTTACTTGTAGAACCTTTGGTATTTCTCCATACAACTTTCATAGGAGATACTTGAAAGGACAACTTGTGGAATAGGTCTGTTATTTGACATGTGATCAGACAAGCCATGCTTGGCCAAGTGAAAGTTGAGATATTTCAGTACCACAAAAAGGAATAAGTTCCATCGTTTTTCACAATATAACCACTGGCAGCTAACCGTATCCTCCCTTGCATAGCTTGAGGGAATAGAAGTGTTAATTAGATTAATGTTAGGCAATTTACATTTAGAAAATAGAACAAACAAACAAAACACAAACACACTTATTCTAAATGAGTTTTCAAAAATAAAGAACTGGTGACCAAAAATTACGGTGTCATTCCGTGAAATATATGAACAATATATTGCAGGAATGACAAGTGCGGTTCATTTCTTTGAATGTTTTGACACAGCCTAGAATTAGTATCATTGCTGGTTGGGGAGGGTAACATCCAAGTGTACACCATTCAATAATCACACCCAGGTCCTCATCTTCATTGTGTGTGTATTGATGCACAGTATATGAAGGTTTTTGGGCTCAAGTCTGAAATGATGGTGCAGACTGGTGGCACAGAACAGAAAAGGATGCCAATTCTGCTTTCTGGATCACAATACCTGTGGGATATCTTGCTCCATGTGCCCAAAAGATCTGCAGGGTCAGAAATCAGCCTGACCAGTCACTGAACCTATGACAGTAGATGCCATCCTTCAATTGATCTCAGTGGCAATACTTGAAGTTCCAAAATTAGTACAAACAAATTTTTGAGTTTTTATTAACTGTTGTTTACAGGCAACTGGATTGTGTATGAGTGTATGACTTTAATGCTTAGACATTCATTTGAAGGTTTTTATCCCTTTTTAGGTTACCTTGATTCCAACTTGTGCCAGAAGGAAAGGAACATATTGTGCCACCCACTCATTTTTCACCCCATTTTTACCTCCCTTTAGTGTCCTCACTCTTTGAAACCTCCCCCTTCACCTGCATCCTTCCACATGCAACAGAAATGTCTAAGCATTAAAGTCATACACTCATACACAATCCAGTTGCCTGTAAACAACAGTTAATAAAAAGTCAAAAATTTGTTTGTACTAATTTTGGAACTTCAAAATCAGAGAACCAGTCAAGATATGGGGCAGACAATCCCCCAGCTCCTGAACAAAGGTAATGATGAGTCATTTGCAAAAATATGGAGAGACTGGAAAAATTAGATTTACAAATGTTGAGGAGGAAAGTATCAGATTTTGCAACCAAGGTTTGAACAGTGAAAAGCTTCCTGTCAGTAAAATAATGAGAAGCCAATTTGTATGCATTAACATTCCCAAATTATTCAGCTGCAATTCTTCATGTGAAAAATAGACTGGCCTGTTCCTCCAGGACTCCACCTTGATCAATAATCCTCAATACCTCAGGGCACACTCCATTGTAACATTCTCCTGCACTTCACTTAATGTCACTCACTTCATTCCTACTTGGACACTGACAGCATTTCCAGCTTTGTATATTTATGCTTTTCTGACTCATTCAGATCTTAAAAGCTGAACAGCACCTCTATCTTGCCTTGCCATTTGGTGCAGGCATAAAGTTTTCATGACTGTCTGTCAAGAAGGTGGACACATTGCTGTACAGCACCATGCTATATCAAAGTCACACCACTTTTTTTCATATTCATTCACAGATGGGAGTGTCACCAGCTAGGCTAGCATTTTTTGTCCTAATCCCTAATTGCCAAAGGGCAGTATAGAGCCAACTGATCAAAATCGCATGTGGTAGCAGTTTCCTTCCCTAAAAAGAATATGAATGAACTAGTCAGGTTTTTCTGACAATCGAGAAGAATTGCACAGTTATCATAAGACTCTTAATTCCCAGTTTTTATTAAATTTAAATTCCATCTGCATGCCGTAATGCTACTAGACCATTACCTCCCCTTAAATGCATGTGTCGGCAGATTATGCTACAAATGCAATATGCTTCAATCAAGTGGCCTCAAAAGTTTAAGAGTAGTAGTCTTGGTCAAGTTGAGGTGGTTTGTCATCAGGGATTCTCACCACAAGCTGCCCAGGGCAGTGTCCAATCTCAGTCTAAGGGCTTGGACATAGTTAATTGCCTACTCAGTGTAGTCAGAGTCAGGAGTTTTGTATCACTACAGTCTGGCAAGCCACTGTCAGTCCTGCAGGTCCGATACCATTAGCCTGGGCATTGGCAGTGAGGGAATCACAAAGGTCAAATCAGGGCTGGGATCATTCATCAGGCAAGGGTGTCCTTCCAATTTGATCAGGGATGAGGTAGGCCATGGTCAGTTCATGCGTCAATTCATTGAAAAATCAAGGGGCTTACCAGGAGTGGTCACTATGACAGGGAAGATAGGGAAGTCAATTGTGAGAATTGTACGCAGCATGCTGGAATGTAGAGTAAGCAATAATTGCGACATGGGACAGCTCAATGAGTGTGTCTGGAACAATAGTGCATTGGAGGATGGGCCCTTGCAGAATGGGATGTGATCAATGGTCACCACTACCCTGGCTTCAGCACTACACAGCATCACAATGGCTGGCATGGGGCTCTGGGGTTGTATTGGTAAATTAAGACATATGAAGGAGTTGGATGGAAACATTTTGAAGCTCCGAACTGAAGGGTTTGACAGGGAGTGCAAGGAAGGAAGGTGAGTGTTTGGTAGGGGTGGGAGGATCACCTACATTAACAGGCTGAGTCCATGATACACCCCATTAAGCAAGATCTGTACTGCTTTCTAACCTTACCCAAATTTCAATGAAATTTAAAAAAACACAGCTGCACCACACCTGAAGTGGACAGTACATGTTTTTTTTAAACCTGCCTGAGGGGTCAAGCTTCATTTTTAAGCAATACAAGTCCTTTCAGGAGGCAATTGTATTAATCAGGCACTGACAGTACAGGATAACGTCATCTGCAATCACAAAATTCTCTTGCAAAATGTATGCAAACTATTTTGGATACAAATCCTGGCTATAAACAAAAACAATTAATCTTGTCATTTCTCATTACAAGTTTATCCTAGTCATCTCAGAAGTAGAAGTAATCACAGATGATCTTAAATTGTCAGAGAGAAACAATTCACAAAGACAACTAAGGTACCATAGGCTACACAAGGGCAAGGAGAGGATTTCATCATCTCATCCACAACTCTTAAGTATTGCCAACATGATCTGGTATTCAATTATTCCGTTCATCGGAATGAAGTCCCAATATCAAAAAAGGCCCTTCTTTTCAGAGTGCTCCATGACCCTCTGCATGGAGGGATGCACTAAACTGATGTCATTTGTGGGTGATGCAAATACTGACTCTCACATCACTAAGGATCTGTTTTGTTTCCAATAATTGTCCACACGGGTATATTGGAACTATAATGGATCCAGCAATTGCAAAAGTTATCTTCACTGATCTCAGTGCAAAGCCACAGAGAAATGGAGGAATATTAAAAAAAAATACACTAGCAAGCCCAAGACAAAATGACAAACCCAGTTGCTGAACAGCATCGACATGAGTAAATTACAGCTGAAGGTATGCCAGAGATACAGAAGGCCCAGAGCCTATCATCCAGTTATCATTTTCACTGGATGAGTGAAGTGCATTGCTGCTGCAATTGGGGTGTGTCCCAAAACACTGTCGCTGTAAGAGGTCACCTGCAGGAGTGCAACTTGCAACTGCGAGAGTTGAATGGCCTTGTTATGCTGGTGGATATCAAGGATGACCTGCTGCACGAGAAAAAAAACTTCATACTGCTGGCTGTTTCCATCATGACCATCTCCTTCCATCAATGGCCCGTGCAGAGCTCTGCTACTCCCACAGGACTGAGAAAGTTTTCAACATCAATGCATCACCACATCTTTCACCCAAACCTTTATCAGGTGCTCAGTGCCCTCACTAAAGCTGTTTTTGAGTCATGCTTTTCATCCAAACCTCCATTTGGTGACCAGCAGCCACCACAAGTTTCACATTAGGAAAAGCAAAAATAGTAATCTTTTAAATGCAAAATAAACCTGTGTTGCTGGGATTGAAGTGTTTGAGCTATAGGTAGAGGCTGAATAGGCTGGTCGCTGAGGGGTGACCTTACAGAGGTTTATAAAATCATGAGAGGCATGGCTAGGGTGAATAAACAAGGTATTTTCTCCCCAGAGCAAGGGAATCCATAACTAGAGGGCATAGGTTTAATGTGAGAGGGGAAGATTTAAAAAAAAGGACCCAAGAGCCAACTTGTTCATGCAGAGAATGGTGCATGTATGGAATAAGCTGCCAGAGGAATTGGAGGAGGCTGGTACAATTACAGCATTTAAAAAGCATCTGGATAGATATATGAATAGAAAGGGTTTAGAGGGAGAAGGCCAAATGCTGGCAAATGGGACTAGATTAACTTCAGATATCTGTTTGACATGGAGGAATTGGACTCAAGGGTTTGTTTCTATCCATGCTGTATAGCTCTTTGACCAAATAGGGAAAGTGGACCTCAGAAACAAAAGTAGTTTGAGAATTCCTGTCGTTGCAAATTTCTGTTGCAGTAAGACCACATGTGGACTTGAGTTTAAACCATTCTTTGAATTTCATAATCAAGTAGCACCAATTCTGTCATAATTTTATATTAAAACAACACAGAATGGTCACTCCAAACACAGTCTCCATCTGCAATTACTGCTTATATACTGCAAGATGATAGCATCAACCACAAACCACATATTAAATCTAACTAACCAGCATGAAGTAACAACAAACCACAGTCATACTAAAAAATGAATTAACAATACATGCGCTTATATGCAGTTCTGTAAAGGTAACACTTGTTCTCTCTAAATTTGACAACATCGCTTGTAGATATTTGAACACTCAGTTTACGGAGCTACAATACCATTTCTCAAAAAATGTACTCAGATAATATGAAATGATATCAAATAACAGGATTGACAGCATGATTACATATAAATGAACCTGTTTTATAAATTGCAGAAGTGTCAGCAATCTTTACTTACATTCCCAAGTTGCAAAACTAAAAAAAAGAGCTAATGAACTTTGCCATTTCAACAACTGTGTTCCAGTTTCTATCTTCATGGCAGAAGATAGAATTATTGTGTTGAAGGTGAAGCTAAAAATCAATATTTAGGAGTCCGATGTAGGTGCCCAACCTATTCAGATGTTCCAGGGATGAGTATAGAACCAGGGAGATGGTGTCTGCCATGGATCTGTTTTGATGGCACATCAAGGCAATCAGAGAGGCTGGAGTTGACATGTGCCTGTGAACCAATCTAACAATTCTAACAAAACTCTTCTCCAGACTCGGGAATGTAGGACTCCATTCCCCTCCCTGCAACTTCATCGTTTACTTCCTGACCCTTAGACTGCAATCAGTAATGACAGGTGACAACACCTCCACAATAATCTTCAACACTGGTGCCCTGCAAGGATGCAAATTCAGCATCCTACTGAACACTTAATACACTCGTGGACCTCACCACACAACACCAGGTTATAGTCCAGGTTATTGTCACCTGATGAAAGAGCGTCGCTCCGAAAGCTAGTGTGCTTCCAATTAAACCTGTTGGACTATAACCTGGTGTGTGATTTTTCACTTTTTCCTAGCTACCATCAGTTCTGAAGCAGCTTTTCTGGACCGAGACATTAACTCTGCTGGAGAAACTCAGCAGGCCTTTCAGCATCTATGGAGAGAAAGAAAGTTCCGTTTCTGTTTAACAGGTTTAACAAAAAATCTCATATAGCACCAGATCCTGTTTCTGACTCAAGATGAATTCAAGCTCGGTGTTACAATCCATTAATATTTAAAATGAAATGGAAATATCATGCTTTCACCAACAGAAATATGCTAAAAGATTTCACTTTGTTTTAAACAAATTTTATTGCATACATAACAAATGGAACAACAAATGGATCGATATTAATACTGTTGCTTCAACTGCACATTATGCACTCAGACTTACTTCGCCCCGAAATTCCCTTATAAAGGCACATCAACTTTAAAGTTAAAGGTATTTACTTTGTAAGGAACCATGTATATCACAGTACCATTTACTGATTATTTTCAATACTTTCAAGCTAATCCAGCTGAAGTGAAAATACACAGGCCCACTATAGAATATCCCACAAGCTTCAAAAATCAGGCAAACTTGTACCTTCTGTTCCTTCAAAAAGGATTAAAAAGAGGAGATTAATACTCACATGCCTCCCCAACAGTCAAAGAAATTGATTTTTGTTTACTCTGCTTACAGAGCAGGTGTACGTAACTGCCATTTATTTTGCTATCTTCACTCACTCTGCTGCAAACCTTATTAGGTCTACACTACAGTTGGTTTTCCAAGCAAACACCCAGTTAATTTGAATTCAGATAAATGTCCTTAAGTTAAGTTTCACTCGTATCCACGATGACATACCATGCTCTGGGCTATTTTAAAATGACTTTTAAGTCAATTATCCCTTATTTACATTGCATTTACTTCAGAATAAAAAACAGCTTTTCAATATTTAACGATCATTGAACACCTTGAATAAATTTGAATTCACCTCCCAAGAAAAGAATTCTGCTCTACAGTTCTTCACAATCATACGGATACCATAGAAGCAGAAAATGGGCCTAAGTCATTCAATCCTTTGAGCTTACCCCTCCATTCATTATGGCTGATCAAAATCAATAGCCTGTTAATGCTTTTCCGCATCCTTTAAATCACTTTAGGGTTCTAAGTGCTATATTTAATTCCTTTTTGAAATCATTAATGGTTTGGTCTCAACTGCCTTCTGTGAGCAGACTCACCATTCTCTGGGTGAAGATATTTCCCCTTGTTTTAGTCCTAAATAGTTTACCCCATAGCCTTAGACGGTACTGCTGGTTCTAGACACCCTGACCTTTGGGAACATTCTATATCTTACCTATCTAGTACTGTTGCAATTTTGCAGGTTTCTATGAGATTCTTCTCAACACCAACCCTAATCAATTCAACTTCTCCTCATACATCAGCCCTGCCGCTCCTGAAACAGTCTGGGAAGCATTCGCTGCACTCCAAGTACATCCTTTGTCAGATAAGGAGGAGATCAAATCTGGTCTCACCAAGACCCTGTATATTCGCAATAAGACATATCTGCTCGTGCATTCTAATCTTGTCATCAAATCTTATCAGAGTAAGCCCTCCCGCTGTTTTATAATTCTCTCTTCTATTCTGATTTAGAAGTTCTTGCTGCAAAATCATAAAAACAATTAACCAGATATTCGTAGCACCTCTCCACAAGGAAGTGAAAATGAGTCACAAGTGTCATAAGTTTGTGTTCAGGCAGAAAGATTGGGCATTGTTTGGTGTGATAATTAAACAATTTGGAAGTGGCTTTGTTTTTTTCCTGTCTCATTCAGATTTTGTTCTGTTTCATTTTTTCTAAGAAATGAAAATGGCTGTATCATTTTAGACCTTCAAAGCTCTTCATAATTCGCAAATTCCATTAATTATCATTGAGGTATTAATTGGTCTTCAGAATTCAATCCAGTTGCCTAGATCTCAGCTATACCTGTATCTCAACACTAAATTGTGTCACTTTTGTACAATATGAACACTGACAGGTCTAGTTAGTTTAGTGTTAACCCTGGAAAGTCAGTTCTTTAAGACTTTGACATCTCATGGGAAATGCTAAGAACTTATGGTTCTAGGTTGGCAGGGTAAGAGGATGCAAGGTGCGTGTGCATGTGTGTAATGTTGGGTCCTAGGGGAGGATGTCAGGCCCAAATGAAATGAGAGTTGACAAATGAGTAGGTTGGAGAGTCACAGATGTATGGATTGAGGAGGAGGTGGTGCAGGTGGGTCCTGACTTGTGGTGGGGTATGGTTGTTAGGAGTTGGGTCCAGCAGAAGTGGGGGATGAAGAAGGGCATCATTTCCCACCATCAGATGGGGAGGTATTAACTGCAGTGGAACCCTCCAAGTTCTGACTTAAATGGAAAGGTCCTCAATGCAGGGGAATTGTCCATCTGAATCTTCAATTTCCCAGGCAATTTCCTCAGAGTGCACTACATTAGTGATTCTGCAGGATCTCAATGCACAACTCCTATCTACATTACAGAAGTGGCTATCTGGCCATTGAAAAATATGGGCTATTACCACCTTGACCCTCCAGAAACCATAAAAGAAAATCATTTAGTGGCCCAAACACTTGACCACAAATCTGATTAATAGGGCACACTCAAGAGATGCTCCATTACAGCAAATTCTGGCCTATTATTTTCTAGTGCCTACACCATTCCAACAAGAGGAATTAATAGCTGCACAAATTAAACCCAGGTTTCTGATCAAGTGAGCTGCATGATTGTGCAAAGTAATTTAGCTCAGTGGTTTATAGTTTAAGGAAAGCAAAGAATTGTTAACACATGATTTCTAAGGCATGACAAAAGACAGAAGAGGTTCACTGGGCAAGAGTTACAGCTGGGGGAAAGGCAATTACGATGCGATTAGGCAAGATTTAGGAAGCAGAGGATGGGGAAGGAAACTGCAGAGGATGGGCACATTAGAAATGTGAAGCTTATTCAAGGAAATGCTCTTGTGTGTCTGAGATAAGTATGTACCTGTCAGGCAGGGAGGAAGCTGTAGAGCGCTGGAGCTGTGGTTTACAAAGGAAGTGGAATCTCTGGTCAAGAGAAAAAAGGCAGCTTATGTTAAGATGAGATGTGAAGCTCAGTTAGGGTGCTTGAGGGTTATAAGGTAGCCAGGAAAGACCAAAAGAGAGCTCAGAAGAGTCAAGAGGAGACATGAGAAGTTGCTGGCAGATAGGATCAGGGTAAACCCTAAGGCTTTCTATAGGTATTTAAGGAATAAAAGAATAACAAGAGTAAGATTAGGGCCAATCAAGGACAGTAGGGGGAAGTTGTGTGTGGAATCAGAGCAGATGGGGGAAAACACTAAATGAATATTTGTCGACAGCATTCACTCTAGAAAACGACGATGCTGTTGAGGAGGAGACTGAGAAACAGGCTACTAGACTAGGTGGGATTGAGGTTCACAAGGAAGAGGTATTAGAAATCCTGCAGATTGTGAAAATAGATAAGTACCCTGGGCCAGATGGGATTTATCCTAGGATCCTCTGGGAAGCCAGGGAGGAGATTGCCAAGCCTTTGGTATTGATCTTTAAATAGGCATTGTCTACAAAATAGTACCAGAAGACTGGAGGATAGCAAATGTGGTTCCCCTGTTCAAGAAGGGGAGTAGAGACGGCCCTGGTAATTATAGACCAGTGAGCCTTCCTTCAGTTGTTGGTAAAGTGTTGGAAAAGGTTATGAGAGATAGGATTTATCATCTAGAAAAGAATAATTTGATTAGGGATAGTCAGCACAGTTTTGTGAAGGGTAGGTCTTGCCTCACAAACTTTATTGAGTTCTTTGAGAAGGTGACCAAACAGGCTATTTTACAAATACGGAGGAATGAGATTGTGGGAGACATAGCAATTTGGATCAGTAATTAGAGCCATAGAGATGTACAACATGGAAACAGACCCTTTGGTCCAACCTATCCATGCCGACCAGATATCCTAACCCAATTGAGTCCCACCTGCCAGCACCCGGCCCATATCCCTCCAAACCCTTCCTACTCATATACACATTCAAATGCCTCTTAAATGTTGCAATTGTACCAGCCTCAACCACATCCTCTGGCAGCTCATTCCATACACATAACACCCTCTGCGTGAAAACGTTGCCCCTTAGGTCTCTTTTATATCTTTCCCCTCTCACCTTCTAGTTCTGGACTCCCTGACACCAGAGACATGCCCCTCATAATTTTATAAATCTCTATAAGGACACCCCTCAGCCTCCGACACTCCAGGGAAAACAGCCCCAGCCTGTTCAGCCTCTCCCTGTAGCTCAGATCCTCCAACCCTGGCAAACATCCTTGTAGATCTTTTCTGAACCCTTTCAAGTTTCACAACATCTTTCCAATAGGGAGGAGACCAGAATTGCACGCAATATTCCAACAAAGGCCGAACCAATGTCCTGTACAGCTGCCCTCCCAACTCCTGTATTCAATACTCTAACCAATAAGGGAAAGCATACCAAACACCACCTTCACTATCCTATCGACCTGCGACTTCACTTTCAAGGAGCTATGAACCTGCACTCCAAGGTCTCTTTGTTCAACAACACTCCCTAGGACCTTACCATTAAGTGTAGAAGTCCTGCTAAGATTTGCTTTCCCAAAATGCAGCACCTCACATTTATCTGAATTAAACTCCACCTGCCACTTCTCAGCCCATTGGCCCATCTGGTCAAGATCCTGTTGTAATCGGAGGTAACCTTCTTCGCTGTCCACTACACCTCCAATTTTGGTGTCATCTGCAAACTTACTAACTATACGTCTTATGTTTGCATCCAAATCATTTATGTAAATGACAAAAAGTAGAGGGCCCAGCACTGATCCTTGTGGCACTCCACTGGTCACAAGCCTCCAGTCTGAAAAACAACCCTCCACCACCACCCTATGTCTTCTACCTTTGAGCCAGTTCTGTATCCAAATGGCTAGTTCTCCCTGTATTCCGTGAGACCTAAGCTTGCTAATCAGTTTCCCATGGGGAACCTTGTCGATCACCTTACTGAAGTCCATATAGATCACATCTACTACTCTGCCCTCATCAATCCTTTTTTGTTACTTCCTCAAAAAACTCAATCAAGTTTGTGAGACATGATTTCCCACACACAAAGCCATGTTGACTATCCCTAATCAGTCCTTGCCTTTCCAAATACATGTACATCCTGTCCCTCAGGATTCCCTCCAACAACTTGCCCACCACCGAGGTCAGGCTCACTGGTCTATAGTTCTCTGACTTGTCCTTACTACCCTTCTTAAACAGTAGCACTACATTTGCCAACCTCCAGTCTTACATCACCTCATCTGTGACTATCAATGATACAAATATCTCAGCAAGAGGCCCAGCAATCACTTCTCTAGCTTCGCACAGAGTTCTCGGGTACACCTGATCAGGTCCTGAGGATTTATCCACCTTTAATCGTTTCAAGACATCCAGCACTTCCTCCTCTGTAATCTGGACATTTTGCAAGATATCACCATATATTTCCCTATAGTCTATATCCTCCATATCCTTTTCCACAATAAATACGGATGCAAAATATTCATTTAGTATTTCCCAATTTTCTGTGGCTCCACACAAAGGCCGCCTTGCTGATCTTTGAGGGGCCCTATTCTCTCCCAAGTTCGCTTTTGTCCTTAATATATTTGTAAAACCCCTTTGGACTCTTCTTAATTCTATTTGCCAAAGCTATCACATGTCCCCTTTTTGCTTGCCTGATTTCCCTGGAGTATACCTAAGGATTCATTCGATCTATCCTGTCTATACCTGACATATGCTTCCTTCTTTTTCTTAACCAAACCCTCGATTTCTTTAGTCATCCAGCATTCCTTATAGTTACCAGCCTTCCCTTTCACCCTAACAGGAATATACTTTCTCTGGATTCTTGTTATCTCATTTCTGAAGGCTTCCCATTTTCCAGCCGTCCCTTTACCTGCGAACATCTGCCTCGAATCAGCTTTTGAAAGTTCTTGCCTAATACCATCAAAATTGGCCTTTCTCCAAATTAGAACTTCAACTTTTAGATCTGGTCTATCCTTTTCCATCACTATTTTAAAACGAATAGAATTATGATCACTGGTCCCAAAGTGCTCCCCTACTGACACCTCAGTCACCTGCCCTGCCTTATTTCCCAAGAGTAGGTCAAGTTTTGCACCTTCTCTAGTAGGTACATCCACATACTGAATCAGAAAATTGTCTTATACACACTTAAATTCCTCTCCATCTAAACCTTTAACACTATGGCAGTCCCAGTTGATGTTTGGAAAGTTAAATTCCCTACCGTAACCACCCTATTATTCTTACAGATAGCGGAGATCTCCTTACAAGTTTGTTTCTCAATTTCCCTCTGATTATTAGGGGGTTTATAATACAATCCCAATAAGGTGATCACCCCTTTCTTATTTCTCAGTTCCACTCAAATAACTTCCCTGGACATATTTCCGGGAATATCCTCCCTTACCACAGCTGTAATGCTATCCCTTATCAAAAATATCACTCCCCCTCCTCTTTTGTCTCCCTTTCTATCTTTCCTGTAGCATTTGTATCCTGGAACATTCAGCTGCTAGTCCTGCCCATCCCTGAGCCATGTTTTCGTAATTGCTATGATATCCCAGTCCCATGTTTCTAACCATGCCCTGAGTTCATCTGCCTTCCCTGTTAGACCTTTTGCATTGAAATAAATGCAATTTAATTTATTAGTCCTACCTTGTCCCTGCCTATTTGACTCACTTCTGTTCTCAGCTGTACCCGTCTCACATCGATCTCTTTCCTCACTATCTCCCTGGGTCCCACCCCACCACCTTACTAGTTTAAATCCTCCCAAGCTCTTCTAGCAAATCTCCCTGCCAATATATCAGTCCCCTTCCAATTTAGGTGCAATCCATCCTTCTTGTACAGGTCACTTCTACCCCAAAAGAGATTCCAAGGATCCAAAAATGTGAATCCTTCTCCCATACACCAGCTCCTCAGCCATGCATTCATCTGCTCTATCCTTCTATTCCTGCCCTCACTAGCTCGTAACACTGGGAGTAATCCAGATATTACTATCCTTGAGGACCTCCTTTTTAAAATTTCTGCCCAACTCTCTAATCTCCCTTCAGAATCTCAACCTCTTCCCTTCCTATGTCGTTGGTTCCAATGTGGACAATGATCTCCTGCTGGCCCCTCTCCCCCATGAGAACATTTTGCACCCTCTCAGACATCCTTGATCCTGGCACCAGGGAAACAACCCACCTCTCTGCTATCTCTCTGCAGGCCACAGAAACGTCTGTCTGTACCTCGGACTACAGAATCCCCTAACACTATGGATCTCTTGGAAGCTGACGTAGCCCTCATTGCATTAGAGCCAGTCTCAATACCAGAAACTTGGCTTGTTTATGCTACATTCCCCTGAGAATCCATCACCCCCTACATTTTCCAAAACAGCATACCTGTTTGAAATGGGTATATCCACAAAAGACTCCTGCTCTAGTTGCCTTCCTCTCTTATGCTTCCTGGAGTTAACCCACGTATGTGACTGTATCTGAGACTTTCCCCCCTTTCTATAACGGCCATCCATCACATACTGAAGCTGTTGCAAATTCCTTATCGCTTCTTTTTGTCTCTCCAACCAACAGATCCACTCAATCTGATAAGATTTGCACCCAACAGCATTTATGGCAGATATAATCCACAGTAACCCTTAAACTCTCTTTAAACTCCCACATCTGACAAGTTGTACATATCACTGTAAAGGCCATTTTTGCTCCTTCACAATCTACAGACCCAGAAAATAACACCATCTTATTCCTCTACAAACACTGCCCCAGGTTAAATTAATAGCTATGGCTTATATTTTAAGTTTAATCAAGAGACTTATCTCCAAAAACATATAGTCAAGAAAGAATCCACTATACTCACTACTGCAGCCTTTCTCTTGGACAGACTTAAAACAACAAATAACTTATTGGATTCTGCGCGGTGAACTTCGCCCAACAGTTCCTCCAAGATTAGTTGTGAAATTGGCTTGCTGAAAGAAGACAGAGGGTGGTGGTTGATGGGAAATGTTCATCCTGGAGTCCAGTTACTAGTGGTGTACAAGGGTCGGTATTGGGTCCACTGCTGTTCGTCATTTTTATAAACGACCTGGATGAGGGCGTAGATGGGTGGTTTAGTAAATTTGCAATTGACACGAAGGTCGGTGGAGTTGTGGATAGTGCCGAAGGATATTGCAGGTTACAGAGAGACATAGATAAACTGCAGAGCTGGGCTGAGAGGTGGCAAATGGAGTTTAGTGCGGACAAGTGTGAGGTGATTCACTTTGGTCGGAGTAACCGGAATGCAAAGTACTGGGCTAATGGTAAGATTATTGGTAGTGTAGATGAGCAGAGAGATCTCGGTGTCCATGTACACAGATCCTTCAAAGTTGCCACCCTGGTTGACAGGGTTGTTAAGAAGGCATACAGTGTTTTAGCTTTTATTAATAGAGGGATCGAGTTCCGGAACCATGAAGTTGTGCTGCAGCTGTACAAAACACTGGTGCGGCCGCACATGGAGTATTGTGTGCAGTTCTGGTCACTGTATTATAAGGAGGACATGGAAGTTTTGGAAAGGGTGCAGAGGAGATTTACTAGGATGTTCTCTAGTATGGAGGAAAGCTAAGGGACTTGAGGCTATTTTCATTCGAGAGAAGAAGGTTGAGAGGTGACTGAATAGAGACATAGAAGATAATCAGAGGGTTAGATAGAGTGAACAGGGAGATCCTTTTTCCAAGTATGATGACAGCAAGCATGAGGGGGCATAGCTTTAAATTGAGGGGTGATAGATGTAGGACAGATGTCAGAGGTAGTTTCTTTACTCAGAGTAGTAAGGGTACGGAATGCTTTGCCTGCAACGGTATTAGATTCACCAACTTTAAGTACATTTAAGTCGTCATTGGACAAGCATATGGACGTACATGGAATAGTGTAGGTTAGGTAGGCTTCAGATTGGTATGACAGGTCAGCGCAACATCGAGGGCCGAAGGGCCTGTATTGCACTGTAACGTTCTATGTTCTATAGATGAGCCAATGGGCTGAAGAGTGACAGATGGTGCTTAATTTAGATAAGGTGTCAGGTGCTATATCTTGGAAAGGCAAACCAGGGTGGCCTTATACACTTAATGGAAAGATCCTGGAGAGTGTTACTAAACAAAGACTGTGGAGTTTAGGTTCATAGTTCCTTGAAAGTGGAGTTTCAGTTAAATAGGATAGTGAAGGCAGTGTAGGAGTTGAGACGTCATGTTATGTCTGTACAAGACACTAGTTAGGCCGCTATTGGAATACTGCATGCAATTCTGGTCTCCCTGCTATAGGAAGGATGTTGAAAAACTTGAAAGATTTCTGAAAAGATCTATAAAGAGCGTTTCCTGGGTTGAAGGGTTTGACCGATAGGGAGAGGCTGAATAAGCTGGGGCTGTTTTCCCTGGAATGTTGGAAGGGGTGATCCTTAAAAGTTTTATAAAATCATGTGGGGCATAGATAGGGTAAATAGACAAAGTCTTTTCCGTGGGGAGGGTAGTCCAGAAGTAGAGGGGATAGGTTTAAGGTGAGGGGAGAAAGATTTAAAAGGGATCGAAGGAGCAACGTTTTTCATGCAGAGGGTGGTGCTTGAGGGGGTGTGGATTGAACAGCCAGAAAAAAAGTGGTGGGGGCTGGTACAATTACAGCACTTAAAAAGCATCTGGGTGGGTATATGGACTAAATGTTGGCAAATGGGACTAGATTAGGTTGAGATATCTTGTCGGCATAGAAGAGTTGGGCTGAAGGGTATGTTTCCATGCCGTACATCTGTGACTGTAGCTGAGCTGTCCTCCTCAGAAGGCATTAGACTGCTATCTTCAAGTGGGGAAGTAAACAAAGACCGAAGTTCACCTGGTAGCCAGGCCCAAACTAGAACAGGATGTGGAAGTAATCAGCTCTGTGAGGTTTTAGCCCTAGAGAACAATATGAACAGGAAATAAAACAGAGGAAAAGAAACATTTTTACAATCTAATTTAAGAGGGCTGCAATTAGATTGTAATTAACCACTTTTACCTCCAAAGTAATTAACTCTGACTGTGCCCACTAGGTAAACAGGGAGTGCTTGCATTTGTCAGATGCCTTTTATATAATGAAAAAAATTCTGGAACACTTCACAACCAAGTAATTACTTTGGAGTTATTATCACTTACAAAGTAACATGTGGCAGCCAAATTTGTATACAGGCTTTTGCAAACAGTAAGGAGGGGGGGAAAAAAGTTATTCTGATTAGGTGACATTATCTAAAGGGATAATTATTGGTTCAAAACACCCCATCCCAGTGATATTCAAATCATGCCAGAAGATATTGTTTGTTCACCCAAGCAGGTAGATAGGGCACACATTAATAGATCAAAATACTAAAAGGCAGGGCAACATCAGTTCCAAAATTTGATCAGAAATCAAAAAGATCTTCTGACAGGTTTTGATATGGTGGCTCAGTGGTTAGCATTGCTGCCTCACAGCGCCAGGGGCCCAGGTTTTGCACATTCTCCTCGTATCTCCGTGGGTTTCCTCCCAGTCCAAAGATGTGCACGTCAGGTGAATTGATCATGCTAAAATTGTCCATACAGTTAGGTGCATCAGTTAGGGGGAATGGGTCTGGGTGGGTTACTCTTCGGAGGGTTAGTGTGGACTGGTTGGGCCAAAGGGCCTGTTTCCACACTGTAGGGAATCTAATCTAACCTAATCATCAGGGCACCTAATAGTATTGGTCATTATACAGATGTATCTTTGCACTTAAGTTTTCTTTTATGAACAAACTTAAAATTGTCAGCTAACAATGGCACATTGAAATCTCATATTTCCTGTATCCCTCAATGATTAAAGACAGACAACACTGTTTGCCCTGTTAAATGACACTTAATAATTGGATGGTCTGAGGAGTATGAATTTTAAAAATGGGAAATTTCAATGTCAAATTAGAAAGAGGAAAGAGAGGAAAAAAAATGGAGATCGGTGAGAGGGAAGTTTTTAAAAAGCTCCAATAATTAATGAGAAGGAATGACAGATTACTTACAGTCAGTGCCAGGGAGGGTGAAGTTTATTTTTAAAATAATGTTTATTGATATAACATGTCACTAATTAATACTTGAACAGACAAGATCTAATGTTGAGGTAAGTTCAATTTATATCTCAGTGCAACGGTAGTGTCCTTACCTCTGGGTCAGATTCAAGTCACACCTACTCCAGGTGGTCATAACCTGAGAGACCAGATTAATTATAAATATAATTCAGATCCAAGAACAGATACAATAACCTCACAAATTCAATGCATTTCCATGCTAAGCTATACAGCAAGTACCATTTTCACAAAGTTATGTGATACAATCTTTGAATATTTGAGTTTAAACAAGTGTCACAACTTCAAGTAGATCCAATTTACTCCTAAGTAACAGTGGGATACATTAACCTCAGGATTATTTTGCTATAGAAGTGAAGGCCCAAATCTCTGGCAATTTATTGAGTTGTAAAGCTAACTAAAAGATTCTGGACATGACAACATTATAATTGATCAGCTCCACCATACACTCTAACAAGGGGAACATATTAGCTCCTTATCACAATGGAACAAGGTCAAGCCAAACATCTATTAATACACATTGGATCATACCGCAACATTGTCTTCTCCATTTACATTTGAGGTAGCACGTTAATCACCAATATAACAATATTTAAAATGATATCCACATAAAAGATATTTCTGTAATCATAAACCCATGTTTGAAATAGTCCTTTACTAGTATTTCATGACAAATTGAAAAGCCATAACTGATCAGATTTAGGAAATAAGGTAAATTGCACAATCACAAAAAGGTGCATTTTTGCACTATAGTGGTGGCAGTTCACAACAAAATGGGAAACTATTTATTGCATATGTAAAAAAAAACCCAAAACTATGGAATCAATTTTTTTTTGAGTTTTCCAGGAAGCTCAGTTGTGCACTGAGCAAAACAAGGAAAAAACAGGCTCACTGGAAGTTTCCACTCAGCTGGCTATCATCCTGATCATCTGTTCCTCTCTCACACACACACAGTGGCTGAGTTTCCTGTTTTCAAAAGGACTTTTACATTAGTTAGTCTCAATGGCCAATTTGAGGGGATTATAAAAATAGCCCAAAACTTCAACCAAATTGCATTCATTTGCTGAAGTTTCATAAGAAACTGACTCAAGAACAAAAAAGTAGATCAAACAGCTCTAATCGATTAGAATTCTAAAGCATAAACTTCACAACAGACCTCTGCTATATTCATAGATATTACCATTGCAGCAAAGTGAAATGCTAATCAAAGCGAAGCAGTAAGAATAAGAACCTGACATTACTATAATTAATTTATAGAATAGACCAGATATTATCTATGCACAATAGGATGTCGAAGTTAAAAATAAACACGTGCAGATACGATTATCTGGTGTGGAAGGTAAAAGCCCTTTTAAAAAATATTGTTTAAAACCAACATTAAGAAAACTTGCAAGCAAAGTTTGCACAAAAAGATTTGTTCAATTATTTTTGTTAGTGCGAATTTAGACTTGCTGCTCAAAAGATTCTATTGCTAACTTCAAGATTGCTTTATCAAAACAGACTATACTTGTTTTACATGTATTAACATTACCAGCAATGAATGTTAATTAGGATCAGAATCTCAATTATTTGTGAACATTCAGAATTTCAAAAATATACACTGGATTCATTGGAAAAGCATCACAGAAAACATCACCATTCAACAAGTTTCTAACTTTGTACAATCCTTTTTGAAGAACATAGTACTGCACTATCCCACAAAATAGTTAAAGGATTTCCATCTTCTAAGGAGAAAACTACAATATGTTGACATCCCAGCAGCTACAGAATAATAGCCCAAGCCTTGGACTCTCACTTTCATGCATCTCCTCCTTCAGCTTGACTTAAGGGGATGTTTCAAATCCAAAAACAAAATCTCAGCTAAATGGGAATGCTTCAGTTGAAAGACCATCTGCAATTTGTGAAATTACTTTCACCAAAGCTTTACCCTTTGTTGGCTGTGAATTCGGTCAATGCCCCAGCTGTTCCTGCAGTTGAGCCTGCCCTGCGACATGCAGTCTGGTCACTTTCCTGCCAGCTTCCCATCTTTACACCACCCTCCTCCAAAGACCTTTGACACACAGGAAGTAGACACAATGGACTGAAAATAACAGTCACCAGCAGCAGAACACCACATCAAGCATGTCCATGCAAAAAATAAATCCATCATCCCTTCTCAAATCAGTTGTAAATCTGGGATGAGACTACAAATCATTGCTGCCTTTCCATATACCCATTAAAAATGGTGCCCCCTCACCCCACACTCTAAAGCCTACACAGGCAGAAAAGCAAACTCAATTTATTTGCAAACTGATAGTGTGATCAACTTAAAACATTTGCTAAAAAAAATGAATGAGAAATGTGAAGAGATTCTTAAAAGCATAAAATAGTATGCCACTGGGATTGACTGCAACACGTTTCACAGAGAATTAGACAAATACACTTCATTGAGAGACAATAAAAACATTACAGGTATAATCACTTGGATTGCTCTAAAGAAGAATTGGAACAGACAAAAGGATCTAATGGTATGCTTGTGATATAAAATTCAATGGTTCTATCTCTAGTCAATTATTGTTTACTTAAACTAGATACTTTGTTAGTTCACCTCAGTATCAATTTTATCTTGCAGTATCTTTAATATACCTCATATTCCAAATTGGACTCATTCATACAGTAGGGCACAACAGCAACTGGAACAATTGCACAGAGAAGCTAGTTCCATTGCTTTCACAATTTTTGCCATTAGCACACCTTGCAACACAATGTTTCCCACCACTAGTGGCACTCAAGTTGCTCACTAACAGACATTATAGCACTACCTCACAAGCAGAGCAACAGTATGAATGAGATACAAAATCTAATGATATTACCTATTTGAGACAGAGCCAAGAACAGAGTTGAGAAACCAATGTGTGGGAGTTAGACCGATTTACAATATAGAATACAACAATTGATCCCTCGGAGAAGGAAACAAAAATATAAACAAATAGTAAGCAGCTCAGGAATGTTATTTGGTTCTAACCAGACACTATTTATTATTCATTACACTTAGCAACAAACATGACAGTTCTGTGGATGTAATTTTGTAAGATCACTGAGAAGTGCACCAATGATGCAATTATCTCATTTCGCTTGAACTTGCATTTGTCTTTCCATTCCCTCTTCATGATATTATTTATAAGCATTAATAGATGTTTATTCTACATTAAAAAGTAGTGATTACATTGGTTATTCTTGGGGAAAAAGAAACAAATGCCCTTGTACCATTAAGTCTGAATTGAACAGCTTTTCTCTTCAGTTTTCTTCAAAAGGAAAATTCCTCAATGGCTTCATGATTCGATATTATGAAAAAATATTAACACAGTCATGTCAATTTGAAGACATCACAAATGGAATCCTGTAAAGAAAAGCTACAAGCTTGAAATTGTTTCTGCCAATTCCATCAGATTTGTTTGACTGAAAGCATTCACAGCTTTAACTACATTATCCCACCAACTCAAGATGTTGTAGGTAAAGAGTAGATTAGGGATAATGGAGGTTCAGTTGAAGCAAAATATATTTTAAAATAAAGGTAGATTTTTGGCTGACCACTCAATTCAGAAATCTGCACCAATGTTGCAAAACCTCTGGAGATCACACAGCACTTGGGAAGAAAGAAAGTTAAAATTTCAGGTTTTGGCACTTTTATCAGAATATTTCGAATAAAAAGTCACAGATTAGCAGCATTCACTTGGTTTTTGTCTACACTGATACTGTGTGACCTGTTGACTATTTCCAATATTTTCTCTTTTAATTTCAGATTTCTGGCATCTGCAATTTGTGTTGATGATACCTTACGTCAGTTTATTACTATTGAGCAACTTAAATTAGATTGACAATTTTGAAATATTAAAACCATGGCAAGAAATATCTTTCAGGATTTAATCACAAAAGGAGAAATGGTAGCACTTATAGAGCTTTAAATTACTTAAAAAAAAACAAATTCATGGGAGGAAAGGGAATTTCAGTGTGCTGTAATCAAACATGTTTTTCACCTGGAACTAGCAGCATACATTCCCAGGCCAATTATAACAGAATCATGCAATACAGAAGAGCCCCTTTGGCCCATCATATTTGCAATGAAAACAATTCTAAATCTACACTTATGTAAATGCTAAGTCAAGCTTTGTTTATTTTTCAGCATGCATCAGGCATGAGCTCAGTCTTTACTAAAGAGGTGTGAATGTTTGTATTCCCACAAGTGGCATCCTTTTAGCTTATGAAGACACTTTATACTTCATATTGCTTGAAGAACTCAAACTTTGGAAACATTGTGGACATTGGAGATTTCTTTTATCAAGGCTCCCTGTAAGTCATGTGACTGGTTATAACTTCCTGTAGACCTCTGTTGAGGCTCTTTTGAACATAACTGGCATGCAGAGGAGCTTAGTTATCTGGTTCAATTGAAGGGAAGCCCACCAAGAACAAGCCAAGTCATAGGAAAGCTTGCTAAGAACAAGCTATCCAGCTGACCTCTCATTTCTAAGAAAAAAATTCTTATTGAGTTCAGGGTAATACCTAGTTATTCCTTTGAAAACAAATGTGTAATTGACAGACCACTTCCATGTCATATCGATAAGCCTCAGCAGGCTTTGTCTACAAAACTTCAGAGACCAATTGTGTATGATGTTACAACTGTGATGGGAAACATGGGAGGATAATAGGGTCTCTACCTCACTAGTCCTTATATTAGTGTAAATTAGTTGATTCAGTTAACAAATTAGCCAATTGCTTCTCTTCTCTCCTGCTACCCAGAGTAAAAGAAACATCTACAGGCTTCTTTTAAGGACTAAAAGTAATTAATTTATGATGAACAAATCTTATTCTTAAAAGAAGTGGCAAATGCTGTTTAACAGCAATACTACAATATCTCCTTAGTGCCACACAAACTCTCACAACACAAAAAAATAGACACTGCAGAGATGGTGTATTTTTAACATTAGCATACCATGGAAAACAACTCCAATGGGTCTGGAAACGAAGGATAAAATGCGATGACTTCTCATGTCCACTGGATTTACTGTTGATTCAGCGAATCAACAACAGCCATTGATTAAAAGTACACATCCAGTTGTGATTGCAATCAACTTGGATTTGCATCTTTCAAGACTGGACATGGTCCACCCTTTCAGGCTTTACTAGGTGGGTAGAAATACTGGTATTTGCAAACTATATTATTTTCTCAGCCAGGAGTTTCTTCGGAGAAGCAGGATTTCAGGTGAGATGCTTGCAGCTTCTGGGGTGTCTTTTTGACCCTAACACCAGGTTTTTAAAATGAAATTCTGAAGACCTGGAAGAGTTGCTGGGCCATTATTAACATAAAGCCCCCCAGTCCTTTGAAAGCTAAGCTCCAGTAACTAAGGCAATAAAACAACATTTATCTTTATCTTCATGAAAGCTTTGTTTGGCTGTTTCTCCTAAATCACATGATTTGCAGTAAACAGCAGGTAAACCACAGAAAGCACGAAACTGTTGGCTTTGTTTCCAAGAATCATGTGGTTACAAACCCTTTACAATCCAATCAGTTCAAAATATTCCATGTTTTTAACCCCCACCCCCCAAAATAGTCCTTAGATACAAATATATATTCCCAACAGTGGTTAGAGTCTTGACTACATATGACAGACCAACAGGCAACTGAATATTCTCCGTTTTGACTAGTTACTCTTGAAGATAAGTGGCTTTTCAGTCAGCTAATTACTGCAGTGAAATGTTATTTATTCTCTGTTCAGAAAAGGAGAAATGTGTTCACACATGCATGTCCATGTGCGTTTGTGGATATCTAAGGAGACAAGTATTTATATTTCAAATTGCTGATTTTGAATATTAACCAATTATTACATCTTTACTGAAAATGAGATTTGTCTTGATAATAAACCATCATATGCTTGATAAATTTTGTTTAAAACCAGATATCAATTAGGTATTTAATTCATCTGAATGACTGGAAAAAAAAAACAACTTATGTTGGACCCACGGAGTAATGGAACTCGAGCAAATGTGCACATCACCAGCCTCAATCTTAACAGATCTGTGACATTAAAATTTGTCTGCCCGAAGTACTTTAATCTCAAAGAACGGGAGCAAACTTCACATTTACTTCACAGTGGATCCAAAAAGCCATTTGAGAGCAATATCATTTTCATCCTTCCAATTTAGACTGGGTCTTCTTGGAATGTTGTTACTCATTTCAAAAATATTCTCAGCAGCTAGAGGATGTATTTTCTTTTACATTTGCAGTTCTGTTTAAATTTATATTATAGTTGCAGAAAAATACAAACTATTTGAACTCTTTCCCCAAAATGAATGTTGTGTTAAAGTATATGGAAAAGCAAACAACATTGAAATGAATCACTAAACTCTGCACCAATCAACATTGCTGTCATTACAACTGAATCATCTTATTGCATGGCATTCCATCATTTTTACTGGTATTTTAGAGACTGCATTTTGTAATGTGTCCAACTATAATTGTACCAAATGACTTTTCAGTAACTAAGGCAGAATCTATTTTAGTTGTTTGGGATTTTTAACCAGCGTTTTGTGGGTTTTTTTTGCGATTCTGTGCATTTTCCCAGGAATTCTGCCAAACAATGGTCCTGATTATTTATGTTTCTACAAAACCGGGTGTGCTTTATTATTTAGGAGAGGAACTAAAAGTGGTTCTGTACTCAGTCCTACAAAAGATCTTGCATGTATATACTGCTCACAGTCTTCAGAGTATCACAAAATACGTCACATACAGTTAGCACATAGCCAGAACCCCTCGAGCAACAAATTAGTTTCTTCATTTGTTCAGTTTTTGGTGGTGTTAGTTGAAGGATAAAAGCTAGTCTTGACTTATCAACTGTATCTACTACTACTTCTTAAAATTTACAAATCCAAAATGCAATTACCAACATCCAAATTTCAATTAGCCACACATGGCCAATGGCCAACTTTGTGGACAATTCCATTTATCCAAGCTGATGTATTAACACTGAATTTATAATGAATACTCTGGACATAGTAAAGCTAAAATAGGCTGTGTTTTTGAAAGTTCAAATTTAAAACCAGTTTGCGTCTACCTGCACCAAACAGTTTTTTTTTAATCTGCAGATCGCAGTAGTGTGATTCTGGATGCTAGTTACTGCTTGGCCTTTCATTACACAGTAATCATTTTAGTTGTCAAATTTCAATTCATATTGGTTAGCTACAGGAATGTTTCAATTCCTGACAAGTGTCAAACTATGCTATTTCACAGAATAATACTTTAGACCCACAATGTTTGATTCATCAAATTGGTTTTGCTTTTGAATTCCAATATATGTATTGTTTTGAAGCAGCAGTGACAAGCATGCAGAAACTGAATAGAATTTAGCTTTTTGATAAGTTTGAAGTAAAAACAGGCCACAAAATGACTGTGAAACTAGTTGTACTTGAACTGTTTGAACAATGTTTGTCATGGTTAAAACGAGAATTAACTGGCTGTTGAAAATAATCTTTGAGCACTGTACAAGTCTTCGATAAGACTAAATAAAGGCAGCGTAGGTTCCCAGTCTTGTTTTGCTCCGCAAAGGGTGGAAAAGGAAAAAGGTCCATATTTTATTCCATAATCTATAGTTCAAAGAAACTGAAAATAACTACATGAATTCCAGTCCTTATTTTTCATTGGAAGCAGCTTATATATTACTGAAGTCATTGTTGTTCCCGTTTCTTGTAGCATTTTGCTGCTTTGTAAATAACCTTGTTTATAAAGATATTTTTTAACCTATATATAAAGAAAAGGTGTGAATGGGTGTATTTTCTAGCTTTGCAAGATAGGAGATAGCTATCTCAAATGATCTGTGAAGCAATTAAAGAGCAGTTACTGGATGTGACATCATATAACAGGAGGAAATGGTACAACTTTCAACTGACAGGAGACAAGATGTTTTGATGGAAATGGTCTTTTTAGTGCAACCCTGAGATAAATATGTTGAACAAAAACCAACAATAGCTCAATAATCATTCAGGGATCATCTCACTTAATCACTTCAAAACAGGCAGATGGAAGCTACTATGAAATGCAACATACAGATAGCATGATTGGGATGACGTGCCACAAATTAATACTGATTTTAAACTGCAGGGTACTCATGATTGTTTTGGTTTTTTTAAAAAAAAAGATAATTGTGTAGTGAGGCATACTGAAATTTTGGATCAAAAATTATGACGTTATTACTACAGATGCTGGATTTCAGAAATAAACACAAAGTATTATAGAAAGTCAACAGGTCTGGCTGTACTGATAGAGGGAAATAGAATTGAAGTCCAAGACGTCTGTTCTTTGGAACTTTGAGTTCCAAAGAAGAACCATCTTGGCCTGGAAATGCCAACTGTTCCTCTCTCCACAAATGTTGTCAGACCTGATGAATTTCGCCAGCATTTTCTGAAGTTTTCGATCTTTGGTATGTGTAACTTGATTTAACTGAGCAAAAGATACACATTAGGTAACATGTTCATTGTCCTGAATAGTGCCATTTAAATTCTTTTGCTTTGTAAAAGTTTAAAAGATCCCAACAGTAAAATTTCATGTTAATGCTTTATCATTTTAATGGGATTGGAGGTCTAATATGTAACTAAGTATAGTTACAACCTATTATTTTTAAACAAGGCTGGCTGTTAGAGAATTCTAATAGATTTTGTCACCATGTTGAGGTGCATAAAAAAATGTTGTTTGAATGATTTTGAATTAAACAAACGATGATCTCCATAACACAAGTGTAAATTTTAAGCTAGCTCCAATAGCACATAAAGGAAAAGGGAAATGGGAGCTTTCTGTAAAGCAATTATATAGTGACAGATGTTTGCACATAGATTTGCAGCATTTACATCATTTTTGCTTTGAAGAAAACATTTCTTTGATATCGTGTCTTTGGATGCTTTTATTGAACAAAACTATTGTACTAAATAATTTAAAATTTGAATAAGGTCCGTTATGTATATAACAACTTGATCATGTATATTTAGCAATGCAAAACATCCAAAGTGCTCCTCAAAATAAAAAAAATCAGAAAAATTGACAATAAATAAATAAATGAATAAGAGGAGAGATGACTAAACCGTGGACAAAAGGTTCTAGGAGATGATAGAAAGGTAAAATGAGAGTTCAGGGTGGGAACGAGAGATTGGTGGCTAGACAACATGACACAACCTTAAATGTTGGGCGCAGGAGTGATCAGTGTGCAAGAGACCAGAGCTGGAAGAACAATTCTCAGATGGGTAGTTCTGCACAGAATCTCTAGTCAGGCAATGCACAAATGCATGTTTGTTTCTTCATAAAACTAATCAATTAATATCGTGGCAGTTCAAAGTAGTTTTCTAAACATTGAGGATCAATTTGTCTCAATACCACATTAAGGGTCTTCCTTGCAAGTACTTCAAACTCAAACTCCGAATCAGAGCTGCCCAAAGACTGAAAGAGAGACAGGTTCAATCATGGTGTAAGATCATTCATATCAGAACAATAATCTAGCCACTCAATGTTTCCGAATAAGGGAAGCACAAGACATTGCAAGATTGAGCATTAACTAATCTATGTTATTGTTGTGTTTGGTAGACCAGTAACAAAATCATACACTCTGGTTTGAAAGCACAATGACTGAGCAGACATGTTAGAAAATAATTCAGTGAATTCTAGTGCGAAGTCAGTCAATTTGATAACAGAACTGTTACAACTGGAAGCTACTGCTTCATTACTTAGCATTCCTCATTCCTATTCCATTGTTTACTGAACATGATTTGGAGGGGCTGGTGTTGGACTGGGGTGGGCAAAAGTTAAAAATCACACAACACCAGGTTATAGTCCAACAGGTTTATTTGGAGGCACTACCTTTCAAAGCACTGCTTCTTCATCAGGTGGGTGGCACAGGGAGATGAAAAAATTGATAAAACATGGTCACAACTACCTGAAGAAAGTGCAGCACTTCGAAAGCTAGCACTTCCGAGTAAACCTGTTGGACTATAATCTGGTGTTATGTGAGTTTTAATATTTTCTGAACAGGGATGGTCATTAGTCAGGACAACAAAACTCTTCATCATGCTAATAGCTGAATTTGCCCAATATAAAATAGGGAGAACTTCAGAACATAAAACACAAGACAATTACTGTTGCTCCATCATTCTTAGATACACACTGTATACATTAATAATACTACTTATATTTATACAGCACCTTTAAAGAAATGAAATATTCCAAGGAACTTCACAGAAACATTCTAAAACAAATAATACCAAAACCACACAAGGAGACAACAGGTGCAAACAGCAGAGTAGGTCCCACATTAAGGAGAACAACGCATATTATTCTGAAACCACTTTCAATGAAAAACTGCTATCGTAAGCCAAGGAGAACTTCTCAAAATGATACCTCAAAAATTATTCAGCCTATTTGATGATACAGCACATTTGATGATACAGCACATAGATTGAAAAAGTCTGATTGTGCCTGCCTTCATTTTTGTACATATTCTGTTTGTTAATTGACTATGTAACAAGTAAAAGCAAAATACTGTAATAATAGAAATCTCAAACAAAAACAGTTAATAGCAGAAACACAACTGTGGAGAGAACACAACATCTGTGAGAGAACAAACATTTTACTTTGGTTTCAGATCTATTTTTAAGAAATGAATATCAAGATGGACACATGAATACCATGGGAAAAAACTAAGTGGCAAACATAAGAAGCAGATGAAACCAGACATGATTACATAATTTTCTTTATGTTAACAGATTATCCAATCAGGAATGAAATATATTGTCGAAAAATGATGTCTAAATAACGATAAAGTAGGAGGGGTAGGGAGATGAAAAAAAATTGACAGAAAACATTGACAAATTGTGGATGATGTTGTGACAGTCATGTTAACTGTGAAATGTATAGCATATAGTATGGCAACTATATACCTTCAAATTTGAAATGCAAGCATCAGAAGTTCTTTTTTGCCTAGGTGCAATATTGTCAGTGGGCGAACAGCCCAATTATGAAGCAATAATCCTTGCCTCCAATAGTGCACTGGACTATTTACAACAACAACGACAACCACCTGTATTTGTACAGCACATTTCATGCTATCAATAGAGGAGTAATGAAATCAGTGTGTTTAAAAGAGGCCAGGATCAGAGGGGCACTTCTATCCCTTAGTGTTGCATGGCTGGAGGAGGTTACAGACTTAGGGGGTTGGTGGGGTAAGACCTCAAAAGGCTTTGAAAAAAAAATTAGCATAGCCAGATAACAAAGCTTGCCTTGCAGGCTATAAACAGACATAAAAGTTACAACAAACATGTATTATAACATAATATGCTAAACACTATGTGAAAAGTACACAAGGCAAGCCTTCAAACAATATGATGTTTAGTTTATGTCATATCCTTTGGGGCTTAGTTTTACCACTGTTGCTGGATATTCAGAGCAAGACATTGCACTGCATAACTGAGTTACATGATAAGCAACAACCCTAAGGTTTTTTTCATACAATATTCTTTCTGCAGAAAATATTCTTTCAACACACTTTGATATTTCAAACTGCAAATTACCAGAGATTCACAAAACAGTTCACAACCGTTAATTCTGTGAGTGATGTCCCATTTTGAATTAAACAGCCATTTGAAAATCAATAACAGAAAACTCACAGCAACACACAAGACTTCTGTATTCGTAAAATATTCAACCAACTGCAGCACAACATGATGGCAAAAGGTTTTTTTTTTGCTAAGTAGAGAAAAATTGCTCAAAAATGCTACCTCAGCCCATCGGAACTTGTTTATCCACAGGGCAGGCAACTATTCTGAAGCTTCATGAAGTCCCTGGAGAGAGCGTGCATATCACTATCACTGAAAGACGAGTGCAAAAAGCCCTACCTCTTAGTTGTTCCATCCAAATCAATAAAAATAAGCATTACAAAGCAAGCGAGGTAGTCCACAGGGAATTCTTCCATTTTCTAGGCACCACTTAACTCCCCCACCCTGCTTTCAATACAAAACAAACAATGTCTGACCAAACATTCGCAGTTTATCATCTAGAATTGCACAGACAATTTCAATTTTTGAGTGTCAAGCATACATATTTGGGTTGGGTCAAGTCCAAAGTTGGAAACTAAACAAACATATTCGACAAAGTAAGACACTTCATTACAATACAGATTTCAATTCCAGTCCTAACGCCACACGGCGTGCTTTTTTCCTGTCTATGTATATTGAAAATCTCAAGCAGTAAAATATTCAATGGAACCACTTAACATACTGCATCTTCAATTTCCTGTTTCATATTTTTCAGACTTCACTACTTTACCTGAGTCTGAATCTCAATCAACTCTCCAAATAACACACTTGACATCAGAAAACACACAAAGACTCCATTAGGAGTAAATTGCAAGATGACAGAAACTCTTGAAATACATTAATAATTTATAGAAATACTGTTCCAGAAGACATTTCATTGCAAAAGAGATAAAGAAAATGTGGGGTGGAGAGAGAAAAGAAAAAAAAAAGCAGGAAAGAGAGAAAAGTTGTGAACAAGTGAAAGCAAGTGATTGAGATAGATGATACAAAGGGGAGGAATGACTAAGACAGAAATGAAGATCAATTACAACATGTAAATATACAAGCACTTTGCTGATATTATTATTTCAAAGGTTCATGGATTAATTAATGGTCTTGATCTGTGTAGTAGCCTCACATTTGGAATAATACTTACAGGTTCTTAACATCAGCCTGCAAAGTTACACTCTCAAATACACAAACGTCTATTTTGTCGATAGTTTACATACTTCAATTCGATTCAAGAGGTTTGTTGCAGAAACAAAGACTATTCTGTAAAAAGGTAAAAAATAGCTTCACTGAAGTCAGGAATTCAAACCAACACAATGTCCATTTATAGTGCGACCAATGACACATGACTGTAAATTATGTTCCAAAACAGTCCCCAAAATAACACTTGTTCCCCCTGCAACTTTAGGTCCCTTTAATTACCAAGTTAGAGAAATGTTTCTAACTTTAGTTTTAGAACAACTGGTCAACTACAGGAATGAGTTGAGTTCTATTTCTTGTCTTGCAAGTTAAATATAACAAATTATGGAATATTTGCTAAATGCAACAACCTAGACAATTCAGCAAAAGGAAGGATGAGGAAAAATACTTGATGCAACATTGGACTTGAAGATCTAATCCCTTCAGAAACACGACAAATCCCAGTTAAAACTCTGTTTCTGAATATTGTGAGAACCACTAACCTTAGAAGGTTTAATTTTAATTGCACTTGGAATTTTGGAGAACCTTTCCTAATTTTGTCCTCTTGGGACAATAATTGACATTCAATTGTGACACTCAGATTGGCTAAATGCCATGCACTCCATCAAGCACAAGATATTACACAAGAGCAAAAGGGGCTCATTGCAAACTTGCTTCATTATTTGCCTATATTGACACAAGAACATAAAAACTAGGAGCTGGAATAGGCAGTTCAAACCCTCAAGCCTGCGCCACCATTTGATACAATAATGGGTGATCTCATGTCTCAACTCCATTTTCCTGTTCGTTACTGATAATCCTTCAACCCATTATTAATTAAAAATCTACCTGTAAAAATCACTACATTCTACATTTCACAGAAAAGCCTAATCCTGTTCTAACCTATACGTAAAACATACAAAAAATCCCAAAAACTGGAATAAGAATCACAAAATAGTAAATCAGAAGCAGCTGATCTTTTACTCTAGACCACAGGTCCTGGGGCTTAGTTTAGGTGACTATAAAGGCATAATTTTAATCCATTCAAAATTTATTCACTTCCAATAGGAGGTCAGATCTCCCAGGTCTCATATCCGTGCAATGTATCTAGCCTCTATTATTCAATGCAACTCAGAACAATGTTTCTTGCTTCTTACCCATATGGTTTACTTCAGTCCATGCCAAGATTTTGACTTTTGCAGTGACAGTTCTTGACAAAAATGAAGTTCCCAGAAACGGACATCAATTGAATGCAGAAGCAAAGCTGTGCTGAAAATTCATTTGGACTTACAATGCATATTATATTCTCAAATGCATTAACAGAACATTATCTTACAAAAAATGAATTTAGTTACAAAACACCCTATTTATGTATTCAAAGTGGATCAGGTAATGATTTAAAAATTACACTTGCTCAGCCCTCCTTGCAATTTCTGTTTAATGAAAGAAAATGTATTTATCATAGAAATGCAACATACTGCCCTCCCACCAATCAGTACATACCCCTGTAGAAAGATGAAGCTGTGGATTCTCTTACATCTTGCAGCACTTGCAAGAATCCTGGAACAATGCACCAAGTATTCCATTTTATGTTCACTAATGTGATGAGGTAATCTGTGTGGTTTCAAAATGCAATCCTACTAACAGTCCATTATGTCAATCCCCTGACAGAATAAAGTATCAGTGCTCACAGAAGTGGATTAGTTTATTAATACTAGACTAGAATCTAAAAAGATACAGCATCATTTGGAAGAGTTACGTTTCTATATGCCAAGAATGTTCTAAAAATCAAATTTAGATGAAAAACATCCAGTTTAACTTTACATGAAAGGCAATAACTAGCAATCACCATTTTCAAGACATCTCTTGAACGCCCTTTGTTTTAAGGCAATTTTATAATACAATATTAAGAGTTCCATTTATAAGGATTGCAATTTTTACAAAGCTGTATTTAAGGAAACACATTTTGTTTTTGACCAGTTTCAATCAGAGTCATCAAGTTTTGCAACGTTTTGTACCCTGGGCTCGGTCTTAAAGAACTATCCACACAGGTTCAATACATTGCCTAGTGTACCATTGTAAAATTCTTTATCAAACAATTACTTAATTTGCACTGGAGCACCATAACAGACTCAGCTTCTTTTAGGTTTTCTAAAAAAAAAACCCTCTCTTTAAAAATAAAAAAAACTAATAGAGTTTGATTTGAACTGATCACAGGATACAAAGACCTCTTTCATTAGTGCTGTAATTAGCTTTTTATCTAAATTAAAAATAGTGTTCTATTGTGTTCATTCATGCCTATATTTGACAGTCAGTAAGACAATGGCATGGGATCACCAATCCCCATGTTCCATGCAGCAGCATCAAAATCAAATCTGAAGAGGTAGACGTTTCAAAATGATACAAAAAAAGAGCGCGCAAGACCAACACTAGTTTGTGGGCAAGGAAAGTGAAGGAGATACCAGCAACAGGAGTGAGAACCAGACAGACTCAAGGATAGAGGGGGCACACAGAGGGAGAAAGGGAGAGAGCATGGGGTAGAGGGGGAGAAAGAAAGGTGGGGAAGGACAAGATAGAAAGAATTTAAAATTAAAAATAGGCAGATTTAGAAGTGGGTCCAATATTTTAAGTTTTGTCAAATGCCTTTTGTCAAATACTGTCTGATCTTTCTTTTAAAATTCATTCGCAAGATGAGGGTGTCACTAGGCCAGCATTTACTGCCTAGTTGCCCTGAGAACAGTTTCAGTGTCAAACACATTGCTGTGGGTTGGAATCACATGTAGACCAGACCAGCTAAGGATGGAAGTTTCCTTCCCTAAGAGACCGTGAACCAGATGGGGTTTTTCCAACAAATGGTTTCATGGTCATATTAGACTTAAATCCAGATTTTATCGAATTCAAATTCCACCATTTGCATTGTAGAATTCAAACCAGAGTTCCCAGAACATTACCTGGGTCTCTGGATTATCAGTCCAGAGATAATACCTTCACTGATTTCTCAGTAATGCCTCTTCAAGCATGTTCAGTATATTGCTTTTCTATTTGCATTTTTAAAAATTGTAGCCATATTTGCTATTGTTATTAGATCCAAAATACATTAAGTGCAAACAAATTTTTCTCAATTAAATATACACTTATTCTCTGAAATAAATCATATCTTGCAACTTCTATTCCAATTACCTGGAAATAATGCTGAGTACTTGGAGCTTTGTGACAAATCACAGCCAACTGTGCTTACATTTCCTGGTTTGTCATAGACTTAAATTCACGATTTACGTGAGCTGTTAGCTTTTTTTGAAAGTTTTGGTTAGTTCTGCCAATTTCTTGTTCAGTGTAGGTACTAACAATTTGGAGAGTTTTGTCTTCATTTGCAATTCTGTCAGTCAAGGCTGGATGGTGGTATAGCTGATGATTCATGGCTCAACTACAATATTTAGCCATTACTGGTATTGATTAATGCTTCACATTTTAGCACAGTGGCAGCCAACTTGTTGATTAACTATTCTATGAATTTCTCAACTGATGTATTGATAATTTTTTTCTATCTGAATATTTAAATTAGTTCAATGTCACTCCATGGGGAAGAGCTGGATTTAAATCTTTATTAATTCTACTTAAATAAATGGAATTTCTTGGCTGATTTATCTCACTAATAAATGAAGCCACTCCTTAAAAGCTGGCTTCAACAACCCATCTCTTGGATAATACAAATGAATGAAATGTACCTCAAAAGTTAAATAGGTCCATGACTTTCCTCACATTAAAAGGAATTTTAAACCACATGATTTAAATAAATGTCATTCATAACCACGTCCAAGATTCGGGAAAAGGGATTTATTACAAGCATGAAGTTAAATTTGAATTCAATATTTTGTTAGAACCATGTCTAGTGGTAGCAGACTAGCTTGGTGAATGAGCATAGAAAGCTTTCAATTTTTGACCTTAGTTAAGCTAACTGATAGAGAGAATGAATGACTGCTCTCTCGGTGAATATTATTGGAGCTCATAAATTTCACCAGTCTTAGCATTCTTAGTAACACAATAAAGTAGTCCCTAAATGAAGCAAAAGTTGTTTGCTCAGCAGATGACCCAAGTGCAAAATGTTCCACTATGTGATGCTGACATTCCCAGTTTGATTATAAACAATTGTCAGTTAGTCAGTCTTTTAAAAACCCTGCTTTTCGTATGCAGGACATTTACTTTTGATAACTGCAGCACACATCAATTTTTGAATAATTGTTAACTTCAACCCATGCAAGATGGTAACATATACAGCCCTGTTTTTAAATATTATGCAATTGTGTGTAAATATGTGGTTTCCACACTAGGACATTTTTACCTAACAAAAAGAAATAGCAATGCAAGATGTTAGATTTAGAAATCAATGGCATAAATACATTATAGTTTTATCAAAGACATGAAATACATTCACATCAACTTAAGAGACCCTGCTGAGCCAGCAGCAGTATTGAAGAATCAGTGCATTTTGCAATAGAATTGTAGTATAGTCTGCAGCAGAGACGTAATTTCAAAACAGGAGCTCCCATGTTCTTTGATGTTCAAACCTTCAGATCTCATTTAAGGGCATTACCATCCCACAGGCTACCACTGATCAAAACTGAACTGGATTACCATGTAAATGCTGTGACTACGAGAGCAGGTGAAAAAGCTAGGAATCCTGCAGCAAGTCCTTTGATTAGCCAAAACCTGACCACCATCTACAAAGGTGCAGGTCAAGAGTGTAAGGAAATGCTCCCCACTTATCTGGATGAGTTATAGCTGCAACAACATTCAAGAAGATTGGCACCATCCAGGATAAAGCCACCCACTTGATTGGTGTCACATCCACAAACATTCACTCCTTCAATCATTGATGCTCACAGGCAGCGTGCACCAACACTAAGATGCACTGCAGCAACTCTCCAAATGGTCCTTAGGCAGCACTTGCCAAATCCACGACTAATACGGTCTAGAAGGACAATCACAACAGATGCATGAGGACACCACCACATGCAGGTCCCTCTCTAGCGTACTCACCAGTCTAACTTTGGAAATACAACTACTGTTTCTTTAGCATTGCTCTATCGAATCCCTGGAACCCCCTCCACAGCAGCACATTGGCAGAACCAACATCAAATTAACCACCTTGGTTCAATAAAAAGGTTGCTCAGTATGACGTTCGAGGTCAAGTAGGGATGGGCAATATATGCTGGCTCAGTCAATGCTCTCATCCAATGACTGAATGAATAGATGATACTGGTCAGCATGAACTACAAATTGGAATTAGCACTTCAGCAGCTTTTATACAAACCTCGGCACTTGTGGACACACTGGCTGTAACTAAAGTCATTTTGAATTCAGCAAAATACAGGACCTGAAGAGCCATAACCACCTTCCAGAGAATGAAGAAAGTGCATTTTTGACGCTGGTTCTTTGTCTGCATAAATCCCAATGTTTGTTCCATTGCCGAAACATGAAAAATTAATACTCTCTTCAGTTGCTTCATGCAGTCAGTGGAAATAAAAATATCTCAAGAAAATGGCACAGAACACCTAGTAGTCATTGTCCAGTTCGTGTCATTGACCATTGTGTATATACGCAATGAATGTACCATGAATGCGCAAAGCAGTTTGTCTTTGAAATGAATGGGGCGACATGGTGGTACAGTGGTTAGCACTGCTGCCTCATAGCACCAGAGACCCAGGTTCAATTCCCGCCTCAGGCAACTGTGTGTGTGGAGTTTGCACATTCTCCTAGTGTCTGCGTGGGTTGCCTCCGGGTGTTCCAGTTTCCTCTCACAATCCAAAAATGTGCAGATTAGGTGAATTGGCCATGCTAAGTTGCCCGTAGTGTGAGGTGAAGGGGTAAACGTAGGGGAATGGGTCTGGGTGGGTTGCTCTTCGGACGGTCGGTGTGGACTTGTTGGGCCAAAAGGGTCTGTTTCCACAATAAGTAATCTAATTTAATAAGAGCAGAAGAATATCAAAGATAGACTAAGATCTGTTTTTAAATTGTAACAGCATCTTTATAGAAGAGCCACGTCCACCTAGGGGGACATTTGCCATTAGGTCACTAATGAATTTTTGGTTTTTATTCATTCATGGGATGTGGGCATCACTGGCTCGGACAGTATTTATTGCCCAGGCCTAATTGGCAAGAGGGCAGTTAAGTATCAACTACATTGCTGTGGGTCTGAAGTCACATTTAGGCCAAACCAGGTAAGGATGGCAGTTTCCTTCCCTGAAGGATATTAGTAAACCATCATTACGCTACACTATTCTACCTTTGGGGTCACAGATCACCACATCATAATAAAGTAAGTCAGCTGTATGAGATGTTTCACTGCAGCATTGTCACAAAACTTCATTTCCACTCCCAAACTGAAGAGATAGAGCTTGATCTATGAGACAAAGCACAGGCTCAGACTCACTGACTGAAGTAGAGTATACATACTGCAGGAACAAAATACAACTATAAATCAAACCACGTCCAAACATCCTATGATCCATTGTTGTGTGAATACAACTCAACCAAAGACCAAATGTGTGAAGGATGTAGTGGTGAAACAATAGATAGCATAGAAGAGCTATGCATCAGAATGCTAGTCAAGATAAAGAAAAAACTCTACCCATCAAAAGCAGACAAAAACAGAGGTCCATCAGATCAATTACAGCACAGGTTTGAAGGTTACATTTTATTTGCATAATTTCATTTCAGGCGGTCAGAGGCACTTTTGGATCAGGAATGATTAACATTCACCGAGGGGTTAGATTATATATGCCATCATGAGTCACTTGCAGCACAGCATGGTTATAAAAATTGACAAAATTGCTAAACTTAAAAATCAATTTTGTAAATGATACTTGGTTAGCTCACTGAAACAGAAGCATATCATTTTATAGCTCTGTATGCCAGAACTTAAAAGTGAGATTGTGTGTTAGTCACAGCACTGTTTTGAGCATAACCAATAGGATATAAAACTAAAAAAAAATTGTGAAGCCAACTCCCATGTACAAACATATTCAAGTTTCATGGAGGAATAAATTTTTTTAAAATGAATAGAATTTTCCAGTTTAGGCTTGTGCTATTTGATTAACACATTTTACTGTAAGCTTAAATGATTTGTTGATGGGCATATCAGTTTATTGAAAAAGAAAAGCAGCTACATAAGCTTTAGAACATAAGCATTTCAAATTCCTCAACATTGTTGTCAAATCCAGCCATGGCTTCGTAACTCGACAATTTGCAATAATCACCTCCAGACCCAAAAGCCTCCAAAATCATTGCAAATTTCCTATTTTGACCCCTTCACATTTTCAAGCATCCAGACATATGCAGCTAAGCATGAAAAGTTGCCATGAGCGATTATACCCACTTCCTGTATTATATGGTTGGTACCTATAGGATTGCAATGAATTAGAGATCATTGAACTGATGAAATGTTCTCCTTTTACACTAATTTTGTTAAACAGTGTACTATGTTGCAACTACTGACTTTGATGCTTTCATCCCCCGATAATAATTTATGTACTTCTGAGCTGTCAAATCCTTCCTCTTTGACATTAATGACAACAAATTTGGAAAAAAGTGTCATCACATTTCAGCTTCAAAAGTATAGACTCTACACATTTTTCTTCATCTTTCTAAAAACATATAAAACATAAAATATTGGAAGGATAAATCAATGGATTTTATATTCTTATAAATCACCTTACATGAGTGATCTAATGCATTTCAGAATATAACACCTTACCAAATAAGCTAAGCTTAGCCACCACCAATCACCTTCCAAATATCTCTAGCAATCAAAACTCATACCTAAATAAAAGTGGTTTTCCTCTTCCTCATACTTAACACTGTTGCAAGCCTCACAACCATACCTCTCAGAAAGCACACATTACTAGCTATTCAGTAATGATAGCTGCAAATGTGTTGCTGGTCAAAGCACAGCAGGCCAGGCAGCATCTCAGGAATAGAGAATTCAACGTTTCGAGCATAAGCCCTTCATCAGGAATAAGAGAGAGAGAGCCAAGCAGGCTAAGATAAAAGGTAGGGAGAAGGGACTAGGGGGGAGGGGCGATGGAGATGGGATAGGTGGAAGGAGGTCAAGGTGAGGGTGATAGGCCGGAGTGGAGTGGGGGCGGAGAGGTCAGGAAGAGGATTGCAGGTTAGGAGGGCGGTGCTGAGTTGAGGGAACCGACTGAGACAAGGTGGGGGGGGGGGGGGGGGGGGGGGGGGGGGGGGGGAAAATGAGGAAACTGGAGAAATCTGAATTCATACCTTGTGGTTGGAGGGTTCCCAGGCGGAAGATGAGGCGCTCCTCCTCCAGCCGTCGTGTTGTTGTGTTCTGCCGGTGGAGAAGTCCAAGGACCTGCATGTCCTCGGTGGAGTGGGAGGGAGAGTTAAAGTGTTGAGCCACGGGGTGATTGGGTTGGTTGGTTCGGGCGGCCCGGAGGTGTTCTCTGAAGCGTTCCGCAAGTAAGCGGCCTGTCTCCCCAATATAGAGGAGGCCACATCGGGTGCAGCGGATGCAATAGATGATGTGTGTGGAGGTACAGGTGAACTTGTGGTGGATATGGAAGGATCCCTTGGGGCCTTGGAGGGAAGTGAGTGTGGAGGTGTGGGCGCAAGTTTTACATTTCCTGCGGTTGCAGGGGAAGGTGCCGGGGGTGGAGGTTGGGTTGGTGGGGTTGTGGATCTGACGAGGGAGTCACGAAGGGAGTGGTCCTTGCGGAACGCTGATAGGGGAGGGGAGGGAAATATATCCTTGGTGGTGGGGTCCGTTTGGAGGTGGCGGAAATGGCGGCGGATGATACGTTGTATGCGGAGGTTGGTGGGGTGGTAGGTGAGAACCAGTGGGGTTCTGTCTTGGTGGCTGCTATCAGTAATGATAGCCTCTATCAGCCAAATAGGTACCATGACATTCACCAGCATAATTATCACCATAGCAGGAGAAGGCTGCAGGAAGTAACAGGCAGTAGAGACCTGCCTTCATGCTTTAAATCCCATGCAGGAGACCATGCTGTCTCAGGGTCTTTGAGGAAGTCATGGCTAGCAAAGGCAAGTCCATTGAAAACAACCACATGCTGATAGTGAATTCACTTTGCCACATCCCACTTTATCCATTCTCCCAAATTTTTCCACCTTACAAGGGGACAAGTAGTTTAATTATGTACATCTTACTCTCCTTCCCCTCATCACAGATCTTGTGCCCTTGTACCTTTTCTTCTTCAGATACCAAAGTAGTGCAATGTAGCCAGGTAATGGAAGACTACAAGAGCAAATACCAAGACTATCACTATCACTTGATTTCACACTTGCAGGCACCAGTTGAAATGCTGATAATGTGCTCGTCTTAAGAGGAGAGAGTAAAGAGAAAGTTTCCATGTGATGAGACTCAGGGAACAAATGTGTTACAGCCAGAGCAGGAAGCAAGGACATCAATTATTAATTTATAGCAGGATGGGAGTAGACATGAGGTTTGCTGTAAGAAGTCTGAGGACTTTGAGATGGGGAGGAGGTAAAGTGATGAAGTACGGATGGATGTTTAGTATTTTGGGAAGCCTGTGAGAAAACCTGTGTTCACCAACTTGGCCTAGGGCTTGGAATTCATTCTTTCCAAGGTGGCAAGCATGGCATGGCCGTTATTTCAGTTGCTACTGCACCATGATCAATTAAAAGCACGAGTGTTGCAAGCAAAAAGCAGACTGAAGTCATACAATGTCAACATGACACTGTCCCATATTCAAAAATCTTTGTAAGGTGGTCAAAGGTATCCTCCAACACAACACCAGAATTGCGGAGGTGCCACCTCATAAGAGTGGCAAGGGTCACATGGAGTAGCAGTCTCAGAACAACATCTGTGCTCCCAGTCCTGTCACCCAACTGTGCCTTTGTTGTTACCTATACACCTGACACCACTGATAACCATGTGGAAATAGTGCATTATGAAGCAGTGTCTTCCTAGCTTTGAGCTAGGAGACGCTGTCCTTCAAAGCTATCTTAGCACAAGCCAACCAACGTCACTTGGACACTGGGCATGAAGGAAATGCACAATAGTGACTAACTTAAGTAACTCTACAACATGGTATAATTTTAATTGAATAAACATTTCATGGCTTTTATCTTTCTTTTGAGACAAAATGGATCTGAAGACATCAGTGACTGAAAGAAGTGGGATGATACTGTTTGGGATTGGGGAATTGGGGTCAAAGTTACTGATACTGCACTTGACTTCGTTTTCGCCCTGAGATTACCACTTAAATTCCACCTCCTCCTGCACTCTGGTTCTTCAGCACCTTGCTTCTCAGAGGAGAGATAAAAATTTTTTTACAGTATTAGTGTAATATGGGGCTTTGGTCTGTGTGTATGAGGCGATTTAATGATTAACTGGTCAGTATTTTTGGAGCAACGAGTTATTTTTAATTCAGTATAAGAGAGACACTTTTGGGGGTGATATTGGCAACTTGTTTATATTGTTAGAGTTCCACTAGCAAACAGAATAAACATTGGACAACATTAGCTTGTTTTCAGTTAGAAGAATCTGGTCTTTTTTGCTTAGGGAAATAAGTCATAGCTTGGAAAGCCTTTGATTTCACTTCACAAAAGCAAAATCAGAGATTGCTGGAGAAAATAAACCTCAGGTCGTGGAACATCGTGGAGAAAAATCAGAGTTAACATTTTGGGTCCAGTGACCCTTTTTCAGAAGTAAGTTCTAATGCAACACTAAATGGAAAACTGCAAGATTTTGCACTAGATATCACGAGGTGAAGCCTGGAAGGAGCCAGTCCCAGAAATTTAAAAATCACAATCACAATATCTAGGCGCCACTGCATTGACACTCGGAGTTTTAGCTGCAGCAGTTGGTTGATATCAGTGACTACTGCCTTGGGGAAAAAGCACAGATGTTTCAAAAATTGGTGGTTGTTGAGGTTTCCATAGACAACTTGCCCCTTGAAATCCTTGGGTCAATTTGGCCTCCTGCTGAGAGCCCTGCTCCCACTCCAAGCAGCTTGTCCTGCTGGGTGGTCGCTACATTTCTCACCATTGTGCTGCATTCCAATGGAAGGGCCCACTTGTTCATCAGGTCAGGGAGCAACTAGTTCATGCAGAAACTTTGAAGTCAGCACCTGTTACACACTCCCAATAGACCCTTACAACTTGGAAAAATCTAGAGAAAACACCAAGCACATTTAGAATCATAAAGGCTTAAAAAGATTAACCAATAACTACCCTGTAGGTTGCTGATGATAACTTTCTTTTACCCAGGCACATAAGTGTTAAGCTAGGCGTTTGGTTGGAATATTGAACTCCAATGTAGCACTGGAGGCAAAAGAGCACTGCACGTAGACTGACATCTTGATCAGGGAAAGGAAGACAGAAATTTTAAAAAACAGCTTTTCCTTTTCACTTCACCGCCAAAAAGGGCATTTTTGTGGAAAAGAATATAGAATGCAAACCATTAGATGATCATAATTATTAGCATAGATCATCTCACATTCAAATGGTTCAAAACTTTGAACCATCTCAGTCTGCTGCCTCAGACTGGAAAGGAAAAAAACTTCCAAGTGTCGTTTATACCTACCAAAAACAATTTAGTAATGAAGAAACCTCTTTCAACTAACCAGCTCATTTTTCAAACAAGCATGACAGAATAAAAGTCTCAAGGAGAAAACTTATCAAGTTGCATGCTGCCAAATAGGACCAATCAGAACTTCAGTGAAACTTTAAAATTATATCAAAAGTCAGATGTGTTATATACATCTGGTTTTTGAAGCTAGTTTAGCACTTAGGCACAAAATGATAATTAAAGACTGTGCTCACTTACACAAAAATCTTTGCCAGATCCACATCAGCACTTGAAATTCTATTTTTAAAGCAATCAGTCTAACAAAAGGTGCAGCTGCACTGAAACAAGCAATGGCCTAAACAGGAAGCAAAAAAAACTTGGCACTGGCCCCAGTCCTTGGTTCCAAATACTTTCTCATTACGCTATTCAACATTTGGGAGCAAAATAAATAAATTCAGTAAAAGGATAAATCATTAAAAAAATTTATACTTCATTTGCCCACAACACAACTAAAAAAGTGAATTTTCGCACAGTTTCTAAACATTGAACAGAAAAACATTTTACTTCAGGTAAATTTAAGTTAGAGTACTTGATTGTCATAAACGATGCTGCTAAAGTCAAGAATGTTACTTGTTCTAAAGCTAACAGAAATTATAGCTTCTAAAATAATGAAAACTTTTATGAAACAATGAGCAAAAATGTCTGAAAACTCCCTGAAAATTTCTATAAGAACATTGAATATGAAATATAAATTCAAAATCCAAAACTTTGTAAATTGATCAATATGTTCACATATTCCAGTTTAATGTTCAACATTAATTCAATGTGTCATGAACTCTTAATTCTCACCCAGCCTTCATTCCTTAGATCTATTTTTACCTAACAACTTGGCCCTGTGTATTTCGTAGACTCACGAAAACAATGAGGGACTGATGGGAGCTGTTCTTAAAAAAAACATATAGATCAGGAATGACCAGTCAGCCTATTAAGCTTCCACATAACATACACTATTCATCAAAACCATCTCCCATATACATATTTTCTGACCCACCGAAAGGCCAGTCAAATAGTTCTCCAGATTCATATTTACATTTACATCTTGACAAACTATGAATTTTGATAGCACCAACTTCAGCAAGAAAGAATATAATTGATTTAGAGTCATCTTTACAATACAGTCAATCTTGATTTACATATTTATAACTTGGGGTGGAATGTGTTGGAAAAAACCAAGGGCTTTTTTTAAACTTCTACTCCTCTCGCTCATATGGTCATCACTAAAGGTTACACTGTGACCCAACTTCCAGTCCACAGTTGGTCAAATACTTTGCCACAATGATTTCTCTCCGACTCCTGAAGGAATAACTCCTTATTGCAGCTCAATATCATAGACATCAGTTGCCCTCTGAATCCTGTGCCAAATAGCAATTATCCATGTATATGACTTTTGAAAACCTGAATATTGCAGGGCTATCTGTCCCTACTTACATTTGAGAAGGTAGTGATGAGTTACCTTGTGAATGCAATGGTTCTAGTCGAAACTCACCACCATCTTCAAGGAAACTAGCACAGAGTCAGATGTACAGCATGGAAACAGACCATTCAATCCAACTCACCCATGCCAACCAGATACCCTAACCTAATCTAGCCCCATTTGCCAGCACTTGGCCCATATCCCTCTAAACCCTTCCTGTTCATGTACATCCAGATGCCCTTTAAATGCTGCAATTGTATCAGTCTGCGCCACTTCCTCTGGCAGCTTATTCCATACATGTACCACGCTCTGCAGAAAACAATTGCCCTTTAGGTCGCTTTCATTTCTTTCTCCCCTCACCCTAAACCAATCCCCTCTAGTTCTCCCAAACCCCAGGGAAAAGACCTTGGCAATTTGCTCTATCCATGCCCCTCATGATTTTATAAACTTCTATAACGCCACCCCTCAGCGAAAACAGAAAACAGCCCCAGCCTATTCAGCCTCGTCCTATAGATCAAACCCACCAACCCTGGCAACATCCTTGTAAAGCTTTTCTGAACCCTATCAACTTTCACAACATCGTTCCAAAAGGGAGGAGACCAGAATTGTATGCAATATTCCAAAAGTGACCTAACCAATGTCCTGTACAGCCACATGACCTTCCAACTCCTATACTCAATGTTCTGACCAATAAAAGGAAAGATTACCAAATGCCTTCACTACCCTATCCACCCATGACTCTACTTTCAAGGAACTATGAAACTGCACTCCAGTTCTTTGTTAAGCAACACTCCTCAGGACCTTACCATTAAGGTGTGTGTGTCCTGGTCTGATTTGTCTTTCCAAAATGCAGCATGTTGCATTTATTTAAACTCTATCTGCCACTCTGCCCACTGGCCCACCTGATCAAGATCCCATTGTACGGAGGGATCCACTATACCTCCAATTTTGGGGACATCTGCAAACTAACTATACTTATGTTCATGTCCAAATCATTTATATAAATGACGAAACAAACATGGACCCAGCACCGATCCTGGTGGCACTCCACTGGTCACAGGTCTCCAGTCTGAAAAACAACCCTCCACCACCACCACCACCCGGTCTTCTACTTCGAGCCAGTACTGTATCCAAATGGCTAGTTCTTCCTGTATTCCATGAGATCTAACCTTGCTAACCAGTCTCCCATGAGGAACTTTATTGAATGCCTTACTGAAGTCAATATAGATCACATCTACTGCTCTGCCCTCATCAATCCTTTTTGTTACTTCTTCAAAAAACTCAATCAAATTTGTGAGACATGATTTCCCATGCACAAAGCCATGCTGACTATCTGTAATCATTCCTTGCCTTTCCAAACACACATAAATCCTATCAATCCAGGATTCCCTCCAAAGATTTACCCACCACTGATGTGAGGCTCACTAGTCTATAGTTCCCTAAATTTTCCTTACCACCTTCAAATAGTGGCATCACATTAGCCAACCTCAAGTGTTCCAGCACCTCACCTATGCCTAGCGATGATACAAATATCTCAGCAAGGGGCCAAGCAATCACTTCTCCAGCTTCCCACAGAGTTCTAGAGTACACCTGATCAGGTCCTGGAGATTTATCCACTTACGCGTTTCAAGACATCCAGCACCTTTGCCTCTGTAACATGGACATTGTTCAAGATGTCATTATTTATTTCCCCACATTCTATATCTTCCATCTCCTTCTCCACAGTAAACACTGATGTAGAATACTTATTTAGTATCTTCCAGAGAAAATTCATTAGATGGATTCTGGATGTGGTGACATTTCCTTATGGAGGGGGAGACTGAGTAGGTTGGGTTGTACTCACTTGGAGTTTGGAAGAATAAGATGCTATCTTATTGAAATAAGATTCTTACGGGGCTTACAGCAATAAATGCAGAGTTCATTTCCCTTTGTGGGAAAGTCCATGATCAGAGGGCATAATCTCAGTATGGGGTCAGTGATGAGGAGCAATTTCATCTAAAGATATTGAATCTGTGAAATTCTTTTACACAGCAGGCTTTTGAAGCGCTGTTGTTAAAAATATTCAAGGCCATGAGAAACAGTTGATTTTAATCTACATGCAAATCAAGAGCTTTGAGGAAAAGGAATGAAAATGGATTTTCATGGAAGATCTCAAGTTTGCTGTGCCAATGGCCTGTTCCTACATCGAACAGTCTTCAAGAAATGAGAGATTTAGCAGTTCATAAGCAGGTGCAAAAATAATAGGGGAGAAGGCAAATTTCCTCAATTTTGTATAAGCCTGCAAGAATTCAGTATTGTTTTGAAATTTAATGACTAATAAATATTACCTGTGTACCACTGCACCTAAGCCAAGAAACACTTTTTCACAATGAATACACTTCATGTTCCATTTCCAATATCCATGATCTTGTATTTATTTTCTGACTACCCATATGAACTATACCACATTTTTCTGTCCTACATTCCTATGAAGGAGTCATCTGTCATACCTTGTTTCATCTGATTCACTGCTCCAGATTTCCTTTAGCTGCACAGGAAATGGCAACACTTGCCATCAGCATTGTTTTAAGCTGTTCAGTGGAAGAAAATTGTTGTTTAAATCGGCATTATCGAAGTGAAGTGATAAATATTATAAAATGCACAAAGTCTTTCTCAAGTACAGTTCAGGAGGATTGCTGTCTCTCTAAAATCGTATTAGGAACCTGACTTTTCACTTCGCAGGTCCAATTCTAAGTAAATATCAGTAAAAACTGTGCAACATTTAGTTTAGAAAGAATCAAAATACTGCAGATGCTAGAAATTTAATTAAAAGTTGTTGAAAGAGTGATGTATTAGAGATGCAGTCTTTCAAATGCTACACCTCACTGGGGCAATTCCACACTTGAAATCAAGTCCCGTATTCTCAGGATTCTCAAAAGATAAGATTTTATAGAAGTATTCAAAATTCCCCAGTTTACCAGATTATCAGACCCAGATTGACAGAAAATATAGAGATGATTTCTGCAATTAATTGCTTTTGTTAAGCACCGGTTAGCAGACTGCAGCTAGAAGTAGACAACTATGAACTGTCAGCCTATAATTCCAAACTCTAATTCCCTCATAAACTCAGCTCTTACACGCACACACAAAGAAACACAACTTGGGTTTTATACTTGGAGGGAAAAATAAGGAAGTTATTCAGTGGTCTGTTCACAAAATTTAGAGACGGTTCTTGTGCTGCTTCGAATGCAGCTTCTCTGTCTCTTCTCCAGATGCTTTCTCTGGATCACAAGAGGCACAGTTCTCACTTACAAAAAAGGTCTCTAGCATATTAATTAACAGGCAGAACTCATAGCAAATGCTGAAGAAAGAATAAACTGATTTTCTTCAGGCTTGAAGTGGCTTTTACTGCAGAGAACAGATACATCCTGAGCTCATGAACAGCCAAATGCTTGTCACTATCTTGTTCACAGCCAAAGCAGTTTAGCTACCTATGGACCAATCACATAGCTGTTAGCAGGAAGAAACCCTTTGTCATTGTTAACTTATCGTAAGTCCACAAACCAGTTATTTGATGCCAGCTGAATCTCTATTTGTACACAACCTTGGCTCAAGTTTACCTGCATCTTCTCCTAGTACTACTTGAACCAGCAGCCATGTGAACAGTGCTAAGGTCATGTACTTTCAAAACATTTAATAATCTTGTTTTTTTTCTTAAAAAGCCCTTTTCCAATTTTAGTCCACAATCAAAAATACTGGAACATTAAAATAAAACAACCTGTAGACAGACAAGATAAATGTTTCTTAGAGACGGTTATCAACCGAACAACAGTTGACACATTCTTACCTCCAGTCTGAAGGTCCTGGCATAGCACTTGAGAATATGAACCAAATATTACAATCTAGGGTTGTGCAGAGGCCATGCTGAGTTGTTGGATGTGTCATCCTTTATAATGAGATATTAATCTGCCACCCTGTCCTCTCAGAGGGACACAAAAAAGACAGGTACATTTAATTCATTCTTGGATTTCAAGCTATTCTATAACTTTCTTTTTACTAATTACCAAGAAAATACACAAAGTATTTTATTCAAAAATTATTTTTAGAAGAAGGAAAATCCCAACAATACTAAACTATTGTATTTGGGTTGCAATTAGTTTATTAGTTGACTGGAGGGTCATGCCTCATTTCTCATTAAGCAACTAACTGAAACTAGAGTTTCTAAAAACATCACATATCAGCAGAGACAGTGACACAAACCTCAACCCTAATTTAAAGCATAAAGAAGAAACATTTCATCAGTAACATCTCAAATTCAGCTCCAATTATACATCAAAATGAGCAACTGTCAAAATAGGTAATTCATCCAAACTGTTTTTAAACTAAAACTTTCAGACTAAATTATTGTTCCTTTCAGCTTCTAGTGTTCAGTTGTAAGAGCAAATATGATAAATGAAAAATGTACACACAGTCACATCATAAAATAATATCAAGGTTGTCATGGCATAATTGTAGCCGACTCATCTAGGAATCAAAGTGCTGGAGTGACAGTAATTTATTAAAGACAAAAAAAAGCAAAAAAAAAGGAAAAAAAAAGCATTTTAGCCCAGTTAGCTTATTCACCATTGTAATAACATGGTCTTTCCTTAATATAGACATATACTACTGAAATTACATCAGATTTAATTATTCAGGGGGGAATATGGTTAGGATGCCTCAATAAAAGATTTGATTTGTGCGAGATTTATGGTTAACTGCAACAAGACCAAAAGCAGCTTGGCAAGTAATCCAAATTATTTATGCTTCACAAACAGCTGATGCATGCAACTGCAAACAACAGATAAACTTCGCTTCATTATCATAAAAGCAAACAGTGAAACAAACCCAAAATTTGGCTGATGGTTGCACAGTGTTTAGTATTCACAACTCCATAGATATAGCAACAGTTCATTCTTGCATGAAGAACAAACTTGAAAACATTCAGGATTGGGCTGATGGGGACAAGTAACACTTACTCCACAAAAAGGCCAGGCAATGACTATCAAAAAAGACAAGACAGTAATCACTTCCTGAAGTCCCATCCATGACTTCCCCATTCAACGTTCTGGACGTTATCATTGACCACAGGCTTATAAATACTGGTCTATAAGAGCAGGTCATAGGCTGGAAATTCTGCAGCTGGTAACTCATCTCCCAGTTGCCAAAGCCTCTCCATCATCAACAAGGCACAAGTCAGGAGTTTGATGGAATAATCCCCCCTTGCCTTGATCAATGCAGCTCCTTATACACACAGTCTAGAAACTTCATAATCACCCAGGCTAAAGCAGCCCACAAGATGGGTATCCTATACATCACCTTAAACCCGCTTCTCTCACACCAAAATCACATTGGCAGCAGTGTGGACCACTGACAAGAAAGACTGCAGTGACACACCATAGCTCCTCTGACAGCACTTTTCAAACTTCGACCGCTGCCACCCTTCCGAACAAGCGCAGTACATGCAGAGGAGCGTCACCACTTGCAAGCTCCCTTCCAAGTGACAAGCATTCCTTCACTGTCACTAGTCCAGAATCCTTGAGTCCCACCGTCAACACAGTGTGAAGCTGTAGAACATGGATACAGTGGGTGAAACTCACTATCACCTTAAACTCCAGTGGGGATCAGGAGCAAATACGAGCTTTGTCAGCAATAATTCCATCCTATGAACAAACAATGTTACATGACTTACATCGCTGCATCTTTCAAGGTGAATACAATTCCATGTGCAGTAAACTTAAAGCATAGGCAAGAGTTTAGAGATTTTAAACAGATACACACAAAAATAATGACTCTCTTTTTGTACGGTTGATCACTTGAAGCCAGAGATCATGTTACAGCCCTGAACAAAGCCATTTTAACAAATAAGCAGAACAGTAATGGCTGTATGTGAGATTTTGAACATTTAGTAGTGATCAGGAAACAATCCAGAGATAAAGGCAAATAAATATATGAAATTCCAACACAATTCTCATTTATAGTTGAAATAAGATATCTTGGAAGGGGGAAGTGCACACATCACACAACATTGTGTTGCTGCTGAATAAGGAGCTGGCCATGGGAAAGATATTGCCCTCAAAAGGTTGCAGGAGACAGCACTTGGTATGATTCATGGATCAGGAATTTTGGTCATTAGAAAAGGCAGTGAAGTCGAGTTTGCTGGTTTTAGATCAGAGATTTCTAAGTGACACTGGGCAGTAATGTGTAAATAAGCCTGAAAACAGCAACCTATACATTTTGCTTAAGAACAAATAGTGTGGTTTAGTTATCAGTAACAACCTATGACTTTTGTAATTTAGAAGTAGAACAAGATCATGATGAAATGGTCAGAATGGAAGTTGCTATCAGATGCCAAAATTTTCAATATTGATATTTTTAAACAAAGATATACAGAGTCATAGAAAATAAGAGGAATAGGCTATATGGCCCTTCATGCTTGTTCTGCCATTCATTACGATCATGGCTGATCATGTAACTTAATAGTTTGCTCCCTCATATCCCTAGATTCCTTTCACTTCACATGCTGTATCTATACCTTCTTGAAAGTTATGAAATGTCTTGGCCTTGACTGCTTTCTGGGATAATGCATTCCACAGATCCATCACTCTTTGGGTGAAGGCAATTCTCTTCATCTAAGTCAATCTTCAGTCCTTTATCCCATATCCCTGGACTGGGAACCCTGGGTCTTGTCTAGCCCTGCCACTGAGAACATCCTTTAGCTGTTTACCCTGTCTAGTTTTGTTAGGATCTTCTAGATTTGAGATCCCCCCTCATTATTCCAAGCTACAGCAAATCCAAACAGATTCAAGCTCACCTAATACATCGGCCCTGCCATCCCAGGTAGCTTGTTTTTTGGATCCAGGGCTTGAAACATTTTATGTACTAGTTTTCTTTGTAGAAGTCACACCAAATGTAGGATCTGAAACTGAACGATGTATTTTTGACATAACACAAATGCATGCTAGTCTTTCTTTTATTCGTTCAGGAGACGCAGGTGTCAATAGTTGAGCCAACATTCATCACCCATCCTTAGTTATCCTTGAACAGATGGTAATCTGCTACGCTCTTGAACCACTGTAGTCCATTTTCTGTAGATAGACCCACAATACTTTTTGGGAGGAAGCTTCAATATTTTGTCCCAACAACATTGAAGGAATGGCAATATATTTCCAATTCTGAATGATGAATGACTTGAAGGAGCGCCTGCCAGGTAATGGTGTTCCCATGCATCTGCTGACGTTGTTCTTCTGAATGGAAGTGGTCATTGATTTGGAAAGTGCTAAGGATTTTTGAATTTCTGCAGTGCACTCTATAAATTGTACATACTGCTGCCACTGTGCAGTACAGATGGAGTGAATTGTTATGGTTGTGGTGCCATTCAAACATTTTCCTGGAAGATGTCAAGCTTCTGACTGTAGTTGGAGCTGCACTCATCCAGGTAACTGGGAAACATCACACTCTTGACATGTGCATTGTAGATAGTGGACAAATGTCAGGGAGTCAGGTGTTGAGTTTCCTCCAGTAATTCATAATCTCTGACCTGCTTTTGTAACCCTAATATTTACGTTTAGTTCAATTCAGTTTCTAGTTAAATTACAACCCCAATAATGTTGATAGAAAGGGATTCAGTGATTGTAATGTCTTTGAACATTAAGTAGTTAGAATCTCTCATTGAATCTGGTCATTGCCTAGAACTTGTGTAGCATGAAAAATTTACTTGTTACTTGTCGGCCTGAACCTGGATATCATCCAAGTTTTTCTGCATTGAACATGGTCTGCTTTGCTATTGGAGGAGTTACAAATAGTGCTGAACATTGATGTTTGCACAATGTACATTCCACTTCTGACCTCATGATGGTGAGAAGGTCATTGATGAAGCAACTGAAGATGGTTTGGCTTATGACACTACCCTGAGAATTACACTCAATGATGTCCCAGCTTTGAGATGACCAACCTTCCACAACTACAACCACCTTCCTTTGTACTTGAGTCCAACCAGAGAGTTTTCCTCACATTTCCATTGACTCTAGTGTAAAGACCAGGGTCTTTTTAATTTTCTTTATTTTTGATTGAGGTCTAAAAATAAATGTTTTTTTAAAAAAAACAAGCGATTACTGAACAGCTCCTGCAGTTTTCGAAGCAGAAACACCTCTGCTGACAAAAAAATACTTTGATACTCATTGCAAACATTGTTTATAAAAGCTGCTGGTTTGGAGACAAGCTGGAGTGAACAGGTTGTAAAAATGGAGATTCATCAGAAACAAGTAGCTGATTGGTCTGTGGGCTAATGACCCATTATTGACGACAAGGTCTTCTGCCTGCCAATGACTACATAATTGGTTTCCACAAAGGTGAACAACTTGGGGTTATGAACATGATCATGAAAATCTCAGAAATCCATAGGCTCAGGAACTCTGTTGACTGAAATTAAAACTTTAAGCCAGAAAACCCATTTTAATTTTCCTTCAGATTTGATTTTTAATTGATCAGAGGCCTTTCCTAAGTGTGAAGTAATCACTCTGCTCTTCCTGCAAACAAATGGAAGCACCTGGAGAAGGCGTTCAATTGGACTATGTTTAATGAGCTGAAGGGCCTTTTTGTGCTATAGACTTCTATGAATGAGTCTAAAGGAAAATGTGGAAGCAGCTGATCAATACAAGAAGCATCTCAGCAAATCTAGTGGGCAGGAACCACTGTACTGCATTCTCAGTCTTTCTTTCTGCCCAGAAGAGCCATGCTTTCTTCCCACCCACCTCACCAAGTGTCCCTGAGAGTGTCTGTTCAGGGGGATTTAACAGAGGGCTAGAGTTTTAACAAATAGAGTTATTTGCTGACAGTTCATAACTTTTTAATTATAGCTAGAGTTTAATTATTTTTAATAAATAGTCATTCTTGTTAAATACAGAAGTCTGGCCTTTGCTTTCTGTCAACCCGAGTCTACAAAGGGAAGGTAAATCCGGAATTCCTTGTACTTTTCAAAATCTAACTTTTGTGATGAATCCAGGAATAGGTGGGGCCTGATTTCAGCATGCTACCCATTGAAGTGTAACACTACTTTTGCTTGTCTTTCTTCACCCCACATTTGGTCAAATGTGGTCACGTTAATTGTATTCACTCTCATGTCACCTCTGGTCTTCAACTGCTTTGTCCATTTTTGAACAGGGCTGTAACAAGATCAGGTGCTTAGTGGCCCGAGCAGAAATTAAACAGAGGATCAGTGAGCAGGTTATTGGGAAGTAGTGTATTTGATAATGCCTCCTACCATTTTAGCGATGAGCAAGAGGAGATTGGTGGGGCAGAAAATGGCTGGGTTGGATTTGTCATGCTGTGTGCTTAGGACATATTAGCAATTTTCTACATTGTCAGGTAGATGCCAGTGTTGGTGGGATACTAGCACCCCTAGCACACTAGGGGTGCAACAAGATCTGAAGTGCAAGTCTTCAGTACTATTGCAGCACAGTCACTGCTTCAAATTTCTCCAAAAAGTAGAAGCAGCAAACACCTAATGAGATGAGATCACACATTTCAGGGGCAATTAGTGCTTGCATTGCAGCACCCACAGCCCACGACATAATCATGAAATTAAATCATCTACTGCTCCTATTTCTCTTTCTTAATCCACAAATGGGATTGTGGCAGTGTATCTGTGATATTTCCAGTCTTTTATGTTGCACATAATGCCTTTGAAGTGCAAAGCCCAAGTTGATCTGTTTCTAAATTCTGTGCAATTGCATAGTCTAAGCATTTCAAAGTGTACAACTTCCCAAGAACATGCCCTACTTTCCCACACCAGTGGGTCCTTAGTGACTGACACTATGACTTTAACTATTCCTTTAGCATGTTTGACCTTAGCCTCCACAAAACATCCTGCAGCTTTCTCTTTAGCAGCTCAACAGTCAGCACAGCATCCTGTTTGAAACATCTCCCTTTCTGCCAGCTTGCATTCCAGCCTCCAACTCAATTCTCTGCTCACAGCACTATTTTAGAAATTACTTTCCAGTGAGTGAGATATGTTTTCCAATTGATACAATGAGCTTATGAATTGCATACTTCCCACTTTGAAGAAACACACCAACACAACAGCATTTTAACTTCCTAATTCCTCTTTCTTTTCAAAAACACGGATATCAATAAGTGACAAATTCAAATTCAATGTAAAACAAAACAGAAACCTGTAACAAGGCCTTACTCAAAAGACAAAACCAATGGAAATCAGATACTGAGGAAGACCACTGAAGGTGGCATCTGTCAAAGAGAATTGGTCACTTTACTAGTTGACCTGTTTACAAAAAGACTCCGTGCCAAGCTCCCGGTTGCCAATACATTCCATCCTCTGTGGTGTTATTCTCATATCAGTGTTCACTTGTGAACTTTGAACTTTTCAATAACCATTGGCTTATAACTACAATAAAAAGTGTTTAGAATGAGAGGTTCAAAAAGTGGAGATCTTTTTAAATATTATAATTCAGTTAATGGATTACAATAAGCAACAAGTTATATAGCCATTCTTCGCAAGTTGCTTTCCTACAATTGCTTTTGGCAACTACTCCAAAATTGAGTTCAAATTCTCATCAAATTACATCCAGACTTTCCTCTGGTTTACAGAATGCCAAACAGATGTGAGATTTTGTGAACTGACAAACATTAAGTATGCGGCATGAATGAAATACAGATAAGGGCAATCCAAAATAGCACTCATCCAAAATATGAACTCATAAAAATCGAGAACAAAGTGTACAACTGCTGGTGAAGGGAAAAAATATTGAACATACACCAAGTTTCCATTGCCTGTTACTTTGTTTATGCTAAACAGCAACTTTCTGTGGCAGTTCTAAAGAGAGTCAGGTTTTTGCAAATGTGCTGGACAGTTGAAAAAACAGGAGTGTGAGGATTGGTGTAGCAATTTTGAACACATGACTGCCTTTTGGGACGTGAAGTTCTAGACTAGAGGTGCCAGCACTTGACACAATAGTTTCATGCAACTGACTAATAGAGAAGTAAAAGCAGATGTGATTTCTGGTGAAACTCATTGAAACATCTATTAGCTTCTCTATACTAACTACAATAATAATTGCTTCAGCTCGGTTTGTAGCAGAAAACTGGAGCAAACACACCTTGACCAACTTTTGTTCACTTTCACGAATAAGTACAAGCACAACTGAGGAGGAGACAATTCTAACTTTCCAAAATGGAATAAAGACACTTGCATTTTCATATTTAATTTAAATCACAAGAAGATTGCTATTTTGAGATCAACTCCATACTTACACTTTAACCTTGACTTGCATTTTGGACCCACATTTTTGTTGTACTGGAGAGTGACTGAAGCAATCAGATCAGCTCAATAGATGCTGAGAGTCAATGAACAAATGCTACTCCCCAAATGATTGAAAAATAAAGCAACAGAAGATACGTGTCCTATGCTTAGATCTTGGACAATCTATTAAATCTAAATAGCAAGAGATTGAAACATAAGAATGGATGTAAAGAAGAAGCTTGGAATTATGCAGTACCCTTCAGACCATACTAAATCCCAAAGCATTTCAGCCAATTATGCAATTTGCAAGTGCTGTTAAAAAAAAGTCAACTTGCAGATAAAGCAATGGGGTATACAACTAAATAGTCCATTTGCATAAATATTTATCACAGTACTGAGGAAAATTCTCAAGTTTAACTTCAAATGTCACTGTGGGATCTCTTACACCCTCTTGACGGATTAAATTTGAAGTCCCACCTGAAAAAAAAGGAATAAAATGGAGTGTTTCCGTGGAGATGTCCTTTTTAATGTTACAATGAAGCTATCATTTTCTGAGTTGGGCACCTCAAACAAACATTCACCCATTCCCAGGAGCTCCCTATGTGAAATCTCATAAGCTACAAAAGGAAAACAGTGTTATAATTGCAGAAAATATTCTCAAAATGAAATTTTAATATCTTCCATACATCCATCAACTTTCCCTGTATTAAACTGGCTTAGTAATGCAAATGTCAGCCTGGTCACTTTAGATATTTTTAAATCAATCTCTCCAGACCTAGAGGAATGTAGTTGATGGGCAATAAATGCTGCTGCAGCTAGCGTCACCCACATCCCTTGAAATGAATAAAAATAAAATAAGTGCTTTTGAGTTTTTCTCTACTCAAAAGCTCCATAAGGATGTAGGTTGCTGCTGTTTGATGCAACACTTCAGCTCTATTCCCCACTTCACTCCCAGGGGAGTCACAAAAGTCATATCTCTCTAAATCAGATATTGCTTGGCACTAGTTTTTTTTTAAGACAAAAAAAACACCACAAGTTGAACATTTCATGCTTCCCTCTCCCTTCTCCAAATCAATAGTTACCAAATAGCAGGTAATGAACAGTTTGAATAAAGCAGTAGTCCACTAATCATTCTCAGTGTCATTAATAATGAACAGACCAGAAAGGAAAGCAGTAAAACCATCCACAACATACATGCACTCATTAACACAACAACCTTTCGAATTATAGGTTTAACAAATCAGAACAGATTAAATTTAAAGTCTCACTTGAAAAAAAGGAATAAAATTAAATGTTTCCTTGGAGATGTCATTTTTAAATGCTACAAGCTATGCTTTTTTGGTTAGGGTGCCCAATCCAGAATTGTCTTCATTAGTTACAGCATTGAAACTACCAACACAACCTTAAGTTTTCTGGAGCATCCCAGAATTAATCACCAGGACAATGCTGCAAGCAATTCAGGAAAACAAATTGTGGGGGCAGGGAGGGGAAAAAAATTCTTTGAACACGGTGGTTTACTAATGACCAAAAAAAAAGCACTTTTTCCGATGGTTAAGTAGCCTCCAATCAAGTAATGAGGAATCAATTTATTTTCAACTAGTTTGGGGACATGGACATGTTGGGCAACCAATGATTGCAAGGGTGGAGACAGACAGTTCTACAATAACATTCCTACCATATGTCCAGAGTCAACTACACTAAGGAACTGTTTTTTTTTGGATGTTAAAGACAGAGTTCAAATGCAGTCTGAACTGTTCTGGTTCTTGGGCTGCTACAGTGCTTCGATAAAAGGATGATAGAGTGTGAACTCGAGACAAATCAGAGCTGAGCATCTTTATTCCAAGTGTGACCAGTAAAGGTATCACAAACAAGGTGTCACAAAGGCAGAGAGAAATGGTAAAAAGAAAATTGGGGAGCTGTAGCCAAAACAGGTGAAACTTTGTTGCTAATTAATTACTCTGCTACTTTTTCCCCTTGGAGTAATTATTGCTGATATGGAGTGGCCAAAAAAGCGTTCCAGTCTTCAAATGACTGGGTTTGGTTACAGTATAACATTTGTGAAGATATTCCAGATTGGCATGGGCCTGTTCATAGAAAAAAAAATAAAGATTTAAGTAGAATTATTACACACATCTATTTCATGTTACAAAAAAAAAGTTCACGATTTCCATGTCTCCAGAGACATCCATAGACAGCTGTATAAAATACTGATTTTGCGCATTATGAGAACATATTCTCTATAATACATTTTGACTAGTGCAGCTTCATAAAGCGCAATTCGATAACTGCGTCTGCTTCACACCTCTATCCACCAATGCATTAAATTTTGATAACAGTAGGTGGTCTGTAAAACCTACTTCCTAATTTCCCTCCCACCCACTAGCATGATTACTACATCCAGGGAATAGAAGTTCATCTATTGTGCTAAGCATTTGGCAGCTCTATGAAGCAGAAAGGAAAGAAATACAATCCCAATGTTTTATGCGTCACAGTCTGAAATGGTCCAATATGTTTTCATGGTCTGGCTTTATAGTAATGTGAAATCTTCTTGAAATTGTGTTCTCAGCACATGCTAAAAACAGAAGTACAAACAGTGATGGTAGTTGCTGCACATTATTAACTTACCAATGACAACAAACCACTTTAAATGTCCAAATGTTTCCCACTTCCAAGGCACCAGTTCCATTTTTGAGCACAGTTCTACACTTTGGTACTGCACCCAACTGGCCATGATTCATGCATCATATTGTAGCTAAAGTCAGCAGGTTGTTCAGCCACAAAAGATAACTTCCACTTGCTGACACTAAACTCACTGCTTTTCCAGGATCCTCCCACTCATTTGTTCCATTTTCCTGATCATCTCACTACCCCAATCCATACCTACTCAAAGCTCCTCTCACTTCCTCCATCTCACCACCCTGTGCCTAGTCTCTTGCTCAGAGAGGGAGGAATGGGATGGATTGAGAATAGAAGTATCAGGGAGGAAAGTGAAAGGATCAAAGAGCAGGAAGGTTGATGTGTAGGAGAGAAGATGAGATGAAACCAAGTTAATAAACAGAACTTAGTAATACAAACAAAAAAAAGTTACCAAGATTTTGGGAGAGTTACATTCAAGGCAGCCAATAGGTTTTTAAAAATGTAAAAATTATATGCAAAGAATCTAGACAGACAGTGACAATTTCCAATGTCAAGATCAAAGTCAAAGCCACAGCAGGTATCCAGCAACTCTGACTCACCACTTGCTCCTTTGGTCCTTCCTCTTGGCCAACATTACCCAACATCTCAGATTAGGGTTCAGTACAAAATCAGTCTGAGGATTAGCAGCACATCATTTGGAGAGTTGCTTTGAAATTGGTCAAGGGTCCTGTCACTCATAGTCACAGCTGTTTTTCCAAGTCTGTCAAGGTGTGGGCCATGGTCAGAACATGGGATCTATGGATCGAAAATTATAGGGTGGTGGTAGTGATAGTAATTTGGAGGGAAGAATTCAGTTATTGGGACCAGTGTTGTCATAAGGATACTGAAGAAGTGAATTGTGGGGATTGGAGACAGCATATTGGAATGCAGAGGGGGATAATAAGTTGTGCGGGTGACATCAATATAAAAAAGGGTGATAGGCAATAGAGCACTCCAGTACGGAAGACTGGGTATCACCCTGACTTTGAGGAGAAAGTGAGGATTGCAGATGCTGGAGATTAGAGCTGAAAATGTGTTGCTAGAGAAGGATTCCTGAAGAAGGGCTCATGCTAAAACGTCGATTCTCCTGCTCCTTGGATGCTGCCTGACCTGCTGCGCTTTTTCAGCAACACATTTTCAGCTATCACCCTGACTTTGATTGGGTTGTGAACAGCAGAGAAGGGAACTGTGTAAACACATGGTTGGGGCTCAGGGGCCAAACTTGAATTAAAAAGATGGAAAATAGAATTTGATTAGGTTGACAGGGATGGCTAGGAAAATGGAACATAAAATACTGTGTGTATAGGTATGTGTGAATGTGAAGACTTCAAATCTGTCACCTTCCACCTTCATGAGAATTATAGTCATAGAGTCATAGGGATGTACAGCATGGAAACAGACCCTTCGGTCCAACCTGTCCATGCCGATCAGATATCCCAACCCAATCTAGTTCCACCTGCCAGCACCCGGCCCATATCCCTCCAAACCCTTCCTATTCATATGCTCATCCAAATGCCTCTTAAATGTTGCAATTGTACCAGCCTCCACCACACCCTCTGGCAGCTCATTCCATACAGTACCACCCTCTGTGTGAAAACGTTGCCTCTTAGGTACCTTTTATATCTTTCCCCTCTCACCCTAAACCTCTGCCCTCTAATTCTGGACTCCCCGACCCCAGGGAAAAGACTTTGCCTATGTATCCTATCCATGCACTTCATAATTTTGTAAACCTCTATAAATCTCAGCCTCTGATGCTCCAGGGAAAACAGCCCCAGCCTGTTCAGCCTCTCCCTATAGCTCAAATCATCCAGCCCTGGCAACATCCTTGTAAATCTTTCCTGAACCCTTTCAAGTTTCACAATTTCTTTCCAATAGGAAGGAGACCAGAATTGCACACAATATTCCAACAGTGGCCTAACCAATGTTCTGTACACCCACAACATGACCTCCCAACTCCTGTACTCAATACTCTGACCAATAAAGGAAAGCATACTAAACGCCTTCTTCACTATCCTATCTACCTGATACTCCACTTTCAAAGAGCTATGAACCTGCACTCCAAGGTCTCTTTGTTCAGCAACATTCCCTAGGACCTTACCATTAAGGTGTATAAATCCTGCTAAGATCTGCTTTCCCAAAAGGCAGCACTTTGCATTTATCTGAATTAAACTACATCTGCCACTCCTCATCCCATTGGCCCATCTGACCAAGAACCTGTTGTAATCTGAGGTAACCTTCTTTGCTGTCCACTACACCTCCAATTTTGGTGTCATCTGCAAACTTACTAACTGGATATCTTATGCTCGCATCCAAATCATTTATGTAAATGACTAAAAGTAGAGGACCCAGCACTGGTCACAGGCCTCCAGTCTGAAAAACAACCCTCCACCACCACCCTCTGTCTTCTACCTTTGAGCCAGTTCTGTATTCAAATGGTTAGTTCTCCCTGTATTCCAAGAGATCTAACCTTACTAATCAATCAGTTTCCCATGGGGAACCTTGTTGAACTCTTTACTGAAGTCCATACAGAATTGAAAAAGTGTGCAATCTAAATGGCTGCCAGCAGACCCACAGTCAGCAGAGTAAGCTTTATTTCCCTGCCAAGGGAGTGAGCTGTACATTTGTGCAATGTGGTGCCCCTCAAGTGGCAATAGCATTAAAACACAAACATGGTCAAGTTAAAAGTTCAAAATGTCTGTTATCACATAATTCTATGTGGACATTATGCATTGTCAACTAAAAGTGATAGTGTCCTTTCCTAGTTAGGATTCTCTATCATTCTAAATGTTCTAAAAATGAATTTGAATAGTCACAGCAGTTCATAAAGAATTGTGATCATATCATTGAACATTAATTAATTAATCCTAATGGCTGTGAAACATTAGTTGTCAGGAGAGTTGTAAAAATTCACCTTACAAAAGTTGCAACCACCTTTCAAATTTCCATAGCCTTCACAAGATACAGGAGCTGCTCACTTCACAGCTGCTTTTCTTGGGTAATGTGAAAGGTGATGGTTGGGGGAAGACATTCTCATTCTTGTAACAATATACACAAACTCCTATTGTATCTTTGCTAAAAGGCTTCAGCAGCATAGATCTGCATCAAGTTAACACTGAGTAAGGTCCAAGGCATCCTATTGTCCTGCGTCAGAGGCCACTGTGTCTTAGTTTGTCAGCAATGTCATTTGTGTGTGGTGTGACTCTGAATAATCACATTACTGAGAAGCTGCTTTGTTTTTGGATATTTCCAACATGTTCTTTGGAACCATCCCTACTGGACAGACAGAGAAAACGTGGTCAGGTCTATGGTTGCTGCAATAAAAACATCCATGTGAATGGGTGACAAACACATGCTAAGCAGCCCAGGACCAGCATTAAACACCCAGATGTGAAACAGCCTCCATATGTAGGGCTTTGTGTCACCATGAGAGACCACAGCCCTCTCCCACTAAGACAAGAATTCTATAACTGTAGAGGGAGAGGTGAATGTTGGGCATCCTACCACTGTTGTTTTGTTTAACATAAGCAGGTACAAAACTGTGAATCTACTGGCCATCATTTACAAACAAATTTTTCCTCTCCAAATTTGCTCACCATCTGATTGGGTGGCATGTCAAAATTCCTGGCAGATTCATCTATTTTCCTTTTACAGGCCAATCTGTAACCAATCTTTTGTGGGATATAAACCATCGAAATGCAATATATCTGTCAAATTCTGCTGATATATACTGAAATGTATCTGGAGTTTGTAACAACACAAAATGGTTTCTTGTAACAAGGTGGTACACCATCTGGACTGATTTTGAAATCTGTAATGCCCACTTGTTACCACCATCAGTACACTGTGGGGGTTACAAGGGTAAACCCTACAGATTGCCCCATCTACCTTGAGATCTGCAGAAAACAGGCTGATCTTTGTGGATGCCATCATCTTCAAATTCCTCTCCTTATTGACTTGATGTATGGTCATTCTTTCATCACTGAAGAGTCAATATCCTGGAACACCCTATGTAACACTATTGTCATAACATCCTCAGAACAAGGATTGGAATAGTTCAAGAGAAGACTCACTAATAGTTTCTCAAGCCAAATAGGAACAGGCAATAAAATGCAGCTTTGTCAGGTGTTCCAAGATAACAAGATACGATAATTATGTAAGCAATTCAGCAGAAAATATTCAAAATAGTACACTTCATCTAAATGCAAAATTTATAATCTAGGTATAATTTTAGACGAGACATTTACATTTCCACAAGAAAATTTGCTGTTTGTTTGTTTAGGTCCACTCAAAAACTTCACGTCAGTAAGTACATCTTCTCTAGCATTATGATTGCATTATCTTGAATGAAGTTCAAGGACATTAAATATACATATATTATCTATATTCAAGTGTATAAACTGGATCAAGAGCTCAAACAGCAGTTTTTATCTTTAGCATATGTTCCTTGCCTCTTGACTCTCCTTCCCACAATCTACAAGTCAGGTGTATGATGGAATACTCCCCACTTATCTGGATGAGTGCAGTTCCAACAATATGAGAAGCCTGACAACATTTGATTGGCACCACACCTTCCCCCAATTAATGCTCAGTAGCAGCAATGTGTACTATTTACTCGATGCACTGCAGAAACTCAAGGGCTCTTAAATAGCAATTTCTCAACACATGATCACTTCCATCTAGAAGAACAAAGGGCAATAGATACATGTTAACACAACCACTTGCAAGTTCTCCTCCAACTATTCATATATTGGAAATATATTGCTATTGCTTTAGAAATCACTAGCACAAAAATCCTTGAAATCTCTGTTTAACAGCATAATGGGTCTACACACAATGCAAGGATTGTAATGGTTCTGGGAGACAACTCACCACCTTCTCAAGGGCAAGGGGGGGGGGGGGGGCGGGGGATGGGCAAGAAATCTGGTCCAGCCAGTGATGCCCAGGTCCCATGAATAAAAATTTCAAAATTTTATGCATACAGATTTCACATTAACATAGGCATGCTTGCATGATTATAAAAATAATATCAATTGCCACTTTTCTCAAAAATAAATCAAGCTTTTAGGGCTTTATCTTTGTCAAAATTGTTCTAATCTACACTCGTAAAAATTGTCAATGTCAGTGATTCATTCAAATTCTCCCAATCCTCACCTACATGTAGTTGAATCAAAACGGCACTGCAGAACACTTTTCAAAGCTTTAAGAAAGACACTAATATTACAGCATTGCAAAAATTTTCCTCTTCAATGCCAGCAAAAATACTACAAAAAAAAATCAAACTACAATTCAACAGATGAGTCAACACAAGCAGATGATTGGGAAAACAACTGCTGGAAGACGACACTGCAACAGCTGGAATTGAGATACTCCTTTTTGAAACTGAGGTACTTACACCACTATTTTGGAGCCAAAAAACTGCAGAAACAAAAAAACTGTTTGTATGATCACATCAAGCAAAATCTGTTGACAACAGCAACAAGGGAGGTGAGAGCAGAGTATGGTATTCAAATTTCTTTGATCCAAAATGTAGAATTTGAAATCAAATTGCATCTCCAATATAAATCATACACTCCAATATGATCTTAGGTTCCACTGCAGCTTTAAATCCAGTGCAACAATAACATGCTAACGTAGAACAATTCAGTTTTAACTGATCAGAAATAGTATTTTAGTTTAGCAAAGGAAAGTGCTTGAAGAAAACAGTTTAGTGCAATTAGAAGATAAACATAAATATGAACAGATTTTCAGAGTCCTGAAGTTTAGCACATTGTGACTTAACCATGCACAGTATGACAATGTTCTTTCATACATAAACCTCTGTTTTACATTGCCAAATATAAAAAAAAATCAACCTATATGTAGCAGAAACCATATAACTGAAAGCATGTCAAAAATTAACAATTTAGAATTTGAGTTGATTCATACCTCAATACTTTAGTCGATCAGTTCAAAACACCAGAACTAAAGGCTATGATTTTTGGTCCACTTTGCTGCTGAGAAAACAATCAAGTTCAGCAACAACACCCACAAAGCAATGTAGTACAGGATGTGGGTGGATATTTTCTCCTGTGCTGCATGTACACTATAGTTTTTTTTAAAAGAAGTGTTAAGAACCAAATTACATAGCTTAAAATTAAAAGAATTCCAAAATCAAAAAATTGGTTCTCTTCACTTGCTGCACAATTAACTCATATGCCATTTAAAACAAAGTCACAATCATACTTCAATTTTTAAACATATACAGCAAACCATTTTTGCTGATCAAAATATTGCAATTCTATTTGCAAAGCTGCAACTATTGCTAACCAATTTTAATTAAGGCATTTGAGTTTGTGTTTGTTTCAAAACTATCCTTTGTCTATGCATAGGAGCAATCAATTTCAGGGCAAAAAGAACAGACCAGAATCAATAACTCAGAACAAATCTATTTATGGAGTCTTTGATTTACAACAGTCAGAAAGAAAATATAAGCTTCACAAATTCATCACAAAATCCATGTACTTTTCCCCTCAAAAGTCTTGTATTTGCAAAGTACCTTCCTTTAAAATGAAAATGCAGAATTCGTTTCCAAGAGCAGCCGGTGCTTGATTTTATGGTCCTTGGGTGTGGAGGCAGCGATATACACTTCCATTGGCTGAGGCTTTGTTTCTCCAAATGAAGAAAACCTCACCCTAAGCATCAGGTAGTCTTACCGCCATTACATCAGTGCCCCACTGGGATATATTACATACTTTGGGAAGGTCTTACTGCATTAGCAAAAGAATATGCTGTAAACAGCCACTTCAAAGTTCCCTGCACATACTAACCTCCAGCCCTTTAGTCACTGCACTGGTCAGCTTGGAAACCACCTATCAGCTTAAAAGAAAATTTGGACACAGTCCAAATTGGCAACTAATAACATAAACAAAATCACGGAGAATCCACTGGGGACCAGCAGAAAATAGTGCTGGATGCTCACTGAATTTAATTGGCTAAGAAATGTACTGAAGCTATCATTCACTAAGTGGAGAAATTACAAACTGTCATTATGGCATCTCAGTACTATAACTGGAGTATAAAGGACAGGAGGAGAAGCATGGTTTAACCTTTCATTCTGGTCAAATGCACCAACGTGTTTAAACAATTCAAACAGTATTTAACTGATTTCAGACATCTTTCATTGTATATAAGTGAGAAATTACTCATTTTGAGTCTTTATTCAACCTGTAAATGAGGTGTCCAATCTCAAGACCACAACAAAATCTGTGACCATATATGGATACCAAAATTAAATATATTACCAGAATGACCAAGGTCAACAGTTTCACACTATGTAGGAACATACGAACAGGAGTAGGCCATTCGGCCCCTCCAGCCTCTTCTGCCATTCAATGAGATGCGTAATGCCACATACCACCCTTTGGCCCATATCCATTAAGACCTTTAATAACAAGCACATTATCTCGCTCAAATTTTAAATTAACTTAAGCAGCATCAACTGCCATTTGTGAAAAACAGTTCCAAGCTTCTATCACACTTTGCAAGAAGTACTTCCTAACATCTCTCCTGAATGACCTGGCCCTAATTTTGAGACCACAGCCCCAAATTCTAGAATCTGAAACCATTGGGAATAGTTTATTCTTATCTACCCTGCCTTTTCCAGTTAACATCATGAACAATTAACAAAATGTAGTCTAGTGGGTAGCATCTCAGAGAGCCAGAAGCTTCAAATTCACAACCAATCCTTGGACTTGATAGACAAAGCAAGGCACATTAATGACATGACTAAACAGGTTGTCAAGCAGCAAATGTTTTCAATATGCAGGATCGAGGTGGCAAGAATGGAACAGTTGCCAGGTCTGCACTGTGCACCTCTAGCTATAGCCTCTGATGTGAAGCCACAAGGCATCGGAAGGGAAAAGAAAATAATCAGTAATGCAGAAGAAACAAAGTATGGTAAAACATTAGAGACCGTATTTCTAGGTGAGCATAACTTTAGTTTTTGTACTAAAATTTAGCTTAATCACTGGAACAGAATGATGCATGGTGACTCTGAATTACCTAATGCAGCTGACACTTCTGGGGCAACTTCGTTTTTAAGTTACTTAGGGAGTTTCATCTTGATTAACTCTCATCTTCTCAAAACATCTTTGAATTTTCCAAAACCAAACGGTTTATCAAGCTGAAATGTTAGTACTTTTTCTCCACAGATTCTGTCCTGACCCGCTGAGTAGGTCCACCATATTTTGCTTTTATCTTCTAATCTTGATATATCTTCGAGCAAAATCCATCTCAACAAGTGACGAGTCAAAGTCAAAGTCAACCCAGTATCCACCAAACTTAAACCTAACACTGTACTTTATGATTTTACAGGTGGCAGGGGAAGTATCAGATGAATGGTCTTTCCATGACCCAATTAAAGATCTCAACTGGGCATTAATTGATCAATTAAGGGCTTCATTTTGCTACTAGTTGATGTAATGGGCAGCATTAAAGCTTGCGCTCAATGTGCGACTTTATAGATTTAACCCTTTAGGCTGCAGTTCACTAAAGTAGAGGGATGTCAAATTCTGGGCACTGTCAAAAGAAGGCTTCTCTCCCAGCATTTTGCCTCCTTGACTACGCCCTCCCTATCCTGTGTAACGCACTCTCAACTACAATCACTGGGCTCTGTCAGCCTTGGCCTCATGACAGCTCAGACTAACTTGATTGGGATGGGATGATCATTGAACAGTCCCTTGGCCTATCTATAACACCAGAAAGGGCCACATTCCTGCATGGTGTAGCTCGCGTACAACTAGCAGACAGCTTGATGTAGCAAAACATCCTCCTCGAGATAGAGGGGAGTCCCACTTCATGCTAATTTAGAAAAAAAGGACTATCACTTGCAAGCCTAAAACTTGGTGAGCTGGCGAAGCAGAGGTGCACTCGCCTCTTCAACATTTACTGTGCAGCGCCAGGGGTCAACCCTCAGCTTAAAATCCAGCCCCATAAATTTAGTTTTAAATTACGTGATGGGTAACCAAAAGCCAGCCTTAAAGCAGTGGTCAAGAAGGCATGTACGTTGATGGACTGTAATAAAAAAAAACACTGAAAAATATTGAACTATTCAAATACTTTCTGGTTAAAAAAAGAGAAACAAGTTTACTGAAGGCAGTCAGCAGGTCTGGGAGCAACTGTAGAGAGAGAACCAGAGCTAACATGGAGTTCAGTATGACTCTTCTTTGAGGAAGTAGGCATACTAGACTCAAAATGTTACCTGTTTCTCTCTCCATAAAAACTGTCAGACCTGCTGCGATTCTCCAGCATTCTCAGTTTGTTTTAGATTTTTGAGCAGCTGTAGTACTTTGCTTTTAAATTAGAGAGTTTAGTACCTTTAAAATGGTAGAATATCTATCTTTGGTAGAGACTTTGGAACCAGTGTTAATGCCTGTTCCAACCCTAGATGAATTTGAAATAGAAACAGCAAGTGCTGGAGAAAATGTTGGACATTAACTCAGTTTCTCCCTATACAGATGCTATCAGAGCCGCTGAATTTCTCCAGGACTTAACTTTTACTTCAGATCTCCAGCATTACTGTACTTTGCTTTTATCTGGGTGTATTTAACTCCTGTTTCAAAATTTCCATCCCTTTGTTGCAAATGTTTTCTCCCTCCTGCTATTGCTCATCAGGCTAAGCCAGTATATTTATGACATTAACTCACTGTTTGAGCGTGAGATGAGCTTGGTGCTCTAAATCTTCTTTCATGGACTACCAGCTTCAATCTCTCATGTTACTAAATTTTCCATTTGTACTTGTGACCCTTCCACACTTGACTATGCGGACATCCTCTTGGTTGGTTTCTCAGCCCCCACCACTTTCTAGTCATAATTCAGACTAGGGAGGGAAAATGGAGTTAGAAAGAGAAAATGAAAACAGTATGGATCAGTGAGACTTCAAGTTCTCCCTTTATCTATCCTGGTTGAAATTTGGGAACCTGAAAAAAATCAGTACCTCATTATTTTGACTACCTTGCAAATCCTGAAAGGCTGAACTGTGATCACTAATCCAAAAATTTAGAGCTAGCTGGATTTGCAGTCAAACTGAAGCTTTGTTTATGAAGGTCTTCCACTGGTATGCAGTGGTCAGCAATTTGATTTTGTCAATAATAAAAGAAACTCAGTAGACTATGAGAATTCATTAAAACTGGATTCTTTGTTTTCCGGACCATAGATCAATGCAGGTGCTTCTTTCACTTTGTTTTTGAAAATATCAGCTCTGCAGAGTTGCTATTTGTTCTGTGTGCATGTTTATTTAGTATTACAAAGGTATATAGCTCCAATTATAGATTATTGCCCAGATATTAATCAGTTTCGCAGACTACGTTTAGAATAAGTTCAGTTACATAACACTGATAATTACTTTGAGTCTATTGAAGAGGTCTAAGTGAAAATCATTTTTTAAATTTCTGACAGCGGTACCAAAAAACATATTTGATCATTTAGAGGATTCAATTTAAACACTTCTATTAATAGTGCAACTTCTGATATAGTGAGGCTGACTATCACTGTATTCCTTCCATTATCATCTTATCAGAGTGCCAACCGGATCAATGAATGTGTGAATGTCTGAATTATGACTAGAAAGCTGGTGGGGAATGAGAAACCAACCAAGAGGATTTCAAAATAGTCAAAATGTGGAAGGATCACCAGTACAGATGAAAATTTAGTAACACGAGAGATTGAAACTGGCAGTCCATGAAAGAGAAGAATTGGAGGACCAAGCTCATCTCGCGCTCAAACTGTGAGTTAATGTCATAAGTATACTGGCTTAGCCTGGCAGGAGGGAGAATAGATTTGTAGCAAAGGGATGGAAATTGTAGTGAAGGCCAAAACTAAATACATTGGCTTTTCCAATGCTTAACTGAATGAAACTTTGGCTCTCCAAAGACTAGTTCTGCCTAGGCCACTCAGCTTCTGACCCATTACAGCTTATGGATCCCAACATGGGCAACATAGCTCAATTCCAAAGAGGAGGTCAAAATGACAGCCCTTAATGTAGTGCTGCATTTAACAGATGTGGCATTCAAAAGGAGCCCTAGCACACTTAAAGGTAATGGAAATCAAGGTGAAAACTCGGATGGTCAAAGTCATACCTAGCAAAACAGAAGTTTGCTGTCATGGGTCAGTTATCTTAGCACCGGTACATAATTGCAGGAGCTACTCAGGATAGTATCCTAGACCACACCATTTTCAGCTGCTTCAATGACCTTTCCTCCATAAAAGGTCAGAAATGAGAATGTTCACCAATGTTTGTAAAATTTTTAGTACCCTTCATGACCTCCTAGGATACTGAAGCAGCCCAAATAAAAAAAACTGGACAATACCCAGGCTTGGGCTGACAAGTAGCAAGCAAAGTTACACCTCAAATGTCAGGCAATCATCTCCAATGAAAGAATCTAATCATGGGTCTTTAATGTTCAATGGCATTACTGTTACTGAACTCCCCCACAACCAACATCCATGGGTTTACCATTGACCAGAAATTTAACTGGATCAGACACAAGTACAGTGGCTAAAATAACAGTTAACAGACTAGGATTCCTGTAGTGCATAACACACCTCCTGACTCTCCAGAGTCTTGTTCACCATCTACAATACACAGGTTAGAGCTGTAATGGAATAGTCACTACTTGTTTGGGTGACTGTTGCTCCAACAACGCAAGCAGCTTGACAACTTCCAGGACTAAGAAGCTGTCTTGAGTAGCACTTGCTCAAATATTACATCCACCATCAACGCATAGCGGTGTGCACCATCTACAGGATGCATTACATCAATTCGCCAAGGCTCCTTCGACAACACCTTCCAAACCAGTGGTCACTGCCATCTGGAAGAAAAAGGTCAGAGGGTACACAGAAACACAGCCACCTGCAATCCCCCCTCCAAATCCCAGAAATAGAAATACAATCGCTGTACCTTGAGGTGCCACTGGGTCAAAATCCTGCAGCTCCCTTCTTACAGCACTATCAGTGTACCTACAGTAAATGGACTTCAGTGTGGTCACTGAAGGCAGCTCACCATCACCTTGCATAAAATTAGAGAAGGGCAAGAAACATTAGCATAATCAGCAAAGCTCCCAATCCCATGAATGAATTAAAAACGGAACAAGTTTAATTTCCCTGATTTGGATGCAATCCTATCGATTCAATTCTGGATATCATGGGTTGACATCAGAAGCAATCATTCAGGAGACAGTTAATTAGGATGTGACATTGGAAAACCCTGGTCCATTAAAAAGAGTAAGATGCAGACTAGACAAGTGACAGATCTATTAAGAGAGCCCACAGCAGTGAACTACCAAGAGAATAGGTCAGTGCTGCTGAAACAGGCAGGGTATAGTGTGGGGACCTTAAAATGGAGATGCTCTCAGCTACATTTCCGAAAAGTTAAAAATCACAGATGGTCTGACTTCACACAGCTGTCAGACTTTCACTTCTGGTGTTACTCAAAAGGAGTGGTCAATGAAACTTGCCTGCCAGTGGGAGTCCACCTTTAATTAATTATCACCTGGCCTCGAGCTTCAGCAGTGAGGTACCTTTAAGTCATTCAGAAAGTCTCAGCTAGGTCAGTAATGTTCCTCTAAGTTAGATCTTTGCTGAAACCAACTGGATACCTGCCACTGCCTCCTCACATCAACAAGGTAAGTCAGAACCAGGAACACATCAGATTGTCACCATCTTCCAACTTTGCTCCCAGTCCTGCCTCCTAACAAATTTGTGGACCTGTGCAATTTTAGGATATCAAATAATACTGAAATACAGAGGTAGTCTTCAAACGATCATTTTGGCCGAGTTCTCTGTTTGTGGCTTAATGTAAATCTTGTTTGACAATGCTTCTATGAATTGCCTTGGTTCATTTTGCTAAACTGATAGTGTAAGATACATCAAAAGCTGTGTTTGAAATTACCAATTAACTTTTTGGAGCAGACCCTTGAGAACTTAAAATGTTTGGAGACAGGCAGGCACAGTACAACAAAATGATGATCTTTAACATCATTTGGACCAATGGTATCTCAGCTCTTTTTTCTGATTGCGTTATTATCCTTGTCTGACTCTCATGTTTCATCTGGATAAAGTTCACATCCAAAACATAAGCTTATCTTTACAAATGCTATTGATCCACCTCGAGATTCCCGCATTTCTGTTTTGTTTAACATATTAAATATCCACTTTCCTTTAAAGGGTCAATAATTTGATTAGCTAGATTCTAAAGGCAACAATTTTCAGATGAGAAAAGGAAACTGAATCCTTCATCCTCCAGAGACAGTAAGCTTCACTTAAGAACAATGCAATTACAAATCACAAAAAAATGTTATTCAGCACACCAGTGTTACTGTTTACTCTGTAAATAATTTTAATCACATTTAACCATCCTTTTCCTGGATCAAATTGGTCAATCTGTTTTTGTTACTCATCTTTCCAATCAAATGTCGAATCTTATTCCATTCAGCAGCATTTAAAGGGAAAGCAATGGAACCAAAGGCAGCTGCAGAGATGATGAATACAATTGTCCAAAATTCTGTGGATTCTGGAATGGTCCCTGCTGAATTGGTAGGTTACATAAATGTAATTTGAGAAAAAGGTGGGATAAAAAAAAACAGGGGACTACAGGCTAGTTAGCCTGACATTAGAAATGGGAATGTACCAAAATTCATTAAGCACTGTCTACAGATATAATACATACGTGATGTAGCTTAAACAGAGCATATACAGAAGGGACATTTGTTTGACAAACTTATGCTTCCTGAGGATATAATCAGCAGCATAGATAAAGGATGCAGTGTGTTACAATTTCCAAAATTTGTTTTTCCCCATTACACTTTTTCAAATGTATGTTATTGGATCTAAGACCATCGTTATCTCAATGAGAAAATACCCAGTTTTCTTCAAAATTGGAAGCTGAAATGGAGTTCTGAAGGGTCACTGACCCAAAATATTATCCTCTTTCTCTCCACAGATGTTGCCAGACCTGCTGAGATTTTCCAGCAATTTGTTTTTTGCTTTCAGATTCCAGCATTTACAGTTTTTTTTCAAAATGTCATACTGAGAGTAATTAAAAAAATGTGAGCAACTACTGTTTCATTCTGCTACTTTGAATGAATGCCACAAGGAGGTATTTTCCACTTATAGGTAGCTGCCTTCAAGCCAAAATGACACTTTCTTGTCCACCACATGAATGAGTAATAGGTAAGTGAATTTTAAATGCCACTGGGATGTCAGGTATATTTGTTGTACATGTCAATGAATAGCAGATTTGTATCTAACTGTATTGTGTTTACAAAAGGCAGAATAAAAGACCAAAGTAGTGTTTACAAAACTCAAAATGAATGTCAAACATGGGACGAGATTCTGCAACTGAAAGTGCTGAACAATCTAGAGCAGGGGAAGAATTATACAAAAACAACCAATACTAGATTATCAGTGAGGCCTGCAATATGGCTCACTGATGCTTGCTGGAAGCTTTCATCAGCAAAAACGCATCTTCAGGAAAAAGGAAGATGTCCAGACATTGCACCCCTTGAGTTAAATAGAAGTGTGGGGGTCATCTTTTTGCTAGCACAATTTCCACAGCAATGTTTCAACCACAGTTGACTTGTCAACCAATCAGCACCAACTTTCATGACCTTAATTATAATGGTTCTGAAATTTAGCATTTTTTCCACCTGTGCTGATGGCAGCAATATAAAAAACCTTCACCAGCACGTATTTTCCTTTCACCAATACTCAAGTTCTATATGACCAAGTAACTGCATAACAGGTTACACAAGATAAGGATCACTGAATTAGTGACAATACAATAGCATGGATAAAAGATTGGATAATGGCCAGGATGCAGTGAGCAGTGAAAAATGGGGCATTTTCAAACTGGCAGTGTGACCAGTGAGATCCTCCGCAAGGATCAGTACAGGTGCCTCAGCTACGTATCATTTAATATAAATGGTAAAGGTGATGAGTCAAAAAGTGTGGTGTGGGAAAACACAGTCAGGCAGCATCCGCTGAGCAGGAGAGTCTACGTTTTGAGCATAAGCTCTTCCATATGTTTTGACAGATCTCCAGCATCTGCAGTCCTCACTTTTCCCTGATACGGGTGTGAGGGAGTAATATATCCAAGTTTGCTGCTGACACAATGTTAACGGTGAGCTGTGAAACAAACCAGTCATTTTAATTAGAGATAAAAGGTGACAACTGCAGCTATTCAATTTTGTGAATATTTTTGGATGTTAAGAGACTTAAGTATTAGTAATAAGAGAGATTTAGGTGTCCTCTCACTGGAAGTACATCAAGCAAACAATTAGGAAAGTAAATGGCATGCTTCCTCTACTGCAAGGGGACTGACTGGAGTACAAGAGTAAAACTGTTGTAGCAATTGTGAAGTTTTAAAAAGACCACATCTGCATTACACAGCAGATGCTCTGATAGAAGGAAGGACATATTTGCACTGAAACCGTTATAGGACAAATTCACTAAATTGAAGCCTTGGATATCATTAAGTAGAGTAGAATTCCTCTGGAGTTTAGAGCAAGATTTTCATAAAGTGATATAGCTACCATCTTAGTGAATGCGAGAGTTGCTCATGGAACCATATGGCCAAGTTCTGCTCCTAATAATATGCTCTAGTCGACCATGAGAGATTAGCTTTAAATGCATGGCTTTTCCACATTCAGGTGTCCATAATTAGGAAGAGAGATTCAACGTAAAAATCGGTAAAGGATTAGAGGAAGTTAAAATGTATTACTCCCAAAGAATGGCGTTCCTTTGAATCAGAATCTAAAAAGGGGTGAAGACGAAATTTTACTGCAACTATAAAGCTGCCTTTAATAGTTTACTCATCATCGGCACGCAAAAACTGGCAGGAGTTGCACCTGAAGTATCATAAAAGACAATTCTGAAAACGGTACTAGACTGGATGGCACTTTTTTGGCCAGCACAGACATAATGGGCTGATTGGTCTGTATCATGAACTTGCCATATTATTCATTTTTCTCTTTGATTCCAATCAATTCAAGGACCACCTCTCTGATATCCTCCTCTATAGGAGAGACTAAATGTGAAGTACAGGAAGAATCTTGTACATATTTGATCGTCCTCAACAAAATAAGCTCTTTCCAAGGGTCCTGCATGCTTTTAACAATCTTAATGTTAGATTTCTATAATATTTTCATGTTCTTTTTGGCTGTTTGTTCCCCTTCATACTCTCTACCTTCCTTATTATACTCTTGTCCCTGTATTTTCTCCTTTTTTGCTTCGGTCATTATGTTGCCATAATCTTCTTTCATTGACTTCTAACTTCCACATACCCATGGCAGCTTAGGTTTCCCAGAGGTGTCACTGAGTGATTACATTGTTGTTTAATTCACCAAAAACAAATAGCCATCACAATTGCCAAAAAAATGAAGTCTCAGAAAATGTATTTGCTAAGTCCTTAAAATAATACAAAAATACCCACAATTAGCAAAAACTTAGATTCTTTCAGTTTAAATTTTGTTGTTCAACCAAGCTCATGCAAAGTTCCACAATTGGAAAGTGTTCAATTTTCCCCAATTTTTACCTCTTCTTCTGAAGGGTTTGTTATTGGCATGTTCTTGCATGAGCACCAAATCAAAAACTTGTACCTTGCCCAAATGACTATCTTAGTTGGTAGGAGACAAAATATGGTCTTAATAAGATACAAAGGAGAGAACAAATGCACACAATTCTTCCCCACCCAACATCCACAAGTATGTTATTCTAACAAGTCAACGGACAGCAAATAGAATGGGGATCCTGGTGTGCCTGTGGAGTTAGGATTTTGCTCTGAGTTGAGACATGAGTCAGAAACACGATTAATCCTTTGCATTTGTCTGGGTTAGTGCTACTCCAAAAACATTCAAGCAACATGACACCATCCAGCAGCGTGCGCGCGCGCGCACACACACACACACACACACACACACACACACAGTCTGTTATCTGGCACTACACTCAGCACAGAGGCTGCAGTGTACAACTGACAAGACATGTTATAGCAGCAACGTTCGATGACTTGTTCAACAGCACTTCCCAAGCTTGTAACTACTGCTGAAGGACCAGAAGACCAAATGAATATTCTTGTCTTGGAAAAACAACATCACGTCAGTGCCGACTCCCGGAACTCCCTTCCTCACTTCGCTAAATGTATACCTACAACACAAGGGCAGCAGCAGTTCAAAAAGGGAAGTTATCCACCACTTTTCTCAAGCTCAAATAGGAATGGGTAATAAATGCTGGAGCTAATTGTGATGTAATCCAAGTACAGAAGTCAGAGTCAACAGAACCCCTAGAACAGAGTGCACATCGTTGCAACCACCATCTGTTTATAAAAATTCAGTTCCAAGTGAGCAGCTGTTATGATTGTGGAAGAATCCGAATGACACTTCAGCTGTTTTTTTTTCCAAAAAAAATCTTCAATTAAATCATTAACACTTCTGTAGCTTATGTTAAATTTAAAAATCAACATTCCCAAGAAATTCTCCAAGGAAACTATAAAACCATACAAAACAAAGTAGAGTTCAACATTCAGCCTGTACTAAATTAGCAAAGATCAGCAGGAGATTGAGGTGCTGAAGTCAACGATCCAGCTAGCCAGAAACATGCAGCAGAGGTCTGCTTATGGGCTGAATGAAGCGAAAATCCATAGCCTGCTGTCAGTGATTCCATATCCGTTTGGAAATTCCAGATGTTGAGGTATTCCCACCCAATCACCCCCTACCACCGGAAAGCAATCAAAAGAAAGGCAACTTAGGTTGGCGGCAGCGGCGACGACAACAACAACAACAATTTGGCTCTTATTCATTCTTGGGATATCAGCATCACTAAAAGGGCTAGCATTTATTGCCCAGGAATGAGTTGCAGTGTATTGCAGGAATGTACACCCACAATTTATCACAGTTCCTTCAATGTCGCTGAGTCAGAATCCTGGAATTCCCTCCCTCATGGCATTGAGGGTCTACTCACAGCAGATGGACTTTAGCAGTTCTGGAAGACAGTTCACCACCACCTTCTCAAGAGGCAATAAATGCTCACCAGCCAAAGATGCCCCCATCCCACAAAATGAATTTTAAAAAAAACACTGGGAGGGAGCTACAAGACTTTGATCAATGACACGGATGATAGGTATCAAAATCAGGATAGTGCAGGGTTTGGAAGGAAACGCGCAGGTGGTGTTCCTCCTGCACCTGCTGCCATCATCCCTCTGTGTCTAAGGTGTCAGATTTGGAAGGTGCTTTTAGAAAGTGCAAATTGCCAATGTACATCTTGTACGCATTGCATACTACTGAGCATGTTTTAGATGATAAGTGTAAGTGGAGAAAGTGAGGACTGCAGATGCTGGAGATCAGAGCTGAAAATGTGTTGCTGGAAAAGCACAGCAGGTGATAGATGGAATACCAATCAAGTGGCCTGATTTGTCCTGTTTGGTGCTGAGCTCCTTAAGGAGCGCTGTAGCTGCATTCACCCAGACAAGTGGAGAATATTCCACAGTCCTGATCTGCAAAATTTAAAACGTGGACAAAGTGAATGTTGATCCCTGAAGGAGGAGACTGAGGGAGTTAATTGTGAAGAACACAGAAATGGATAAAGCAAATTTTTGCATCAGTTCTCACAGTGGAGTCAGGAGTGTGTTATTCACAGAACTCATTGCTTTTAACCTTCTCTTTAGTTTGAGTGAAAATCTGGACAGCCATGTGTGTGCTCTGAAATTAAACAGAAGTAATTACATCAGAGATGAAAACAGATTTGGCTCTAATGGAAGGAAGATTCCAAGTGTAGGACATTTGATGAGCAGTAGCAGATGTTTAAGGAAATATTCAATTCCTCCTAAAATATATTTGAGAGCAAGATGGGAGTGGGAGGGATCATCCAAAAGTAAGCAAGAAACTTAAACTAAAAAGCTAAAGCATACCAGATTGCAAAGGCTAGTGGCAATCCAGAAAAATGGATTTTAAAATTTCCCAACATGTTACTAAAAGGCAATAAACCAGATGCGTTCAAGACAATCTGGTATTTACATTTGAGATTCATCATTTGAATTTTAATTCCACTCGGTGCCATGGTGAGATTTGAACACATGTCTCTGAACCATTAATGTAGGTTTCGAGATTACTAATCCAATTACAGTACGTTAGTGTCATGGTAAACACATGGAAAATATTGGTTGAAAATTGGTCAGTGGGGTGTAACTGGGTTCTTACAAAGTCTCATGCCCGAAACGTCAATTCTCCTGCTCTTTGGATGCTGCCTGACCTGCTGCGCTTTTCCAGCAACACATTTTCAGCTTTTAAAAAAAGTCATACTAATATCATATTTGCTGCATTATGGTCCTGAGAACAAAATTTACATTTGACACATCGAAACTATCCACATGATAAAACATTTCATATTTTGCAGTTCTTAATTTGTTTGAAGTTTATTTTTCTTGCATTTAAGCAGAAGCATTTAAATCTACTTTCTGAAAATATTGTTCACTTCTAATTTAAAGTAAATTACTCTTAAACTTCCTAGTTTGCCTTATGTGAATATCTTAAATGTAATTGGCTGATCATCTACCTGCTGACATCACTGCTGCATGCATGCCAAGAGGTACACTTGACCTGGTGCCAAATTTAAATGACGGAGAAAAAAAAGGTAAACCACGCTGCAAAGATCACTAGATCTTTGTGAACAGCGTTCATTGAGGTCAGCACTGTTGCTTCACCACTAACCTGAAAATCCAGGCCATTATGCAGAGTTTGGCAGGATGACCTCTACCAGTATAACATCCCAAAGAAAATAACTAGAATGAAAAAAAATTCAGAACAGCACAGCCCAAAATAAATCTGAAGATTAAAACTTTTGCCTTAAACCTTCTAAGTCAGGTACAGATAATTTTTGGAGAATACTATTCAGGGAACAGTTTAGAAAACAAAAAAGGGGGAGATACCACATCAGCCCAAGATGAAGAGAATAGTTTTTAAAAAATACAATGCTACAAACTATTGGCATAGTGCACCACAGTGGACTGTGGAAGCTCAGGTCTTTGGAGTATTTTTAAAGATACAGATTGATAGATTTCAGATTGCCAGTGGCATACTGGGTTATGTGGATGAGATGGGGAAAAAGTCAGTGAAGTGCTCGAACAGTTTAGATCATATTGAAAGAATGGCAGGGCAGGCTTGATGCGTTGAATGCCTAATTTTCCAATGTAGCCAACGTAGTTTACTTTAAAAATTGTACATTCAAGCCCGTGCAAATTTCTGAACCTTCTATTAAATTTCTTCAATTGGGAATTGTAGAGGACCTCATTATTTTGGGTTTGGAACTGAGAGTCAAGGTTAACAGATGAATTTTGAACAGTAGCTTGTATTTAAAGGAGATAGAACAAAGACTGACGTTTGCTATTGGGAAATGATCTTAAAGAAAAGAACTGAAGATAATTGGTGCTTTAAGGACACTGTAGAAGAATCAGCACTGAACATCGAGAATCAGCATTGTCCAAGGCTGGCAGCTAGTTGGACGGTCGGTCAGTTGGTGGAGGATCGGTGCTAACCACAGAATGTTGATTGGAAAGAGAACAAAAATGGTTCTGATTATTTTTGGGCAGACAAGTAATTTTTGGAAGTTCCAAAGACTGCTAACGTGTTTTGCTCGCTCTAGTGTCTGCTGAGTCATTGAGTTGTTGAATATTCTGAGAAAAGAAACTTCGTCTCTACGCATGGGTAAATACAAGCCACTTCAGCAGAAACACTGACCAAATGACTTTGGAATTCAAGCAAGACATGCAGTTCTACTGATCTTTGAACAAACCAATGTTCATAGATTTCATGAGGGCCTGATATTTATCACTGAGAATGGTTTATTGAACTGATCACTCTTTTTCATTTTTAAATTTATCCCTTCACAGGGTGTCTGTTAAAGTGGGAATTATGATCAAAGAAGATTTGACTTTCGATCATAGATATCAATTAGATTATCTTGTTGTTTATGTTCTGTGAAAGTTACATCGTTAATAATTAACTGTTAAACTTCATGTCCATGATCTGTTTTTTCAAATTCTGTTTATGAAAAATTGGGCAATTTTGAGGGCTGATAAGTGTTTTAATTGAAGGGTGGTACAACTCCAGCGAGTGGGGTTGGTTTGGTTTGGTGTGGTTTGATATCCCTATGGCATTACAGGGCCAAAACAAGAAAACAAACAGAGACAAGTCTAAAATTCTTCACAGGTTGTCTTTCTTATGCAAGGATATAACATTGCTATATTAAAATAGACAATATAAACCAAATACAGTAAGGTACTTGTAATGAGTAGCAAAATAATTTAGATGAATGTAATCCACTGAACGTAGATATGCCTAAAGCAAGCAAGTTTTAAAATTATGCATCGTCTTTGCCTCACTCTCCCAAAACTTAGGGAGCGAGTATGAGAGAAAATTGGTACACAGCCCACAAAGTAGGCATGTAAACTGTAACTAGTATCCAAAAAAAATATACTATTTAATGGAGTAGAGAAAAGCAGAACTGATGAACCAAAATAGAATGTTTACCACAAAAAGAAAGCTCAAAGTGAAGCTCAATGGAGGGAGCACTGAAAATGTTATAGTTTACTTCAAAAGAAAGCTGTCCTACTTCTGAGACCAGGATTACAAACCATTGGGTTTTGACTATCTACATTCTCAAATGTAGAAAAAAAATTGAGGCCATAACACAGAGTAAATATAAAGCTAATGTTAATGGGCCAAACGAAACCAATCCTGTTAAAAAGCCTTTGTGCCTGATGCTCCACATTAGCGCTTTGACTGAAGAAAACTGGTCAGAGATACATATCACAAACTAATGGATCAAAAAAGTAAAAGCAAGCATTGAGAAAAATCTGGAAAAATAGCAGGAAATTGCAGCCACCTCAGAGTCATTAACACTTTAAATAGGAGCTGAAAATTTAAAACTACATTAAAAAGAACTAAAGAAGTGACAATAAAATTCTCTTGTGCAGAGGATAGTATAAAAGGTGTAAACATAGTTCAACCATGACTTGTGGCACAGAGTCCTGATTTCTTGTTCAAAAATAATTAGTAGCTTCAAAAAGAAACCTGAAAAAATTTCAGGAAGCAAGCACAAGTGGGGTCAGACTAGATGGCATGAATGGACGAAAGCAAGTATCAGCATAGTAGTGATAGATTTAATAACTATTTCTAGCTGTCAATATTCCATGATGCAGTTTAAAAGTTAACTTGGAGATGGCAGCAAAAAGTAAGCACTATCAGCCGTAAAAAGGTGGCTCTACTAAAAATAAACAGTGGTGTTTAAGGGTGGGGTGGAGAAGGAAGAGAGGAAAAACATGCTGTACCTCAGTAAGCTTCCCAAGTCATAAAAATTGTGCAAGTTTTCATTTTTATGGTAAACACAAAGTGGTGCATTAGACACAATACAGTGTTTACACTGGGCATCCAAACAAACAGCCAAATCCTGGGATGCCAGAAGCCCAAAATAAATGTAAATGTGATGGACCTACACTGAAGTTATTTTTGTTTGCTTTCCATAAAACTGGCATCTGTAGATAGTTTGTATTTTGTCCAGATGTCTTTGCCCAGTGGCAGATTAAAAAACTGCCAACTAGAATTTACATGACTAGCACAAAGAGGGTGATATGTACTTTTTTTATTTAAAGCAATTCTGCGATCTATGCTTTCACAAACTAGTTTGAGCATCTCGGGCTGTGGTATCTATTCATAACCTGTCCGAGGTTGCTTGCTCCTTAATCACCAAGTAAGGTTCTTCAACTCTTTAGCTGAAAATGTGTTGCTTGAAAAGCGCAGCAGATCAGACAGCATCCAAGGAGCAGGAGAATCGACATTTCGGGCATGAGCCCTCTTCAACTCTTTGGGTTATCAAAAGGATGTTACAGAACATATGTACATATGTAAATAAGTACATCTCTCTCGTACTGAAGTTATGAACTCTTCCTTCACATACCAACTCTAGACTGATGCCTTCTCTCTTGCTGGTGTGAATGTCTTGTGATCAGTTACACATGATGATTTAAATGAATCCTACTATATGACATCTCCCTTTTAAGAACCTCTCTACTTGGGCTACACTATTCCAGCAATTTACCTTTACTTATTTGGTCTTTTTAATAAATAATCTTATTTATAATCATTATTACGATTAACAATCAACTGTATTATCACCATCTTATCGGGTCAGCAAGTATTTACAAAAGGGAAATTATGCTTGACAAATCTATTGGAATTCCAGGATATTACTTGTAGAGTTGATCAGGGAGAGCCAATAGATGTGGTTTATTTGGACTTTCAAAAGGCTTTTGACAACGTTCCATAAAAGAGATTAATGTGTGAAATTGAAAACACATGGGACTGGGGGGAATGTTTTTTTGAGATAGATAGAAAATTAGCAGACAGGAAACAAAGAGTAGGAATAAACAGATCTCTGTCGAAATGGCAGGCAGTGACTAGTGGGTTATGGAATAGATCAATATTAGGAGTTCAGCTATTCACTACATTAAACAATTCAGAGGAGGGAACTAAAATGTGGCTTCACCAAATTCACCAAAGCCAACTAGAAAGGTGAGCTGAGAGGAAGATGCACAGATATTGCAGTATAATTTGGACAAGCTGAGTAAGGGGCAAATGCAGTATCATTGTGAGGTTATCCACTTTGGTAACAAAAACAGGAAGGCAGATTATTGGCTGTAAATTTTGAACATTCCCTCTCTATGAGACATGGGTGTCCTCATGCACCAGTTGCTGAAAGTAAGTGGACAGTAAAGAAAGCTTTCACAATGAGGGGATTAAAGTACAGGAACAAGGATGTCTTACTGTAGTAATGCAAGGCATTGTTGAGGCCATACCGAGAATATTGTGCGCTGTTTTGGACTCCTTACCTGAGATGATCTTGCTATAGGGGAGCACAGCAAGGTTTTACCAAATTGATTCCTGAGATGGCAGGATAGACGTAGGAGAAGAGATTGCTTCAGTTGGGATTGTATTCACTGAAGTTTAGCAAGATGTGGGGTTTGTAATTGAAACTTAAAATTCTAACAAGACCAGACAGGTTCGATGGAGGAAGGATTGGGGTCGGGGGAGGGGGGGGGTGGGGGTGCAGACGATGTGAAACTTTAAGCATTAAAAAAAGGTATACCTTTTCAGTCTGAGACGCGGAGAAATTTCTTCATTCAGCCTGTGAAAAATCACTATTACAGAAAGCAATTGGAGGCAAACACATCATCTGATTTCAAGCAGGATTTAGATATAGCTCGTGCCTAAAAGGGATCAAGGAGGGGTGTATAGTTACAGTATTGAGATTCCATCATATTGAATGGCACAGCAGGCTCAAGGGGTCAAATGGCCTGCTCCTGTTCCTCTCTTCAATTTCACTATTTACCCCCATATCCAAATCTCAGTTGATCTGGTTCACTCGAGTTCAACATTTGTTTGGTGCAGGGTATACAAAACATATTTTGGGATTTAGATTTTTAAAAATATAACAGATGGGATTTGGGGCCAGTGAATGTCTTTTGTTTGAAAAATCACAAAGTCAAAGAAAATACTGTATTTAAATCACTATGTCATCAGTTCAAATAATACATGTGATTACAGCTCGGTGCAGATGAAAATCCTCTATTGTAAATAGCTAATATGTTTGTATTGTTATTTTTAATGAAACACAGTTTAAACATATTAAGGCAATTTAGTTTGCTTTGGAAACATAAATGTTCAGTTATTAGTTTAGCAGAACTCCGTTCACTTCAGAAGGCAACAATTTTTTCTCCTAGCGGAGAACGAAGTTTCCTCAGTACAATTCAGGGGAACCAGTCATCTTAGTAGATGGGATTTCTAGTCCATGGAGTTTTGAAACCAGGTAAGTCATGTTGTTAGAGCTGAAAAAGCTTAGGCCATCAGAATTGGAAGGAAGTCAGGCTAGCAGACACTGAAAAAAATTGTAAAGAGAAAAATCTTAAAATAACAAGATAAAGAAACTGGAAAGTGTAGGATATGTCAAAGCTGAGGTAGGAATGTTTTTCTCTTTCTGGGTCTCTATCACAGAAGGAAGGTGTTGAGAAACAGCTCAAAAAACTTCACTTTGATATTTGTTTTAGATCTTTCTAACTCTTTCATATATAGGTTGCTTGTTTGCTTTTTCTGACTTTTGAGAGACAAACATGTTTATGTTGTTAAAGAACATCTGTGGCCTTACGTGAATATGCTTCAATGACTAATCTTTGTTACCCAGTTGCAAAAGATTAAATGTATGATCTAACAAGCAGTAAATCACTGGAACTCCTCCAACAGCAACATCTAAACCCACGACTTCAACCATCTAAAAACTGGGCAAGGGCCACAGATGCAAGGGAAAACAACCTGCATGTTCCCCTCCAAGCTACACACCATTCAGACTTGGAACTCTAATCTCAATTACTTCACCATCACAAAGACAATGTCTGAAACTTTTTCAGCGTGGTGGGATGTCCCAAAACTGATCACCACCTGCTTTGCCAGATCAGCACAGAGATGGTCAAGAGTCATCAATGCCCCATCTAAATGTATACTTCATCGCTGCATTTTTTTTGACATGAAGATACTGTTATCTTAGAATATTTCCTAAAGTGTCGCAACCAGCACTCAGCTTCCCTGCTGGACATTTGTTGTATTTCGGATTCTGTCTGGAGCAATATCTTCTACAACCCATGCTCATTTCCCATTCTACAATTTTGGCAAGCTTACAGCAAAGAGACAACACATCTAAATCATGTCCAAAGAATCGCTGATTTCCTCACTGTACTGAGTAATTTGTCAGTGTAGCAAATTGAATTCTTTATTCCAATGTCAAATGCTCCTTTAATTGAATAATGTTTAATTCCTCAACCATCACATCAGTCTCTAATGAATTCATCCTTCAAAGCTTTGTACCTACAACATTCTACCAGAGAATATAAATCTGTCAAAAAAAAAAGCCTTCCATTGATTTTCCCCAAATGCGAAAAGATTGCTGATTAGAACTTGTTCATTGTACTGAATAATTTTTGGGGCTAAGGTATACATCAAAATATTTAATCAATGCATTATATTCAGAAATATTTTATTCCACACGGTCTTACCAGAATGTCAGAGCTACCAGACCTACAGTATATAAATCAAGGCACGGCGATTGTGCTTCTCATCCACATGCAAGGTGAAAGCCATGCTGTAGTGTTGAAATTGCATCTTCTTGATATTCCATTTTTGACCTCATCGTGGGTTGTGTGTGTCCTTGCAATGTTAAGGTCTCTACCAGAGCTGCCATCCTACCACTTGTCCACATCATTCAGATGTGTTGAGTTCTTCTTTTCCTTTTACTGTAGGAGTGCTTTGATCTGGTTTTTAATTCTTCACACTATTTTTTTTCTGTTCGGGCTGGCTTTAATGTCTTGAGCATCTTTATCTTACATTTGGAGACTTCCTGCTTTGTAACACTGACAAAAAGTTTATGGCGGACTTTTTTCCTGCAGATAGACTTTGAAAGCTTTTTACTAAAGCTGCACCTTAGGTCTTTGCGATTCTGTCCAAGTCTTCCCTTTCCACCTGTGTTATTGGATTGTTTTGCCTTTAAACTCTAGCTCTGGAAATTATTCTACCTAGCTGCCACTATGCTTTAACTTACGCTTTAAGTTAATACTGCTAGCTACACACTGAGGTAGCAGTCTGCTGTGTCTACGCATACACTGTCCTCACAGTTGCTTGCTTATCATCAATGAAGGCTCTTCGACTCTGTATGTTCTGTAACTAAAAAAGTGTTTCTCTGTACTGAGTAGGTGTAAACACAGCTCTATAGCGTATTTAAGATGCCTCTCTTCACATGCTTAGAGAATGTTGTCTTCTCTGATATTAGAATCAAATAATCAGTTACAGGAAGCTCATCATGTCACAAGTACCATGATCAACTTAAAGATGTGCTAGATAAATACAAATTCTTTATTTCTTCAAGGCCTTTTTGCTCCAAGTATAATGCTGCTTTAGATTGTCACGGGAATCAGAAATCACTATCAAAAAGCCTCTGACTAACATGCACACTACATAAATCCACCACTATTCCCTTAATCAGAATGATGCAAATAAGTGAGATCACAGAAAAGTCTGATTGCAGTAAGGAGCAAGCACAAATTTAGCAATCTGGTGCATATAGGAGTTGCAGAGGAGAAGACTGTTTTAAACCTTATTTCCCCCAGCTTTCAACAGCAACTACATGATAAAAGATATATTGTTGAGATTTAAGATTTTATCCTATAAAAACAGGAAAAGTAATTTTAAAATTGGTACTGGGGAGCTATTGGACCTGAGGTGTGATTCATAGCAGCCGCATCTGTACTAAGTTGTGTGTCCTGAGAAACTGTGGGTAAGCTGGAGTCTGAAGTTGAGACTGTGATGCGGGATGGGGTGGAGGTCACCAGATCACTTTGTCCAAGACAGACAGTCACATGCCTAAGCTAGATAGTTCAGATTGATCCGGGTCAGTGAGAGGATAAACTGACTGTCTTTGAGGCAAATACAGGGCCTCAGAAGATAGCAATGAAGGAGACTCAGCTCCTTCAAATCATCCTAAAAAGTTTGGGGCTCTTTCAGCTTGTGAAAATGGGAAAACTGACCAGAACACAGAATGGCAGTAAGCTAGTCAGATCAGAGATTGTAAAGGAACATAGGTCCAGTTGTGGACAGTATAATTTAGGGGAGAGGTCTTGCTCCAGGCAGTCTAAAACGTATATTCTAAAAGACAATATTGCCTGCTAGGTAACAGGGTCATGAACATTCTTTCCACTTTGGAGGAGAACTTGGAGTTGGAGGAAAATCTCCAGTTGTACACATGGGAATTAATTACTTGGGTAAAACTAAGAAAGAGGTTCAGCTGATGCTGTATGAATGGTTAGGTCTTAAATTTAAAAGTGAAACCAGAAAGGAGGGAATCTCTCGATTGCTTCAACTATACTCAACCAGCCCATGCTTACCAAACCCAAAAACGAAAAAGTATTCAATGTGATTCATCAGCACTTGGAGAGTCTGATTGTGGTAACAAACTACATTAACACCAAATTGAGAATGTTCAGTTGAGCTTATAACAGGGCTCATTTACACTTAACAGAAGCAACAAACATTATATAGAGAGACCACTTTGTTGCAAACAAAAAGGAATAATGTTCAAGCCTTGCATTTCAAAAATTCTTAGGAGCTTAGGCTAGAAATTCATCATTCTTGCGACTGTTCTGATGTGCAAGACAAAAAACTTTAAGCAAAGTCTCTCTTTTCAGCAATATTCAAATTCTGTACTACCAAAACAACTTGTTAAGGAAGTCTCAATGCATATATAAAAGCATGGTCAGAGTAGAACAAGCCAATATGGTTCTGAAACAATTTTCATTTTGTGAAATTTTGTTAGAACATTGAGGATGTAGGATAGATAAAGAAAAGCGGTTGATGTACTGTATTAGCATTTCCAAAAAGGCATCCAATAAAAAAAGGTGTCACAGAAAAAAAAGTTAATTCACAAGATAAGGACTCATGGAGCCGACGCTACGTTCATTCATACACATAGTTGGCCTATGGATAACTGTTGGGCATTTGCAAATCAGCAGGCTACAATTAGTGTAGGGATTTGTGCAGATCAGCTGTTTACAAATCCATACTAAATGATTTAAACCAAATATCTAAGTTTGCGAACATTACCGAGCTGCATAGAATACTACACTGTTATGAAGTGGCTGGAAAGTGATATAGGAAGGTTAAATGAATGGGGAACAAAGTGGTAGATGGAGATAATGTGGGAAAGTAGGAAATTGTTCAAGTTTGTCCGAAGAATGGAAATGTAGATTTTTAAAAAACAATGCATGGCATTTCTAAACGGAAAACAAATGTTGGAGATCACATGGGTCGGATAGCATCCATAGGAGAGACAGAAAGCTATTGTTTCACATCTAGGAGGAGGAGGAGTGATCTCAAATTTAAGTTTGTGAAGAGGCACTGAGATATTGTTGCATCTGACTGGGGAATCTATAAGGGTCAACGGTTTGAGGATAAGAGAGTTTGGTCATTTATGACCAAGAAGAGAAATTTCTTCATTCAAATCTTCTGAACTTTTGTAATTCTTTATATCAGATAGTTGTGGAATGAGCCATCATTTAATATGTTTGGGCTTGAAACATGGAGTTTGGGGCTGTCAAAGGATATGGGAATAGACAGAAAAGGGGAGTTAAAGCCCAAGATCAACCATGATCACACTGAATGGTGAAGTAGACTCAATCTCCTGTTTCTTGATTTGTTGAGACTTATCATTCCACAAAATTCAATTCACTACTTTGTTGGAATCAACTAACCTTTGCATACCAATGGAGATAAAAATGAGCTCAATGAAAGGATAAGACAAGAGAGTAAATTAAGTTGACAACAACCTCTCATTCAAAAACACAAGTTCAGTATTGTTTTCTATTCGGGATCCAGCATTACCATCAAGTATTTAAGTCCGGTATAGCTCAACATGCAAATTAAAGGTCTTCATCTACTTAGCTCCAATCTTAGCGTGTCATTACAGTTCTAATGTGACACTGCTTTTCCTTTTCACCTAACAGTCATTCTGTGACTATTCCAGCTTTATTAATTGGTGTTAATTTGCACTGTAGAAGGACCCACGCACACACAAGACAGACACTACCTTCACCCTTGGACAAGGATAAAGTTGAACTAAAAGGCAAGGTCAGCTTGACTGAAGTTGAGATGCCAACTGACACTCCTAAGACTCCAGGTTGAAATCTGAACTTTAGAAAGGATGGATGTGCCATACTGATCAAAAAGATCCTAATTTCAATCTCTCAACTACAGAACAGAGATGATACACTTAATTTAGAACCATCGGACTGAAGTGAAAAAAAAAAGAGGATGAAGGAAAGAGATAATTAAGGTTTGCCGTTCCAGATTCCTAATCAGTGACCCTTGATGGCAAGTGTAATAGGTGAAGAAAACCAAGATTGTATGATGTTCAGTGATCCTCAATGTCCAGACTGCTATTTGAGAAGGATAACACAAGAATTAGGAGCAGGATTAGACCATTCAGCCCCTCAAAATTATCCTGCTATTCTAAAGAGATCACTGTTGATCTGTCCAGATCTTTAATTCCACGTTCATGCCAGCTCCCCATTGTCCCTCACTCCATATTTTAAAAATCTCAATACCTCCTCAATGCTTTCAGTGACCAAACTTCCACAATTCTTTGGCTAGTCTCAGAATTGCTTCACTTCAGTTTTTAATAATTCTTATTATTCTACAACGACAGCCCCTAGGTTGAGATTCCTCCACTGGTGGAAGCACTTAGCCTGTGAAACCCCTTAGAACCTTCAATGTTTCAAGAAGGTCACTCTCATTCATCCCGAATTTTCATGAATCAAGGCTTAACCAGTTTAACCATTCTCAAGTTAACTTCTACATCCCAGGAATCAGCCTCTGAACTTCCTATAAATGATTCAAATTTCTTCAATACAGGGTTGAAAACTGTACAGTACTCCAGGTGTGTATAGTTGTTACAAGACTTCCCTGTTTTTAAAACACCAGACCCTAACAATTAAAGGTCAAAACTCCATTTGCCTGCCCGATTATTTGCTGCATCTGCAACCTAACTTGTTGCCTTCTGTGCACAAGAACACCCAGATCCCTCTTTGTTGCACTATTTTTTTTACAGTCTCTCTCTCCACTTAAATAACAGCCTGCTTCCAGACTGTAGCAATTCTATGAAATCAGTGTTCATCATATATGTGGAAAGCAAGAAAAAAGTTACTGCCCTTTTCACTGCAGATCAAATTTAAATCAGAGATTGAAATCTAACAAATGATTTCACATCATTGTTTGCAGAAGGGTTCAAAACTTCTACTGTCCTGTGTGTAAAAGTTCTTCCTAATTTCATTCCTGAAAGATCTGATTCTAATTTTTTAAAACTATATTCTTTAGTCCTTGACTCCCTGATTTTACTTTAGTTTGTTGAACTTGATTACATTTCCTTCCCTGCAACAGTGACTACACTGCAAAACTACTTCACTGATAATAAAGCACATTGATCCTAAAACGTTGCAAAAAGCACTTAAAAATGCAATTGGCTCATTACTATTTCAGATTGAATAGATATAAAATGCTTGAAACAAACAAACACTGCATTTCATGAAATTTTTCTTTGAGATGTCATAGCACAGATGCAATTTATGAAATAACTTGTCAGTATCAACATTTGCTAATTAACAGTGCTCAATACAATAGCAAGCACAATATTTCTCCCACCTCACCACCCACTCCCACCAAAAAAAAGCTCCTAAACTCATGCAGCCTTAAGCTAAAAGACCCAACATTCAGTGTCTTCACATTTTCCCAGTTGTCAGTTAGCTGAATGTTTGTCGGCAGGGTTAAACCTGTACTCTCTCCTTTGCAGATCCTGACTTTTGCAGCCTCTCCACTCCACTGATATACAAACCCCACTTTCTCGGGTGTTCCAGCTGATATGCCAGCACTCACCTTCCCCACTGCTCATTGGTAGCCCAAACACACCCATTTCTCACTTGTGAATAAGTTCAACTGGGAAATACAGCCTATGGTTAAAGCGACAACTCCCCACAGGATCTGTAACTTGGTCATCCACGATTGAATTTTCCTGTGCTTTTAGGGCCAGGGCTGCTGAGACCAAATTCACCTTCTGCCCCAGTGTATTTTCAGCTATGCATCAGAGTGAAACATAAGGAAACCGCATTCTCATTACTATCGACTGCTTTTGTTCACTAGAACGCCAATTAAAAAGAACCTCAGTTTGCAATCTCGATGTGGTTCTTTAACATCCACCTCAAGAACAGCTCAGTAACACAACTATTGACAAACGTTGGCTGAGTACCAAGGAACTTACCTGCCATGTATGACCTGTGGCAGGTACTAAGAACACCAACAGAGCAGCACCAGGCATATCTAAAAATGTTAACACAACAACACAGCCTACACGCATGCTGTGGACAGAGCTAAATAAACCTATAGCGACAGATCAGGTCAGAACTCTGCAGACTAGTCCCAGTAATGAATGGTAGTGGGCAATTAAACATCCAATGAGGAATACACCGATCCTCAACAATGGCAGTGCCCAAGCAATTTTCATCTCATCCTGAGTACCCAACATTATGAATGCCAACCATCAGCCAAACCAATTCACTTAATGTTATATAAAGAAGCATCAAACTGAATCGGTTTTTCAGACCGCAAGATGTAGGAGCAGACATGGGTCATTCAGTCCAGAGTCTGCACGGTCAGTGAGGTCATGCCTTATCCGGTAATCCTCAACTCCAATTTCCTGTCTTTTCCCCCATAAATCTTGATTCCTTGATTAAATATACTGTATTCAAGGCTGAAATAGATTTTTCAGTGACCCAACCTTCTATGGCAAACAATTCCACAGATTCACAACCCTCCGAGAAGAGATTTCTCCTCAACTCAGACTTATTCTAAAGACGATCCCCTCTAGTCCTACACTCTCTCACAAGGTGAAACAATCTTTCTGCATATGCCGTGTCAGGTCCTGAAGACTTTTGGATGATTCAATAACGTTGCTTCATTTCTCTATATTCCAATGAGGACATACAACCTACTCAATCTCTTCTCAGACAGTCCGTCCCATACCTGGGATCAACCTAGCGAACCTTCTCTGGACTGCCTCCAATTTTTCCCGAGATCAGAGGCCCAAAGCTGTTTTGAGTCTTTCTGGTATAATCGAATCAATGCCTTGTACAGTTGTAGCAAGAACCTCCCTCCTTTTATATTCCTTTCATCTCTCAACCACAATCTTTCTTGCTCTGGTGCTGAAATATGTTATTTAATCAGTTAGTTTTCTTTTCCCTTCCTAAGGAAAGGTATATAATCCCTTGACAAGACTTTGTTTGCTTCCAAAATTTAAAAGATAATCTGCTGAATAATGAAGAAATAACAATCACCTGATTGCTTCTACTAATCTAGTTAAATTATTGGTACTGACCTTTTCTGTTAACAAACAAACAGATAATTAGTTAACATGATCCAACTTTTATCCTGTAAACTGAAGATTAAATGAATCTCAGACTCCAGTTTCTCTCTAATACAGTTGTTCTGATTTTCAGAACATGACAAATGCCACATCAGGTGCATTACCAAAAGTGTAATTTTCTTTCTGTTGCACATTGGCTGTCTTTGTTTAGATTACTTACAGTAGTGGAAACAGGCCCTTCGGCCCAACAAGTCCACACCGACACGCCGAAACACATCACAAATAAAAATGGTATGTCACTGAAGTTTTGGAATTTATACTCTTAAATTACAAAAATGTTTTGAAGAATTACTGGGTAAAACATGCAGGAAGCTATGAGACAAAAAAGCATCAAAGCTAACTCAACAGTACGTGCACCCTCAGAGCTTAGCTACAATATATGCTCAGACAACAATCCAGATGAACGGAACAATATAATTTGTACTTACTAAGCCAAAAGCTATGAATAAAACATCCCAAACGGCCTCATTGGAAACAAAATTTGACATTGAACCAGCTAAGGAAATTAGAGAAGTTAAAAAAGCAGAGAAGGGGAATTCAACAGTTTAGGGTCTTGGCAGCTGAAGGCATGGGGAAGTCCACAGTAAAGAAGGGGAGAGCAGATTGCTCTTTGGCCTCTTGGAAGCATGTGACCAAGATTGATGGAGTAAGGCTGAAGAACAAATAGTCAAGAGATTGGAAAATGATAGAAAGGGAGGGGGTAGTGTAAACATAGCTGGGTAATGGATGAAAAGGTGAGCAAGGAAATGGGGAAAACAGGATTAAAAATCAGGGTTCTCATGGAGGCCAGAGGGAAGTGCAAATATGCTATAGGATATTTCAATTAGTGAGGGGAGGAATTGAAAACACCGATTCAAATTTTAGAATCCAAGTGTTACTTAACCAGAGACAAACATAGGTAAGCAAATAGAAGGGGGATGATGTGTTAATATTACTTGGTGTAAGTTAGGGCAGGTATCAGAGTTGTAGAATACTTCAACCAGTGTCACAGATGTACAGCATGGAAAAAGACCCTTCGGTCCAACTCGTCCATGCCAACCAGGTATCCCAACTTAATCCAGTCCCATTTGCCAGCACTTGGCCCATATCCTTCTAAACCCTTCCTATTCACATACCCATCCAGACGCCTTTTAAATGCTGTAATTATACCAGCCTCGCCACTTCCTCTGGCAGCTCATTCCATTTCCATGCACCACCCTCTGCTTGAAAAAGTTGCCCTTTAGGTCCCTTTTAAATCTTTCCCCTCTCACCCTAAACCTATGTCCTCTCGTTCTGGACTCCCCCACTCCAGAGAAAATACCTTGTCTATTTATCCTATCAATGCCCCTCATGATTTTATAAACCTCAACAATGTCACTCCTCAGCTTCAGATACTCCAGGGAACACAGCCCTAGCTTATTCAGCCTCTCCCTATAGTTCAAACTCTCCAACCCTGGCAATATACTTTTAAATCTTTTCTGAACCCTTTCAAGTTTCACAACATTCCTCCGATAGGAGGGAGATCAGAATTGCTAGGGCAGAACATGAGAGGCTGGTCAGGAATTCATTCAAGCCTAAAAAAAACAATGTACTGTTGAAGGCTTCAATAACAGATGAGATGAAGCACAGTCAGGCAATGTTAAGATAATGGAATTTGGTAATGTTTCAAAGCTCATCCTAGATCAAACAGGATGCTAAAGACCATAAAGATGTAGAAGTAAAACATTCAGTCCATTTGGTTTGCACCACTATTCAATGAGATCATTACTTATCTGATCACCGATTTTCCTAGCCTACCTTTTGCCCTATAATAGATAGATTTCTTTACTGAATAACAATCTCAGCCTTGAATATCCTCAGTGACCCGTGTCTACCCTGACCACCTACCTAAGGATCTTATGTTTCAAAAGCTTGCTTTGTATTATTCTATACCCCAATGAGTAAGGCCCAACCTACTCAACATCCCCTCAGAAGACAGTCTCTCCATACCAGTTTTCAGCCAGGATAAATCTTCTCTGGACTGCCTCAAATTCCAGTATTATCTTTCCTTCGGTAAAAGGTGCCCAAAACCGCTCAAAGTATTCCAGCTGTGACCTGACTAGTGCCTTGTGTAGTTCTAATAAAACCTTACCACCTTCATACCAGAGTCCTATTGTGAATTCCCCAGCTGAATTATGACAGGGACCAGAAGAAAACAAAATCAGTTTTCCCAATATTTAGTTGGGGAAAATAGTTGCTCAACAATTACTGGATGCTGAACAAACAGTTTTAAGACTGTTTATTACTCTTCATTAAGACTTCATCTGTACATTTGGGTCAAGGGATGTAGAGCTGCATAATGTCATTCCAACTGATAGTGTTTCAGGTGATGACAGCAAGTGGTAGTATGTAGATGACTCACAAGGGGTCAAGAATAGATCCTTAGGGGACAATGGAGGTAACAACACAGCAGGATGGCCAAACTTTACGGCAGGCTATGGCATAGATGGCTGTGGGCAAAAACATCAGACTCAAGCTGAGGCTTTGGTAAAATCTGAACACTTTCAGGCAAAACATTTGAATGAAGATATTAAAAATGTGTAACAGATAACTCAATAGATAAGTTTAATGGTGTTACGACCTGGGCGGCACGGTGGCACAGTGGTTAGCACTGCTGCCTCACAGCGCCTGTAGACCCGGGTTCAATTCCCGACTCAGGCGACTGACTGTGTGGAGTTTGCACGTTCTCCCCGTGTCTGCGTGGGTTTCCTCCGGGTGCTCCGGTTTCCTCCCACAGTCACAAAGATGTGCGGGTCAGGTGAATTGGCCAAGCTAAATTGCCCGTAGTGTTAGGTAAGGGGTAAATGTAGGGGTATGGGTGGGTTGCGCTTCAGCGGGTCGGTGTGGACTTGTTGGGCCGAAGGGCCTGTTTCCACACTAAGTCTAATCTAATCTAATCTATTTAGTTTGAGCTTCTGTTTAAACCCTTATGAACCTTAGAAAATTTAGTTATTGAGGAAGGATGGTCGATGAAAACAAATTTGCAAAAGGTGAATAACTTGTGAGAACACAGCCAAAGATTGCAACTGCAAAGCAACGTACGCTCACCTGTAAAACTGTTCCATCAAACAGCACAAAATGTTTCAACTTTGAAAATACCAAGCATAGTGCCATCTACAGGAGTAGCAGGTACTTACAATTACTTTTCAACGAATGCACAGTTCTTAAAGCAGGGACTCGGGCAGCAACAGTTGAAGCACAGACAAAAGAAAAAAAATCACAAAAGTCATCATAGCAGGTAGGTGACTGGGTGATTACAATTGTCTTTTCTCACTACGTGAGTTAGACTACAAAATAATGAATCTAATAAGTTCACTTAAAACTTTGAATTTAAGTCTAAGCAAGCCCCAAGTTTTTATTCATGGAATGTTTAAATACTACTGTAGTGTAATGAATTCAGATATTAATAAAGAACTTAGCTCCACCAAATCATATCTGTACCATGTGGAAACGCTAGATGCTTCTGATCTCTGGACAATCATATAGGCAGGGAGTGCTGTAAAGTGGAGGAACTTGATTGAGGTGTTGGTTGAGCTGCACTATCATGCATCAAAGAGGTGGAGAACTGTGCAGGTAGCATATTTAAGGTGGCACCCTACAGCAAAATGGAGAGAGAATGGGTAAATGCCAAAAGGTCAAGTATGACTAGGAAGGTAGTGCAACAGTCCCACAGAGTACCTCTGGGGAAAACAGTCAGAGACAAGGTAACAGTGGCACAGATGATGATGTAACTGCGAGGGGGACTGGTATAGTTCAAAGTTAGAAAGCAACAAAATGGGGGTTTCTATTGTTAAAAGACAAACTGATGTTTCTTCCAAAGCAGCTGATGATTTCAGGATGGTACATTAATTCCTCACTCTCCCCTCTCAGATTGATCCCATGTTAGGGAAGTAAATATTGTTGTTTATAGCTTTATCAAAGAATTAGCAAAGAGGTTAGATCCTGCAGGAAGAATTCAGGAGTTCAGCAAGAATTTAAGACAGGAGTTCAAAGGTAGTAAACTCCAGAGTATCCTGGAACTATGCAGCAATGACTATAAAAGTACAAAAAAACAGCTGGGTCAGGAGATGGAGGCCTTTCGTGAGGCACTGGACCTATGGGGTTTAAATCCCATACAAGACAAAGTTGCATCTCCATAGTACTGGCCCTAATATCATGGCAGGCTGATTCGTTACTGTTGTTGTGGAAGTTTTAAACCAGCCTGAAAAAGAGCAACTAAAACCAAAGCATTAATACTGAAAAAGAAGAGAAGCAAAGCTGGAAATAGGAGGAAGTAGAAAATAAGCAAGCATAGAATCGCAAGGAAACAAAGGCTAGAAAAACGTCAACAAAGCAGTTTAGTGATTAATGGATGAATAATCCAAAAACAAAAACTATGAAAGATACATACTTCCAGGCAGATGAGCTCAGGGCACACAGATTCTTGCAAGTACAAATGGATTAGTTATTACTGAAAAGTAGCGTAAGGAGGAAAGGCAGCTTAAAAGTCCTGGTTACATTTTCAAATAGAATCAAGATACAAGTAGAAAAAAAAGATATAATCATGTTTAAAGCAACAACCCCAAGCTCTGCAAGAGTTTAAATGCTAGAAGGATCACAAACGGAGGCCACATAGATTGAAACATGAAGAAAATATCATAATACTTGGAGTATAATAAAGATCCATAGAGTTGAGAGAGTGAAAGCAAATATTACTTGCTGATTACTGCAAAAAGAAAAAGGGCAGCAATAATGGTAGATGTTATGTACCCCAATATCAACCAGAATTACATCAGTATAAAAAGGGTGGAGGGTATTGAATTGAATTGAATTGAATTTATTGTCACATGTACCGAGGCACAGTGAAAAGCTTTGTCTTGTGAGCAATACAGGCAGATCAGAGTTAAGTAGCATAGATATGTAAAAAGCAGCAAAAACGCAGATACAGGCGAATGTTAAGAATTTGAGAGTCCATTCAGAATTCCAACAACAGTGGGGTAGAAACTGTTGCAAAACAGGCTGGTGCATGTTCAGGCGTCTATACCTTCCCCCTGATAGGAGAAATTGTAGAAAAACATTGCCAGGATGGGATAGATCTTTGAGAATGCTGGCAGCCTTTCCTCGATAGCGGGCTTGGTAGATGGATTCTATAGATGGAAGGATGGCTTTTTGAGAATGTCCGGGCTGAGTTCACCACTCTCTGTAACCGTCCCCAATCTTGAATAGTACAGTTGCCATATCAGGTAGTGATTCATCCAGACAGAATGCTCTCGATGGTGCACCTGAGAAAGTTGGCAAAGATATTAGTCGTCATGCCAAATTTCCTCAGCTGCCTGAAGCAGAGATGTTATTGGGATTTGTAACCATTGCATCCACACGCAGAGCCCAAGAAAGCTTGTTGTGGATGACCACTCCCAGGAGCTTGACACTCTCCACTTGTTCCACCTCTGTGCTGTTAACATGTAGGGGGCATGAGTAACATCCCGCCGAAAGTCAATAATGAGTTCCTTCGTTTTGCTGGCATTGAGAGCTAGGTTGTTCTCAGTGCACCATTTTCCCAGGTCTTCCATCTACTGCCTGTACTCTGTTTCGTCTCCATTTGAGATTCGACCGACTATGGTGGAGTCATCAGCAAACGGGGGCAGCACGGTGGTTAGCACTGCTGCCTCACAGCGCCAGAGACCCGGGTTCAATTCCCACCTCAGGCAACTGTGTGGAGTTTGCACATTCTCCCTGCATCTGCGTGGGTTTCCTCCAGGTGCTCCAGTTTCCTCCCACGGTCCAAAAATGTGCAGGTTAGGTGAATTGGCCATGCTAAATTGCCCCATAGTGTTAGGTGAACAGGTAAATGAAGGGGAATGGGTCTGGGTAAGTTGCGCTTTGGCGGGTCGGTGAGGACTTGTTGGGCCAAATGGCCTGTTTCCACACTAATTAATCTAATCTAACCTAACTTGTAAATGGCATTAATCTGGTATTTGGCGACGCAGTCATGGGTATACAGTGAGTATAGTAGGGGGCTGAGTACACACCCCTGGGGGAGCTCCAATGCTGAGTGTCAGTGACAATGAAATATGGAATTCTTAAAATGAAATAGGAGAATCAGCTGGTCGGAAAAAGGAGAAGGGGCAGTTCTATACTTTTTGTTCGGACAGAAAGCTGAGCATGTGTCTGGTGGTGAGCATAATTAAACTGAATTTAGCACAGTTATTAAAAAAGGGAGGAAGATACAAGGGTCAAAAGCATTTTAGTTCAGGAGAAGATCAACTTTGCTAAGGCATTAAGCAATTTGGAAACAATGACTTGGAAATTACAATTTCAGGTTAAATGTCAAGAAAAGCTAGACATAGGAAGATATTTATTCTGAATCCTGCCAACTTGGAGAAAGACTGGACTCTGAAAAGTAGACACCTGAATTTCAAAAGAATATCCAGAGCAGAATTAGCCAAGTGGAAGTATCAATGACTGACAAACTTCATAGAATTTTTTCGGGAGGTGATAAGGAGAGTCACAGAAGATAGTGTGTCTGATGGTAGTGAAGGATTTTTAGCAAGACTTTTGACAAAATTCCATGAGAAACAGAGTCCTTGGAGTTTGATTTGATTCAAAAATTTGGTTCAAGTTGGCTCTGTGGTAGGAAGCCAATTGTAACTGGTCAATGTATTTGTGACTGGAAGGCTGTTTATAGTAGACAAAAATTTTCTTGAAAATTCAGTAGTACTGGCCCATATAACCTAGCAACCTTTGATGGCGAAGTAGTACCAACAAAGAGGAAGTTAACATAAAAGAGCTGCACAAGAACAGAGAGGCTACATTTACAAAAGGTGCTACATGCACATTTCATTTTGACTGAGTGTATAGAGTCGAAGACAGCATTAGAGAGGAGATTGTAAATTGGATAATTTTACCATTGCTCCTTCAGTTTTGACACAGCCAACCAGAATGTTTAATGGGGTTTACTAAATGTGATTGAGAAAGTAGTCTTTATGAATGTTTCATCAAGTTGTCATGTTAACTATAGGAATACTGTATGCCACTTAGGTAGACCATCAATTTGGTGGATCTCAACGATATTTTGAGGCAATACTGGTCAACACTGCTGCCTCACTGCACCACTGACTCAGTCACTGAAGGCTGGAATCGAACCTGTCTTTGGAGTTTGCAAGCTCCCCTATGTCTATGCGGGTTTCTGCCAGGCATTCCAGTTTCCTCCCAAAGTCTGAAAATGTGGAAGTTAGGTGGATTGGCCCAAGGTATCCAGGGATGTGTAGGCAAGATGGGTTAGCCATGGTAAATGCACAGTTTTGGGGATAGGATGAGATGCTTTTCAAGGGGTTGGTGCAGACTGGTTGGGCTGAATGGCCTCTTTCTGCACTGAAGGGATACTTGATTCTGTAATTCACATGGAATACAGCTCCAAGTGAATGCAATTCAAGGATTGGAAAAGCGAAAGATTTCACATACCAGATGTTGGGCTAGAGAACTCTGGTTCTGTGTGGTGTCATGTTTTTGGGAAGTCATGTGGGTTCTTGTAATTGTGTAAGATGCATTCTTGTTGTGTCAACTATTTAAAGTGAAATTTGCCTTGTTATTGAAATATCATTTGTCTGTGATCAAATTTAATTAAATTAGAATCAATGCAAAAAGCTACAAAGTGAAATGTTATCAATAATTTCTCATTTTGGGAAAAAAAGTCTGATTTACAGTTCACCCTCAGGGATCACGAAAAGAGACCATAATTAAGAAACATGATTTGGAGATGCCAGTGTTGGACTGGGGTGTATAAAGTTAAAAATCACACAACACCAGGTTATAGTCCAACAGGTTTAATTGGAAGCACACTAGCTTTTGGGGTGACGCTCCTTCATCAGGTGATTGACAGGAGCGTCGCTCTGAAAGCTAGTGTGCTTCCAATTAAACCTATTGGACTATAACCTGGTGTTGTGATTTTTAATAATTAAAGAGAAGTTTATAAATGATATGAAATTTGGCCCTGTGGCGAATAGTCGTGAACAAAGTCATAGACTGTAGGAAGAGACAAATTGACCGGTACGCTGGTAGAAAAATGGCAAGTGGAATTTGGCTAGGGAAAAAAAAGTGAAACAAATGAATTCTGAGATGTCAAACAAGGCTAGATAATATGTAATAAATTACACAGAGAGGACCACTAGCGCACAGGCCCTCAGTGTCCAAAGAAGCAGGCACAATAATAAAGTTGGTAAAGAGTTACATGGTACATCTTCCTTAATAGCTCAGGCATAGAGTACAAAAGTGACAAGGCTATACTAAGACCACATAATTCACTACAGCTACAGTACTGTATGCAATTCTGGTCATTGCATTACAGAAACTATGCAAGCAGACTAGAAAGGTTTAGAGAAGATTAACAAAGATGTTGCCAGAATGGAGAATTTTAGCTACAAGCGAAGGATTTGATTGATTAGAGTTTACTCCTTTCGAATGAAGGAGACCAAAGAAGATGAATTGGGACAGAGTGGATAGCAAGAATCTATTACCATTAGCAAAGACATTATTGAGGACATGGATTTAAAGTAATTGCAAGGAGTAAAGAATAATGGAGAATTTCTTGTCCAACCAAAGGCTCCTAGAAGGCTGGAGCTAATGGTCCACAAGAATGGCTGAAGCAGAAATGCTTATTGCACTTAAAACTACTTGTACATTCAGTTGAAGTTTCATATTAGATTCAGCTAGGGGACAAGAGCAGGAACTTGAGACTTTGTTGTACAGCACGTTTTTAGCTAGCGTGGACATGGGCCAAATGGCTGCAGCTCAGCTATAAATTTTCAATGTTTACACAGTGTAGTGAAATTCATACATAACTATTAAATAGGAAAAGAAAACAAGTTTCCATCTCTCTTTAACAGGTCATCAAATTCATAGCAAAAGCTAGAAGGTATGATATTCCTGCTCTTTAATTCCTGGTTGGCATCTAAAATGCAGAAACTTACTGACAGTGAAAATGAACAGTAGTGGTTATTTAAACAAATATGCAACAAATACATGAATCAGATTATAAAATATTCAGCTAATTTGTGTGGGTTTTCCTGTATTCATGCAATGGCACGTTAAGCACTTGCGTGGTCGGTCGACAATAATGATCACTGGATATTCTGGAGTTTCAAGACTGATGTTACTAAGTACATAAAAAATGTAACTTGGTTTCTTCTCCTACTTAAAATAGTTACACCCTGGTTGACACCAAGGTAAAAAAAAACTGACTTTCACTTGAAAGTCAGTTAAACTTTGCCATGAATTTAAGATGTTTTATTATATAGAAACCAATGTGTCCAAGACAAATCAATACATTCGGGTAAATAATAGATGAGCAATGATTTAGACAGATAGAAGCTTAATGGATAACCATACATTTTCAAATAATCCTACAGACAAATTTGACACATCTTACCAACAGGCTTATTTCAAGAATAAAGGCAGGGAGTAAACAAGTGTTTGCAAAATCGAGGCACTATACTGGAAGATCATAGTCTAATTCCTGGTATTTATTTCCAATAATAAACCACTGTTGGATTCAGCCCAAAAAAAACTTTCCAAAATTCTGACATCACATCAGTGTTACTCTTTCTCCCTGTTACCAGTGAATAAAAAATCATTTTTGTGTTCTCATTAAATTTCAATGCTTTCCATTTCAGACAGTATCAGTATGAAGAACTCCCAAGTCAGATTTGGAGTCTGGCTTCCTCCGCTCAGTCCCCAAAAGTACCTGGAGTTGCAAATGCTGGAAAGCATGCCTACTGCCCCAAAATAACCCATTTCCCATTTGTCACACCAGTTACTGATGAAATTATTAATTCGTCTGAATTTAGTAGCTTTTGTAATGTATGATGATCAATACTAAATCCACATCATCTTTATTGTGGGTGTTAGTCTTGTAGGAAGTTGGGTGCACTACATCCTATAAAAATGATTTCTGAAGTCTAAAGTTTTAAAATCATAGTAGCTATTTATTCCCATTCTAATAACTAAACACACTTAAGACTTAATAAAACATTTACACTATTGCTTTCTTTTCAGAGTCACTCCATCATTCTGTCAAATCTTATATTGTTACTGACATAGCTTCCTATGTACACAGTCAAGTACCAACTCTATTCTACATTTTGCTTATTTCCCCCGAAGTTTTTGTCATTGCACAATAATTATTTAAATGATAAACAGACGATTTGCCCTTAAAAATTGGGCACACAACAACAATAACTGCATATCTCTCAAGATGACCAGGACCAGTTACTAATCTGAACAAGACAACCCCCATTAATTTCATTCATCCTAGTTTTAAATCAAACTCAGATGCAGCATTGTTCTCAATGTTTACATAACCCTTGCATGATCAAAGTTTAACTCCATTTACCTCATTGTCAATTTCAGGGTTAAGAGAAAATTGAGACATTCAGGCAAGTCAACATTCATATACTAGTTTATGCACTGCTGGGGAGTGAAGAAGCCTTCACATAGACCATACCTCTTTTATACAAAAAAAAAGTGAAACTGAAGTTCTCAGAACAGAAACAAAAACAATTACTGCAGGTTAGCCTAACCCAAGGGAGACCTACTAATATTAAGGTTGGACTGGGCAAGGGAGATATACTAGAATTATCAGTTACAAAGCCTTTCATTAGACTGCGACTGGTATTAACTATAGTGCTGAATGGAAGCAGCTGACACCACTACCTCTTAGAGAACAACCCGGATATTACACATTTAGTTTCAATCTGAATGTGCTTTTACATTTAGGAGATGTTCCTGCTGTAAATCGTTTCTCCTCTTCAGCAACTTCCTTTTGTTTTGCTATATCATGATTTTGCAGACCGCAAAACAGTGAAAATTTGATTTTGTGAGGTCTCTGCAAAATTAACAAACAACTGGAAGCCGTAAGGGACAGACTATCGCAATTCTCAAAGTTTGCATTGTCATTGTTCAGACTGAATACAAATGCTATCAATATGAAATAAGAACCAGCAATCCTGGAAAATCATGTGAAGAAAAAGATGTGTTCAAGCTGCTGGTGTGGGTCCTTCTTCAGAATTAAAATATAACAGACAGAAATGTTAATACATTAGGTGACCAGCTCAGAGTTTCCAGCGTATTCTGCAGATGACAAATGATTTTTACCATGCACTCAATACTTCCACAAAGAGCCCGAACAGTCCTGTCATCTTGTTTACTTGATCATTATAGAGATCAGAGCTCAAAAGCAGCACAGATGAGCCACATGATTCTCTTAATACAAGAGATAGAAGAAGGATTGAAAGTAACTGGTAGTTTAAAAAACAAAAACACACGTATGTCTAGTACATCTCATTTTAAAAGTTTGGAGTAGAGAAATTCTGCAGTGTCCAAGCGAAAAAGTGTCTCATTTGTCAGACCTTACAATACCAATAGCACACGTGAATGATATTTAATCTGGAAAAACAGACATCATGATGGATTCAAATCAAACAGAAAAAGGTAATATTGGTTCAACCCATATTTTATTTTGAAATGTGAAAGTAGTACAAAAATCAGTATTAAATTCCCCAAATTACTGAGAATAGCCAAGAGCCGTTTTCCCCAAGATTGCCAGAGCTTTTGTATTTTTAGGATTTTGATTTGTGCAAGTTTGCAGTCTTTCTTCCAACATGTTTTTCCTCAAGGTTTGGGAGAACTCAATTTTAACATAGTTTGACAGCAGTTGTAGGAGCAAGCCAAGATGATTACATACATATTCACTCTATCATCAAGACGGTGTTTCCATCACTATAAGATTGCTTCATATGCCCACCTGGTTTTCATCCATACCTTTGTCATTTTGAGGCTCAACTATTCCAATACCTTCCAGGTGGGTCCCTCACCTTGCACCCTCAAAACATCTTGAGTTCTAAAACACTGCTGTATACTTGCACACTCACTGGTCATTCACACAAACATCATTAGAAGTTCCCTGTATTTATAAAGTGTTAAAAATGTTTTCAAGATCAATTTTCCTTTAATAAGAACAACTTAATACTAATAATCTAGTCATTTGGTTAACTGGCTGAAAGCTACTCTTTGTAACTCTCAATTAATTACTAACAACCTACGATATTCCATTGAGGAATAGCTCAAAATTTCAAATTCTTTCTCAGCACTCAAATACTCCAACACTTCACCCCACCCTAGTAACTACTGTTCCCTCTATACTACAGGCCTGTGCAACTTGGTAACAGTCATCAAGTGTTGTATATTTAATTATTATAGCTGCACACCTCCTAATGTTGGATGAGGTTTACTGCCAATCTAGCCCTCAAGCAGAATTGATAGTTTCCTGTTGTTGGTGAGCCTAAGCTAAGAGTCAAGTCTGGCAAGTTTAAATCAAATGAAATAACAGCAGAAATCCAAGTCAATCAATTCCTGGAGCTCAAAACTATCTTGCAGAATTTGTCTTCCTTGCTCCTTGCTCATGATCTCTACCACTTCCTAGTTTTGTCCGTGACCTTCCCAACTTGCAACCACTCTCCCAAAAGCAGGTTCAGGGGAAGGGAGTGGTGATATGAAAAGATGTAGAAAATTGGGAAAGTCAGCAAGCCAGTTTAAGAACATATAAGCTATTTTGAGCTCCTAAGAGGATTTTTAGGTTAGTTGATCTAGTTATTAGTTTGAATTTTGTTTTGTAAAAATTAAGGGAAGACTGATCCCAAAGATATTTGGGCTATTAAAAAATACAGCATTTCTAGAGTTTGAAGTAAGTTTTGGAATCCTAGTCCAGATTTCTAAATAATAGTACAATGGTTCTTTTGAGATTACCTCATGGGGCCTTTTAAACGGCCTGTACTTCCAATACTACTACTCTCCAATTCAATTCTGCGAGCATTAAGACCCCATTGACGTGGAAGACAGTGTGCTTCACAATTCATAGATCTTTAAAAAACAATTGTAGGTGTAATATAATGATCCTGGGGACCAGAGTTCAAATCCTGGCATGGCAGATGGTAGAATATGAATTAAAGTTTAAAACAAATCTGGAATTAACAATCCAGATGACCATGAAACCATTGTCTGTTTTGGAGAAGTAGAGAAGAGGCAATGGCCTCGTCGCATTATTGTTGGTTTAATGATTACCATAAATCCAGTGTCAGTTGTCAGAAAAACCCATCTGGTTCACTAATACCCTTTAGGGAAGAAAACTGCCCCCTTACCTGGTTTGGTCTACATGTGACTCCAGAACCATAATAATGTGGTTGAGTCTTCACTGCCCTCTGGGCAATTAGGGATGGGCAGTAAATGCTGGCAACACACTCATCCCATGAATGAGGGAAGAAAAAAAAACCCTCTGGTTCATTAATATCCTTCAGAGAAGGAAACTGCCATCCTTCCTTGGTCTGACCTACATGTTATTCCAGACCCACAGTAATGTGGTTGACTCTTAACTATCCAATGGGCAATTAGGGATGAGTAATAAATGCTGACCTAACCAGTGATATCCACATCCTTTGAATGAATAAAGAAACGTATTAAATTCTTAGTTCACCAAAATGCTATCTCCCACACTAATATTCTTCACCCTGCCACTTCACAAAAACAGAACTTGCTCTGTACCAGAGACAATTCATCCCTCACTGATTACAACTGTTGATGTGAAGAAATGGTGTGCTATTCTCCTCATTATTCATTAGTTTTTTTTAAAAAAAAGTGCAAAGTAGGAAGGGTTGCCTTTGGGATATTTTCTAACAGTTCAAAAGGCAAACTGTCTCAGCTCTAATGACAAAAAACAGAAGATCCCAGTCTTATCTTCAGCCATTGCTACTAATTCAATGTATTTAGATTTTGCATTATATTTAAACTTATGTATCTCTCATGAGAGTGTAGTATGGTACAGTATTTACAATCTACATTCTAATGGCACATAGGTAACTTTAAATTTTAATTCAGTAAATCTGTTAAAATTTGTAGACTTGCACATTATTGTATCAATGATTAGGAATTGCATTGTTTCTTCTGATGGTAAGATTTTAAAAAATAAGTTATTTTGTTTCTACTTGTGGCACAAATCATTGAGATATTGGTACACATAAAATCAATTCCACACATGATAGGAAAGAAAAAGAGGAAGCATTTTCTGTGATCTCCACATGACTATGAGAAATCTGTGTTCCTCCTGTGTTGGATATTCCCCATTCTTAATTTTCTTTGACTCAACATTGGAAGCAAAGCCTTCAAATATTTGGTCCAAGGTTTTGGAATTCACTCTTTCATTCTATCTGCTTCCTTTAAAGATGCTTCTTAATGTCTATGTCTGACCAAGCTATGGGCCAGTTGTGTAGTTCAGTAACAAGTTTTGTCTGATAATATATTTTAAAAACATTAAAACTGTTCTACTACATTAAATACACTATGTAAATGAAATCTGTGACTGTTTGTGCTGCTAGGAGAAGCCAGGGAGTGGATGGGGTGGGGTGGGGGGGGTGGGGTGAGTAGGAGGGAGAATTCAATGACTTTAGGATGCTTGTGTTAAATTTGTAGAACTGAATAAAGATGATAGCTTAGGCCAGTGATAGCAGACTCATTAGGTGAAAGTGAGGATACAGGAAATTAGAATGATGATGGGCTCCTGCCCGAAAAGTCAATTTTCCTGTTCCTCAGATGCTGCCTGCTGACCTGCTGTGTATTTCCAACACCACACTAATCATAGCAGTCTCACTGCCAAGTCAAGGGTTGAGGGTCAAGTTTCACTTCAAACACATCTGTACATAATCAGTAATGACACACCAGAATGGGACAAAGAGAACATGACATGCCAATACATTATCTTTTGGAGGAGTCTTCAAACCAAGGTGCCATTCACCTATCAAGGTAAATAGAGAAAATCCTGTGATACATTATTTAAAGAGCAAGTGTATACTCCTGAGGTCCTTGCCAACATTTATCCATGAGTCAATACAAATGTGATTGTGTCTATTTATTTCATTAATGCTTGAGTCCTTATTGTGCATAGTCTGACTACCATATTTGCCTATAAAATAATTGTGTCTGCACTTCAAAAATGAAATAATTGGCTATTAATTACATTATTGCAGTCTGTACAGCAGACATTGAATCCATTCTTGTCTTAGCTGGGGAGCCAAATACAAACTTTTCAAATGTTTTTTTTTCTCTGGCATTACTACAAAATAGGAATTGAATAATTTAATTAGTTAACTTAAATCAACACAGCTATAATCTAGTACTTGTACTTCCTCCAGGCTCAAAAGTATTGCTGCAAACAAACAATTGCTATTTATACCAAAGTCCTATTCTTAATAATTTCTTACATTAACAAACAATTATGGGAACACAGGACTGATGCTTGATAAAGTAGAAACTGCACGCACAGATTTATTCACTCCACGTTTTTATTAATGAAAAAAGTTGATAGAGGCTTGTTCTATATGCAAATAGAGTCACTGACTGATGTTGTAATAGAATTGGCAAGTGTCAAAAATCCTCTTCTTTCCTGTACAACTAGATAGCAGAAAGCAATATTCATTTCTGAACACTTCAATCTCAGTTTAAAAACAATAAACACACAACCATTCAATAACAATAGCAAGAGATTTACTGCTTTCATCAATCTGAAGTTTTCTCCTACTTAATTAACCAGAAGCAGTTAAGAGAATCTAGTACAGACTTAGTAAAATTTCACCCAAAGATTTGGACTCAGTTTTATCATACTGATTTAAACCATAATCAGAGAAAGTTTATCGAATAGAACCCCTACAGTGTGGAAACAGACCATTTGGCCCAACAAGTCCACACCGACCCTCCAAAGAGTATCCCACCCAGACCCATTCCCCTACCCTATTACCTTACATTTAGCACCGATAATGCACATCCCTGAACACTCTAGGCAATTTAGCTTGGTCAATTCACCTGACCTGCACATCTTTGGATTGTGGGAGGAAAGCAGATGAGACAAGTAAAATCCTTGAAGAAAATTCATATTTTCCACAAACAAATCTTTAAAAAGATATATCTAAAAAAAGAATGATTTCAAATGTACTAAGTCACAACCATTTCACATCACCATAAAAACTAGTCTTTTAAGACTACCTTAAGTTATTATTTCAAGTAGGTACTACAAAACAAAAAAAGGTTCAAAGTTCCTACCACTAACAATTATTTTCTCAAGCTGCAGTAAATAATTAGCCCACTTGTTCTTTAAATCTATTGGCTAAAGTATGAAAAACCTCACATAGTTAAGTGTTGTAAGTTATATACTACCTAGTAGTAAAACCATTGCAACTCGTCATGTGAGCTTTGAGTGGCCTAATTCTAAGGAACAATTCAGTTGCAGGGAAAGTTTTTTAAAAATTTTAAGCGATGACATAAACCTCTGCCAAGCATAGAGATTTCGACTGAAATGACCTGAAGACAATTTTGAATGCAGGGTTCTCTTGACTTTCGGCTAGTCCTAAACACTTTCACAGGTCACCGAGAAATACGTCTGGGGAAAAGCCCCATTTATTACCACCTTTTAGGATTGAAAACAGTCTAACTTCCTTTCAGCCGCCAGACAAAATGCCTCAGTTCAATGATATGCAGCACTAAAGAAAATTCTGGGGTGAGACCCGTGACTTCGCAAGAGATTTCCACACATTACTAACAAATAGTTCATCCTTCCAAGTCGCTTGGCATTGCACCTGCATTAGAATACTATTCTAATTCTACCTCAAATGTACTCAAAGCAGCAGCCAAGTTAATGGGTGTGTCCCGTCCTGGAAACTTGCTTTCTGACAGTGTGCGATTCAGCCACTGTCTCTTCAAACCTCTCACTGTTCAACGTACAGGAGATTTCTCTTGCGTTCAGCCATGTGTGACTGCAATTCCGTCAAAAAAAGTAAACACCAGAACATACTCACCACAAACAAAGGACTCCATTGCTTTTTCAAAGATGATCTGCAAACGTTGAAAATCTGAAATAAAACTACTAAATGGACCATACCTATGTTGGCCACAACTCAAAACTGATTTTTCAATAAAAATGTCACGCACAGCAATTCCAAATAATCCTAATTTACATATTAGCAAGATTAAAGTGTAAGGGACAATTGCCAGTAGTTACTTTGTAACTACTGCATTCTTGAGTGCGAGTATTATGTTTTGCCGAAAGGAATAGTCGACTACTGTTTCGAAGGGTAAGTTAATATTGTACAGGTAAATATTAAACTTTTACAGCACGACCACCGCATTTTATTCTGCAATACATGCAAAAATGTTTTCGATTTTTTATAAAGGCAAAAAAAACTTACGTAACGTCTCAACTTTTTCTCCGGTGGAGACTTCCTCAGCCAGCCGTTGTAGACGATATCGCCGCCGCTCATCTTTCTCGCTCACGGTAAAAGGGCTGTGGAGACAAACCAGGATCGCCTCTCTCAGATCCAGCCCCAGTGAAGTCTGAACTAACTTTCCCAGCACAGCCCAGGTACTTCTTTCTATCACGATTCCACTGTTCAAACACACTTGGTGGTGGTGGGGGGGGGGGGAACGGAGCAGCCGTACTCGGGATGATTGATGGTTGGACAGACAGGGTTGTGGTGGGAGGGAAGGAGGACACTGACTCTCCCGCCCTGTCCACTGTCGTCCCAGCCGGACACTCGTGCCGCTGACTGACAGCTCCACTGCCCTCGGGTCCACAAACTTCACCAACAAAAACTCACCGATTGCAACCGATCCAACTATTCCGTGACGTTCCCGACGTGAGCTGACGTGCTCCAGGGTGAGTTTATGTATATGTGTGTGTTTGTGTGTCGGGGGAGGTGGAGGAATTCTGGGATTTGTAGTTTAAAACTCCCTCCCCAGTTCCTCTCGCTCTCTCTCCCTTCAAGCAAATACCACATACTTTATCCCCAGTGATTTATCTCCATGCTTTCCCTGTCCCGATGGACTGGAAAGGTAAGTCTTGCAGGGTGGAGACCGCCTCTTGCAGGACATAGGGAAGGTCACGGTCACGTATCTCTAATGCAAGCTGTTGTACCGCAGAGTTGGGTCTGCTTTGGTAACCGATACGTGTTGAGCAGTGTTAGAGACAGGGGACCCTGATCGATGAAGACTGGCCTTTCCCCCTCAACGCCAAGAGACGTCCACTCCCTCTCCGCCCAGCTACCAGGAGAGTCCGTCCTCAGTTTTCGATAATAAAACTACATTTCCCAGGAGTGGTGTAAAACCCAGCGTCTGGTAATGGGAGTCATCCCGTTTCACAGCCCTCCACCCCGTGGCTGTGGGGAGGAATCGGGCACAGATGGGGAAAACTCATTGATGGACCGAGGGTGTAATGAATACAAACAGTGATCTCGCCAGAATCTGACTGCCAGAATCGATGAGATTCAGTATTTCCTCGTTTAAGATCTTAAATTTATAAATTAGTTTTTTTTCCGCGTTTTTGTAAAAGACACTTTCAACTTTTTTTTTAAAAAAAGGAATGTTTTGGCAGAAGTGCAGGGTTGCTATGCCAGCCACTTCTATTATGGAATCGTGTCAAGAGAAAAATTATTACGCCGGCTGGGAGAGGAATCTGTGGAATGCAGGCGAAAAAAATGTTCCAGATTCCTGGAGCTCACTTGAAGGTGAAACTCCTTCTGAGTTTGCGTGGAGTGGGAGTTGGGAGAACGCAAACTAATCAGAGAGATGGAAGGCCTTCCTAGCTACTGCGTACACCAAACAACCGACGCCCCCACCCTGTTCACTTTGAAAATTAAAAACAACGACTTGCAACCCCCACCCCAAGCAAACAAGGGACTGGTTCAACATTTCTTTTCCCACATTTCAAGAAAAAAAGTCAATTTGATTTTTATTTTTTAAAAAGTATATATTTAAGTACCACTGATCATACCGGGAAAGAATCATGAACTAGATGACCTACCAGGATGAAAACAGTTCTGCTCGACTTTTTCCAGACGGAGTCATTACATCCTAGTTAGTGTGAGTGCGCACCGCATGCCCCAAAAGGAGCGCGTTTCTAAACAACCTATCCCGAGTGCAAGATCGATTTCTGCACCTAAAATTGTTTGAACGCGCCCATTTACAGTAATGTTGCAATGGATTGTGATATGAGATGTTTTGTTCAGCTGGGGTGCACTGATGACTTAATCGTGGAACTGTTTGGAAAGATCTGCTGAGTCAGACAATGCAAAGGAGCTGAATTGACATGTAAGGTAGACTTCAAAGAATGCTGAAGCCTCTTTTGGTTAATGGCTACTTGGACTGAGATGAGTCCAACTCCTGGTTCCAGCCAAAATCAATATAAGAAGTTTTTACATCAAAAGTTATAATGACTAAATATTTTCGAGAATGTTGCAAGGTTTTATACTTATATTACTGGCAAATACTTTTACAAGTTGTTGTAAAGTGTTGTATTTATCTATACTAATCTTAACATAAATGGAAGAATATGTTGATTAGTAACATGCCAATTATAAATAAATTATTTTTATATTGTTGTACAAATAAATAATTGGAATGAACACATTGAATGTGGTGCACTAGTTTGGAATTCCTTCTGTTTACCTTTCTCAATATTGTGTTTATGAAGGTGAGGAATGTCAGATCTGGAAAAATTTTTAAAGGTTTAAAACAAACTAACACCATGTGTCAATAATTAGGGTTCCTTTGCACTGAAACTCAGAAGTAGAGAGTCAGTTAGTGAGTCTTTTCCAGGCTGGAAATACAAAACAAATGGAGTGCCACAACACCCTCAGGTATTTACCATGCACCTTTATGATTTGGAAGAGAGGAGTGAGTATAATGTATGTAAGTTTGCTGATGATACAAAAAATGATTAGATTTAGATTACTTACAAAAATAGGCGGGAGGACATGTGCATTGAGAACTTAGGAATCTACAAAGGGATATAGAAAGGTTAAATGAACTGACAAAAAATTGGCAGAAAGCATTTAATGTAGGAACCTGTGAGGTCATGCACTTTGGTGGGAAAAATCAAAAGGTGGATGATTAAGGGAGATTCCAGGAAAGGGCAACAAAGATGAATAGGTAATTTACATTCATCTTCATTCCAGAGGATATATGTAAATTCTAAAAACAATGATAAATCAGGAGTTGAATGGATGGAGAGGAATCTGTGGAATGCAGGCAAATCTCAATCACCAGACAAGTGGTGCAGAGTAAAGGTTGGAGCTGGGATCGGATAAACTTCATCTAGAGTCTTTGAACGATGTCACGAGTGAGATGGTTCTAATTTTCCAAAACACCCTTTATTCAGGGATGTTTGCATTAGTTTGAAAGATTGTGAATATAACTCATTTACTGAAAAGGGGCAATAGAAAGAAGGGAGTTAACATTTGTCATAGGAAAATGTTGCAAGTTTTTTTGAAAAAATCAGAGTAAAGTACTTGAATACATTTAACGTAATTTGAAGACGTGCTGTGGATAACAGAGAACAAATGGATATACTGTATTTAGGTTCACAAAAGGCATTTATTAAGATGTCATATTGAAGTTCAAGGTCCAGAGGGTAGCATATTGACATGGATAGAATATTGCCTGGCTAACAAGAAGCAGAGAGTAGGTACATAAATGAGTCTTTATCAGGTTGGCAAGATATAATGAGTGTCAAGAGTGTGATGCTGGCACAACATCCGAGGAGCAGAAGAATTGACATTTCAGGCATAAGCCCTTCATCAGGAATGTGGCTTGTGGTCCAGGGGGCTGTAAGTCATATGGGAGGCGGGGGTGTGCTGAGGGGAAGGCAGCTGAGAATGCATGAGGTAAATGAAAGTGGGAGAGAAGGTGATAGGTTGGGGGGGGGGTGGTGGTGGAGCAGATAGATGGGAAAGACAAGAGGGTGGTGCCGATTTGGAGGCTTGGGACTGAGATAAAGTGGGGGGAAGGGGAAAATGAGGAAACTGGTGAAATCCACATTAATCCCATGTGGTTCCAGGGTTCCAAGGCAGATGTTGATGCGTTCTTTCTCCAGGCGTCGGATGGTTAGGAGTTGGTGATGGAGGATTCCTTCCCCCCCACTTATCTCAGTCTCCTCAATCATGAAACCCTAAACACCCGATGCCTGGAGGAAGAATGCCTCAACTTCTGCCTTGAGAGCCTTCAAGTACAAGGCATTAAAGTGGATTTCACCAGTATTCTCATTTCCCTTCCCCCCACCTTATCCCAGTCCCAAGTCTCTAACTCGGCACTGTCCTTTTTGACCTGTCCATTGTCTTTTCCAACTATCCGCTCCACCTCCTCTCTGACATATCACATTCTCAGCTACCTTACCCTCAGCCCCCCCTCAGCCTCCCCTTTATCTCTCTGCTCCCTGGCCCACAAGCCTCATTCCTGATGAAGGGTTTATTCCCAAAATATTAATTCTCCTGCTCCTTGGATGCTGCCTGACCAGCTGTGCTTTTCCAGCACCACATTATTGACTCTGATCTCCAGTATCTGCAGTCCTCACTTTCTTCAAGATATAACGAGTGGTGTGTCTTCGGGATCAGTATATAGGTCTCAACTGTTTAGAATTCAGGTAAATTACTTTGTTAAAGTAATTGAAGGTAAATTGGCAGGTTTGCTGATGACTCAAAGATAGGTAGTGAAGTAAGTTGTGAAGAGACAGAAAGATTGTACAAAAATATGTTAAATATATTGGCAAAAATGTAGCAAATGGAGTGTAATGTGGGAAAATGAAATAGTCCATTTTATTGGGAAGATAAAAAGAAGCATGCTGTTTAATTAGGAAAAATTGTAGAGCTCCACCGTGCAGAGGGAAAGAGTGTAGGCAGAGCGGCGTGAATCATAAAAGCTTAGAATGGAGGTACACCAAGTTATTTGGAAAGCTAAGAATTTGATCATTTATCACAAGTAGAATTGAATACAAAAGTAGGGAGGTTATGCTTCATTTATACAAGGCATCTGGATTACTGTATTCAGTATTGGTCACCTTATTTAAGGAAGGACATAAGTGCATTGGGGCCACTTGAGAGATTTATTCAACTATTACCTGGAAAGAATGCAGTGTCTTAAGAGGAAAGATCGGACAAGCTATGCCTGCGTCTCCAGAGTTTAAAAGAGTAAAAGAAGACATTGCAAGTTGCATCACAGTTGGATACGGTGGTTAAGAAGGCATTTAGCAAGCTTGTCGTCATTGCTCAGACCATTGAGTGTAAGAGTTGAGACATCATGTTGAGGTTGTGCAGACATTGATGAGGCCACCTTTGGAGTACTGTGTACAATTCTGGTCACCCTGTTATAGGAAGGGTATTATTAAATTTGAGCAGATTCAGAAATTTACAAGGATATTGCCAGGACCGGAGAGTCTGAATTACGAGGAGAGGCAGGATAGGCTGGGACTTTTTTTCACTGCAGCATGGGAGGTTGGGGTGATCTAGTAGAGGTTTATAAAATCGTGATAGAGAAGGTGAATAGCAAAGGTCTTTTCCCTTGGGAAGGGGAGTTCAAAACAAGAGGGCATATTTTAAGGTGTGAAGAGAAGGATTTAAAAGGGATGTGCGGGACAACTTTCACACAGAGGGTGATTTGTATGTGGAATGAACTACCAGAGGGAGTGGTAGGTGCAGGTGCAATTACAACAAGACATTTGGACAGATACATGAATTGGAGAGGTATATAGGGATATGGGCCAAATGCAGGAAAGTGGGAGTAGTTTAGTTTGGGAAACTTGGTTAGCATAGACAATTTGGACCAAAGGGTCTGTTTCCATGCTGTATGACTCTGACTCTGAAAGATCCTGATAACATTTGACAGTGTAGCTGTTGAGAAGGTGTTTCTTTTGGGAGACTTTACATCTAGGAAGTCACTTGAAAAATCAGAGATCTCCCATTTAGGGCTGAATTTAGGTGTTAGTCTGGTGAAGTAACAAAACAAGACTACTCACATGTCTAAGCGCAGAAATAGCATACATAGATGAACCCACAAGGAGAGGGTTAGATCTAAGCTCTGCAGTCCTGCCACATAGAGCCCTAAATGGTGGTGGAGTATCAAACAGCTGTCAGAAGGAGGAGGAAGCTTTACAAATATCCCACCTTTAATTATAGGGGAGTGCAGCACATCAGTGCAACTACAAAGCAGAAGTATTTACAACCACCATCAGCTAGAAACGCCAAGCAGATGATCCAGCTCAGTAAAACAAAACAAAGAATTGCGAATGCTAGAAATCTGAAACAAAAACAAAGTGTTGGAGAAACTCAGCAGGTCTGGCAGCATCTGTGGAGAGAAAACCAGAGCTCTCTGAACACTTGCTGTCAGACCTGCTGAGTTTCTCTTCTCCTGCACTTTGGGTTTTTGATTCATTTCAGTGTACACCTGAGATTACTAACATCTGAGTACTGGATACTGCAAAGTCTATGATATCATTTCATCAATGAAATTAAAGATTTCCGCTCAGAACTAGTCACACCATTAACCAAGCTATTAAGACCAAAAGAAATAGGAACAGGAGTAGGTCAATCAACCCCTTGAACCTGCTTATGAGACCCAAATTAGGAAAAATTACCCCTCTTTATATAATCTTTAACTTCTACTTAAATAAAATCAGAGATCCTGGAGAAACTGTAGATCTGGCAGCATTTGTGGAGGGAGAAAGAAAGTTAATGTTTCAATCCAAAATGGCTTTTTCAGAACAGGTATAGTGAAAAGATGACAAGGTGGAATTGGGTCAGAGGGATACGGAGGTGACGAAGGCCAGAGTTGGCTGTCAGACTTGCTGAGTTTTTCCAGCATTTTCTGTCGTTTATTTCAGATCTCCAGCATCCATAGTACTTTGCTCTTCTTTAAATTTTACTTAACTGATATTCCCAGTTCTTGTCCTATGAATTGTGCAGTCCTCTTAAATAAATATTCAAAATAACTGAAAGCTTAAAGGTTTTCAGTTTTTAATAACATATAGATTTCTAACCAGACACTCTCAAATTAAACATTTCTGATGAGGTAACTTACTCCCTCAATTGAAAACCCCTTTCCAGTAGAGAAGCTATACTTGCTTCTCACCCCAGTCAGGTCTCTGAACTACCCAATAGACCTTTAATCGAGTCATAGAGATGTACAACAAAGAAACATTGGTAAATGATGAAAAGTAGTGGACCTAGCACTGATCTTTGTGGCAGTCCACTGGTCACAGGCCTCCAGTCTGAAAAACAACCCTCCACCACCACTCTCTGTCTTCTACCTTTTGAGTCAGTTCTGTATCCAAATGTTCTCCCTGTATTCCATGAGATCGAACTTAGCCAACCAGTCTCCCATGGGGAACCTTGTCAAACGCTTTACTGAAGTCCATTTGGATTACATCTACTGCTTTGCCCTCAACAATTCTCTTTGTTACTTTTTCAAAACTCAACCAAGTTCATGAGACATGATTTCCTATGCACAAAGCTGGGAATTTGTGTTGCAGATGTTTCGTCTCTGTCTAGGTGACATCCTCAGTGCTTGGGAGCCTCCTGTGAAACGCTTCTGTGATGTTTCCTCCGGCATTTATAGTGATTTGTATCTGCCGCTGCCGCTTCCAGCCACTGCAGCGGATAGCTGGAACTGACAACCGAAACGGCAGATACAAATCACTATAAATGCTGAAGGAACCATCACAGAAGCGCTTCACAGGAGGCTCCCAAGCACTGAGGATGTCACCTAGACAGAGACGAAACGTCTGCAACACAAATTCCCAGCTCGGCGAACAGAACCACACCAACGAGCACCCGAGTTGCAAATCTTTTCACCAACTTTGAACTTCTATGCACAAAGCCATGTTGACTATCCCTAATCAGTCGTTGCCTTTCCAAATACATGTAACTCCTGTCCTTCAGGATTCCCTCCAACAACTTGCCCACCATCGACATCAGGGTCACTGGTCTATAATTCCCTAGCTTTCCTTACCAACTTTCTTAAATAATGGTACCACATTAGCCAACCTCCAGTCTTCTGGCATCTCACTTGTGACTATTGATGATACAAATATCTCAGCAAGGAGCCCAGCAATCACCTCCTAGCTTCCCACAGTGTTCTAGGGTACACCTGATCATGTCCTGGGGTTATATCCACTTTTATGCGTTTCAAGCCATCCAGCACTTCCTCCTCTGTAATATGGACATTTTTCAAGATGTATCTTTCTATTTCCTCACATTTTCTATTTTCCATATCCTTCTCCACAGTAAACACTGATGCATCGTTTAGGATCTGCCCCATCTCCTGTGGCTCCACACAAAGGCTGCCTTGCAGATCTTTGAGGGGCCCTATTCTCTCCCTAATTATCCTTTTGTCCTAAATGTGTTTGTAAAAACCCTTCTCCTTAACCCATTTGCCAAAGCTATCTCATGTCTCCTTTTTGCTCTCCTACAGTATACTCCTACTTCCTTTATACTCTTCTAAGGAGTCACCTGATCTCTCCTGTCTATACCTAACATATGTTCCTTCTTTTTCTTAACCAAACCCTCTATTTCTTTACTCATCCAGCATTCCCTACACCTACCAGCCTTTCCTTTCACCCTGACAGGAATATACTTTCTCCGGACTCTCGTTATCTCATTTCTGAAGGTTTCCCATTTTCCAGCTGTCCCTTTACTGCGAACATCTGCCCCCAGTCAACTTTTGAAAGTTCTTGCCTAATACTGTAAAAATTGGCCTTCCTCCAATTTAGAACTTCAACTGCTAGATCTGGTCAATTCTTAATCTTTGAGTTTTCTTAATGAAATTAATCCTTGACTATTCTGAATTGAAATTAAGCTAATGTCCTTCAGTGTTTAACTATCATAAACCAACCCAGTATATACTTTGTATTCTGTTAACATTCTAAGGGTTGGATTATGTGACTGTTCTGGAAAGACTGATTGACCTAATTCATTTTGTATTTAAAATAAATCTTTACAAAAACAACCAATATGCATATGCCACTATTTTGAAATCCATACTCTAAAAACTGATACTTACACCTTTTAACAGAGGAACCACAACCTGTGAATTTAAAGATAAATCCTAGGTAGCAAAGCAAAAGAGAAATAAGTAATCTAATCTAATCTAATAACATCCCTTTGTCCCACTTGTAGAAATATTCATGGCAGTATGCCCTAATCATAGACTTGATGGTCTAATGGTACCATACTAAAACCCCTTGTGACTGTGAGTGGTAGACTGAAGCTTTTGACTTGGTTATTTGTGTTATGAAGATGTTTCTTTTTTCCAAGGATTCATATTTCCACATAGTGGACTGTGGTTTATTTGAAATGCTGAAGAGATACCTGTCACATTTTTTTAAACTGGTTATTCTTTGAAGACGCTTCTTTAAAATCACATCACTTAAACTAATTGCTTGGATTTGTTTTAATGGAATCACATGCCTGGGTTTACGGTTAAGTTGCAAGGTGGCAAAGGGACAGGTGAGTGAAGCAATGTTCAGGGTGCGTCAGGGTGGGCAGGCTTTATCAGGTCCTGCAGGGATAGGGAGGGTGGGTCCTGGGTCACAAGTCCAGAGGCAGGGGGTTGATTCGGGTCTGTCTGAGGGATGGGATTGGATGGTTGGGTCTGACAGCAACCGATTTGAGTTGAATTGGGTCTGGCACAAGAAGAAGGTGGTCCAGGGCCAGGTTAAGTGGAGTGGGGGGAGTGAGTCAGGTCAGGTTTCTAGGGAGGAGGGATGTCAGTGTTCAGGTCAGTCCTGACAGGATGATGGGTTGGGAGTTGGGTCATGTTCAGTGAGAGAGGAGGGATGCAGGGTACAGGGAACTGGGTCCAGGAACTGGAAGGGTTGAGAGGGTTCATCAGGGAATGGAGATGTTTACGGGTCAGATCCAGCAGAGGAAGGGCTTGGTTGCAGGTCAGCACCATCGGGGGAGGGTTTGGTCATGGGTCAGGACCATCGGGGAGGAGTTGGTTGTGGGTCACTTCCTACAGAGGGTGGGGTTGTTTGTTGATGGAATAGGCTGTTGGAGGGTCAAGTCCAATCCAACTGCAGGGGAACGGTTGGTTGGATCTTGAATTTATTGGTTCAGTCCCAATGAGGGGCTGCATGAAGGGTAGTGTTCTGAGGTAGTATATGTGGTCAGAGCTAGTGTAGTTTGGGATGAATGTAACCAGTTTAATTGTTACACAGGAGACAAACTATTTATTTAATAATCCCACTTCACCTGAGAAGCCATTTTAATTAATTCCGTCAGAACCATCCAGAGTGTCCAACTTAAATGGAGACTTTTTGGAGGGATCCTAGCCTTGAGTAATTCCCAGTGGAAAATTCTATTTCCCATGCAATATTTTCAGAGTGTGCTACCATTCCACAGGGTCCCAATGCTGAACTCCCATTAATATAGGCATAACAATGTCTGGCCAGTGGAAAATCTGTCCCCAAGCTATAGCTGTGAGGTCAATTGCAAACACTGATATGAATATGGGGGTGATCAACATGATTTTAGATAAGAGTGGTGCTGGTAAAGCACAGCAGCTCAGGCAGCATCCGAGGAGCAGGAAAATTGACGTTTTGGGCAAAAGCCCTTCATCAGGAATAGAGGCAGAGTGCCTGCTCAGCACTGTCCCCATGACTTGTCCCACCTGCCTATCTTCCTTTCCATCTATCCACTCCACCCTCCTCTCTGACCTATCACCTTCATCCCCACCCCCATTCACCTATTGTACTCTATGCTACTTTCTCCCCACCCCCACCCTCCTCTCATTTATCTCTCCACCCTGCAGGCACTCTGCCTCTATTCCTGATGAAGGGCTTATGCCCAAAACGTTGATTTTCCTGCTCCTCGGATGCTGCCTGAACTGCTGTGCTTTACCAGCACCACTGTAATCTAGAATCTGGTTTCCAGCATCTGCAGTTTTTACTACGATGGTGAATATGATACTTGAGAACAACAGGGAATTCTTGTCAAAAGAAAAAAAAAACTCCTTAACTTTGAAATGAGGCAGGTAAACCTGTTGTTACACTTTGGGACTTAAGAGCCATTCAAAGCCATTTGCTGTGAAAAGGCATAGCTTTACCACCAAAGGAGCATTGAATGCAGTGTTTTGAAGTAATCAGCATGGGTGGGATGTAGTAGCTTCTCCAATGGTCATGAAAAGACCAGTTGAGGTAAAGAAGACAGCAGTTGCAGGAAAAAAACTTCTAGGAAATTTTCCTCCATGTGTAGGGTCCTGAGGTATAACTAAACAGGTTCCATCATTGGAGACCAAATTGGCACGACAAAAAGAAATTTGTTTTTCTGAAACATTCTTTGGGGATTTGGAGAATCAGAAGGAAATCATCAATAAGTCTTTTTTGATTGAGGCTCAACAAGTTTATCTCGAGTTAAATAAAATAACATAATCAGCTCTAAGGAACTGAAGCAGGGGGATTTCTGAATTATGCCTTTGTGGAAAAAATGAAAGGAACGGAACACCAGACTATATTACAGCCTCAACATTTTAAAAACTGTCCACATTGCAGGAAAAAAAATGTATTGCTGATTCTTTATTTAAGTTTTTTTTAAATTATCCGATAACTAGATAGTTAGACATAACTATTATTTACTGTAAAGAGTGAATGACTGTGTGTGGATTTGCCTTAATTTTTAAAATATTTTTGCTTGGTTACATTTTGCAATGAAACGTATATTTTAAAACAGTATTCCATTTCTCTAAAGGGTGGAGATGTTTCATTCATAACGTTTTTTGAGGATTTACATTTTAAGAATTTTGAACAGTGGTTCACTTGGACTGCTAATTACAAAGAGTCATTACAAAGAGCTTGGGACTTTTTTTTAAATTTTGGAAGCCATGGCTTAAGCTTATTGCTTAAACTTGTTTACTTGAAATCACATACCTAGATTAATGGCTTGTTTTGGATATTGTTTGGATCTACTGAAGAAGACCAGTTACCCAGCTCACCCGCTACCTGTCTGACTTTACTTTGGTAAAGTCCAGTGTTCGAAGTGAGAAAACTGATACAGCGGTTCTCCTAAAACACTTATGAAATTTTGACTATGGGTGAACAAACTGAATTTGCAAAGATTCCAGTGGTAAGTGCTTACATTTCATGAAAGCTGTTATTGTGTGCCAAGATGCTGACTAATAATTGTTTATTAATCAATTTATTCAAAAGAATAGTAACCAGCATGGAGCATCTCATGGTGAGTTGACAATGTCCCTACATCGAGGTGAGAATTTTTGGTTCAAATTCCACCTGCCCTGGAGTTGTCATAAAGTGCCCAAACATTTGATTAAAAATAATTAGAAATGACTTGGTCTATTTAAGGATTCTTTATATGGAATTCCTTTCTCTTTCCATTGGGGATCTGGGGTGGAATGCTGCACGCAGCAATACTCATGCAACAGTGACATGGGCAGTAAATGACCACATTATATGTGTCACACTTAGCTGTGTGCTGACGTCATTCCCAGCATTGACTTCCAGTTTTGCAAGTTGCTGCCATCCAAGGACCTAGGAGGTCTGTGCAGAGGAAAACAAAATTCAAGGAAACGTAGATCACAACATCTGCCAGAGTCTGGGTGGGAAAGGCAGGTGTTGTAGATGAATGTAGATGGGTTGGGAGGGGACTTGGGGGATTGTGAATCCTATGGGGTTAACAGGATGGGCTACTAGGAAAGGGATGTGGATGTTTGGTGACTCATCAACATGGTCAAGTTGGAATGCCCGTGTTCATTCGGGTGCCCTGTGGAGTTTCACAGGTGCAGACACAAGGGATGCCAGTTGTTCTGTGCAATCCATTGAGTGGCAAGTTGTCCCAGGAAGGGCATGTGTTAAGAACTAGGAAATTGGATGTGAGTGATGCCACAGCGGCGAGCGACATTCCATGTGTGTGTCTCTCTCTGCCTCTGTCTCTGTCTTCAGATAGCTCATTCATTTACATCCTCAGCAAATTTTGGTTGTATCAGCCTTCTTTTAAAAAAAAATGTTAGAATCCCAATTTAGAAGTGTTGAAGTAATTTGGGGTTCTGAGCTTTCATCGTGCCAATTTAAAGGGGTTGCTTTTCTGTATTTTATTGTAGGAGAAAGTGAGGACTGCAGATGTTGGAGATCAGAGCTGAAAATGTGTTGCTGGAAAAGCGCAGCAGGTCAGGCAGCATCCAAGGAGCAGGAGAATCAACGTTTCTGGCATGAGCCCTTCTTCAGCTCTATAATCCAGATCTATGGGGATTCTGTGCAAAGAGGGGAAGGCAGATTGTAGAACCTCCTCTTGGACCTGTTCTTGTGTGTGGCCAAGGTGGCCATCAACAGGTCCATGCAGCGGACAGTGGAAGTGTCATCATCCCCAACTGTCCCTCTTCCATGGTTACATCAATGCAGGGATATCCGTGGAGTGGTAGCATATAGACTCCATTATCACAGTACAGACATGTCATGATTGTGTGGACCACCCCCCTACCCCCCACTGTCCCTCTCACAGTGCACCATCACCTTCAGAAATGACAACTTAATTTAAATTTTAATTAGTTTTTGTTTTCATTTTGTTTCACCTTGTTTCAGTGTATCACCAACAGAAGAACTAGGAGCAGGAGTAGGTAACTCAACCCATAGAGCCTGATCTGCATTCAATGTAATTATGGCTGATCTTATTTTCGCCTCAACACCAATTTCCTGCCTGCTGTCCGGAACTCTTCAACCTATTACTTATTAAAAATGTATTTCCTCCTTAAATTCTTTCAATGCCTCCGCATCAACTGTACTCTAGAGTAGTCGATTCCTCAAATACACAAGCCATTGAGAGAAATAATTCCTCATGATCTGTTGTTTTAAATCTGCCAACCCTTTTCCTGAAATCATGCCCCCTCATTCTAGATTGTCCCTCAAAGAAAGACAACTGCTCTACGTCTACTTTGTCAATCTCCTTTAACTCTTATATACTTCATTTAGATTTCCTCTCACTTTTTTCAAACTTTAGCGACGATAGGTTAAAACTGCTCAGGTGGTTTAACTAGTTTATTTATTTAAAAGCATAGAAAAGAATTGTTAGCATTGACCTGCCCCAACCACAGGTGGTTGGTACCCAGAGCCCAATACAAAAAAGAAAACCCTGTTACCAGCCCAAACATTAGATTGTATTCCAAACAATGATATGGGCATATACTCTATGTCAATATTGTTTATTAAAACCTTGGTATTCAATTCATATTCTCTCCAAATAAAATGCTTGAGTGGCCCATGTATCCCTATGTATAAATATGGGTTTCCTTGCCTCACTTGAAGAGTAGGGTGTGACTTTTCTTTTGGACAAGAACTCTTCATAACACTCGGATCTTTTTATCTCTCACCATCTCCCCCCTCCCAAACAAAAAGCAATTTATTTTACATGGATTTATTGTTGCAGATAAAGACATAGCTTTGTCTGTCGAGCTGTTGATCTAAGTGCTTTTGCTTCACTGACATGTTGTGCCCTAATAAATCCTTCAGGCTTATCCCATAACTTCCAGCAATCAGTGTCAATGTGTCCTTTCTTGTTGTAATGGAAGCATGCTCACTTTCAAGCATGACTCCTTTTCTCAGTACTCTCTTTTCTAGACTGACTGGATGGGATCCCTTCATCTTCTCAGATTTGTGGGGGTATGTGAAAAAAGGTTGCCCTTGGGGTAAAGGCTTTTGAGTAACATGATTGATAAGGTTGGCACAGTTGGAAAGGAGAGATCACATCCAGAGTGAGCCCCAACCCGATTAAGTATGCAATTTGGAGACAGCATGGTAGTTCAGCAGAGGGGAAGAGTAAGTTTTTGCTTGCTTTTTTTGGCTCACGTTTTTCAAGATGTTTTTTTAAACAGGATAAATTGAAGCTCAGGATCAGGGACACAGCACAAAAGAGTGACATCGCAAGTAAACCATAAGTTCATCAGTTGGTGATAGCTACTAATTTAACTATTTGTTTTAGGTTACTTTCACATTGAAGAGAAAAAGTGGAAATATTTACATGCTACAAACTAAAAGACCAGTTTTTGTCATTTACATAAATGACTTGGATGTGAGTATAAGAGGTACAGTTAGTAAGTTTGCAGATGGCACCAAAATTGGAGGTGTCGTGGACAGTGAAGAAGGTTACCTCAGGTTACAACAGGATCTTGACCAAATGGGCCAATGGGCTGAGAAGTGGCAGAGGAAGTTTAATTCAGATAAATGCTAGGTGCTGCATTTTGGGAAAGCAAATCTTAGCAGGACTTATACACTTAATGGTAAGGTCCTAGGGAGTGTTGCTGAAAAAGAGACCTTGGAGTGCAGGTTCATAGCTCCTTGAAAGTGGAGTCGCAAGTCGATAGGATAGTGAAGAAGGCGTTTGGTATGCTTTCTTTTATTGATCAGAGTATTGAGTACTGGAGTTGGGAGGTCACGTTGCGGCTGTATAGGACATTGGTTAGGCCTTTGTTGGAATATTGTGTGCAATTCTGGTCTCCTTCCTATTGGAAAGATGTTGTGAAACTTGAAAGGGTTCAGGAAAGATTTACAATGATGTTGTCAAGGTTGGAGGATTTGATCTATAGGGAGAGGCTAAACAGGCTGGGGCTGTTTTCTCTGGAGCGTCAGAGTTTGAGGGGTGACCTTATAGAGGTTTACAAAATTATGAAGAGCATGGATAAGATAAGTAGACCAAAGTCTTTTCCCTGGGGTCAGGGAGTCCAGAACTAGAGGTTTCGGGTGAGAGGGGAAAGATATAAAAGAGACCTAAGAGGCAACTTTTTCACTCAGAGGGTGGTGCGTATATGGAATGAGCTGCCAGAGGAAATGGTGGTACAATTGCAACATTTAAAATGCAATTGGATGGGTATATGAGTAGAAAGGGTTTGGAGGGATATGGGCCATGTGCTGGCAGGTGGGATTAGATTGGGTTGGAATATCTGGTCGGCATGGACAGGGTGGACCGAAGGGTCTGTTTCCATGCTGTACATCTCTATGAATCTATGACTGTATGACATTTTTTAAAAATCAGATTAAGACCTAAGTAATTAAGATAAAGATGAAGAAACAGGTGATGTGTTGTGACTACATGACATGGAGCTGGTGGATCCTGTGGTGGTTCAGAGACATCATATGTAGCACATGTTGGTTGCTTGATGAACGTAGCTAAGAGTTGATAAGTTGGAGTCTACATTTCACATACTGAGACTCAGGGAGGGGGAGAGTTACCTGGATGCTGTGTTTCAGGAGGCAGTCACACCCCTTAGATTAACTGCTGCGAATTTGGACAGTCATCAGGGACAGGAGGGTGTGACTATGAATGATGCAAGTAGAGGGATCCAGGAGGTAGTGTTGGAACTTAAGTTTGTTTAAATTTAAAATTCTTGCTACCTGTGTGGATGAAAGTGAGAGCTTTATGCAGGATGAGCAAACTGACCATAGCACTGTGGTACAAGGAGCCATTCAAGGGAGGGGAGAAAAGAGAAATGAAGTTGTAATAGGAAATAATATAGTCAGAAGAGCATATACAGTTCTCTGTGGCCAGGATTGAGAGTTCTGAAAACTGTGTTGCCTGCAAGGTGCCCAGGTTCAATACATCTCATCTGGGCTGCAGAGGAATTTGGAGTGGAAGAGGAAAGATTCAGTTGTGGACCACATAGGTACCAATGATATAGGTAGGAAGGGGAAACATGCTGAAGGAATATGAGCAGCTAGGGGATAAAAGTAAGAAGCAAAACAGACGCTAATCTCTGGATTACTACATTTGTGATTAGCAAATTGGTACAGGGTCAACAAGATTAAAAGGTAAACATGTGGCTCAAAGATTGGTGTGGAAGAAACAGGTTTGAATTCATGAGATATTGGCGCCAGTACAGGGGAAGGAGGGAGCCATTCTGATGGAATGGACTCCACTCGAATCATGCTGGGATCAGACTACTGGCGAATCATGTAACTAGGGTTATGGTTAGGACTTTAAACTAGATAGTGGTGGGCGAGAGTTCACTTGCATGGAAAATTATGCTAAAAGATAAAGGCTGGAGGAATGGACTCAGCAGATGTTATTAAAGTTTCCAGAACAAATCAAAGGACAGAGCATATGGAAAGGGTCAGGAATCTAACTTTAGACACAACAGATGGCTCCCTGAACCGCAGTGCTATGGTCAATTTGCTCATCCTCCATAAAGCTCTCATTCTCATTCACACAGGGAGCAAGAATTTTAAATTTAGACAAGTACACCGAATTGATGGTGTTGTACTTAAATACATGCAGTATATAAAACAAGATAAATGAGATGGTAGCGCAGATTGAAATTGTCAGGTATGATGTTGTGGATACCATAGACACCTGGCTGCAAGGGGATCAGGGCTGGGAAATAAATATCCAAGGTTCACATCCTATTGAAACAACAGGCAGATGGGCAGAAGGGGAGAGGTTTCCTTGTTAGTAAGAAATTAAAATAAATTTATAATAAGAAGTGATATAAAGTCAAAAGGTGTAGAATCTGTGTGGGTAGCATTGAGGAACCACAAAGTAAAATAAGACCCTGAAGGGAGTTGCATACAGGTTTTCTTGTTCTAGTCAGGATGCGGGGCAGAAAGTAAATTAGGAGATAGAAAAGGCATGTGAGAAAAGCACTACTTCAATATTCATTGGGTCGTCAATTTGCAGCTGGATTAGGAAAGTCAGGTTGATAGCGAATCTCAAGGAAAGAAATTTGTGGAATGTCTGTGAAATGCTTTTTTTTGGAGCAGCTTGTGGTAGAGCCCAGTTACAATTCTGGATTTGTTGATGTTAATGGGGCAGACTTAATTAAGGAGCTGGAGGTTTAGGAACCCCTAAAGAGCAGTCACCATAATATGTCAGCATTCACCCTGCAGTTTGAGAGGGAGAAGCTTGAATCCAATGTAATGGTTTTACCATAAAGGTAATTACAAAGACATGAGGGAGGAGCTGGCTGGAGTTAATTGCAAGGGGTCCTAGCAGGGAAGATGGTAGAGTAGCAAGGGCAGGGGTTTCTCGGGGCAATTTGGGAGGCACAGCAGAAATTCATTCTAAGGAAGAAGAAACATACTATGGGACAATGAGACAACCATGGCTAACAAGGGAAGTCAGGGACAGCACAAAAGCAAAAGAAAAAGCATACAATGTTGTAAAGATTATTGGGAAGCCTTCAAAAACCAGCAGAGAATAATTGATGGGGCTCCAGTGGAAGTTTACAAGAATGGTCGTGGGGATGAAGGTGTGGGTGTGGGTCATTATAAGGTGTGGTTGAGGAATCTGCATCTGTATTTGATGGAGTTTTGCAAGATAGGGCGGGGAGCTGATTGAAACTTATAGGCCTGGATAGAATGGACATGGGGAAGATATTTTGCACCAGGAGAGACTAGAACCCAAGGGTACAGCCTTAGAATGAAGGGACATCCCTTTCGAACTGAGAGGAGGAGGAATTTCTTCAGCCAGAGAGTGGTCAATCTGTGAAACTCATTGCCACAGAGGGCTGTGGAGGTCAAGTCATTGAGTGTATTTAATACAGAGATAGATTTTTGTTGTTAAGCAAATCAAATGTTATGGGGAGAAGGCAGGATAAAGGGGCTGAAAAACATCAGCCAGAATCAAATGCTGGAGAAGGCTTGATGGGCCAAATAGCCTAATTCAGCTTATTTCTTATCATCTTCCAGAGGAAGCGCATCATCATCAGCTACCTTGGCTGCTTGTCTAGCATTTGAAGCCTTTTGGTTCTCCTTGTGTGCCCTTACATATGTAGGTAGTGAATTTTTAAGAGTTTTCAAGATTTATTTCCCTGAGAATTTTGTTTTTGGTCTCTATTCATAGGGATAAGTTCCAATGTTTGGCCCCTCGTGCACACATTGTCCTGGGATCTGCTGGACGGCAGAAGGAACCATAGAACTGGTGTGCTGCTAGAAGGTAATATTCCACACCCATCCACCTTTGTGTTCATCCCAGCCTGGGCTTAAAAATTCAGCCCAGAGCCTGTTTGCACCTAGTATAAGTCAGGGAAGTTGTGGTAATGGGTTCAGTGTAAAATCAGTGAGTTTTGGGTTATTACAAGTTATAAGTAAGCTAATTGGTGATTGTATAAACCATCATTGAAATATTCAATAGTAATACCATTGGGTATAGCGGAAATCTGAGAATGACCACAAATAGTAATTTCAGCAGCCATTGGCTACTGGTGGAATCACTGTTCCTCCTATGTCTGGTTTCCCCTCTTCTAATCTCTCCATATTCAAACTCTTCCCTTCCATAATGCTTGCTTGCCTTCTCACCTGCTCCCAGATGTCTTCCTTGCTCTCTGAAACTGGCACACAATTTCATAATTAACAAAATCACATAACAACAGGGACTAATCCTTCACAACATTTGTATAAAAAAAATCGTACTAGCTATAATATGAACATGTGTCATTTGGTCAGAATATCCCATCATCAAACTGTTCGGAATTTCCCCAACCAAAGTTTGCAAGCTTCATTGTTGGCAGTGGATTTCTTGAAATTCACAGTTACTATAATCCGTTCTTATTTTAAATGACAATGGTTGTTCAGTCTTAGTGATTTGTGACACAGTTGTGTTTGATGCAGTATCTTATTTTAATTACAGTGCTGTCATCTTCCAGGAAGTAGTGAGTTGCTTTGAGAGGACATCTTCCTATCGTTTGGTATAATAATTGCTAGGTGGCTCCCCCTGGTGTTTCTAGAAAATACACACAATGATAGCACATGTATTTGGGAGCAATTTTCAACAGTACCCCATCACCTCACAAAAAAAGTCTGATTTTTATCTTTTTTTCTTTGTACCAAATGTAATTATAATAATGTTTGTTTGATTTCAATTTAAAATCATACTTAATTTCTGCATCACTCCTCAGTTACAGAGCACAATTTATTAAAACTTCTCTTCACCTCTAGAACACAACCTGTTTTACCTCAAGTGCTCCTGAATAAAGTCTCTGTTACTTTCTAGTCCAACGTTCTCCTGGCTAACCTCCTATCTTGTGCTGATTCAAAAATTAGCTGTCTACATTTCAGTGACTAGGAGAAAGTGAGGACTGCAGATGCTGGACAGTCAGAATTGAAATGTGTGGTACTGGAAAAACACAGCAGGTCAGGTAGCATTTCTGAAGGATTTATGCCGGAAACGACGACTCTCCTGTTCCTTGAATGCTGCCTGACCTGCTGTATTTTTCCAGTGCCACACTTTGACACTATCTACGTTTCAACTCAATCTAAATGCTGTTCGCCATCACCCATGTGTTTGCTATCCTGGCAGAAATGGTCTTACAAAATCCCTGTTCCTCCCTCTCTCTGTAATCCCTTCTAATCTTAATAACACTCAAGATTTCTGAATTTCTCCAATTCTAGCTTGCTGTAAACCCTGAAATATTAATGGCTCCATCATTGGCAGCTTTACTTTAAACTGCCTTTGTCCTCAGCTCTGTAATTCCAATCCCACCCCCAACTTCTTTTTTAAGACACTTTTTAATACAGCCCTTCTGCCAAGAATCACAATTACTCATTATTTTTCAAAGTTTAATAACTGTGAAACCTCTGTAACACTGCTGTTGTTTAGTTATTTATATTAATGATAAATAAAATTTGCTTAGCAGGTAAAATAAAGTCACAATCATGCATCACATTAACTTGGCATTTGCCAAAACCAAAGATTAGGGCATGTGATAAATTCAGTAAACTGTCAGAAAGACTCATTTATGGGAAAAAAAATTGGGAAGATGAAGCCAAAAGACAATTGTAACGAGCATTATGCTTTATTGTCAAAGCCCTACAATACAAAATGGGCTCAACAAAAAAACTGCACATATTATTTTGAAGATAAAGATTTTACAAAAAAAAAACTAAGGAAAAACGAAAACAACTTTTAGAGCTTTAAAAATAAGCCAAAAATGCATATAAAATAGAATGAATAGTTTTGTTGTTTGCAATTGATATTTGATATTTGATACCAATTAAAAGGAAAACTCAACAATCACTGATTATTACTAGTCCCTAGATCAAGTTGGAAATAGTTACTAAAATAGTGCTCAAATGTTTTGAAACATCTGAATGTATAAGCAGTGCACTTCTAAATTAAAAATAAATAATTTAGTGAAAAACTGATATTGAATAACCAGTAAGTTGTTTCTTTCCCCCAGTCATATTTCCTATACATTTAAATATTTATAAATATTCAGTTTTACAATAGGTTCTTAGTTAGCATTGTAGTCCACCCAATGCTAGAACAATTCTCAACACATTCATAAGTTTGACAATGTTTGGAATTATTCAGTAGTTAATGTGTTAGCCATGAGCAAACATAGGAACAAACGTTTTTTGTTAGCCTTTTACATTTAGTATACATGTGCAATAAACCTTAGATCTCTTCAAGTGATGGCAGGGTTGGTTTAACATGTTAAGTTACATCTATGACAAAAATATAAGTAATTCTCCTCTCTCTCTCACGGATGTGCATTTTCAAAACAAGCTTGAAAATATAACTTTTAAATTCTTGGATCCTAATTGTACCTTGTCTATACAGATCAAGGCACACATGCATAAACACACACAAAAAAGAGCAAAAATGGCTACCAAATCTGTGACAAACACTACTCCCTGAAATTGCAAAATGTTGTTTACACAATGAAAGATAACATCAATGAAATGCAATAATAGAAATTTGGCAATTTAAAATCCAGGTTTTGAATAGTTATGGGTTTGAAAAAGTTCACTTAAATGTATTTACAGTCTTTATACAAATACACATTACAATGCTGAATATCTTATTTACAAAATTCATTCAAACATGCAAATATAATCAGGTTAGATTCAGCTGTAAGGTTAAGAAACCTACAAACATTAAAAACTATTGCAATCATTAATATTTTTGAATCTTTTCTCCCTATTTTAAGAATTAGCAAGAATATAGAGTCAAGCCATTTTTGTCAAAATGCCAAACAGGCTGTGAAACAAAGAACAGTTGGAAGCATCCTTGATGCTTCTTCAATAAATTCTGCTCTGTAGAGTGACTTGATGAACACGTTACAGGTAGTCCCCATTCAACAGAAGGAAGGAAGGGGAGAGAGAAAAAAAAAGTTGGTCTTGCAGAATGAGTCTCAGAAGACAAGCCGGCTAATAGTATTAAAGCCACCATTTCCTCCTCCTCCACCACTTGGGCCGCAACTCCCTGGTGGGTCACTGTCATCAAAACCGCGTGGACGAAATGAACATGTCGTGGAGGATGCTTGCAATGCTCTGGTACGAGCATTCAGCTCTTGTTCCTGTGGGAAGGAAAATAAAGAGCGAATTTCTATTTATCTCCAATAGCACTTTAACAACTATAATTACAGAGATCAATGTTTTTGCCAACTAGCATTCCAAAACAGTGGTTAGAGGGATGACCAGTGCTAAGCAGTAAATGCCAAACAGCCCACAAGAGAAGGCCCCAAATTTTTATTACGTAATTGGACTAAAAAAAAGTAACAGCTCGCACAAAAGATGGGTTATTACATGCTCGTAAAGGAGACAAGGTCCTCAGTGCCCATTGCCTTATTATTTGCTGGCAGTTTTACTTCTGTCCATTTTATGGAATCAATTACTGAAGTATGCTTTGTGAAGCTGAAGGAGTGCATAGATTGAAATTGTCTATATTTTAAACGAGGCTGTGGAGCAGTTCAGCACAGCTTAAGTTTACATTGGGCATTCTAAAATGATTTAAAGGGGTAGGGAAAAGAAGTAAATATATAATGTGAAAAAGGGAAAGTGATTAAAAGCGTGAGGGGGAGAGACTAGCACACAGGATCCATACAGAGGACCATTGAAAACAAAAATGAACTATAGAAAAATACAGCCTTCGGTCCAATTTGTCCACCCCAACCAGATATCCTAAACTGACTTGGTCTCACTTACTAGCGTTTGGCCCACATCTCAGTAAACCTTTCTTGTTCATATTGTAATTATACCCACCATCACCACTTCCTCTGGCAGCAAACATTGCTGTAAATGTTCCTTTAATTCTTTGGAGTCAGTGAGAACTGAAGATGCTGGGGAGTCTGAATCGATAAAATGTGGTGCTAGAAAAAGCACAGCAGATCAGGCAGCATCCAAGGAGCAGGAGAATCAATGTTTTGGGCCAAAATGTTGACTCTACTGCTCTTCTGATGTTGCCCGACCTGCTGTGCCTTTTCCAGTGCCACACTTTATTGACGCCTTTTAAATCTTTCCCCTCTCACCTTAAATTTATGCCCATTAGTTTTGGACTTCCCCACCCTGGGAAAAAGACATTGTCTACTTATCCTATCCATGCCCCTCATGATTTTAAACCCGAGGTCATCCCTCAGCCCCCAACCCTGCAGCGAAAAATGTCCCAGCTTATTCAGCCTCCCTTCTGTAGCTCCAACCTGACAATATCCTTGTAAATCTTTTCTACTCCCTCTCAAGTTTAACATCTTTCCTATAGCAAGGAGACCAGAATTGAATGCATTCTTCTAAAAGTGGCCTAACCAATGTCTTATATAGCCACAACATGACACCCTAATGCTATTATCAATGCACTGACCAATGAAAGCAAGCATGCCAAATGCCTTCTTCATCACCCTGTTTACCAGTGATTTCACTTTCAAAGATCTGCATCTCCAGATCTCTTTGTTCAGCAACCCTTACCAGGACCCTCCAGTAACTGTCCTGTCCTGATTTGCCTCACCAAAATGCAACATCTTACATTTATCTAAATTAAACTCCATCTGCCACTCCTCCGCACATTGGCCCATCTGATCTAGGAGATGACCTTCTTCACTGTTCACTACACCATCAATTTTGGTGTATCTGCAAAGTTACTAACCATACCTCCTACATTCACATTCAAATAATTTATACAAATGACGAAAAGCAGCAGACGCAGCACCACTGGTCACAGGCCTCCAGTCCGAAAAGCAACCTTCCACCTCCATCCCATCTTCTACCTTCAATTTGTATCCAATTGACTAAACCAATAAACGCTCAAGTAATCAAACATATAAGAAAGCTAGTCTGATGTGGAGGACAAAATGAATGTTTACAATATGCATTGCGGTCTAAAAGGTCAATGGTCCCGATTTTGCTGTAGTAACAAATAGGTTATCAATGTTCATTGTTATTACAGGATAAATCAGATTGTAACTTCTAACATTTAGCATCGAAATCCAGAGAGTGATATCAGAGGTACTTTCCTCCTTCACAGGGGATGCTGTTGAAGACTTCAATTGATTTGGCAATGAATTACACTAACCATGACAAAACAGGAGACACATTGATTAGTTCTGCACACAAAATGGCTAAAATAGTTAGGGATAATGCTGATACATCTAGGATTTAGTTTTTAAGCAACAAAATAAATGATTATTACTTTGAACATCTCTGGCCCTGAACATTTAAAAGTATAATCTCATCAGAAATAGCAGATGGAGTTCAATCGGACAAATGCAAGGTGATGCTTTTTGCAAGATCCAATTCAAGAGTGAACACTACAGTAAATGGAAAAATACTGGGGAAAATTGATTTTAAGAGATCTAGGTGTTCAGTCCATTATTCGCTGAAGGTGGCATTGCGGGTCAGTAGAGGGGTCAAGGCGGCACACGGCTTGCTTTCCTTCATCAGACAGAGTACTGAGTACGAGAGCTGGTAGGCCATGTTACAATTGTATCAGACTTTGGTTCAGCGACATTTGGAACACTGCATACACAGTTCTGGTCACCACATTACCAAAAGGATGCAGACGCTTTGGAGAGGGTGCAGAAAAGGTTTACGAGGATGTTGCCTGGTATGGAGGACGCTAGCTATGAGGGAGGTTGAGTAGATTAGGATTATTTTCATTGGAAAGAAGGAGGTTGAAGGGGGACCTGATTGAGGACTACAAAATCATGAGAGGTGTAGACAGAGTGGATAGCAAGAAACTTTTTCACAGAATGGAGAATTCAATTACTAGGGGTCATGGATTCAAAGTGAGGGGGGAATGTTTAGGGGAGATATGCTTGGAAAGTTCTGTACACAGAGGGTGGTGGGTGCATGGAACGCGTTACCAGCGGAGGTGTAGGGGCAGGAACGATAGTGTCATTTAAGATGTATCTAGACAGATACGTGAACGGGGAGGGATACAGATCCTTAGAGAATAGGTGACAGGTTTAGATGGAGGATCTGGATTGGCGCAGGCTTGGAGGGCCGAAGGGCCCGTTCCTGTGCTGTAATGTTCCTTATTCTCTTTGTTCTCATTCTCAAGAAAATGAGTGTTCCAGATTGTTAAACTTAGTGTCTCCTTAAAAACTGTCCTTTATTGGCTGGTTCCAGGACTCCTAATGCACGGATTGTCTGGACACTTCAAATTCATTTTTTTATTGCGTCTGATTTCGGAAATTTTATTTATGTTTTGGAGTTGCATGATTGCATGCATTTTGAGATCAAACCAGAAAGCTAGAGTCCTTGATCATAACAATACCTTATGATTTCAAAATTACTGTTCAATACACTCTCAATGTTTTGAAAGTACATGGACAACTTAGGTCAGGCCATGCATCATCACACCAGATGGGTAGCCCATGCAGATTCTTCAGTGATGCCAATTGAGCTGACCATTTGGAAGTCCACAAAAGATTCATGCTGATTTCTGTTCCCCCACTGTGAGAGGGCAATTAGTTTTCAATCACTGTCTCTGTGCATCACTGGGTAAAAAACAAAACTCGACAGAGATAAGAGAGAAAAGAGTACTTTTTCTGAACATTCCACTGTTGGAAGTTAACAATCCAATATGTACCACCTGCCCTCAGTCAAACATTGTATAAATTCATCCCCTTGCAGTCATGAGTTAAACTGCTACTGCTTTCTCAACAGTGCCTCCTTGAAGAGTGCAATTCCATCAATGCCAATCACCCTCCAGTATTTCACCCAAGTAGCTTTTATTCATTTGTGTGAGTTTTGATTGTGGAGGATGTCACAATTTTGTTCTCTAGTGACCAGACTTCAAAAGTGACTGCTGGGCAGCAGTCAGGAACTTGATTAGCTCCCCCCACCTAACCCAACTGAAGGCAATTTTGCTTTGTCTACTTATACTTGCCTACTTTGTCTACAGGCGAGAACAACACAGACAGACACAGACCTTCCTTATCTGTATGGTTCATTTCTGAAAATATACTGAGTGTTTGGTGAGGAAGACAAAATTAACAGTTGTACAACAAAATTCAGAGTATTTCAATGGTTCGCAGCCAAACTTGAAAATTTAGAACTTCTCTGAAACTGAACTTGAATTCAGTTGTGATCAATAGAATGAGACTTTGTTTGGTAATTGTAGGGATAGTGAGTTAACTATTTTGGCCTGTGAAAACCAACCTTCCAATGGCTGCAGGCCTGCAGTACAACAGTGCTTTTCATTTGGCTTTCACTTACTCATTGACTTGCTGAACGTTTGTTGATATACTGGTTTAATACAGGAAGGGGTACATGAAAGGGAAGGTGTTCTTCTGCTGATTACTCCTGAGAGCACTGATTTTCCAAACACTTCAAATTAATTTTTTTATTACATCTGATTTTGGAAATGTTATTGATGGTTTGGACTTGGAATTGCAAGACTGCATTCATTTTCAGATAAAACCATAAAGCTAACATCCCTGATCATTTCAATACCTCACGATTTCAAAATTACATAAAGGAAGTTAGATCCAGGAGTGCTTGCTGCCAATTCTGGGTGCATAAAGTGTGATAGTATTCCCTTTTCACTGCTGAAATCCCACATCTTGACAAATACAAAAATTCACCAGGAAAATACCTGTAGATAAAGTTTGTTATCCTTAGTAATTGCATCCATGAGTTCCTTCTGCAGTGGTGGCTCTCCATTTACCCACAGTCCATTCACGGCACTTGGATAGATAGCACAATTAGCACCTTGTTTCTTGTAAAACAAGACATATGCCGTATCCTTAGGAAACCTGCTGGTGATGTTTTGAACAGATTGAAAAGACGTAAAAGTCACTCTGCTGTCGTTGAATAGAAACCACTCCTTTGATGTCTCTTTGCAGTTTGGATCATGCCAAATAACTGAAGTGTTGAACTCATCATTATCTGTTGCACAACCCTGAGAGGGTAAACCGGCAAGGTCAGCCTTATAGCATAACTGACCCACAGATCCTGAACTGGTGTTTCTGGCATAGCAGTAATAGTGTCCACTCTCAGATGACATTCCAGAATGCACCACAATAGAAGAGAGGAGATAAGATACTGGCTGTGAATCACTTGAGTCAACTGACCCACAGGACTTCAATTTCTTAGGTAGGTTTTCAGCTGAATCAGAAAGCAAGGGTTGGCTGATTGCTGGTGATTGTAAAGATGTTTTTTCAACTGGTAACTGTAAAACAAGAGGAAGTGCCACATCATCTAGAATTTTGCGTCTTATGTGACTCTTCGAATCATATGAAAATCTCAGGAGGGTCAGAATGAGGTATTCAGGTTCATCAACCACCTGCATAATCTTCTGTGCATTTTGCAAAGAGGCACATTTTTCACAGTAATATTTGTTGTCTCCATTCAAAATTTCAGGGGCCAAGAAATAATTTATTAGGTGAGGGACAGACTTAGTTTTGTCATTCTGTTCAATGGATTTATTGCTGTGAACTGTGACCAGTTTATCAGATGGCATGGGCGGGCTACAGCAATCTATGGAAGCAATGGACTGTATTGGAAATTTTTGCAGCATTTCACCAGCCATGTCTGATCCGTGTCCAATTTCGTCCACTTGAAGACTATGATTTTCAGGAGGCTCACTGTGAAGTGCATCAGAAACATTTCCAGTACAACATCGAGGTATTGTGCTTTCATAATTTGTGGAGGATAGTGACTGGGTCAATCCAGCCTCTATAACATCTTCAAGGCAAGGTGGAAAGGCTAAAGAAAGATCAGTGAAGGCCTCCTGTTTCTGAGAAGTGCTCTTACAGTTTAAACAACATATAGTGGTTTGGAGTTTGCCTCCAAACATCTTCTCTATTAGAGTTTTCCCATCCTCAACTCTAGGCAGATCTGCTTCAGAAAGAGGTGATATTTCCTCCGGATTCTCTAGAGATTTGCAATCACGAGTCGAAGTGTTACTGCTTTGTGGGGAGTTGCACTGGAGAATTCTATAAGTTTTTTCTTCTTCATGTAACCTGGATAGTGAAGGATAGGAAAAAAAAGTGATTTACTGGCTACAAAAAATTTCTACTAAATGTGATTCTGATTTAAGTCTACAAATCGACTGTAGTGCAATACTTTGTTTTTAAGGTGCATTAATTTCTCCCACAATGCAATTTAAAATATGAACAGGTAAATTAGTGTATCTTTCCCAAAGCCCTGGTGAAAGAGAGGAGAGTAAGAATAAAATCATTATGAATAATTCACATGTTCAAGAACTTGAGGATACTGAAAGAAATGTCAAGGGGAAAATGACCAAAAGAAAACCTCATATCTGCTATTATCCATAACTACAGGAGTTGAGTTATCTGGGATATTTTCCTATGCAAATAATTTTTTTAAAAAACATCTTAGTTGTACTGAAATAAGTATGTAGAATTATAGTTCATACATTATGAGAGGGTACCGTTCTAGAATCTGTTCACAAATGAAAAAATGCGTTTTAAGTACAGGAAATGTTTGTAGGCCTTTACAATTGTCATTATGTAGGGGATCGTGTTCATATATTTCCCATCCTTTTTCCAAATTTTTGGGAAAGCCAAATACATTTCCTGATGGACTGCAAATGTACTGTTACACAACTGAACACAAGCCTGCCTATCACGATTACTGACATAAATCAGTTACTGCTTTTAAAGAAAAGATGGAAAATAGGGCTACTTTTGTCTTTACCAACAGATGTTTAAAAAAAGCTTTATCAACATATCTTGTTACCTTCAAACTTTATATGCCTGAACATCCTGGCCTCTCAATCTTTACAGCTGCTTTAAATTGTGCTATCCAGTTTATATTGCTTCTTCTATTTTTTTCTTTCAAAAATGCATCCGTTCATACTTCTGTACAGTTGGTTGAAACCATATGTCATTTCCAAACACCCATAATATTTAAATTTGATGCATGTTCTTTCTGTAAAATTCTGGTCCTTCCAGATGTAGAGATAAAAGCAAACTTACCACTTTATAATCAAACATTCACCAACATTAGTTTGTGAAAGTAGTACTCTATGATCAAGATGCAAACAAAAAATATTCTCTCACTGCGTCAAGGTTCTATTTGGCAAGCACCATGAAAAATCATAGGCTCCTATCCTTCGTCAATAGTTGACTTCTCTCAGATGATATAGCTGCACTTAATATCATATATTACAATCATATCAGTAGGATAATAGGCTCAATAGGATAACTGAACCAGAAGATGAAATATGTGTTGCTGGAAAAGCGCAGCAGGTCAGGCAGCATCAAAGGAGCAGGAGAATCAACGTTTCGGGCATAAGCACTTCTTCTGAACCAGAAGCTCATGGGTTCAAGCCCCATTGGCGTGACCTTAGCACACTAGGCTGATCCTTAAATACATTGACGAAGCTTTGAAATCTTAGGTGTTTTGTATTTGGGACGAGATTAAGATCTCATATCTGCCTTCTCAAATGGATATACAAGATCCCATGACATTACCGGAACAAGCACAGGGGAGCATTCTCAATGTCCTAATCATTGGTTATCCATCAGCGATCTGGTTACTTATCCATCAGTCATGTTTTTAATACCTAGCAAATTAGTTGTCCCATTATAACACAGATTATATTTCAACAGCAATTTCAAAATTACAAAAACCTTTGGGATGCAATCAAAGATTCACAATGTGAATATGCTACTTAAATGCCGGCCCTTTTTTTCCCCTACCAAACTCCGAATATTAAATACGTTTAAGAAATTCAAAATTAAACATCTGACCTATTCAAGTTAGAAATATGGTTAATTATTTTGTTTAAAGATTGTTGTAAAATTAAGTAATGTTATGTATGGAGGTTAATTCCTAACAGACAGATAAGAACAACCAGATCTAACCAGCTTCAAATGCTTCATTTCCTCCATTTTATGATCAAGCCGGTTAATTAAATACTAACCAATTCAATGTTCAGCATTCACAACTCTTCCAATAATAAAGTAACATGTCAGCTGATTGCAAGATGTGACATTGTCTGTACAAAAGGAGATGGTTGCAGTCTTTGGAGGTCAATCAGTTTGGTCCCTATCATGCTTTTGCTAGATGGATTTTTCAGGGTAGTGTTCTAGGCACAACCATTTTCAACTGTTACATCAATAACCTTCCAATGATCAGAAGGTCAGAGAAGAGGATGTTGGTTTGATGGTCGATTCATGTTTAATGACTTTCATAACTCCTAATCAATGTGTGCAGCAAGACCTGACCAACCTTCAGGCATAGAATGATAAATGCACTAACTGAAAATAGATCAAGACGACAGCTCACCTTCACGTTCTTGGGGCAATTAGGAATGGGACCTTTCAGGCAATGACCAGCTCACATTAAAGAAAGGGCCAAATTAACCTACAATGGCACCAAATTGTCAAATATCATCCCTGTATCTTCACCATTGAGGAGTGGAAAGCAATAACTAGTGACTAGAAGTTTAACTAGACAAACTATATCAACACGGAGTACAAAGGTTAGGTGATGGCTGATTACCCTGTACAATGATTAATCTCTGTCTTGTCACCGAGTCTTGATGAATTAAAAGATTCAAGACAGGTTGATGTTTTAGGCTTTCACCTAAAATAGAGGAGACCACAGTGCTAATCTGGATAAAAAGTACACTAAATTGAAAAGAGTCAGTCAGGGTCTTCCCAACACAATGACTGTATCAGTGTCACTTCCTGCTCTCACCTGGAATCGGAAACATTAATCCATTTTGCTAGCAACTTCCACCTTTCTCTGACACTCTCCTTCCTTTTCGCAACTACTCTGACCCCACTTCTTTGAATAAGATGTTAAATATTCATTATAAGCTCACCAACTTCCACAGCTACCTTTGCTACACTTGCTGACATCCTGTTTCCTATAAGGACTCCATTCTATCCTCTACTGTCATTGATTGGGCTCTGGAACAAGGGATATTCAACATAAAACAAAAAAAAAGCAGATAGAATTAGGAGCTGTGCAGTAGCCACAGTAACACTTTTTATTCAGAGGGAATAAGATAAATTGAAGGAGAAACTGTTAATTGAGAGAACAAGTTCAGCCAGGTGGATAAAAGTGGTGGTAGATTGGGATTGTTTGGGTCTTCTGGTGAGAGAAGGTGGTGTTGAAACATTGAACATTTATTTCGAAGAGAAGGCAGTTCAGGAAACTTGACACAATATAGAGCATCAGAAGGATCACAGACAGAGACTGGATACAGGGGGAAAAAAACTGTCACGATCAGACAAAATAATCTCAGTGGGGCTGTTACAGGCTGAAAAGATAGGTCGACCAGCACAGTCACATTGTAGATTTTGGAAAAGAGATAGATTATGGCTGTTCAAGGTTAGGGATCTAGGAGATAGTAACCGATGGAGAAAAGTTCTTTAGAGAAAGGGGAGGTCAGTAACAGTCCTGGAAACAATGACTTGATGTTCGCTGATGGGTTTATAATCCAGGGAGAGGTAGATGCCGTGTCTAAGAAGAGTGTGTACCTATCCAGGAGGAACCGGAGGTATTCAGAACAGTCTTGCTGGGATCCAGGCATGAACCACGGTGGTCTTGATTCTTCAAAGAAGCTCTGTGGAGCATACGCTGCTCTCTGTTGACATAGGAATGAAACTGCATTGAATTACTTCACATCAATTGAAGTAAGGAGAAAACTAAACATCCAGAAATGTTGCTATTTTTGTAATATTTGTTCTTTCCAATTGAGACAAACCATAGGTAAATTTGCAAATGCACTTTAAGAATGCATAAACTCAACCGCAATTAATTTGAAAATATAAATTCTATTAACATTTAGTGTCAAACATTTTTTCTGCAAACATCAGTTTTTAAATATGTTTGTAAAATTTCCAAAGTTGGCTACAAAGAATTAACAACAACTAAATTTAGCAATCTAGATCGAATCAAACTGTTGATTTAGGAGCAAATGCCTGAACCCATCTGTATCACATAGAATGTGTTATGATGTTGAATATCACAGATTTCTGATGTTAAGAACACAACTATATCAAGCTGCATGTGCAACAATTTCTCAAAGTATTTCAAAATAAAGTAACTGCCAATATCAGTGTCCCAAGTGTGTTTCAAAGGCTGGGTCAAGCACTTTCAATAAAGTGGTCCATGCTATAAACAAAATACTGCAGTGGTTTGCCATTACCTTTTGCAGGATGGCTGACCAGGTATTTTCCACTCAGTGTCCGCCATCAGGCATTCTGGAATAAATTGCTAATATACCTGTTTGCCCAAATTACAAAAGCAATTTCAATGGGCAAACATGTCTTGGCACAGGGCCAGATCCTCTAGATTCTGATCAAGAAAGAGACACTACAACTGTATCACAAGATCTTTTTCCAAGTTCGATATTAATGTCAAAGGCTTTGCTAATACCACAAAATTTGTAAAAAATAAATTTCCCAATATACCATTCAAAAATGAAGAACAGACACCACAAAGGTTTCTAGATTAGCAATCACTGATTTTAAAAAAACTCATTACATTAAATTGTAAATGTTACTAAGAGTAGTTTTTTCTAAAAGGTACCTGTGTGTGAGCCAGAAAGGCAAAGAGAAGTTGCAGCTTTCTCATCAAAGAACGAGCCCCATTTAGATTCAGTGATAAAACAGACCTTCTGAAACTGAAGGAAGTTTATTTTAATATTTTTAAAATAACTTTTGAAACATGCCTTCAAAATAAAGTAGTATTTAATAAACAGAGGTTATTTGCTATTTTTACAGTTTTTTAAATTCATTCAAGGGATGAGAGGACACTGGCTACACTAGCCTTTATAATTTATTCACAATTTGGCCAGACAAGTTAGAATGGCAGATTTCATTTCCTAAAGGACATTATTGAACCAGTTGGGCTTTTCCGCCATCAAAAGTGGTCGACATTAAGCTAGCTCTTCTATTTCAGATTTTCACTGAAATCAAATTTCACCATCTTCCAAGGCACAATTAAAACCTATGTCCCAAGAATATTACTATCTGGGTCCTGGATTACTAGTAAAGTGACATCACCACTATACCAACACCGCCCTCAAGAGAGAGTTTTTTTAAGTTTCTCTTTGAAAAGCTGAAGAAAGGTTGAATAATTTCATTAAACACTGATCAAAACCATATGATTGTGATTATACTCCAACTACTCCAACTTGCATTCATGGTGAACAGCTTGGAGTTCTTTTATGAACCATACACCTTTTTATGTAAAAATTGCTTGAGATAGGAGTGTTGCAGGCAACACCAGCATGAATGCATTTTCTCTAATGGTGGTGAACTTCCCACAACTGTGTGGCTTACAAGGCAAAGGTCAAGTAAGAGTCAACCATATATCTGTGAAGTCACAAAGGCCACACTGAGTAAGGAAGTAGATTTCTTCCCCATAGGACATTATTAATAAATCAGATGGGCATTATGACAATCTGTCAACTTTATGATTATTAGTAAAAATTTGAATTTTATTCCAAATTTATCAATTGTCTTTAAGGTTCTCCCAGCTGCAATGATAGGATCTGAACTCAAGATTCAGGAACATTCATCTGGGGCTCTGTTACTAGCCCAGTAACACTACAATTATGCTATTGCCCTTTAAAGTCAGGCTGAATTCAGCAACTAATGAGTTCTGCACATTAAGTTATTCTTATAATTAGAGAAGTGTGAAAGCTGAAACAATCTCCTTACCTCTATTATTGAAAATCACAGAAAGGCTTCTAAAGATATCTAACATGGCATAGTCTGTCTGAATGATTTTCAAAACACTGCACCCAACAGGAATCGATCTATCATGAATGTATTCTATGTAGACTCTTGCAAGTGGGCGTTCTAAATTACTCTCATAATTTTGCCACATTAAATAGGAGTACACACCAAAAATAATTTTGCACTGTGCAAAAATAACAATATAATTGGGTATTGAATCTCCACATTTGAGTCCACTTGTTTATACATTTACAATTAGGTTGAACTTAGTATAGTTAAGTATTGAAACCTTTGTTCCTCAGTAACATTGAAGCAAATTCCATCACTTACTCCGTAGCCATAAATAATGCTTGAATGACACTGTTCATATAGCACGTATTGCCCAGGTTTATTAACCCAGTTTTCCCAGTTTCAGATTTTCCTGAAAGCCTCGATAAACAAGATGCCAAAGAATTTGAGTGCGATGTCCAGGCACTTTGATTAAGAGTCATCTTCATTTTTTCTTCGGAAGGTTTTGGCAAATCCTATAAACACCAATTTATATTTTGTTATCTATCAATTTATATACAACCTCAATTTACTGTATGGTAACAAAAACCACAGAATTCAGAAAAACACTGATAGTTGAGCGACAGATAAACACAAATAAACTAATGACAATGCCAACAGGAATGTACGAATGAAAATGAGCAAGCTAAACTGGTAACAAGGTTGTAGACTGTCAGTGACAGCCACTTAGGAGGAGATTAACAGCACTGAGTAAAGAAAGAAAAACTTAGTCCCTGAGCACTTTTTTCCTATAAAAATAAGTTTGAAAGATATTTCCAGCACAATTAAATTTATTCATAATAATGTGGAATATTTCTTGCTTTATTTTCTGACAGTTAGTTGGGGAATGATTAGTGCATCAGTGGCATCTTTACTATAATTAGAATTGATCAGCAAACTTCAGATCAAAATGACAAGGAACTCATGTAAAGCTAGTCTATACAGCAACGAACAGATTGTACATATTTTCTTTATGTCAGAGGATTTGAATAATTCCTTATCGGTCCTGGTGCAGCTCTACCTGTATACAGGTATGTGGTTGACATAGTGGAGGTAGAGGTAATGCAAATTTTGATTTTTATTCAGTTTGAAAGAGTGTGGCCATTTAAAGGCAACTCATCACAACTTGTGGAGGTATGGCAAGATTTATTATGGAGGTTCAAAAGGATATGCCAACACATTAGCAGTTTACCTTTGAAGGGACAGAGTGTAATGAGGGAAATGTCAGGTGTGGATTAATTAAAAGAAAATCCAATATCAAAACAGCTAGAAAACAAGAGCTGCATGGGCACCAAACCCAGCCAAACATTCTCTTTAGCGACTAAATAGGATCAAAAGAGAAGTAAAATCCTCAAATCATACAAATTCACATCACAGGAGGTAGTCATTCAGTTAAGGGTACCAGTGCTGACTTGAAAAAAGCAGTTGTACTTAGTCCCACATGCTGTAACAGTGTAAATTTGCCATCCTGAAGAACATCTCAGGTAAAGACAGATGTGGTAGAGTAGTGGTTATGTTACTGAACTAACAATTCAGAGGACTGAACATAATGATCCAGAGACGTGCCATCACAACAACAGGGAAATTTAAATTAGTTTAATTAAATAAAATCTGGAATAAACATTTAGTATTCATGATGATAACCATGATTATCATGAAAATCCATCTGGTTCGCTAATGTCCTTTACAAAAGGAAATCTGTAACCCTTACATTTAGCTCCAGATTCAAGCCAGTGGGATTTTTCTTAAGCGCCCTCGAAACGGAGAATGCACTTCAGCTGCACTAACGCATTAATCAGCAATTCAAGAAAGGAAGGACAATTAGGGATAAGCAATAAATGTTTGGATTGCCAGTTGTACTCTCATCCTATAAAATTATTTATGGAATCACTCCCGTTTAGCTGTTAACATTTTTTTTAGATAAGGGCATCCATTGCTGGCACGAGTAAAATATGACAGAACTGAAAAGCACTATTGGTTGCAAGATTTTTTTGAATGATAGATACATGTTCTAAATTCCCAATGTGAGAACATCTGATAGGGTTTTACTTACATAGTGTTTATGAACTCAGAACAACCAACCTAAAGTCCAAGTGCTTTTCTTAAGCCCAAGTCTTTGTCTTACTTTCACAGCTTAATTTACATAAATAGCACAATGTTTGAATTCTCTACAAAAACACTAGGACCAGCTTGGGCCCTGAGAAACAGCACAGAAACAGACTTTTCGGTCTAACTCGTCCATGCCAACCAGATATCCCAACCTAATCTAATCACATTTGCCAGCACTTGGCATATCCCTCTAAACCCTTTCTATCCATACACCCATCCAGATAGATGCCTTTTAAATGTTATAATTGTACCAACCTCCATCACTTCCTCTGGCAGCTCATTCCACACATACATCACCTGCTGCGTGAAAAAGTTACCCCTTAGGTCCCTTTTAGTTCTTTCCACTCTCACCCTAAGCCTATGCCCTCTAGTTCTGGACTCCCCGACGCCAGGGAAAAGACTGTCTATTTATCCTATCCATGCCCCTCATGATTTTATCAACCTCTATGAGGTCATCCCTCAGATTTCGACGCTCCAGGGAAACAGCCCCAGCCTATTCAATCTCTCCCTATAGCTCAAATCCTCCAATCTGGCAATATCCTTGTCAATCTTTTCTGAACCCTTTCAAGTTTCATAACATCCTTTCGATGGGAAAGAGAACAGAATTGCACACAATATTCCAAAAGCGGCCGAACCAACGTCCTGCACAGCCGCAACATGACCTCCCAGCTCCTATACTCAATGCTCTGACCAATAAAGGAAAGCATACCAAACGCCTTCTTCACTATCCTATCTACCTGCGACTCTACTTTCAAGGAACTATGAACCTGCATTCCAAGATCTCTCTGTTCAGCAACACTCCTCAAGACCTTACCATTAAGTCATAGTCATAGGGATGTACAGCATGGAAACAGATCCTTCGGTCCAACTCGTCCATGCCAACCAGATGTCCTAACCAATTAGTCCCACCTGCTAGCATCCGGCCCACATCCCTCCAAACCCTTCCCATTCATATACCCATCCAGATCCTTTTAAATGTTGCAATTGGACCAGCCTCCACCACAACCCCCTGCAGTACATCCCACACACGTTCCACTTCCTGCGAGAAAAAGCTGCCCCCCAGGTATCCCATATATCCCTCTCCTCTCACCCCAAACCCATGCCCTGTTGTTCGGGACTCCCCCACCCAGGAAAAAGACCCTGTCTATCTATTACATCTGCGCCCCTCATGATTCTACAAACCTCCGCAAGGTCACTCCTCAGCCTCCGACGTTCCAGGGAAAACAACCCCAGCCCGTTCAACCTCTTCCCATAGCTGAAATCCCCCAGTCCTGGCAAGATCCCCGCAAATCCCTTCCAAACCCCTTCAAGTTTCACAACATCTTTCCGATAGAAAGGAGACCAGAACTTGCATGCACACCCCAACAGTGGTCTAACCAATGTCCTGTACAGCCGCAACATGACCTCCCAATTCCTGTACTCAATACTCTGACCAATAAAGGAAAACATACCAAGTGTCTTCTTCACTATCCTATCTACCTGCGACTCCACTTTCAAGGAGCCATGAAACCACACTCTCAGGTCTCTTTGCTCAGCAACATTTCCAGGACCTTACCATTAAGTGTATGTCCTGCTAAGATTTGATTTCCCAAAATGCAGCACCTCGCATTTAACTAAATTAAACTCCACCTGCCAATTCTCAGCCCATTGGCCCATGTGATCAAGATCCTGTTATAATCTGAGGTAACCTTCTTCGCTGTTCACTACACCTCCAATTTTGGCGTCAACTGCAAACTTACTAACTATACCGCTTATGCTCATATCCAAGTCATTTATATAAATGACGAAAAGTAGTGGACTCAGCACTAATCCTTGTGGCACTCCACTGGTCACAGGCCTCCACTCTGAAAAATAACCCTCCCCCACCACCCTCTGTCTTCTACCTTTGAGCTAGTTCTGTATCAAAATGGCTAGTTCTCCCTATATTCCATGAGATCTCACCTCGTTTTGGAGTCAAACCAGTCTCCCATGGGGTACCTTGTCGAACGACTTACTGTAGTCCATATATATCACATCTACCACTCTGTCCTCATCAATCCTCTTTGTTACTTCTTCAAAAAACTCAATCAAGTTTGTGAGACATGATTTCCCATGCATAAAGTCATGTTGACTATCCCTAATCAGTCCTTGCCTTTCCAAATACATGTACATCCTGTCCCTCAGGATTCCCTCCAACAACTTGCCCATCACCGACATCAGACTCACTGGTCGATAGTTCCCTGGCTTGGCCTTACCACCCTTCTTAAACAGTGGCACCACGTTAGACAACCTCCAGTCTTCCGGCACCTCACCTGTGACTATCGATGATACAAATATCTCAACAAGGGGCCCAGCAATCACTTCCTTAGCTTCCTACAGAGTTCTACGGTACACCTGATCAGGTTCTGGGGATTTATCCACTTTTATGCGTTTCAAGACATCCAGCACTCCCTCCTCTGTAATATGGACATTTTTCAAGATGTCCCCATCTATTTCCATACATTCTATATCTTCCAGGTCCTTTTTCACAGTAAATACCGATGCTAAATACACATTTAGTACCTCCCCTATCTCCTGCAGTTCCACACAAATCTGCCTTGCTGATCTTTGAGGGGCCCTATTCTCTGTCTAGTTGCCCTTTTGTCCTTAATGGATTTGTAAAAACCCTTTGGATTCTCCTTCACTCTATTTGCCAAAGCTATCTCAGTCCCCTTTTTGCCCTCCTGATTTCTCTCTTAAGTATACTCCTACTGCCTTTATACTCAAAGGATTCACTCCATCTGTCTATACCTGACATATACTTCCTTCTTTTTCTTAACCAAACACTCAATTTCTTTGGTCATCCAGCATTCCCTACACCTACCAGCCTCGCCTTTCACCCTAACAGGAATATACTTTCTCTGGATTCTCGTTAACTCATTTCTGAAAGCTTCCCATTTGCCAGCCATCCCTTTACCTGCAAACATCTGCCCCCAATCAGTTTTCAAAAGTTCTTGCCTAATACCGTCAAAATTGGCCTTTCTCCAACTTAGGACTTCAACTTTTAGATCTGGTCTATCCTTTTCCATCACTATTTTAAAACTAATTGAATTATGGTTGCTGGCCCCAAAGTGCTCCCCCATTGACACCTCAGTCACCTGCCCTGCCTTATTTCCCAAGAGTAGGTCAAGTTTTGCATTTTCTCTAATAGGTACATATACATACTGATTCAGAAAATTTTCTTTAACACACTTAACAAATTCCTCTCCATCTAAACCCTTAACACAATGGCAGTCCCAGTCGATGTTTCGAAAGTTAAAATCCCCTACCATAACCACCCTATTATTCTTAGAAATAACTGAAATGTCCTTACAAATTTGTTTCTCAATATCTCTCTGACTATTAGAGGGTCAATAATACAATCCCAATAAAGTGATCACCCCTTTCCTATTTCTCAGTTCCACCCAAATAACTTTCCTGCATGTATTTCCGGGAATATCCTCCATCAGTACAGCACTAATGCTATCCCTTATCAAAAACACCACTTCCCCATCTCTCTTGCCTCCCTTTCTGTCCTTCCTGTAGCATTGTATCCTGGAACATTAAGATGCCAGTCCTATCCATCCCTAAGCTATGTGCCTGTAATTGCTATGATATCCCAGTCCCATGCTTCGAAACATGCCATGCGTTCATCTGCCTTTCCTCTTAGGCCTCTTGCATTGAAGTAAATGCAGTTTAATTTAGTCAGTCCTACCTTGTTCTCTGCTTTGTCCCTGCCTGCCCTGACTGTTTGACTCACTTCTGTTCTCAACTGTACCAGTCTCAGATTGATGTCTTTCTTCACTGTCTCCCTGGATCCCACCCTTCACCTTACTACTTTAAATCTTCCCGAGCAGCTTAGCAAATCCCCCTGCCAATATATTAGTCCCTTAGTCCTGCTAAGATTTGCTTTCCCATTTATCTACATTAAATTCCACCTGTCATTTCTCAGCCCATTGGCCCATCCGATCAAGATCCTGTTGTAATCGGAGGTAACCTTCTTTGCTGTCCACTACACCTCCACTTTTGGTGTCATCTGCAAACTTACTAACTATACCTCTCATGCTCATATCCAAACCATTTATATAAATGACAAAAAGTAGTGGACCCAGCATCGATCCTTGTGGCACTCCACCGGTCACAGGCCTGGTGTACCCTAGAACTCTGTGGGAAGCTAGGGAAGTGATTGCTGGGACCGTTGCTGAGAGATTTGTATTGTGGCACAGGTGAGGTACCAGAAGACTGGAGATAAGTAATGGTACCACATTAGCCAAAGAAAAGTGGTAAGGACAAGCTAGAGAACTATAGATTGGTGAGCCTGACCTCAGTGATGGACAAGTTGTTGGAGGGAATCCTGAGGGACAGGATTTACATGTATTTGGAAGGCAAAGACTGATTAGGAATAGTCAACATGGCATCGTCCGTGGGAAATCATGTCTCACAAACTTAATTGAGTTTTTTGAAAAAGTAACAGAGGCTTGAGGAGGGCAGAGCCATGGATGTGGTGTATATGGACTTCAGAAAGGCGTTCAACAAGGTTCCCCATGGGAGACTGGTAGGCAAGGTGAGATCTCATGGAACACAGGGAGAACTAGCCATTTGGATACAGAACTGGCTCAAAAGATAGAAGACAGAGGGAGATAGTGGAGGTTTTTGTTTTACCAGACTGGAGACCTGTGACCAGTGGACTGCCACAAGGATCAGCACTGGGTCCTCTACTTTTTGTCATTTATATCAATGTTTGGATGTGAGCATAAGATGTAAAGTTAGTAAGTTTGCAGATGACACCAAAATTGGAGGTGTAGCGGACAGCGAGGAAGTTGACATCAGATTACAACAGGAATTTGATCAAATGGGCCAATGGGTTGAAGAGTGGCAGGTGGAGTTTAATTTAGATAAATGTAAGGTGCTGTACTTTGGGAAAGCAAATCTTAGCAGGACTTACACACTTGGTGGTAAGGTCCTAGGGAGTGTTGTTGAACAAAGAGTCCTTGGAGTGCAGGTTCATAGCTCCTTGAAATTGAGACAATAAAATCAATTTACCATCAAAAGAACTTTCAGCATTTCCACTTTTTCAGTGTTAAATATTGGTGCAATTGTCATTAACTTCCAAATCCAATCCAGGCAAAGCATAGGATGGCAAAAAAGCTGAGTAAAGAAGGATTTTAAGGAGGACGCAGAAAGTATTGGAATTTCCTGGTGAAGGTCAGTCAACATTTGAAGTGAAAGGAAGCTTAACAATTCAGTGTGTTCTGGCTCAAAACATTCACCTATCTTGCTTTCCCACATGTTGACCTGTACATGTTTTACCATTTGCTTTAGTTCAGGTGCTGTACAACTTAAATGAGTAATGCATGTAGATATATTTTTGTATCATAGGTCTGAAAAGCATTTTTTTTATAAACATGTAGTGATGATATGAATTGCATTATAACATCATGTGCAGTGAATAGAGGTTAAAAGTGAAATATGATTCTTGGATTTTCATTTTGGCCAATCTCACCACAAACTAGAATGGATAAGGACTGGGACAATTAAAATTAATTTCCATTACCTTCCACGAAGCCGCTGATTGATTTGGTTGTGACCTAATGGTATCAGGATGGTGTTCCAGCTGTCATTCTTTGATACGTTTGAACCTTCAAACTGAATGGGCGAGGCATAGATGATTCACTTTTGGGTCTAATGAAGACCTTAAATCGCCCTTAGTGACCCATTAAGGGACACATCTTACTGCTACTGGCATTTTTACCTATGGTGGGGGAATGACTCAAATAGGATGTCCAGCAGCATTGGCTGCATAGACTGGTGTTTGGCAAACTGGGGAAGGGGAAAATGGACAACCTTCATGTGGGACATATCAGGACATATGTTACAAAGCTCATACTCACTTTAACACGCTCTCCAGTCTCTCGAATACTATCTCATCATCTTTAACCCTTCTCCAAGACTCCCAACCCTGAGCTTGTTGGGCATTTTGGCATGGGGGAACTGCCTGTGCTCCAACTGGTTCTGAAAGGATTACAGAACTGCTGGCCAATTAGATTAGTCAACAGGTACCTTGAGGTAGAAATGCCCCTACTTCGGGACAGAAGTTTTACCTGGAGCAGTTACTAAATAAACGGTGGAGTCAGGTGGGTGGGTTGGCTCCCCACTGATCTTTTAGCTGGAAAGAGAATATGGATCATAGCATCTGTTAAAATTCAAGCAGAAATGTTTCCCGTTATTAGCTCTCAGATTCTTACCTTAATGGCTTCAATGATAGGTTCGTAGAGATCAGGGAACCCAGAATACTGATACATCATACAATGTACCAACTCAGTCAACTGCATGAGGAAGATTTTACTGGTAGGTGAATCTTCATCTTTCAAGAACTGAACTAGTTTTATAATATGAGGAACAATCTGTGGAGAGATTATGGAATATCACATGTAAAATGTCATCATATGTGAAAATACAACATTTCTCTTGATTATCCTGGTAATCAATTGTTGTCAAATTGAGATGTGTGTTTATTATTTTCCTTCTAATAGCTTAAATTTGTTATTTCTAACACCACAACATCTTGCTTGCCATCAGGACAATGCTCCAGGTAGATTTTCTATGTACCCTGGATCTGATAATATCTCTTCTGAAAGCTTTCTGACGCTGACTTCCAATTCCAATTTTCATCCTGTTGTAGGTTGGAAATGCAACTCCCAAACAACTGGCTCATACATAGGCAGGATTACCATTTTCGAATTTACCGTGACTTTACCACTGCTGCTCGAAAATCCAGTAAACCTTCTTGTCAGGTGATCCAGTCATCCATTTGTCATCTTAGGTGGATTGTCAAAGTCCTGAATGACTACTCATAAGTCACAAGCTTATCATCATGCATCAATCAACAGTTTTCATGCTAACCTTGGTTTTCTCTGAGCTTCTGGACTTTAATGTTGCAGCCACTTTGGCTCCAGTGTTTTTACCTAGGTTATACTCTGTCGTACTCAACCAGGCCTGTCATTACCTGCAATAAACCCAATTTTTAAACACAGGAAGGAGCTGATGTGGAGAATCACATTAAACATGAGTCCCAAACAAAGACTTTAGTACGCTGACAAGGACAAAGACGTATCAATGTTGAAATTTCTTGTTTCTAATGATTAACTCAGATGCTTTTTCTTTACAGTGATTTAATAGATTTGGAAAAGAACATCACCTATTCAAACTTGCATTAAATGCAAGATTGGAACTTGTTTTTCTTCAATTTGGAATGTAATTTCATTAACAGGGTGTAAATATGAAATAATTGATTGATTGTAAATATGGAATAATTTATTCATAATTATTTAACTCTGCCTGTTTGAGTAATGCTAGTTGCAGCATGATTGCTGTGCTTACCTACAAATTACTCACTTGTACTCAAAAATAATAATCTTAGCATGTCATGTGCTTTTAGGCATTCTAAAATAAAACAACAAGGAACATTCATACACGTTTTATTTAAATTATTATTTAAAATGGAGCAAATTTCAGGGAAAAAGAAAATTGTTTTTACATGTTCAAATTTAAATCATCCTGTAGTTCAGACAAATGACAATGTTAAGCCAATTCTTTCTCTTTACAAATGCTTCTGAACCAGTTATGTTTTTCTATGATCTGTCTACGTTTTATAATTTTGTCCAGTACATTTTTGAAGAGCATAATAAAAAAGCAAGTTTAAATAAAATCAAGGATGTCATATGGTTACTAGGCCGTTCAAGTTGATCAAAGCTCATCTTAGAATTTCAATTACAGCACCCAATCTTATTTTGCTGCCTAATTTTTGTTTCAATGACAAGGCAGATTATTCCAAAAGTACACACCACTGAATAAAGTCCTCCTTCAAACTAATTTTAAGTTTCCTTCTTACTAATTTTAGGTCTTTTAATCTTATACTGATTAGCGTGAGGAAAAGTTCTTGATAAACTGTTCCGATGTCAATTTAATTTTTTGCATAGTTCCAAAAAGTTCTTGCTAACCATCTATCTTAACTTCGAGACTGTTGAACTTGACTGTCTAAATCTTCATGAATGCTCACCTCCTATACATGTGGAGTCACTCTTCACCTCACACTCTAATATCCAACTGCATCTCAAATGTCTCCCAAATTCAGATGGTATTTTTCTTTCGTAGTGTGGATAACCAGAACTTAGCACATGTTAACAATCTGAGCTGTGACCAGTGGTGTTCCACAGGGGTCAGTATTGGGGCCACTGTTTGTTTGTAATATACATAAATGATCTAGAAGAGGGCACTGTTGGTATGATCAGCATCTTTGCAGATGACACAAAAATTGGTGGAGTAGCAGAAAGCATAAGGGACTGTCAGAGAATACAGGAAGACATAGATGGACTGGAGAGTTGGGCGGAAAAGTGGCAGATGGCTTTCAATCCAGACAAATGTCTAATTCTAGAGTGAATTATACAATGAAGAGCCTTGGGAAAAGTTGATGGGCAGAGAGATCTGGGAGTGCAGGTCCATGAAGGTTGTGCACAGGTGGACAGAGTGGTCAAGAAAGCATATGGTATGCTTGTCTTTATTGGACGGGATATTGAGTATAAGAGCCGGCCAGTCACATTAAAATTGTACAAGACATTGGTTCGGCCACATTTTGAATACGGTGTACAGTTCTGGTCGCTACATTACCAAAAGGATGTGGACGCTTTGGAGAGGGTGCAGAGAAGGTTTACGAGGATGTTGCCTGGTATGGAAGGTGCTAGCTATGAAGAGAGGTTGAGTAGGTTAGGTTTATTTTAACTAGAAAAACTAGATTGAGGGGGGACCTGATTGAGGTTTACAAAATCATGAAGGGTATAGACAGGATGGATAGAGACAAGCTTTTTCCCAGGGTGAAGGTTTCAATAATGAGGGGTCATGCTTTCAAGGTGAGAGGTAGAAAGTTTAAGGAGGATACACGCGGCAAGTACTTCACACAGAGAGTGGTGGGCGTTTGGAACACGTTGCCAGCAGACATGGTAGAGGCAGGCACGGTAGATTCATTTAAGATGCGTCTGGACAGATGCACGAGAAGGTGGGGAGCAGTGGGATACAAATGCTTAGGAATTGACTGACAGATTTAGACAGTACATTTGGATCGACTCAGGCTTGGAGGGCCGAAGGGGCTGTAAATTTTCTTTGCGCTTTATTCTTTGAGAGCTCACTGCAGAATCTTAACATTTGGTCTCCAGACTCTACTGTTCTTGGTCATATCTCCCAGAACTTTTAAAAAACAAACTTTGTTTCAATGAAGCTATTACCCAGATAATGAAACAATCAATTTCTGCTTCATATTCCATTCACTGTACTCGCTCCACCGAGCTTGAATATATCTAATTTACATTTAGTCTGTCAATTGCTTAACAGGACTAAACCTTCAACAGTACAAATCTTCTATTGTGTTTTCTCAAATGTTCTTAATGTAAATGGACCAAGATCCAGATTCTCATGTTTGATTTTACTATTGGCATCTAGTTCATTAACAAATCAACATAAAATAGACACGAATAGTTAGAGTTCATAACAAAGCCAGCTACTGTAATATTTTTCTTTTGACTTGTTTATTTTTAAACTTATTGCTCCTGCAAATTTACTTGAAAAATATTTTTAAGCTAAGTAGAATTACACAGAAAGTAAAAGGTATGAACCAGAATTAACACCTAATAAGTTTGGCTTTCTAAATAAGTAGGATTACTTACTAAGTGAAAGGCTTCTGGAGAATGCTGAAAACTGAGCAGCATGTGGGAAAGAACTGTTAAAGCACCAGGTCGCACAATAGGATACCAAAGACGATGAAATACCTGGCACAGAAAATAGATTCACCAATAACTAGTCATGAAATAACAATTTTCCCACTAATTTATTTACTCCAGTCACACTACAGAAAGGCTTGACCTGTTGTTTGGATCCACTGGACATAAATCAGCTTTTGGTACATCAGTACCAAAACGTGGGTCATTACCCACATGAAAGTTTGCATTTTAAGTGTTCATATCTTTTGACCAGCTCTCACCTACATTCACGTTTGTACTTTCAGAATATAATACTGATAGCAACCAAGAGAAAAGACCTCAATCAATTTTCTTCTCAATGATTCAGAATACGAAGGCCAGGGAAAGGGTCTGCAACACAGTTTTAAGGACATCTGCCACCTCAGTACTCACCAAAGATTGAATCTCAGTACCAGAGACTGGCCAGTGTGCCTCCCTTCCCTGCACTGCACTCACAGGCCCCACTTACAAATATAAATTTATCAGTGTTACACTTATTTACAAATGGGAACTCAATCTCTTAATTAGTGCAATTCTTTTGTTGACCGGATGCACTGTTGGACATTAAAGAAAAATGCAAAAGCATCTGCAATTTTGGTTAAATCCAATTACCCTGAAGCTATTCTGACTGCAAGTTCTGATTCTGAAATCTACAAAGACTTCTGTAAATATATTTACAAGCTCACCGAATGGTAAATAAAAGCAGCATTTCAGGAATACAAGACAATTTATTCCATTTATATAGCAGCTGCAGGCATGGAGCAAACAGCACAAAAGTACAATAAATTTTGACCTTGGAGCAAACAAGCAAGTGCAAGAATAAAAAGGATAAGAGATAAAAAGTATCCTTTCCAGGCACAATAATACAGCTGATATATTCCTGCAGCTATTATCATGCTTACTTGCTTGCAGTGCAGGTTCATGATTGTTTGAAATCATGCTGATTATAAAATATTTTAATTCACTGAGCAGCATGGGAAAACTCCTTTCTTCCTATCAGTAAAAACAAAGTTCAATTGCTCGGTTTCAATGTTCAGCATTTTGCTTTGCTGAAATCTTATTAATGCAACAGAGTGCCTTTTTTCTCACTACTGTACAGATTTATGTATTACTTTAAATGCTGATACCATGCTACTTATCCGTAATTAGCAGAACAAGTAATTTCAAACACCAAAAGATGTTCCTAATACTGATATTTCACAAAGGCAGTTTCCTCTGGAGTGATACAATGCAGTCTTTAAACTTCAAGATTCATTATTTCCAATGGGGAGGTGAGAGTGATAGCCCTTGACATCAATCGAGTGTGGTATCAAGGAGCTCCAGACCCCTGACATCCTTAGGGTTACCAATGGCCTGAAGCTCAACTGGACTCACCACATAAACACATTGGCAACACCTTGGTCAGAGCATAGGAATACTGCAGCCAGTAACTCACCTCCTGACTCCCCAAAGCCCTATCCACCAGTCAGCAGTGTATGCATCTGCCTGCAATTTCTTCAGAAGCAGCTGATAGTAATATTAAAAATGTGATATGTGTTCACATAAACGCTTATACAAAATTTATCTTTGTAACATTCAAATGGAATGTTAAATATAATGAACACTTTTGCATTAGCATTCATATACTCACACTGGAAATATAAATTTTCATGTCCTATGGTCTATAAAGGGATGGGTACACTTGGTTTATCACCCAACTTACCTGTTCAATTTTAAGCAGAGTGACATCTATAAGGATAGTGAACTTCTGGACTGAAGCCAATCCTTTGAGTAGTGCAATCACCCAGGTTTCGACATGATGAGCTAAAGGCCAGGACAGCCAGTCAATCATTCTAAAAAAGGACACAAAAGCATAAAACCAGTAAGAGTTAGATCCTAAGACAAACAAAGAACTACAGATCATGGAAATCTGAAACAAAAAAAAAGGAATTGCTGCAGAAACTCAGCAGGTAATGGCAGCATCTGTGGAGAGAAAGCAGAATCAATTGTTCAGGTTCAGTAACCCTTCTTTAGAACTGGTTTCTGATGTACTGTTAGTTCCGAAGGGTCACTTGACCCAAAACATTAATTCTGCCTTCTCTACACAGCAATTTTTGTGATACTTAGACCCTATCCATGGTTTCTAACCATGACACCATCTTGATTTGTAATCATCAAGATAGGAATTATTTGTAGGAGGAAGATCAAAAGCTTTTTACATCAGTACCAAATATTCTGGGGTATAAATCAGCTTGAAAGTAAAGATATTTCTTTTCATTGTGATGAAGATTGTCCATAGTGTCCAGGAATGTGGAGGGTAGGTGGATTAGCTTTGTGATATGCAGGGCTACGGGATAGGGTATGGGGTAGGTCTGAGTGGAATGTTCTTTGGACGATCAATGTAGACTTGATGGGCTGAATGGCCTCCTCCCACACTGAAGAGATCCTATCTCCATAAATCTTCGAGGAGAAAGAGAGGTCTGCAGATGCTGGAGTATCAGAGCTGAAAAATGTGTTGCTGGAAAAGCGCAGCAGGTCAGGCAGCATCCAAGGAATAGGAAATTTGACATTTCGGGCATAAGAAGGGCTTATGCCCGAAACATTGAATTTCCTGTTCCTTGGATGCTGCCTGACCTGCTGCGCTTTTCCAGCAACACATTTTCAGCTCTATCTCCATAATCACAGATACACATTCACACAATAGACAAGACATATAACTCTGCACACATAAATGGATTCCTTAAAAAGAGGCAGATAGAATTGGGGGAAATAAATACCACATTTGGAAATGAACATTGGTAAATGCTTCTCACATTTTTGGAAAAATTCAATACATTGCTTAAGTTTCCTATAAATCTGTCAATCTTATTTATATGCCTAGCTTGGTCAGTTATAAATTTGTCTCAAATATGAAAATAATTTCTTAGCAGTACAGAATTTAAACATTACTAAAGAGTTAACAGCATAATTCATTGTATATGCAAAAGTTTATTCACACCAGAGGGCCTGATAATTTGCAAGTCCACAGACTACACATTTTTCACTGATTGAAGGGCTACAGAGGCACACAATTCCTGCTGCATCCCAATGCTCTGACCGATTAGAGTCAACCTGCCTAGTTCGAATTTAATCAGTTAACTAGGGTAATTCACAATTCAAGCTGTGACTCCATGCCAAACAATGCCAACCTCTTAAGCTATATAAATTGGTTTTTTTGTTTCTTTTCCCTGTGGGTCAATCTTTGTGAGTACAACATGAAAAGTATTAATTTCATTCTACTTTTTAGCAAATACAGGCTGTTCTGCTATAAATGCGGTAATTAAATTCTCGTGCAACCTCATGTTTTGGAAAATCACACTAAAGAAATAAGTTGGCCCACGGGAAAAACAGAGGTAGGGGTGACCCACCAAAAATTAAAACAAAAATAGTAGTTAGCCTATCACAAATGACAGCACAGCCTAAGTAAATATTTTAGTGAAAGAATAAATTTAACACCAAGGGGTTTCTGAGTTTGATGAATTACAGTAATGTATTAACATAGAGGCTGAGGGTCATCATCATCAGCATCATCATTACTTTCAGGTGCAGTTCTGACACAGGGTTATGACAAAAGGAAATGTTTAGTCCAGAATTGGATGGCTATGGTTCATTGTACTCAGACTGTTTCTTGGGCTTTAGCTTATAAAAGGCATCTAGTTTTTGCTGCTTGGCCATCTTTCATGAAGAAACTGTTCATAGGATGCCAGGTAAGACTTGATGCAATGAACTGCTATCCTGCTGCATTCTGCATTGTAGTCATTACCTTCGGAGAGCGGCACGGTGGCTGCTGTGGTCTGTGTGGAGTTTGCACATTCTCAGTGTCTGCGTGGGTTTCCTCCAGGTGCTCTGGTTTCCTCCCACAGTCCAAAGATGTGCAGGTTAGGTGAATTGGCCATGCTAAATTGCCCGTAGTGTTAGGTGAAGAGGTAAATGTAGGGGAATGGGTTGCTCTTCAGAGGGTCGGTGTGGACTTGTTGGGCCGAAGAGCCTATTTCCACACTGCAAGTAATCTAAAAAAAAAACTGCTTCTCAACTTCCCTCAGGATAGAAGACAAAAGAGAAGTGGACAGTTCTCATGGTGCTACATCCTGGACTTCAAAGCCTTCATCTTGAATTTCAATTTTTGGTGCAGTAACAAGTTGTTGGAGATCAGTCTCCACTTCTTCAATTGCAACTTGTTTTGCAAGAGCAACATAATGTCCTTCGATTGCCAGAAGCTCCTCTGACAGTTCAGTGCCTTTAAAATTATGGAGAAAATCTGGGAGAAGCTTCCACCAACTCGCATGCAAGCAGTCCTTACTGATATTATCCCTGGCCTCCACAATGGATGTCAATAGCATTATTAAAGATCTTCCAATATTGAAGAACACTGTCCTCATTATCCCCCTCAGTAACTGCAATCAGCTTCCTGAATGTGCGCCTTAAATAATAAGCTTTAAAAGCTGCTACTGCATCCTAGTCCATGGGTTGAATGCGAGATGTTGTGTTGGAGGTAGAAATAGCACTTTGATGTTTTCAGAAAGCTCAGAATGATGGGAGGGTGGCCTGATGCATTGTCCAGAATGAGGAGAAGCTTGAAATCCAATTGTTTTCTTTTGCAATAATTTCTAAAAACGTCTTCAAAAACATTAACATTAAGATTAGAAAAACATTTGCCCCGCCGTCCAAACTCTTTTGCTAACCCTGAAGTAAACACCTAGAGTGGACCAAAGGTAACAGGGGTGGAATTGTGTTATAGTCAATGGGAGTTTGCATTTTAAACATACCGTTCCCCAATTCACCAATTGCATTACAGCCAAATCGTGATGATGAGACACGCCTCATAGGAGAATAACACGTAGGCACTAACTTGATAGACACTGCCCATTGTACCCCCAGGTGAATGGTTGAATGTCTTCAAATCAGGCTCTGCCACAGCAAAGACCAAAATCACACTCAGTGACTGAATATTAAATTGACAATATTATGAAGTTAAATTTCTGATATTCTCACACTGTTTCAATACTTTCATGATTGTGCTTCTGTCACTTACCTCAAGAACCTTCCCCATCCCCATATCTCTTCCAGCATTCCCACATGGCTGCATCCACTCTCCATTCAATCATGTGTAGCTCCTATCCCTTCAGTTACCGAGGCTCCATGCAAGAAGCATCTTCACCTCTCTTTTCTCCTTCCTCATCATCCATTGTTTGAAGATATCTCTGAAAGCTAGCTTCACATTATTGGAAAAAGGAGTAGAATTTCAACTCCTTCATAAGCATGTGCTGTATTAGCCTCATGCTCTCTCAATGCAAGGATTCTTCAAAGTCTGAATCTAATTTAGCTCCTCAGCCATTCAATAATATCACAGTTTCCCTGTGTCTCAAGAAATGACATTGTTCCATTTTTTTGGTATCCTTATCTATTATAAAGTCTTCGGAGTTTTGAAAATTTGAGTTGACAGCATCTAATTTATTTTTCTTAAAAAGAAACAAATACACATTTCCACCTTGCTTCACTTGGCCAACAAGCTTCCAGATTTCACTCTGATGTGACTGTTTGTTCTATAACAAACTCACATCACATCTGCACCCACTATTTATACACAGGGGAAATTTCAAAAAAGATCTTCTAATAAATTTAATTTTTCTCCTCCTTGATTATTAATCATCACTACGGGTTTTAAAACAGTATCTGCACAAGGAAACAGCCAAATTTACCCACATATGAGGAACTGCTAAGTCAGCAAACAATTCAACAGCTCAGAGGTGTTTTGACACATCTGGAGAATGTGAGGTGTTTCATAAATGAAAGATCAGTGACTACCTGCAGAGTGCACAAGTCATGCTGGCATCCTTAACATTTTGATCTGTGATCAGGCTTCGAATGAGAACTGTAATCATCTGTAATGGGATGTGCTGAACGAGGCTTGCTAGGGCAATAGATGGTTCAAATAAAGAATCTGTAAAACAAGAGGTGGAAGGACTCTTTTATTTGGTTTGTTGGAACAACCCAATGAAGAATTGGATATCAACTTGATTTCAAAGAGAGCATTCAATAACTGATCTACAGATGAAGGAAAAAATTGAAAAGTAGACTCAATTTGATAATTAAATAGACAGGTAGACTCTTAGCTCTAAATATTATTGCTAATCATTCTTAAAGGCAAAGGAACTTACAAATAACAGATATTTAATAATTTTTGAATTTCTTTATATCTGACAAGTTCCGCTTACTTGAGTCCAGTAGAGGGAACAACAGACAGGGAGCAGCGCCCCGCCAGATTAGTTTACTGACACAAAAGAACTATTATAATACCTCACAACAATTTTCATCTATTAAGGCAAATAGAAGAAAGGGGAAAAGGCACAAACATTTGAAAATTAAATGCTTGAGAAAGTCTAAACAAATAACCATTTTTCTTTTTTTAAAAACTTTATTCCCGGTTGTGTTCCTTACCTGTAGCTGAGATAATCACAAATACCTCTTGTAGAGAAGGCAGAAGTGCACCAGGCTCAGCTTTCCAAATGCTTTGCAACAAATTGCTTACTTTGTTCACCTGAGAAATAAATCCACGGATCTCTTCTTCCTGTGTTGCACTGCATTGGAACTGACTTATAGTCCTTACTAGCTGCTGGCAAAACAGTACTGCTGATTTACCTTTTGGGATGCAATGTACAAAGTCAGACAACAACTCACTCAACCTAGCACACAGCAAAGGTTCTGGTCTTTCACAAACTAGTCGCAGGATCTCAGTGTGCATGCAGCCAAAGATTTCAAGCACAGAAGGGCAGCTCATAATAAGTTTTAGTCCCATGTGGACATAGTCAATGATGGCAATATCTTTCTTATCTAGTGATCCATAACCTTGTTGCAGAAGATTTAGAATAAATCCCTTGTTGAAGAATTCCTCAAATTCACAACGATGGTACCTGGCATAGGCATCAAGTACCTGATGACCCACTTGTTTCTGGAAATTATCCTCCCCAATTAAAATTAATCGTGTTGTCAGATCAAACATTGCCTTGCATTGCTCCCGGTCAACTGAGTTCTCGGCTGCATCTACCACTTTCTTCACAATTCCCTTCTTCACTGGTAGGGGATGTGAAGAGGTGACGAGGGCTTCCAGAATTTTATCCATCATTGATTACCTCCTATGTAACACTGTGGTATAGTAATGAACAGAGCCTAACAGAGAAAAAGAAAAACAAAAAGTCAAAAGGCAAATAATACAATCCTAATTACATTTGACAACTTATTTTCAAAAACCAAAACAATTGTAGAAGAGTTATGGAAATTGTCCTCCCTCCCTCCCAATCTGCCCCTGTCCTCTGGTGTTTCTGCACTTCTACTAAGCTGGTTTCTAGAGAAATTAAAAACAGACTTTAAGTAAAGTTGATCAGGTCCAAACTTTAAAAGGCTGACATCTTCATATTCCATCACAAGAAATGTGTATATTACCCAAAAAGCCAATTACACGTCACCATGAAATGGTATAGGTAGCATTTTTCAAGTATACTTTAGAAACAGATAAAAACAGAAAGTCCTGATTAACTCAGGTCGAGCAGCATCGGTTCTGAAGAAGAGTTATATTGGACTCAAAATTTTGATTTTCTACTATTGCATTTGAGCATTATGCATGTTTTCCACTGAAGCATAATTCCAACAGGACTGAATTATTATTCTGCTCTCTGCTTCCTTATCTTTTAAAGCAGCCCTTAAAAGCTACAACTCTGACCAGTTTTTGATTACTTTATAAATGTCACTCTATCAATGTGAGTTGTATTAATTTCCTTTAGGTAACTGAACTGTTTGTGGCAAGTTAGGATAGATAACACGTTCTTGGAAGCATGCGAACATTTGCTGAGAACACGCAGCAAAAAAAAATCACGAACACGTGATTCCACATCCAAAAAGTTATGAAAATTTACTCAGCTGCAAAGTCACACAAAATAAAAGAATTTGCATTGTGAAATTACTAACTGTTGTGATCTGAAGTGACCTAGAAGGATTAAACAAATCCGAGGGGTGCTTTGCTTAGTTTAACATCATACTGATTTCATCATAGCAGGACTATACTGTCTCACTGATGAATAAACCTCAGCTGGGTAGTGGTGGGACACAAGAATAATAATTTCTAAAGAAGAAGGAAAGAAGTTAACTTAAAAATTAGATTAGATTACTTACAGTGTGGAAACAGGATCTTCAGCCCAACAAGTCCACACCGACCCTCTGAAGAGCAACCCACCCAGATCCATTTCCCTACATTTACCCCTTCACCTAACACTACGGGCAATTTAGCACTGCCAATTCACCTAACCTGCACATTTTTGGACTGTGGGAAGAAACTGGAGCACCCGGAAGAAAACCACACAGACACGGCGAGAATGTGCAAACTCCATACAGACAGTTGCCTGAGGTGGGAATTGAACACGGGTTCTTGGCGCTGTGAGGCAACAGTGCTAACCACTGTGCCACCGTGCCACCCACTAGAATGGCTCCTTTCTACTTATGATCAAAAGAAAAGCTGCAAGGAGTGTAGGTGGAATTTAAACAAGGATAAATTTGAGTTTAAATGTAATTCTGCACAACATCAGATGCCTATGAACATGCCAAAGATCATACATGAAAATATTTGTTTAGGGAAAGTACCAAGAGATTGCTTGTGCAAAGTGGATCTGTAGCAACCATCGGTCATTGCCTTGGAAAGATAAATAAGGTTTACCATCAATGTTTATTTTCCAAAAAACCATGTTCCCTATTAAACATGTCACTGAATTCCTAGTTTGACACTGACCACACAGATATTAAAAGAAAATGTACATTAAAATATAATCAGGTTTTTACAGAACAAAAGATTTATATTTAACTACCAGTGATTCAAAGCGAACCAGACTAAAAACATATCTACACAGTAGAGTGCATATTCTCACCATGCTGTGTTAAATGCAATGATATTACAATTATCCTGCTCTTTCTCAAGGCTTCTCCCTGCCTGGTTGATAGTCAATAAATACAACACTGAAAAAAAACTTCTTTACTTAAGGGTTTCCATCTTACTGGAGGAGACTTCAGGCCACATCCAACAACCTGCTTCAAACACTGTCCTCATTAACAATAAACTCCAGAGCAGCTTAAAACAACCCACAACATTCCAAATTAAATATTCCATAACAATCAAAAAGAATAAGTCAATTCACTCCATGTTAAATGAATGGATTCACATCTTTGACAAAAATAATCAGTTCTTCCTTGTACCAAGTTTCACTGAAATCTGTACATTAACTTGCAGTTAACTTGTTACAGTCTAACATAGTACGTGTCAAATATTACCAACACTCACCTTTAGTGGTAGCAATTACATTAAATTCTAATCAAATGTCATCGACTTGAAAGTTAACTCTGTTACTCTCTACAAAGATGCTGCCTGATCTGAGTATTTTCAGGACTTCCTGTTTCGGACTTCCAGCATCGGCAGTATTTTAATTCTGCTTCAATTGAAACCATCACCATTACTTCTAATAGCAAATTCCTTATTAGTAAAGACCCCACATAACTGTTAACGTTTATATTAGTTAACCCAAACTGATTCTCTTTGTACGGGACGAGTTAGATAAAGAACCATAAATATTAATGGTCAGATTGGAGGAAATGTTGTTCGAAACATGGATTCAAATTCGATCTACTAAATTAATGCCAAACGAACAAAATAAAACTCTGCAGTTTTAGATAAATCAGATTGCTGTTCCAGTGTTAAAAAGAACAAAAACTTCTCCAAGTCTCAGCGATTTAGCCGACATCTACTTCCACACCATAACACAGTATTTTGGCCACCCCGGTCGCTACCAATTGCCATTTGGTTTTAAACGGAGTCAGTTGTAATATGAAAGGAGAAATCAAATGGTACAACAAACATGAAAACGCTGACAGAAAGGAAACAACATCGTAAGTGAAAATGTTGCAAGTCATTATGTGGAGGCCAGAAACAACCGTGACTCGAGTCATCGGTGTCTCACTGATCCAGAAAGGAATGCTGTGTCACAACTTACCCAAGGCAACCATGGCCGCCGCCGGCCTGGCGCTCAGACTTCTACACAATGTTCCAAATGCTCCATCCGCCTTATTTCTCACGCTTCCACCTCCTCGTCTCGCACTCCAGTCACTGTCACCGCGTTCACATCAATGACCCGATCAGCCAAGGCCGGTTCAGCAAAACACACAACCCCGGCCAACTCCGTCAGAAACGTCAATGCGACAGCGCCACTTAAGACCCTGCACTGCTTCATCTTAGTCGGCCGATGAAGTGCCCTCACCGTCTGTGTGAAGGCTTATGAGAGGAAGTGAGGGAAACTATTACTTTTTTTTTCAAAAGAAAGATACATCTTAAAATTTCGGTGGTGTCATCTCCAAGGATGATACCCAGTTTCAACAAATTCCTTCCGACTCAGGCGAATTTGAGGATGCCTCAGACAGCGTTGGCCATTGTGCTGCCAGTGAAGTTTTTTGGGAATAGGGCGGTTGAATGTATCTGTTCAGCTCATATAATATCATCACCAACATGATATATACTTTAATCTTTCATGTCTGTGACGCTACAATTAAACTATCAGGTGTCATTTATCAGGGGTGATTGCCAATATCTGGTTTTAAAGGCATTACCTATTTTGATACCATTTAACGGAAAGATGAAAATGGTGTTCTCAGAATATGATTGCCATCATTATCGCCATTGACAGTGTTCACCTTGCTTGAATTTTAGTGAAATTACCAAAGCAAGTGTAATAATTCCTATTGTTATGTGCAGGACAACATTTATTGCTCGTTCCTAATTGCGCTTGAGAGGATAAGGGTTAGCTGCCTTCTCCAATCTCAAGTGGTCAATGTGTTGGATGTACACTAACAGTTATGTGGCATGAGTATGATAAAAGAAACGCGTTAAAGGACTACAGCGGCCAATATCACGAAGATAAGGTAAATCCACTAATTTAGCCTTCTTGTGGGCTGAAGTTGTGGGTTTCCCACCCACCACAGCATGCATCTGTCATTTGAATGACTCCACAGAATTTTTGCATCCATAATTTATTTAGATATTAATCACTGTTTATACAAAATCATTACTTTCTGCAACTAATCTTGAACTTGCCTTTTACCTGTTGGCACCATATATCCCCAACTTCTAAAAAGGTAAAGATAGTAAGGACTGCAGGTGCTGGAAGTCAGAGTCGATAAAATGTGGAGCTGGAAAAGCACAGCAGGTCAGACAGCATCAGAGGAGCAGGAAAGTCAACATTTCTGGCCAGGGCCCTTCATCAGGATTGAACCTGATTTGATGCTCAAGCTTGACTTTCTAGGAGAAATGAGGATTGTAGATGCTAAAGATTGACTTTCTAGCCCACTTGCATGTTCTAAATCTTTTTAATCAACCTGTTCAGACAGGCTATGAAAACACATCTGGAGTATGTGGGACTTGAATTCAGGTCTTCTAACCCAGAGGTAGTGATACTACCACTGCTCCACAAAAGCCCCAAAGTATAATCAGTTGTATGCATATGTTCCTTTCAGAACATAGAGCTTATGATTGTGTAATTATTATCTGTATCATAAATAATACAGAGATGTTATTACACACCTCTGGAACAGATGGGATTTGAACCTGGATCTCCTGATTCAACAGTAAGGTCACTTCCACTGCACCACTACAGCCCATTTGCACAGTGACCTCCCTCATTTGCTTCCTTTCAAGCATGTTTCTTCAGGTTTATTCACAGCTCAATCTCCTAAAACAAAGGTCAGTATTGTTGTTCTGCTCTTCGTGTTTCTTGATGTTTCCTGTATGCCATGAGGATCAGGACTGATAACAGAATTGAAGATGCAACCTGAAAACTAATAAATTAATTAAAAATAAATGTTTTCTTTATTTTTCTGTGTTTTAAGGTGGTGCTGGAGAGTGGCAACACTAGCCAACACTTTTCAATATGTTTTATAACAAAGTACATGTGACAATAAATAAATAAACAACACAAAGCAGTGTTATTTAGACCTGAGAAGCATCATCTATTCACACATTTTAGTACAAAAAGTCTTTTTCTAAGTCATTTATGCAAGCACAAACTTCAGTTGTTTAAATGAGTCATGGAGTCATAGCGATATACAGCACAGAAACAGACGCTTCAGTCCAACTGGTCCATGCTGATCAGATATCCTAAATTAATCTAGTCCCATTTGCCAGCATTTGGCTCATATCCCTCTAAACCCTTCATATTCATCTACCTATCAAGATGCTTTTTTAATGTTGTAATTGTACCAGCCTCCACCACTCCCTCTGGCAGTTCATTCCATACATGCATTACCCATGGTGTGGAAAAGTTTCCCCTTAAGAACCTTTCAAATCTTTCCCGCCTCACCTTAAACCTATGCCTTCTAATTTTGGACTTCCCTATCACAGGGAAAACACCTCGTTTAATTACCCTATCCATGTCCCAATACCCTCATGTTTTATAAACATCTCTAAGGCCACCCCTCAGCATTCAAACCTCCAGGAAAATAGCCCTGGTGTAATCAGCCTCTCCCTATAATTCAAACCCTCTAACCCTGGCAACGTTCTTGGTATATCTTTTCTGAACCCTTTCAAGTTTCACAACATCTTTGCTATTGCAAGGAGACCTGAATTGCACACAATATTCTAATAGTGACCTAACCAATGTCCTGTATAACTTGTCACTTGCTGACTATAAATATTTTCATATAGTTTTTGTAGCACTTTGCCCATTGCGTCTGTGCCAATTATCAAGCATTCATCTATTCTAAACCTGTTTTCTAGCATTTGGCCCAAAGCCTTCTTAACAATCTTACCTACCTGCCCTCCTGCCTTCAAGGATCTGGGGCATGTACACCAAGGTCCCTCTGATCCTATGTACTACCGTGAGTCCAATCATTCAATGTGTACTCCCTTGCCTTGCTAGTCCTCCCAATATGCATCAACTTTAATTTTCAAGATTAAATTATATTTGCTGTTCAGCCCATCTGATCAATTTGTCTATATTGTCCGAAAATCTAGAAGGTCAAGAAGAAACAACAACACTTCTTCTTCCTCAGGAGGCTTAGGTAATTCAGCATGTCCATAAGGATCCTTACCAACCTTTACAGATGCACCATAGAAAGCAATCTATCCGGGTGCATTACAGCCTGGTATGGCATCTGTTCTGCTCGGGACAATAAGAAACTATAGAAAGTTGAGTGCACGGCCCAGTCCATCATGGAAGCCAACCTCCCATCCATGGATTCCACTTACACTCCTCATGACCATGGAAAGGCTGCTAACATCAACAAAGACCCTCCCATCCCAGTAATGCTCCCTTCCAATCTCTTCCATCAGGCAGAAGATACAGAAGCTTGAACATACACACAGCAGGTTGAAGAACAGCTTCTTCTCTGCCATTATCAGACTGCTGAATGGATCTCTCTGACTTCAAATAATGTTGATCTTGCTAATGTTGATCTTGCTTTGCGCGCCTCCTGTGCCGTTGTAACATTGTATGCCTTTTTCTGTCTGAGCACCCTATGATCTGCATGTCCTTGTTTGCAATGATCTGTGTGTACTGCTTGCAAAAGAAAGCTTTTCACTGAACTTAGGTATACGTGACTACAATAAATCAAATCAAATCAACTCTAAGGGTTTCCTTGTTAGTATTTGTTACACCACCAGTCTTATGTCATCTGCGAGTTTATTGATCTTACTTCCTACACTCATTTCTATATCATTAATGTACACAGCAAAAGGCAGGGCCTCAGCACTTGAACCCTGTGATATACCACTGGACTCAAGCTATCAGTCACAAAAAGACTCTTGACCATTGCCCTCTGCTTCTTACCATCAAACAAATTTTGGGTTCTGTGTGCCAAATTGCCTGTATCCCAGTGGCTCATGACTTCTTAGCCAGTATACAGTCTGAGGTGAGCACATCAGGGATTCTCACTGTGTTTTATCCTGTTCTGTGACTCAATGATGTGTCTTTATCCTGTTGCTCCTTTTCCAGAGATTCCCACCTTCTCCTGTTGTCCCTGTTTAACCAGGTAATTTCTCCCCATTCCCCGATGATCTTATGTGGCGTGTGTGTGTCAGACTGTGTCCTGACATGTTGAGTGTCTCTTCTATTTTCTATTAGTGTTTCAGATTTGAAACATGAGTAATGTTTATAATTCGACAATCCCAACGTATGGCCTGAATATTGTGAATATTTTGATTCATGTATATTCTGTAGTTTCATTCTGAACCAATAATTAATTCTTGAGCTGGAGTGGATTTCAATGTGACCAGTTCCCTCGATTTGATCACAGTTCCTGGCACTAATATGAAATCCTCACTGTAGGGATTCTATTGTTAAAAGTCTTACTAAAATCCAAATAGGCTACATCAACTGCTCCACCCACACCTACACACCAAGTCTCCTTGTTGAAAATTGAATCAAGCTTGTTAGACACGATCTCCTCCCACTTACAAAGCCATGCTGATTATCCTTGATTAATTCTTACCTCTCTCAGTGGAGATTCATTCTATCAGTTAGAATTTTTTCTAATTGTTTCTCTACCACAGATTAGTCTCATTGGCCTGTAGTTTCCTGGTTTATCCCTACTACCCTTCTTGAATAATGGTATCACATTAGCTGTCCTCCAGTTTCTGGCAGCCCTCCTGTGGCCAGAGAAAATTTGAAAATTAATTTCAGAGCCTTTGCAATCTCCTCCATTGTCTTCCGTAACAGTCTGGGATATGTCTCATCATGGCTGAAAATGTGTTGCTGGAAAAGCGCAGCAGGTCAGGCAGCATCCAAGGAACAGGAAATTCGACGTTTCGGGCATAAGCCCTTCATCCTGAAGGGCTTATGCCCGAAACGTCGAATTTCCTGTTCCTTGGATGCTGCCTGACCTGCTGCGCTTTTCCAGCAACACATTTTCAGCTCCTATGTCTCATCATAGCCTGGGATTGCTACTAACATTCTTCTAATGTCAATAGTTCCCTGCACATTACACATGATACATCTCATTAATCTAATTTTATCCTCTGTGAAATGCAAACATTATTTACAAAATTTTATGATGAAGGGGCTAAGTAACATTTGTCATAACGTTATTTAATTTACAGAATTATTTGACGTATTTACCTTTTCCATAAAAATTTGATACAATTGAGGGACTTGCTCGGCAGATTCTGAGGTCAGGTGGCTTTTTATGAGAGGTTCCTAGTTTTCTGCTTTTCATCACTGCGATTCGGGTTTAATTTCATTTTTATTTAATGTATTGAATTTATATTCCTTACCTGATACAATAAGGTATTGGATTATGAATCCAGTAACATTATCACTATGTTACTGTTCCCAATGTACTCTAACATGGCCAAAATATATGATAGCAGCATTAAAAACATTAACACGCTTGTGAAAAAGTATGGAGTTTGTGGTTTCGATTTAAAATATTTCATTTCTTGCAGTCAATCTATTTGGGATAGGCATGTAACTCAGCTGCAGTTGCAACTTTGGTTTGGTCCTTCAGAGATTTTACAATGTTATGGTGAAGCTTAATTTTAATCTTGAGCATATTGTTTTATTTGGAGGAATAGGGCAGACTGTAGATATTTCCAAGCAAGGTTGACATGATAAGAGTTTGGTAGTAACAAAACTGCATTCTAAACTTCTCACTAACCTAACTTTCCAGCAAGCATCTATCATTCAGTGACCATTGTCTTCGATATCCTGACACGGATCTCTCTGTGACCCTATGTGACACTGAATTAGTTAGGATTATCCATTTAAAGACTATTTTTAGTTTTTTGCAAGTGACATTCTTTTTCATTCACATCTACTTTTCTACCTGCTAGTCATACAGTGAGTTTGTTACCTGCTCTCAGGCTTTTTTCCATTCAACCCTCAAACAGCTAATATGAGGTGCAAGGAAGCATGGTGCCAACCATGCCTCTTTTATTTAGCCAAAGCTAAAAAGTCAGTCATAATAAATGGATGGAACTCCAAATGCATATTCTATATTCTTCCAAATGTTGCATTTAAAATAATTTAGAAATAAAAAACAGAGCAAAATAGGATGTAAACATCTCTCACGTCATGAAGAATGCCATAAATGAACAAATCTTGTTTTACCAATTTTAATTTTAAAACCTGCTTAGCAAATTTGACATAAAATACATCAGCTCATTTGAACTGATTATTCATTGCCTTGTTTCTTTTGATTATATGTTTGTTTTGCTCATAGTAAGATTGTCATGGAAGGATAATGTCTTATAAATTGCTTTCGGCAACATTATCTTTGAACAGTTAGCAAAGTTATTTTTAATCTGTAAGTCTAACTAAACAGATTAATTTGCATGGCAGTGAGTGTATATGCCTTAAATATGTAATATGTAATTTCGAGAAAAATTGTAATGATAGTCAGAACAGTTCTACCTGTATTAAAACAAATTAACTTCTTGTAAACCTGCAGACTATATTGACAGCTAGTAAATTGTAAAACATTATGAAGATATCATTTTTGCCAAGTAACAATAAGATAGACAACATAAACTCCCCCTTATTTGGCATATATTGGGAATGGTGCATTCTGGTGACATAAGTTGTGGCTCAATGGTTAGCACTGATGCCTCCCAGTACCAGGGACTTGGGTTTGATCCAGTCTCAGCTTTCTGTCTGTGTGGAGTTTGCATGTTCTTCCCATGTTTGAATGGGTTTCCTCCAGATGCCCCGGTGTCCTCCCACAGTCTGGACATGTGGCTAGGTGGATTACAAGAAATGTAGGGTTACGCGATAGAGCTTGGGTGGATGCTCTTCGGAGGGGTGGTGTGGACTCAATGGGCCGAATTGCCTGCTTCCACACTGTAGGGATGCTACAACTCTATGAGTCTGCTGGTTGCACAAGAAATACTCTTATGGAAAGCCAATACAATGCACTATGGTCAACTTTGAATAAACCATCTTAAATTTAAATGTCAAATCATTTTCAGATTGATCCATTGGATGAATTAAACTTGTATAACAAAGGTTATACTGTCTTCACTTTGCATAAAATCACAAGCAACCTTCTCATCAGCACCACCAAAGATTATGCGTGAAAGACATTGCCACATTGTTTACAAATCACAAACATCTTCAGCTGATATCATTTGCAGGTATTTGTTTAGTTGCTCATAACATGGAGAAAATGCACAAAGATATTGCCATTCCCAGGTTCTGTGAGGGTTGAGCAAGGTAATTATCCAACAAAAGCACAACTTTAGAATCATAAGGCATTTCTTTCTTGTGCAAATTTATCTTTTGCATGAGGCACAAAAATAATAATGCCTGTTTCCATCCATGTATTACTTGGGTTTTGTAATCAAAAGGAAGATGAACTTTGTATTTGAAACATCTTAGTTTTGTGTATTTTCTGATAAGTCAATTTCACCTTATGCATTCCCATGACTTTGCACACAGAAGAAGGTTATACTGTCTTCACTTTGCATAAAACCATAAGTAACCTTCTCATCAGCACTACCTGAGATTATGCTTAAAAGGCATTGCCACATTGTCTAAAAATCACAAACACCTTCAGCTGATATCATTTGTAGGTATTTGTTTAGTTGCTCATAAAACGAGTGATGCAAACCTTGAGTAAAGGCACATGGCTTTGTGAATTTTATCTCTTCAAATTCAGTTGCCTTTTCCACGAACATATACCTTCTGATTTCTTCAATGAAACCATTTGTATAATACGCAATTGCAAGCTTTCCCTTCAAGCTTAGGAATACAAAGTGTATGAAATTGCTGTATGCATTTATCACTCTCAGATTTTATAAAGAACACTAAGTTTTCCACTCTGTGCTTTAGTGTCATAGATGGTTGACAAACTACCATTGAACTCTTGCATAAGTACATTGTGATTATCACCCTTTTTCAGTCTTCAGCATATTTCCATTTTCTGTTTCAAAGTCAACACAGACATGTTTGCTTTTGTGTCTTGCTTGGGAGTCTTCTTAGACAACAGCAAATTGATGGGTGAAAGATTTTGGATTTAATATGATTACAAATTCAATTAGCCACCACTAAAATGGCAAGTGTGTGAGGGAGGACAGTGGGCAGTGCTGCTCGTGGCAGCTGGAAATAAATGCCCATTGTAACCTGAGGCACCAAGTTCAAATTGATGCTTTTAAGAAATTTTATGAAGTGGTAGATTTTCTTTGAATTTTTTTCCAGTTGCAAACATCAAACCTTACTGGAAATAAACAAGACTTCACACAAGTGTGCATTTATATTTGGTGTTTACATCATGATTTATGCGCACACAGATTTTTTGGCAGGTAGTTTATTATAAGTTATTAGTGCTATTTCCCAAGAGGGGGTATCTAATGAACAATATTGAGTGATTAAGAAGTATTTCTGTACTTCAGAAGAGGGAAAGGAGAGTAGGTGAGATCCAAAGAGATTGTCTTATGAAATTTATCAAGCACGCTAATGGAATCCTAACAGTTATGTGGTATGATGGAGAGGCATAACAAGGGTTTATTAAAACTAAAGGAGGAGAGGGTTCTACAGCCAAATTGAAGGGCAGATAATAAAACAGGAGATAATGAGGTCATGTAAAAAAAAAGGCAATGCATTAATCATAGGTAGTTTTAATCTTCATAGAGATTGGGAAAACCAAATGGGCAAAAGTAGCCATGAGAAATAATTCATAGACTGCACTTGGGACAGTTTCCTAGGTGTTGTAGATCCAATTAGGGTTTAGGCTGTTTTGGATTTGATAAAGATGTTGTTAAATTTGAGAAGGTGCAGAAAAATTTACAAGGATGTTGTCAGGACTGGAGGGCTTAAATTATAGGGAGAGGCTGATTAGATGGGGCTTTTTCCCTGGAGCATCAGAGGCTGAGAAGTGACCTGATAGACATTTATAAAATCATGAGGGGCATGGATAGAGTCAGTAGCCAAAGTCTTTTTCCAAGGATGGGGGAGTCCAAAACTAGAGGGTATAGGCTGAAGGTGCTGGGGAAAAATTTACAAACAACCTGAGGCATAATCTTTTCATGGAACAAGCTGCCAGAGGAAGTGGTAGAGGCTGGTACAATTACAGCATTTAAAAAGCATCTGGAAGGTATATGAAAGAAAGGGTTTAGAAGGATAAGGGTCAAATGCCGGCAAATGGGATTGGTCAGATTGGGTTGTCTGATTGACATGGACAAGTTGGACAGAAGGGTCTGTGTCTGTGCTGTACAACTCTATGTATAATAAGGCAGGTTTAAAAAGTGTTCTCCAAGTAAAGATATCTCCCAAGACACAGTTACCATAACATGGTAACAATCAATTTGAGAGTGAGAAACTTGGGTTGAAAACAACTATGCTATAATTTTAAAAATTTCATTACAAAAATAGGAGTTGGTTGGGTGATTTGGGAAATGGATTTAGCAGAAAAGATGATTGGTCAACAATGGCTAATATTTAAGAAAATAGTTATGTCTCACAATAAAGATATAAGGACTCTAGGAAGGGGATAAACTAGCCATGGTTAACCAAACAAGGAAAAAACATACAACTTGGAAGTCTGTATTGACACCACAACATCTTAATCCCACAAGGCAATCTGCCTGTAACTCCACAATTTTATTAACTCCAATCCATATACTCACGTACATATAGTGTAACGCAGCTTTAGCCTTCATTCCTTTTTCCCTTACTCCATCTATTAAGTCCATTAACACCTATTGATCTGCCTCTCCCAACATTTTGTGTACCCAGATAATATTTTCTCATAGGATTTTGGGTAATCCAAGATGGAAGACAAGAAGAAATTGTGACTGTTAGAGCTCCTCCATTTGTGAGGGATTTTCAGTGTTGGAGTTGATTTGCTTGAATTCTAGGAGCAGTAATTATTGTTTTATAAGCTGTTGCACTGTTTTGGATTTTGGGGAAAAAAGATCAAAACAACTGCACTTTATAAAAGGATGAATACAGACAAAGGTAGTGACTACATGGGAAGTGATTCAAACAGAGAAAGAAACCTACATGGCTGTTTGATTCAGCAGTTAGCTTTTATTTCAAGTATCTCCAGACATCAGAGTTGGCTAAAAAAAATTAAGAACATTGAAATCCTTAGCTGGCCTTGGAGAAAGTTGTGTGGGAGAGCTCACAGCAGGGGAGCAGTGAAGTGGCTTTTCAAAGTGTAACCTTTCTGTTTATTTTGTAAAACTACAACAAGTGAGTAGAGTGGGTTCTTTTCTGATTAAATATTTTATTGAGATCTGTCTCTTTGATTAAAATTTAAAAATATAAAACATAGATATTAAGTTAGCCTGGGCCAGTTTTTTGTTAGGCCAGAAAGACTGTGCTGTTTTCTGGGACTGTTTCCATGTTACTGATGATTATGTTTGCAGGAAATGTGTTTGGTTGTGAATCCTATTGGATCACATGGATTGAGGGAGCAGCAGTTAGAGGCAATGAGGAGTTTACAGAAGCTAGGGGGTGTGATGGATAGGCTGCTTAGGAGGGGAGAAAAACGATAGATACAGTCAGGTAGATGGGTTATCATGAGGAAAGGTAGGAAAGGGAGGCAGGATGTGCAGGCGTCTCCTATGGCTATCCCCATCCCAAACAAGTTCACAGTTTTGGAAAATGGAGGTGGTGATGGACTCTCAGGCAAATGTAGCACAGACAGTCGGGATTCTGGTACTGGGACTGGCAGTAACGTAGAGGGGTATATCAGGTTCCAAGCAAGTGATTGTGATCGGGGACTGTCTAGTCAGAGGCAGAGACAGATGGTTTCCATGCCCAACAGCGGGACATCAGAATTGTGTGTTGCCTCCTTGGTGCTAGGATCAAGGCTATCTTGGAGAAGATGGAGAATATTCTGAAAGTGGAGAGGGACTAGCAGGGGGTCATTGTACACATTGGAACTAATAACATAGGAAGAGATAAGAATGAGTTTCTTAGGAGAGAACATAAGAAGTTAGGCAGGAATTGAAAAAGGAGCTCCTTGAGGGTAGTAATATCTGGATTATTCCCAGTGCAATGAGCTAGTGGGGGTAGGAATAAGAGGATGGAGCAGATGAATGCATGGCTAAGGAGCTGGTGCAGGGGAGAAGGATTCACATTTTTGGATCACTGGAATCTGTTCTGGGATAGAAGTGACCTGTGTAAGAAGGACAGATTGTATCTGAATTGGAAGGGGGCTAATACACTGGTGGGGAGATTTGCTAGAGCTGCTCGGGAGGATTTAAACTAGTAAGGTTGGGGTGCGGGGTGTGGTTGGTGATGGAACCCAGGAAGGTAGTGAGAAAAGAGATCAGTCTGTGACTGGTAGTGTTGGGAAAAGGAGCAAGTCAAACAGTCAAGGCAGTCAGGAACAAAACAGAGAATGAGATAGTACCAATAAATCCAACTGCATTTATTTCAATGCAAGAGATCTAATAAGTAAGGCAGATGAAATCAGGGCATGGTTAGGAACATGGGATTGGGACATCATTATAATTACCAAGACTTGGCTCAAGGATAGACAGGACTGGCAGCTTAATGTTTCAGGATGCATATGCTATAGGAGAGATAGAAAGAGAGGCAAGAGAAGAGGGGGAGTGGTGTTTTTGATTAGGGACAACATTATATCTGTACTTAGGGATGATATCCCTGGGAATACATCCAGGGAAGTTACTTGGGTGGAATTGAGAAATAAAAAAGGGATGATCACCTAATTGGGATTGTACTTTTGACTCCTCCCCCCTCCCCCCCCCCACCAATACGCAGCGGGAAATTGAGAAACAAATTTGTTAGGCGATCTCAGTTATCTCTAAGAATAATAGGGTGGTTATGATCGGGGATTTTAACTTTCCAAACATAGATTGTGACTGCCATAATGTTAAGGGCTTGGAAAGAGAGATATTTGTTAAGTGTGTACAAGAAAATTTCTGATTCAGTATGTGAATGTACCAAGTAGAGAAGGTGCAAAGATTGACCTACTCTTGGGAAATAAGGAAGGGCAGTTGACCGAGGTGTCAGTGGGGGAGTATTTTGGGGCCATTGACCATAATTCTATTAGTTTTAAAATAGTAATGGGAAAGGATAGACGGAAACTAAAAGTTAAAGTTTAAAATTTGGAGGAAGACCAATTTTGATGGTATTAGGTAACAACAACTTTCAAAAGCTGATTGAGAGCAGATGTTTGCAGGTGAAGGGATGGCTTGAAAATAGGAAGCCTTCAAAAATGAGATAACGAGTTCCGGAACAGTGTGGCTGGCAGGTAGAGAGAATGCTGGATGACTAGAGAAATTGAGATTTTGGTCAACAAAAAGAAGGATGCATATGTCAGCATATGACAGACAGCAGAAATCAAGTGAACCCTTAAGAATAGAAAGGCAATAGGACTGCAAGTTATGGGAAATCAGGAGGGCAAAAAATGAGATAGCTTTGTCAAATAGGGTTATGGAGAATTCAAAGGGATTTTATAAATACATTAAGGACAAAAGGGTAACAAGGGAGAGAATTGGGTCCCTTAAAGATCAGCAAGCTCACCTATGCTTGGAACTGCAGAAGATAGGAGAGATATTAAACAAGTATTTTGCATCAGTATTTACTTTGGAGAAGAATATGGAAGATTCAGAACATGGAAAAATAGATAGCGACAACTTGAAAAATGTCCGTACAATAGAGAAGGAGATGCTGGATGGCATAAAATGCATAAAGTGGATAAATCCCTGGGACCTGATCAGTTGTACCCAAGAACTCTGTGGGAAGTTGGGAAGTGATTGCTGGAATGAGTCTGGTGCGCCAAGCGGGCTGAGGTAAAAGGTGGTGGGGGGGTGGGGAGGAATTTGGGGGAGGGGCACTGGGAATACGATAGGTGAAAGGAGGTGAGGGTGAGGGTGAGGGTGATAGGCTGGAGAGGGGGTGGGGGCGGAGAGGTCGGGAAGAAGGTTACGGGTCAAGACGGCGGTGCTGAATCCGGGGATTGGGACTGAGATAAGGTGGGAGGAGGGGAAATGAGGAGGCTGGAGAAATCTACATTCATCCCGTATGGTTGGAGGGTTCCTAGGCGGAAGATGAGGCGGTCTTCCTCCAGGCGTCGTGTGGCCAGGCTCTGGCGATGGAGGAGGCCAAGGACCTGCATGTTCTTGGCGGAGTGGGAGGGGGAGTTAGTTCAGCCACGGAGCAGTTGGGTTGGTTGGTGCGGGTGTCCTAGAGGTGTTCCCTGAAATGTTCTGCAAGTAGGCGGTCTGTCACCCCAATGTAGAGGAGACCACATCGGGTGCAGCAGATACAGTAAATGATCTGTGTGGAGATGCAGGTGAATTTGCGATGGATATGGAAGGATCCAGTGGGGCCTTGGAGGGAGGTGACGGGGGAGTTGTGGGCGCAAGTTTTGCGCTTCTTGCGGTTGCAGAGGAAGGTGCCAGGAATGGAGGTTGGGTTGGTGGGGGGTGTGGACCTGACGAGGGAGTCGCGGAGGGAGTGGTCTCTCCGGAACACTGGTAGGGGTGGGGAGGGAAATATAACTTTGGTGGTGGGGTCTGTTTGGAGGTAGTGGAAATGCCGGAGGATGATACATTGTATCCAGATGTTGGTGGGGTGGAAGGTGAGGACCAGTGAGGGTTCTGTTCTGGTAGCGATTGGAGGGGCAGGGTTCAAGGACGGAGGTGTGGGAGGTGGAGGAGATGCAGCGGAGAGCATCTCGGAGGGGAAATTGAGGTCTTTGAAGAAGGAGGCCACTTGGGCTGTTCGGTAGTGGAATTGGTCCACACCCTGCACCAACCCAACCTCCACTCTCGGCACCTTCCTCTGCAACCGCGAGAAGTGCAAAACTTGCGTCCACACCTCCCCCCTCACCTCCCTCCAAGACCCCACTGGATCCTTCCATATCCATCGCAAGTTCACCTGCACCTCCACACACACATCATTTACTGTATCCGCTGCACCCGATGAGGTCTCCTCTACATTGGGGAGACAGGCCGTCTACTTGCAGAACGTTTCAGGGAACACCTCTGACCCGCACCAACCAACCCAACCGCCCTGTGGCTGAACACTTTAACTCCCCCTCCCACTCCACCAAGGACATGCAGGTCCTTGGCCTCCTCCATTGCCAGAGCCTGGTCACACGACGCCTGGAGGAAGAGTGCCTCATCTTCCACCTAGGAACACTCCAACCACACGGGATGAATGTAGAGTTCTCCAGCTTCCTAATTTCTCCTCCCCCCACCTTATCTCAGTCCCAACCCCCAGATTCAGTACCGTCCTCTTGACCTGCAATCTTCTTCCCGACCTCTCCGCTTGGCACACCAGCCTCATTCCTGAAGAAGGGATTATGCCCGATACATCGATTCTCCTGCTCCTCAGATGCTGCCTGTCCTGCTGCGCTTTTTCAGCACCACACTTTTCAACTCTGGTCTCCAGCATCTACAGTCCTCATTTTCTCCTAAGTGATTGCTGGGACCATAGCTGAGATATTTGTATGATCGATAGTCACGAGTGAGGTGCTGGAAATGGTGCCACTGTTAAAGAAAAGTAATAAGGAAAAGCCAGGAAACTGTAAACTAGTGAGCTTGACATCAGTGGTGGGCAAGTTGTTGGATGGAATCCCGAGGGACAGGATTTACATGTATTTGGAAAGGCAAGGACTGATTAGGGATAGTCAATGTGGCTTTGTGCCTGGGAAATCATGTCTCACTAACTTGATTGAGTTTTTTAAAGAAGTGAAAAGAGGATTGATGAGGGCAGAGCAGTGGGCATCATCTATTTGGACTTTGGTAAGATGTCCGACAAGGTTCTTTATACCAGACCGCTTAGCAAATTTAGATCACGTGGAATACAAGGAGAACTAGCCAACAGAACTGGCTCGAGGGTAGAAGACAGTAGGTGGTGGTGGAGAGTTGCTTTTCACACTGGAGGACTGTGACCAAGGACTGATGCTGGGTCCACTGGTTTTCGTCATTTATATAAATTATTTGGATGTGAACTTAAGGGGTATAATTAGTAAGTTTGCTGACGATACCAAACTTGTGGGTGCATTGGACAACAAAGAAGATTATTTCAGAGTACAACGGGATCTTGATCAGTTGGACCAATGGGCTGAATAGTGGTAGATAAAATGTGAGGTGCTGCATTTTGGAAAATCAGAACAGGGCTCATGCACTTAATGGTAATGTCCTGGGGAATGTTACTGAACAAAAAAACCTTGGAGTGCAGGTGCACAGTTCCTTGAAAGTGGAGTCTCAGGTAGATAGGATAGTGAAGAAGACATTTGGTATGCTTGCCATTATTGGTCAGTACTTTGAGTATAGGAGTTGGGAGGTCATGTTGCAGCTGTACAAACATTGGTTAGGCCACTCACTTTTGGAATATTGAGTGCAATTTTGGTCTGCTATTATAGGGTGTTGTGAATCTTGGAAGGGTTCAGAAAGAGTTACAAGGATGTTGCCAAGGTTAGACGGGTTGAGCTCGGGGGAAGCTGACTGCTGGTGACCTTCCAGAGGTTTATAAAATCATGAGGGGCATGGATCAAGTGGTCTTTTCCCCAGAGTGGGAGAGTCAAAAACAGAGGGCACAGGTGTAAGGTGAGAGGGCAAAGATTGAAAAGCGACCTAAGGGTCAACTTTTTCACATAGAGGGTGGTGCACGTGTGGAATGAACTGCCAGAGGAAGTGGTAGAGGTTGATACAAATACAACATTTAAAAGGCATCTGAATGGGTACATGAATAGGAATGATTTAAAGAGATATGGGCCAAATCCTGGCAAATGGGACCAGATTAATCTCGGATATCTGGTCAACGTGGACAAGTTGGACCAAAGGGTATATTTCTGTGCTGTCCATCTCTGTGTCTCTGTGGTATTCTCTCCTGGTTGCCACACACCTGGTGAGTTTGTAGGAGAAAGTGAGGACTGCATTAAACTGCATTTATTTCAATGCAAGGGGTCTAGCAGGGAAGGCAGATGAACTCAGGGCATGGTTAGGAACGTGGGACTAGGATATCATAGCAATTACAGAAACATGGCTCAGGAATTGGCAGGACTGACAACTTAGTGTTCCAGGATACAAATGCTACAGGAAGGATAAAAAGGGAGGCAAGAGAGGAGGGGGAGTGGCATTTTTGATAAGGGATAGCATTACAGCTGTGCTGAGGGAGGATATTTCTGGAAATACATCCAGGGAAATTATTTGGGTGGAACTGAGAAATAAGAGAGGGGTGATCACCTTATTGGGATTGTATTATAGACCCCTAATAGTCAGAAGGAAATTGAAAAACAAACTTGTAAGGAGATCTCAGGTATCTGTAAAAATAATAGGGTACTTATGGTAGGGGATTTTAACTATCCAAATATAGACTGGAACTGCCAAAAAGACATTAGATGGAGAGGAATTTATTAAGTGTGTAGAAGACAATTTTCTGATTCAGTATGTGGATGTATTTACGAGAGAAGGTGCAAAACTTGACCAATTCTTGGGAAATAAGGCAGGGCAAGTGACTGAGGTGTCAGTGGGGGAGCACTTTGGGGCCAGTGACCATAATTCTATTCGTTTTAAAATGGTGATGGAAAAGGATAGACCAGATCTAAAAGTTGCAGTTCTAAATTGGAGAAAGGCCAATTTTGATGATATTAAGCAAAAACTTTTGAAACCTGATTGGAGGTAAATGTTCGCAGGCTGGAAAATGGGAAGCCTTCAGAAATGAGATAACAAGAATCCAGAGAAAGTATATTCCTGTCAGGGTGAAAGGAAAGGATGGTAGGTATAGGGAATGCTGGATGACTAAAGAAATTGAGGTTTTGGTTAAGAAAAAGAAGGAAGCATATGTCGGGTATAGACAGGATAGATCGAGTGAATCCTTAGAAGAGTATAAAGGAAGTGGGAGTATACCTAAGAAGGAAATCAGGAGGGCAAAAAGGGGACATCAAATAGCTTTGGCAAATAGAATTAAGGAGGATCCAAAGGGTTTTGACAAATATATTAAGGACAAAATGGTAACTAGGGAGAGAATAAGGCCCCTCAAAGATCAGCAAGGTGGCCTTTGTGTGGAGCCACAGATAATGGGGGAGATATTAAATGAATATTTTGCATCAATATTTACTGTGGAAAAGGAAATGGAAGATATATACTGTAGGGAAATAGATGGCGACATCTTGCAGAATGTCCCGATTACAGAGGAGGAAGCGCTGGATGTCTTGAAATGGGTAAAGGTGGATAAATCCCCAGACCTGATAAGGTGTACCCCAGAACTCTGTGGAAAGCTAGAGAAGTATTTGCTGGATCTCTTGCTGAGATATTTGTATCATCGATAGTCACAGATGAGGTGCCGGAAGACTGGAGGTTGGCAAACATGGTGCCACTGTTTAAGAAGGGCAGTAAAGACAAGCCAGGGAACTATATACCGGTGAGCCTGACCTCAATGGTTGGCAAGTTCTTGGAGGGAATCCTGAGGGACAGGATGTACATGTATTTGGAAAGGCAAGGACTGATTTGGGATAGTCAACATGGCTTTGTGCATGGGAAATCATGTCTCACCAACTTGCTTGAGTTTTTTGAAGAAGAGACAAAGAGAATTGATGAGGGAGAGCAGTAGATGTTATCTATATGGACTTCAGTAAGGCGTTCGACGAGGTTCCCCATGGGAGACTGATTAGCAAGGTTAGATCTCATGGAATACAGGGAGAACTAGCCATTTGGATACAGAACTGCCTCAAAGGTAGAAGACAGGGGGTGGTGGTGGAGGGTTTTTTTTCAGAGTGGAGGCCTGTGACCAGTGGAGTTCCACAAGGATCGGTGCTGGATCCTCTACTTTTTGGTCACTTACATAAACGGTTTGGATGCGAGCATGAGAGGTATAGTTCGTATGTTTGCAGATGACATCAAAATTGGAAGTGTAGTGTACAGCGAAGAGGGTTACCTCAGATTACAACAGGATTTGGACCAGATGGGCCAATGGGCTGAGAAGTGGCAGATGGAGTTTAATTCAGATAATGCGAGGTGCTGCATTTTGGGAAAGCAAGTCTTAGCAGGACTTATACACTTAATGGTAAGGTCCTAGGGAGTGTTGCTGAACAAAGAGACCTTGGAGTGCAGGTTCATAGCTCCTTAAAAGTGGAGTCGCAGGTAGACAAGATTGTGAAGAAGGTGTTTGGTATGCTTTCCTTTATTGGTCAGAGTGTTGAGTATAGGAGTTGGGAGGTCATGTTGCGGTTGTACAGGACATTGGTTAGGCCACTGTTGGAATATTACGTGCAATTCTGGTCTCCTTCCTATCAGAAAGATGTTGTGAAACTTGAAAGGATTCAGAAAAGATTTCCAAAGATGTTGCCAGGATTGGAGGATTTTAGCCATAGGGAGAGGCTGAACAAGCTGGGGCTGAGGGGTGACCTTATAGAGGTTTACAAAATTATGAGGGGCATGGAATGGGTAAATAGACAAAGTCTTTTCCCTGGGGTCTGGGAATCCAGAAATACAGGCATAGGTTTAGGGTGAGAGGGGAAAGATATAAAAGAGACCTAAGGGGCAGCAAAGGGTGGTACATGTATGAAATGAGCTGACAGAGGAAGTGGTGGAGGCTGGCATAATTGCAACATTTAAGTGGCATTTGGATGGGGATATGAATATGAAGGATTTGGAGGGATATGTGCCGGCAGGTGGGACTAGATTGGGTTGGGATATCAGGTCGGCATGGATGGATTAGACCAAAGGGTCTGTTTCCATGCTGTCTACCTGTATGACTCTATGACTCTCAATGCAGGTGCTGGAGATCAGAGTCGAGAGTGGTACTCGAAAAGCACAACAGATCAGGCAGCATCCCAGGATCAGGAGAATCTTTACGTTTCAAGCATAAGCCCTTCATCAGGAATGAGCCTTGTGGGCTGGGAGACTGAGAGTTAAATGGGAGGGGGTGGGGTTGTGGGGAAGGTAGCTGACAATGTGATAGATAGATGAAGGTGAGGGCAAAGTTGATAGGTCGGAGAAGAGAGTGGAACAGATAGATGGGAAAGGTGATGGACAAGTCAGGAAAGCTTGGGACTGGGATAATGTGGGGGGAGGGGAAATGAGGAAACTTGTGAAATCCACATTGATCCCGTGTGGTTGCAGGATCCAAAGGCTGAATCTGAGACTTTCTTCCTCCAGGCGTCAGGTGGTAAGGGTTTGGCGATGGAGGAGGCCCAGGACCTGAATGTCCTTGGCAAAGTGGGAGGGGGAGTTGAAGTGTTCAGCCACAGGGTGGTGGGGTTGGTTTGTGTGGGAGTCCCAGAGATGTTCTCTGAAACGATCTGCAATTCGGCATCCTGTCTCCCTGAATATAGAAGAGACCACATTGGTTCCTGATGTAGAGGAGATTCCTGCCTGACCTACTGTGCTTTTCCAGCACCACACTCTCGAACTGGTGAGTTGGTATAAACTATCCCCAACAGCACCACTAAAGCAGCCCACAAGAAACTCAGTCCTGCGTCTGTTCAGATGCAACCTATCTGGTTTATACAGTTGCCATCTCCCCAGAGCCAGGCATTTATATCATAAGACAAAAGATACAGGAGCAGAATTACATTTTTCATCAAGTTTGCTCTGTCATTCACTGAGTTCATAGTTGGTCTGATAATCCTCAAATTTCTTTTCCCAATAACTATTGATTCCTTTATGAAATAAAAACAAAATCGGTCTAACTATGCCATGAATGTACTTAAGGACCCAGCTCATCAGCCTAATGCAGTAAAGAATTCCACAGATTCTCTATCTTCTGAAAGAATAAATTCTTCCTCATTTCTGTCTTAAAAGGGTTTATTCTGAGATTGTCTTCTCTAGTCCTAGATTCTTCCAAAAAGATAAACAACCTTTTTGTATAAGTTGTTGGACATGTTTCTGACAGTTAGGATTTAAATGCATTTGAAGAGGCAAGGACTAATTAGGGATAGTCAGAATGGCTTTGTGAGATGGAATTTGTGTCTCACAAACTTGACTGAGTTTTTTGAGAAATTAACCAAGAGGATTTATGAGAGCAGAGTGGACTTTACGTGGACTTTAGTAATGCCTTTGACAAGGTTCTGCTTGACAGACTAATTGGTCAAGTTAGATCACATGAGATTCAGGGTGAGCTTGCCAATTGGATACAAAATTAATTTGTTGGGTGGAGGTAGAAGGTGGTGGTGGAAGGTTGATTTTCGGACTGGAGGCCTGTGGTTAATGGCATTCGCAGGGATTGGTGCTAAGCCACAGTTGTTTGCCATTTATATAAATTATTTGGATGAGAATGCAGGAGGCATAGTTAGTAGGTTTGTGGATGACACCAAAATTGGTGATATAGTGGACCGTGAGGAAGGTTATCTAAGATTACAAAGAGATCTCGACCAATTGGATCAATGGGCTGAGAAGTGGCAGATGGAGTTAAATTTGGATAAGTGCATTTTAATAAAACACACAAGAGTAGGACCCTACGTAGTGTTGTAGAATGGAGAGACCTCAAGGTTCAGGTACACAATACGTTGAAGCTTGCATCACAGGTAGACAGCGTGATTAAGGTGTTTAGCATGCTTCCCTTCGTTGCTCAGACATTTGAGTATAGGAGTTGGGACATCATATTGAGTGTGTACTGGACCTTGTTGTGGCTTTTCCAGGGTACTGTGTGCAATTCTGGTTGCCCTGCTATAGGAAAGATATTATTAAACTGGAGAGTGTTCAGAAAGATTTACCAAAATTTTGCCAAGAATTTGAGTTATAAAGAGAGGCTGGATAGGCTGCAACTTTCTTCGCTGGAGCATTGGAGGTTGAGGGGTGGCCTTCTAGAGGTTTTCAAAACCATGAGGAGCATAGATAAAGTGAATAGCAATATTTTCTCCAGGGCGAGAAATTCAAAACTAAGGGGTATATTTTTAAGGTGAGAGGAGATGAGGGCAACGTTTGTACACAGTGAGTAGTTCATGTGTGAACTGAACGGCCAGAGGAAGTGCTGGATGCTGTTATGGGCCAGGCTAGATCCCCTCAGAATATTTTAAGAAGGTAGCACAGACACAAATTTTTTTTTTAGGCAGGTGGTAGTGGATATTCCAGGAGTGATGCAGCTGGTCAAACCACATAGCTTTAAACAAAACAATGTATTTAAACACTATGGATGAAACACAAACTAAAGAAAACAAAATTTAAAACACTTAACTTATTTGATAACCCAACTGACTCTATCACAACTTAACAAAGGAGCTGTTCCAATCCCCATAACATTCTATAGAAACACCCCTTAGCAAGTGATAAATTCAAACACAGGTTCTTTCAGGCAGAGAGAAATTTCAGGCAAGACCTCTGTTGAAGCATGGAACCTCTTTTCACTGTACCTGCTTCTCTAGGTCCCCAGCAGTTTTTTTACTGGCTGCTAAAGCTAAATCAAACTAGAAATAAAAACTTGAAATGTCAGAACAACTGCCATTGTTTATAAGTAGCCATTTCCATACATATTGGAACCTCTGCCTTTACGACCCCATCTTGAAAAAAAACCAAGGACAATATAACCTTGTTAAAGGGGCAGCATCATTACAATGCAGATACAGTAACACCATTTAAATGACATTGCGATAAGTACATGAATAGGAAAGGTTTGGAGGCAGATGGGCCAAATGCAGGCAAGTGGGACTAGTTTAGTTTGGGAACATGGTCGGCGTGGTCTAGTGGGACCATACTATGACTTTATCACTCTATCTGCCCTGTCAAGCAACCTAAGAATCTTGGATATTTCGGTAAGGTCACTTCTTATTTTTCTAAATACCAGCAAATACAGGCCCAATCTACTCAATCCCTCTTTGTAAGACAGTCCTTCCATACCTGGTATCAGCGTAGTGAAGTTTATCTGGACTGCCTCCAATGCCAGCATGTCTTTCCTTAGATAGTGGCACCAAAACTATTCTTAGTATTCCAGCTGTGGTCTGACTAATGCCTCGTATTGTTTTATCAAACTTCCCAACTTTCATACTCCATTCCCTTTGACATGATGGGCAATATTCCATTTGCCTTCCTATTACCTTCTGAACTTGAATGCAAGTTTTTTTGTGTTCATGTTCAACCCAAATCTTCTCTTCTGTAGTGTTCAAAGTCATTCTCCATTTAATTAATGTTTAGATCCTTTATTCTTCCTGCCTAAATGCATAACCTCATACTTCCCCACATTATATTCCATCTGTCAAGTTTTTGCCCAGTTATTTAACATGTCTACATTCCTCTGTAGTCTCTTTGTGTCTTTCTCATCACTTGCCTTCCCAACTATTTTTGTGTCAACTGCAAACTTGGCTATAGTATATTTACTTTCCTCATGAAAGTCATTAATATAGATTGTAAATAAATGTGGCTCCAGCACTGACACTGATGGCTCATCACTAGTTACAGATTGCCAACCTGAAATTGCCTCCACTAACCGAACTCTCTGTACTCTATTCATTTACCAATCCATTATCCATGCTGTAAATTAATGGAAGAGGTCATCAACAGTGTTGTTAAACTAAGCACTTGCTTAGCAGTACTATGCTCATGACTCTCAGTTTGGATTTCATCAGCATCACTCAGCTCCTGACCTCATTACAACATTGGTTCATACATGGACAAAAGAGCCAAACTCCAAAGCTGAAGTGTGATTGACTGCCATTGACATCAAGGCCACATTTGACTGAATGTGGAATTAAGGAATTGTAGCAAAATTAGAATTAATGGGATTAAGGAGAAATCTCTCTGCTGGTTGGTGCCAGGCCTCATGTGTAGAAGATTGTTGCAGTTGTTGGAAATCAATGATCTCAGTGCCAGAATGTTACTGCAGGAGTCATTCAAGGTAGTGTTCTCAACCCAAACATTTCCACAGCTTTATTAATAACCTTCCTTGCATCCAGATGTAAAAGGTGGAGATTTTTGCTGATGATTTTACAATGTTCAATAATATTTGCAAGTCCTCAGATACTGAAGTCCTCTGTACATATGCAGCAAAAACTGTTCAATGTACAGGTTTGAGCTGACAAGTGATAGATAACATTCATGCCATAGAACTGCCAAGAAATTATCTAACCATAAGTATGTAAGTTAGCTCACTAAGATTGAAGGTTTGTTTTCAGACGTTTCATCACCATACTAGGTAACATCATCAGTGAGAGTCCCTGGTGAAGCACTTCACGGGACAATACACACGGACCAAATACTTAACTTCAGAAGCAATCAATCCAACACTAACAAACAGAGCTACATCAAGACATTATTTCAACAAGCTATATCACACTACAGCACCCAAGAACTACAAAAAGCAGAAGAAAAATTCGATACAACATTTTCAACAAAAACAGATACCCAATAACCACAATCTGCTGACTCCTCAGAAACAAACCCAAACAAGCAGGCACAATGCAACCAAAACCTATAGCCACATTACCTTACATCAAAGATATATCAGAAATGACTTTCAGATTACTCAGACCCCTTGGCATCAGGGTAGCCCACAAACCTACCAACACACTTGAACAGCAACTAATGAACCCAAAGGATCCAATAGACACCACCGACAAAACGTCATTTACAAGATACCATGCAAGAACTGTAAAAAACACTACATCGGACAAACCAGCAGGAAACTTGCCACCAGGATACATGAACACCAACTGGCCACCAAAAGTCATGACCCACTATTATTAGTTTCTATACATACAAAGAAGGAACCACTTTGACTGGGGCAACACAAACATCATAGGACAGGTGAAACAAAGACACGCATGAGAATTATTAGAGGCATGGCATTCTAACCAGAACTCCATCAACAAACACGTCGATTTGGACCCAATCTACCCTCCCTTGAAAAAAAAACGGAAATGACATCACGCACCTTAAGAAACCAAGACATAAATAGAGAGGTGGGACATACCACCAGCGCTTCTGAAGTTGCTTCTGAAGTTAAGTATTTGGTCCGTGTGTGTTGTGCCGTGAAGTGCTTCACCAGGGACTCTCACTGATGATGTTACCTAGTATGGTGATGAAACATCAGAAAACAAACCTTTAAGCTCAGCAAGCAAATTTACATACTTATCATCAGCCTGATCTACAAATCTTCTCAAAAATCATTATCTAATCATTTCTGCTTGACATTCAATGGCATTATCATTCCTGAATCCCCAACACCATGGAGTTACAGTTGACCAGAAACAGAACTAGACTGGCCATTTAATTTTGTGGCTACAACAGCATGTCAATTCTGGGAATTCTGCAATAGGTAACTCACCTCCTAACTCCCTAAATCCTGCCTTCCTTTTCCAAGCCACAAGTCAAGGGTGCAAAGAGATGCTCCCCACTTGCTTTGCCTTGAAAGGGTCGACATTGTTCAGGACAATGCAGCTCTCTTGATTGGCAATACACTTACAAAACTTCACTCCCTGCACTACTGACATAGAGTAGCTGCCGTGTCTATCAGCTGCAAGATAACTGCAGAAATTAATTGGAGTTCTTTAGCTAGCACCTTCAAAATCGATGTCCACAACCATCTTGAATGACAAAGGCAGTAGATTCATGGGAATACCACTATCTGCAAGTTTCTTGCCAAGCCACTCACCATCCTGTCTTGGAAATATATTGCTTTTCATTCTGTGTAACTGGGTCTTTAAGCTTTCCTTGTAAAAATCCCTATTATTACCATATTTAGCAAAACTTCACAGTAAAAATAAAGATGCACTTATCATTAATAGTGTAAATGGTAATGTAAACACTTCAGGTGTACACCTTTATTAGGAAATAACATCAAATTAACTGAAAAATAGTAGTATCATAATTTAAAATGAGATCATGAGGACTTGCATACAGACAATGTCTGTCACCAATTAGAAGACTATATACTGATGCATGTATGACACAAGTGAAATAAGTCATCAGGGCTTGTCTGCTCCAACTGCTTTTTTTAAATTCTCTTTTCTTGATTTTTTTTCCCTTCTTTCCTTTATTTACCTCTTGTCCTGAGCTCAGATGACATCAGTGGCAGCAAGTAGGCCCAGCATAGACTTGAGTGAGCCCTACTTACTTTTCTGGATTGAGCATAGGACCTGGCATCAGACTTGGCAGGCACTATATTGGTGGAGGCAAGGTAGGCCCAACTATGAAAGATGGCACCTGAGGATCAGCGACTTCATCAGTTCGGTCCAGCATTGGTGGTGGCAGAGGAGAATTGACCCAGTGGTGAAAGATGGTGCATGAAGAGTAGTGACTTCATCTTTACTTGGGTCTAGTGTAGGTGGCGGTGAGGTGGTGGAGAAGAAATGGTGTCTCAGACGTCATTGATGATCAGCCGGCTCAAGATTGATTGACTCTCTTTAAGTTGTATCTTTTTTTCTTATTCTTAAAACTATTCAAAATGGTACTGGATTATACTGACATAGAACAGCTTTACTCTGTGTTTTACTGTTTTTCTCACTGTAAAGTACATGTGACAATAAAATCATTCATTAATTCAAAAGTGAATGAACACATTTATATTAAAGGATATCAGAGTCATTACTGAGTGCTGCTACAAACTATATATAACTAGTAGATAAATATTCCAGTTCACAAGATCTTTAGAAATGACAAGGAAATTGAGAAGGAAGGAGATGTAACACTATTGACAAAAGGCAGTATTACACCATTTCAAAAAACAGGTATCAGTAAAGGCAGTAGAAATACTAAAGGTAGAATTGAAAAACAGAAAAGGTACAAGACTTTGAGAGTTGTTAGTGGGATACATAACTGCAGAAATCAGCAAAGTTTAATGGGAAATTTTATTTTTCTGCCAAAACAGCTTAAATCTCAACGGCAACAACTTTCTTGAGTGTATGTGGGACAGATTAAATCATTTGTTTTTCCAATACTTAAGTGCAAGGAAAGCTGACTACAGTCCTTGTTGACTATGTTTCAGCAATTTGGTCATGAAATATAATACATAATATACTTAGCATCATTTTAAACTTTAAGACAATTCATGTATGTACCAAAACATCAAAAATGTCTCAAGCAGTTTTCTTGGTTTTTGATCCATCATCCTCACACAATTGAGGATATTTAACCTTATTAATTCAGTAAATAAATTAAATTGCATAGTACAAAGAAACACTTTTGTTTGAAGCAAAATAGGGAGGTTCCCTTTATACATAGATGAAGCCTACTTGCATTATGCTTTCGTTTATCTTCAACATTCATAATATTGTGTGCAGTCCTTTGGAAGAGAGTTACAACAGAAGATGGCCCAAACTCTTAATTTCTCATAAAACATTTTAGATAATGTACTTTATTTTATTCTTTTCATGATTTTCCAAAAACTCTCTACTTTGAAAAAGTGAGTTAATCAAGAACAATGTACTTATTAAGCCCGATTCAATTTTATACATTAGATGTCGATCACATTCTCATTGCTTAATGAAGCCATTGAATTTCATTATGTTTTCTGAGCAAATCTAAGCCAATTTGTGCAGATTTAGTTCCCACATAATTGCCACAGAAATCGAAGGTTACTGGATTGTCATTAACTAAGAACACGCACTTTTCGTGTTCGGCTCCTGTCTCTATAAAAATTCATTAATGATCACTTATAATGGAGGAGGAGACTTAACATGATATTTATGGAAAAACGCGTAATTGTGCAGAATCTTTAATAATAAGTCAAAGCATTGTGGAAGAATTCTACTTCTTGTGAAAATGGACTATCGACTGATATGTCATTTCATTAAATTTCATGTGTTTTTATGCTGTCCGTGAAAATTGCTTTTCATTCCTTGTGCTGTCAAGATTGCAAATCACAACATTAATGGCTTAACATATTACAAACAAATGATATTGATTGCAGCAAACTTGTGATCATTGGTGGTCTATAAAAAGTCATTTTTGCATGTAAAGAGGAAGAAATTAAATCTTGCCAAAGTAATCTGCAGTAATTCTTTGATTTCTTTAGAAGTAATTATTCCATCACAATCCTGGCCAAACATTCATGTTCCACCCTGCACAAATTTAAGGTAATCCAGATTCTGCTGTCTGTATGCTAACTCACACCATCTCGTTGCCCCACCACCTCTATGCTCACTGACCTGCATTAGCTCCTGACGAAGCATGTTTTAATTTCAGCATTCTCATCCTTGATTACAAATCTCTCCATGGTCTCATTCCTGATCATCTCTATGATTCCTGAAATGGGGCTTATGCCCGAAACGTCGACTCTCCTGTTCTTTTGATGCTGCCTGACCTGCTGCGCTTTTCCAGCAACACATTTTTAAGCTCTATCCTTCTCTCACCCTACAACGCTTCCAAGATAATTGTCCTCCTTCAATTCTAGACTCCTGTACATCCTTGCATTTAATTTCTTTAACATTGGTAACCCTGCCTTCAACTGTGCCTTGAATTTCCCTTCTTATACCTCGCTGCCTGTCTACCTTGCCTTCTTCCTTAGAAATCTCCTAAAACGGACCTCTTTGACCAAACCCTTGCTCATCAACTCTTGGAAACCCTTCTGTAGCTTGAAGTCATATTTGTTTGATAATGGCCTTGTGAAGCCTTTTCATGAGCAAGTAGAGATTGGAAACAAGTACTGGCCTTGCCAATGAAATCCACATGCCAAGAGAAAATTGAAAATATTGAACAAAATATTTAAGTAAGTTTTCATGGTTAGCAGCCTTATTATAGATCTGAAAGAAATGTGTTTTTTTCTAGCCTGATTACATTACATAGTACTTATGGCATGGAAACAGTCCATTCAATTCAACATGATTTTGCCAGTGTTTATGCTGCAGATATGTAGCCCATACATCCCAAAGATGGGCAGTTTGACAGCCTGTATTTTTAACACTTGCATCACTGTGTCAATATTAGACATCATTCTGCAATTGAATACCACCATTTTCTTGATAATCCAAGTATGTGAAGAATTACGTTGACAACAAATTTAAGATTGCCAGTCAGCCAAATAGTGTGGCACATGTGTGTACTAGTAGTTATATAAATCAATACACAAGGCCCTTTTCTTTGCAGATAGAAAGAGCATCTACAAGTATTGTGTCCGTTACAACTGAATTATATAGGAATAGCCAGTTGCCAGATAGAAACAGGGTAATGAATTGCTTGTCCACTTTACTGTCATCCATTTCATCTAGTGTTAAAATTTATAATTAAAGGTGACAGACATAGAAGAAACAACATAAAGACAACCAACAGAGTGATCTAAGAGTGATATTGATTTACTATGTGCAATGTAATGTGAGATCTATGCATTTTATAGCAAAAGAATAAAGAATAAAATTTATATCCACCCAGTTTTTAACACTATTGAGTTAGATTTTGTGATTTCACAGAATAATGCCAGCTTCAACTTGTGCAATTCTTTCAAAACAGTTGAATAAACTAATGTCAATTCTGTATTCTTCAATTTTTCTAACATCATTAACATTACCAACTGTACTGAAGCTGTCTTGTAATCACTCTTAGATATTTATTAGTCTGTATTGATTTGTTTTAGTCGCGAAGTTTCCATAACATTTTCCCTATGGAGCATGATACATATAATCAGACTTCATTATAATGACATCACTCAGAGCTGGCAGGGGTTGTTGTATTTGGATGATTATGATAGGAGATTTTGGCAATTTTCTGCTTCAGGAAAAAGATGATATGACAAATTTGAACATTATTTGACTCTATTGAACAAAAAAAATGTATATGGATTGCACCATGTTACGTGTTATGTTGACTATGTTTTCCAAAGCATATTGGTTCTGTCTTGTTGAATAGTCCAAAAAAAAATTTGTTGTGACACTGTGGACTTTTGCATAGTTGCAATTACCTTTTGGAACTCAACCAGTGAAGGCATTATTGAATCTGTGCCTTCCACATCCTTGTCATCAGAAATTTCCCAAGTCTCTCCTAATTCAATGACTCAGTCATTGATTTTGTAATTTCCTCATCATCCACAACTGTTCACGATGGGACATCTTCATGTATGTTGTCTGGCTGTGGTTGCCTCTTGTTAATTTACTTGTAGGTGAAAGTGAGGACTGCAGATGCTGGAGATTAAAGCTGAGAGTGTGGTGCTGGAAAAGCACAGCAGGTCAGGCAGCATCTGAGGAGCAGGAAAATCATCAGGAAGGGCTTTTGCCTGAAATGTCAATTTTCCTGCTCCTCAGATGCTGCCTGACCTGCTGTGCTTTTCCAGCACCACTCTCTCGACTCTGGTTTCCTTATAATTGCCCCCTCATGCTTGTTAACTTTGTGCAGATGACAGGAACTAGACAACAGATGCATATGCCATGTGGAATTCATACTGCAACAGGTAAACTTAAAACATACAGACTCAAAAAGAATTATTGAAATATCTGATGATTAGTATACAATAGAATGTAGCAGCTGCTTTCACATTTAAATGATGGAACTAATTTAGTATTAATTTAGTTTGTCAATTGGTTTCAAAACTCCAGGATTTTCTTAATCAGCAAGGTGTGATTTGTAGGACTGAATAATGGCAAAATTAATTAATATGCACCTATCACCTTACCTCCTTGAGCATTAAATAAACATAGACAGATGCATTGGAATTGGTACTGTGAATAACCAGTTGCGTATAACAGTGAATCAATCATCAAATTTGGCTTAAATGATTGTGAAAAGTGAAGTTAATAACAGAAAAATAGCAAATAGGAAGTAAAACTAGTTCTCAAGTTAATATCTACCATTGTAGTAGCTTCTCGATCAAATTTGTGCATTCTTAATTCATGATCTAATGACATTCATGACATATAAGAATTCATGCGCTATGAAAATGTGCCATGAATGTAAGTTAATAACTTGGATTTGAATCTGTAACTTAATTTAGTTATGGGATCTGTTGTTTTACGGATAAAACTGAGCTTTCCAAACATTAAACTTGTTTAAAGGAAATAAAGTAATTAAAGCTAATGAAAGCTTGATGCGATAATTAAATTTTCAAACTTTAATGTTTGAAACAGTAAGTTTTAAATGGAAATTCCCAAACGTCAACGTGTCTCAATATCCCAAAACATTTTGCTCTTGATCAATATTTTACCTTGACCAAGATTTTACCCTGGTCAAGATTTTACTCTAATCAATAGCACTACAAATGACCTGGTCATTGTTCTAATGGGATCTGGCTGATGTGCACTTCAAAGTTAATTAATTGATTGTAAAATGTTTGGCCATGAAATGCCCTGTATGAATGTTAGCCATTTATTTTGTTTTAAATGGATAATTTTAGTATGTGGGTAACACTGGTTAAGCTTATTGTCCATTTCAAGTTGTCACAAGGCAGTAGTGACAGGTCTTCCTCTTAAATTGTTGTCTCCTTGTGCTCATTATATCCTCACGATAGTATCAAGTAGATGTTCTTTGGACAAATGATCAGAGAACAGTAATACAAGCCCAAATTAGAACTGCATGTAACACAGAAGAAAACTGTAAGTTTTTTTTGTTTTGGTAAGATTTTGTTGTTTTTTTCTTGGTGAAGGCAAGAAGTGCTGTTTAGCGAAGATTTACATGCTACTTTTGACCATCCTGTCGGCAGTGCATACAGCAACCACAATACACTGGTGGTGAGACGGATAGTGTTCTCAGGGGGTAAGGCCATCCATTGTTGATGTTTCATGAAGATCACACGTTACGCAGGGAAAGAGTATTTAGTGCTTTCACAGTTAAGGTCAAGCGATTGTAAGGTATGAATGAATTGAAAAATAAAGACTTTTCGATATTGACTGCATCAGTTTTAATGTTTTTGATAATGACCACACTTCTTGGCAAATTGGATTATATAAAGACTTCCTCAGGTACCTTGACGCCCACTCAACAAAAATGTGTCAGCGAGACCCCTGTGATTAAACTTATTGCAATTTTACTGTACATTAGGAACATTTTTCCCCTTCGTAAAGAAACATTCCAAAAGCCTTGGAACCCATCCTTTCCCTCATTATTCAATTTTCAGACACCGGTACTGCCTACATAATCACTACCACAGTACTGTACTGCAACTACAATGCTCCGCCCGTTTCAGTAATATAGGCGTTGACGACAACTAGTACCCTGCCTACTGGCTGACATGTAATTAATGACGAAGGCAGTTTGCACTGGCTGCTTACAGCAATCATTCAAACAACCAGACAGCACAACTTTGGTATTATATTACTTTGTGGTTTACAGCGCCTTATGATCCCGGCACCTGTTTCGAGTCGTTATTCAATTTAGGTCCATAACAAGTGAGCTTGCCAAGTCTCCTCATAGTAATCCAATGGATAATTTTAGTTAAATAATACGGGAGCTGCTATAATAAAATAATAATTTAAAACATGCGATTGTAATTTACATAGAAATAATTGTGCAACAGATAAATCTAATATTCTTGTTCTAATCCCAGGTCAGACTCAATCCTTTATCCTGCAGCAAGGCTCAATGACTTGCAAAACTAAAATCGGTGTCCCTATTAAAATACGGAAGTAAGGGACTGAAAATTGTGTTCAACGATTGCAAAAGTACCTTGATTTAACGAAAAGGCGGAAGCAGGGTTATAAACGCCTGCTGTGGTTAAACAAAATACTGGCTAATTTTCGAAGGGCGTTGCACAATTGTACACAGTAACGTTAAACATTGCGTTTTTGTTTGTGGTGAGTTAAGTGATAGCTTATGAGTTACGTTGAAAAAAAAATTCCGACGTCCCACTTCGTGCGCTTATAAAGTGACGACCTTGTGTAAGTCAGTAAATTTTAAGGGTTGTGGTAGAAGGGGTGGGACTTGTGGTTGAAAAAGCTGCTTGCTCGGCCGCCTCCTGAGGTCAGAAGGTGTTGCGCCCACTCTTCCTTTCAACGCTCACCTGCAGGAGGTGGGGAGCGCGCGGGCAAATGACAGGTGTTCAGGGGAGAGCGCGCGCTCAGGTGACCGTTGTCCGGGGCAGAGCGTCCATCTGAAGCCAGCGCGAGAGACAGGGTGCAGGTGTTCGCCTCTCCTAATGTGGGCCGAGCTACGGTTAGTCGGCTGTTTCGAGATCTCTCTTCCTGATTTATGGCTGCTTATTTAACGACGAAAACGAAACATTTTCTTCAATTGTATGCAATGTTTCTAACTTTTCACTTTTAAATGTTGGTGTTAACGAAATGACCCCCCACAGTGGCGGGAAAGATTTGAGTTTTATTTTGAGACCGAACGTTCTAGAGTTGAGCTGGAAACAGTCCAAAAATTTAGTTAGGTATCAAATGTGGATACTTTCTCAATTGATCTGAGAATTGCGTATAACTAAGAGCAAATCCTCCAATGAAAAGAGTGCTTTTGTTGAGCCTTTAAGAAGGGTCGGCCGGTCCAGACCCGATGGGCAGAATGGTCTTCCTTCTGTGCCGTAGATTTTTCTACACTTCCTAAACATTAAGGAGAAAGTTGCCTCGGGGTCAAGCGTTCAGGAGCAGCTTACTTACTGTACCTTGGAGCCAGCACATAAGATGCGTTGAATTTGTGCTCTATTCTAACAACTCCAGTACTCATCTACAAAAGTCGAGGTAAACGCACTTATTCCTGGAGAAAGTCCAGGTCTGGCAGTGTATGTGGTGAGAAGAATTTGTTTGAAGTCCAGTATGGTTTGAAATGAAAACACACTGAACAGTCTGGTTTTGGTAGTGGTAAACAGTGGCCTAGGTATCACAGCAGGATTGCTGCTACACTCAATTTTTTTTGTGGTAGAACTGAGACCTGCAATTTTGACTGGCTGAAGTTCTGGCCTTAGCTCCACCCAGCAATGTAGAGTGCACCTGAAATCCAATAGTTCCCTTTGTGCAAGGGTGTTTGGGGGAAGTTAAACTATACTCCCTTTTCTCATAGCATTAAATACTACATCCTATGATTTTTAAAAGACCAGCAGCATAGTCTGTCACTTTTGAAGTTCCTGTGAAAGGTGAAGTGTGTAGCTGTTGGAGGTATGGTGCTATTTGTGTGATGGAATGTTGAGCATAAATCAGGGTTGGTAGGGGATTGGTGGTTTCTAGATTAGTGATGCTGGAAAAGCACAGTAGTTCAGGCAGCATCCAAGGAGCAGGAAAATTGATGTTTTGGGCAAAAACCCTTAATCAGGAATAGAGGTGTCAGGTTTGTATGTGAGGATGTGATATGGGTCTATACCAGTGGCAGGAGATGTTATTCCCAAGGTGGAGTGAGGAATCTATGGGAGTGGAAAGGGGGAGAGTGGGTACTCTGAGTCAGTTGAGGTGTGTATGGGTTGGTGAAGATGGGTCATTCTGATTTGGGCGTTCAACAGTTACCCAGCAGATGATCAAGGTTCTAAGCCTCTAATGTTTTTCTTGGATAACTACTAACATAACTAGAGCAGAGCCCTCTGAATTGTCTAATTTTAGTAGATCCTTTTTGATGGGTTCCAGATGCAGCAGAGTCTCCCATTACAATCAGCAATTTCCACAGTTTGCTACATTTGAGATTCTGTGCTTTCTATATGCAACTCCATTTTAGCTTTTGGACATCAGGACCACTCTTTGGACCTGCATGAAGTTGTAGCTGTTAACAAGGAATCCCTCCAATTATGTGTTAGGTTGTAATTAATGGAAGGTTTAGCTGGAATATAGCCAGTAACATTTGCACAAGGAAAAAAGGTGAAAAGTTTGCTATGTTCTACCATAATCTCAATTGTTTTTGGACTTGACCCAATAAACTGCTCATCCTCCAATGAAGTTATTTAGCAAATAGTGTCCAAACTAGTCTAACGTGTTAACTTGCCTGAATAAAATTTGATTGAATCAAGATCAGGCTTAAGAGAACATTATATTAGTTTAAAAGATTGGTACTAAGGGATCTTGACAATGAATGTTGACATAGCATAGTTGAAAACAGCAACAACTCACACTTCCATACAACAATGCCTTTTTACTATAGGAAAACTACTTAAATTTTTCATTGGATTACAATTCTATACCAACCCAAAGGAATAGATACTATAGGCTAATGACTAAAGTTGGTCAGAGGTTTTATAGTGACTCTAAAAGGAAGCTAAGGTTTCTGTTGAATTAGTCCTCAATGTCTGAGGAACAGAGGCACAGCCTTCCTATGGATACTGTTTCGCTCACCATCCCTGCACCAAATAAAAAAAAAATGTGGATAATGTTTAAAAGCATTAAAACATTTTCATAAACAGTTTATAATACAGCATATTTTACAGAAAGAGGGCGAGTGGGAGGACATGGTCTCTTTTAAAAATAAAATACCAATCCAAAGGAGGAGATATAAAGAATTGTACTCCAATATAATTTGCAATCTCATGTCCTAGTGTTATTTCTCTCTACCATGACTGTCAAGCTAGGGCATGATTAGATTACTTAGTGTGGAAACAGGCCCTTTGGTCAACAAGTCCACACCGACCTGCCTAAAGCCATTCCCTTACATTTACCCCTTCACCTAACACTATGGGCAATTTGGCATAGCCAATTCACTTACCCTGCACATCTTTGGTGTGGGAGGAAACAGGAGCACCCAGAGGAAACCCATGCAGCCACGGGGAGAATGTGCAAACTCCCCACACAGTTGCCTGAGGTGGGAGTTGAACGTGGGTCTCTGGTGCTGTGAGGCAGCAGTGCTAACCACTGTGTCACCATGCTGCCCATAAATGAGTGGGATGAACCTTTGATTTAATGGAGAGTGCAGAGGCATACCTAAAAATGAGGTGTCAACCTGTGTTGACGCAGCTACCTGTGTGCTAAATGGCATAAGCAGCAAGTAATAGACTGTAGTATCACTTGGCCCAACCAGTGACTCAGATCTAAGTGCTTTCTTGCTAGTCATGGATGGTGGTGGACAATTCAACTCATTGATGGAGATACTTGTGGCTTCTCTTCCTCCAATGTAACAAGAACCCAGCATATCCTTATAGAAGATAAGGCTGATGCATTCACAAGATTCTTCAACTAGAAGTGCTGAGTAGATGATCTATGTTGGCCTACTCTAGTGGGCCCAAGAATCACCCCAATTGATTCCAAGAAATTGGAGGCACTAGATACTGCAAGGGCTATCGACCCTGACAACATTCCACAATTGTGTTGAAGACTTGTTCTCTAGCACTTGCCACACTCTTAGCCAAGCTTTTCCAGTACAGTTGCAACACTGGCAACCACTGGAAAACCTCCCAGATATGTCCTGTAGAGGAAAAAAAACAGAACAAATCCAATCTGGCCAATTACCACCCATTTGTCTACACTCAATGGTTAATAAAATGATCGAAAGTGTCATCAAGGTGCTGTCAAGCGGCACTTACTCAGCAGCGTGCTAACTGATGCCTAGTTTCGCTTCTGCCACATCCACTTAACTCTTGATCTCAGTACAGCCTTGGTTTAAGCATGAACAAAACAATAGCATTCCAGAGGTGAGAATAGTAGCCCTTGGCATCAAGGCCAGATTTGACTGTGGCATAAAGATGCCCTAGCAAAACAGGAATCAAAACTTTTTAATGGTTGGAGTCATACCTGGCACATAGAAAGATGTTGAAGTCATTGGAAGTCAGTCATTTTAGGTGCAGGACATTTCTTCTATAGGAGTGTCCTAAAGCAGCTGAAAGTAGCTGGCCTTTATCAATGACCTTCCCTCCATCATTAAAGTCAGAGTAGAGACATTCATCAGTGATTGAACAGTGTTCACTATTCACAACTCCTGGGACAGTCCATGTTCAAATGCAACATAAACTGAACAATTCCCAGACTAGGGCTGAAATGGGGCACATAATATTCACAGAATCCTTAGTGTGGAAATAGGCCATTTGACCCAAAAGTCCATAGCAATCCCTTGAAGAGTATCCCACCCTTTCCCATTTCCCTCCCCTATTATTCTACACTTTCCCCTCTCAAATGCACCTAACCTACACACACATGAACACTATGGGCAATTGAGTATGTAGAACATTGAAAAGTACAGCACAGAACAGGCCTTTGGTCCATGATGTTGTGCTGAGGTTTAATCCTAATGTAAAATATAATAGCTGAACCTATGCACCTCTCAATGCACTGCTATCCATGTGCATGTCCAGCAGTTGCTTAAATGTCCCCAATGACTCTGCTTCCACCACCACAGTTGGCAATGCATTCCATGCATTCACAGCTCTGTGTAAAGAACCTACCTCTGACATCTCCTATATACCTTCTAATATCTTCAAATTATGTTTCCTCGTACTGGTCAATCCTGCCCTAGTGAAAAGTCTTTGGTTATTGACTCTATCTTCTAGGAGAAAGTGAGGACTGCAGATGCTGGAGATCAGAACTGAAAATGTGTTGTTGGAAAAGCATAGCAGGTCAGGCAGCATCCAAGGAGCAGGAGAACCGACATTTCGGGCATGAGCCCTTCTTCAGGAAATCATTTCCTGAAGAAGGGCTCATGCCCGAAACATCGGTTCTCCTGCTCCTTGGATGCTGCCTGACCTACTGCGCTTTTCCAGCTACACATTTTCAGCTCTTGACTCTATCTATTCCACTCATTATCGTGTATAGCTCAATCAGGTCTCCTCTCTTCCTCTTTCTCTCCAGATAGAAAAGTCTGAACTTATTCAACCTTTCTTCAGAAGGCAAGCCCTCTAGTCCAGGCCGCATCTTAGTAAACCTTCTTTGCACCCTCTCCAAAGCCTCTGTATCTTTCCTATAGTAGGGCGAGCACAATTGGACACATATTCCAAGTATGGTCTCATCAGGGACTTGTGCAGCTGTTGCAAAACCTTGTGCTTTTAAACTTGGTCCCCCTGTTAATGAAAGCCAAAACATCATATGCTTTCTTAACAACCCTATCCACTTGGGTGGCAATTTTGAGGGGTCTATGTACTTGCACTCCCAGATCCCTCCATTCCTCCACACTGCCAAGAGTATGGCCATTTCACCTAACCTGCACGTTTTTGGACTGTGGGAGGAAACTGGAGCCCCCAGAGGAAACGCATGCAGACACTGGGTGAATGTGTAAACTCAACATGGACAGTTGCCCGAGGCAGGAATCAAACCTGGTCCCTGACGATTTGAGGCAGCAGTGCTGAGCACTTAGTCATCGTGCCAGGAAAATGCCAGGCAATGACCAGCTCCAATAAGAGACCATCTGACCACCCCTTGACATTCAGTGGCATTATCATCACTGAATTCCATACTATTAACATCTTGGGAGTTACCATTGACTGGAAACTCTAGGAATTGCCACATAAACATAGTGGCTATAAGAGCAGGTCAAAGGCTAGGAAAGCCATGGCGAATAACTCACCAGCTGATTCCCCAAAGCCAGTCCAACATCTAGAAGGCACAAGTCATGGGTGTGGTGCCACTTGTTTTGATGAATGCAGCCCCAATAATACTCAAGAAGCTTGACACCATCCAGGACAAAGCAATCCACTTGCTTGGCCCAATATTCACTTCCTCCTCTCCCTAAGCTCCCTAGCAGCACTGTGCACTATCTACAAGATGAGCTGCAGAAATTCACGAAAGATCCTGAGACAGCACTTTCTAAACCTACTACCACCTCTGTCTTGAAGGACAAAGGCAACGATTGCATGGGAACACCGTTATCTGCAAATCCTCCAAGCTATTACTCATCCTGACGTAAATATTTCACGGTTCCTGCACTTACTGAGTCAGAATCATAGAATTCCCTTCCTAATAGGATAGTGGGTGTGCCCATGCACATGGACTGCAATGTTCAAGAGGGCAGTTTGCACCATCCCATATGCAACTAGGGGCAGGCAATAAATGCTGGCCAGCCAATGGCATTCGTGTCTGAGTGATTTTTAAAAATCATTGGTAAACGAGGGGATAACATAATGTACGCATAAGCAAGAAATGCAGATTTGAGATTACAGTCAGATTAGTCATGAATGGCTGAGCAGGTTAGTGAAAAATCAAGAACCTAAGCCCATACATCTTCAGCTGCTTCAATAATTACCTTCCCTCCATCATAAAGTCAATGATATTTGAGTGTCAAGAAAATAACAAGAATAGTGGTAAAATATATTGAGAAACACCAATATTTTGGAAATCTTTAATGCAAAGGTGCTACCTGCAGGAATGAGACTTTTCAGTTTAAATTCTTCCATTACTCCTATATGAGAGTTAGAGGTAGGTCTATTGCTGGCATGTTCATGAAAAGGGTTTCTCCTTAACTTTGTGGCAAGTTGAACTTGTTTCATAATAGTGCCCTTGCAATAATAATCTGGGGAATTTTGAGGTAAACTTCTGCTTTTGTCAAAGCTAATAGCAGATTGATGCAAATCCCCTACCAATTTGAACCAACCTGCTCCAATTATTTACAAATTTTACACTGCCACGTGTACTAAATAGAGTCATGTACAGCATGGAAACAGATCCTTTGCATCATTGTATTCCCAACAAAATTTATCATTTACTTTTGGTATTTATTTTTGTTTTGATTAAGTCAAATGATAAACGAGTATGTCGTGTTTAAGCCAGTCGATGCATGTTACTACTTTTTTTTCAAATCCTGGTCTTGAAATGATTAGCAGCATATTTTAGCAAAATCCCCAAATCAAGCTTCAGTTATTTAAGTAGTACAGTGACATCCAAATTTAATGAATGAAGGGCAATCTAAGAAGTGTTAGGTTGAATTTTTGTTGTTACCCATTGTAGGTTGTATTCCACAAGCTGGTTCAAGGAATTGCTTTGTGAAGGTCTGATACAATATTTTTGTTAAAAAGTTTAACATTCTTAAGGGCGTCAGCACCCTGAAAACCCATCCCCTCTGTTCACACATACTGTTATGTAATTTTAAATTGCTTATGCATCATATGAGATTATGGCTTTTTTTTAGGTTTTCTACTTCCTCCATGGTGATAATTCTGAATTTTGAAAGGTAAAACAAATACCATAAAGCACCACTGGATGGTACTAGTGAACTAGTTTGAAGGATTTCTGCAATTGCACTTTGAAAACAGACTAGATGTAATATTTATCTTGCTTTTGTAAGTCCATTATTTTTGATTTTTTTTTGGAAATCAAAATGTAGAGCATGCTAAATTTATTCAATCAATACTTTCATTAATGAGCAGCACTTTGGATAACAGATCAGTTGATGCAGATCTGTAACTTCCCATAGAGTCTGCTTACAGTGAAGCTTCTGTTAGAGGGAAGAACAATGTATTACCCTAGATCACTCTCAATGGAGCTGAATTGAGAAATGTTGTCGTGTAGGTGGATAGTAATTTTGCTATTTTAAAAATATTAGTGTTGGAGCATTGCTATTGTTTTCTCGGTAAATGTACCATGTGATTTCATACTGTGCTAAATGGACAAGTTCTCAGATTTCTTCCATTTGATTTAATCTGGTAAGAAGCTAAATTGTTGTTGATCTCTTGGGGAGGGGAACTATCTTCTCATTGTCATGTTTGCTATAACTATGATTTTTTGAAGGACAGAAAGGCATTGAGCACTCCCTTAAGAGATTAAATTGATTTGAATTATTATTGTCACAGTGAAAAGTATTGCTTGGGTGCTAACCAGACAAACTGTATCCTACATAAGAATAGCAAACCAGAGAGATTCAAGGTGGCGGCGACCCAGCAAGTCTGAGTCTGTAGTGCTCTGCCTAAGACTCGGGCAAAGCGGGGCACCCGCCTTCACCACACCTTTTTTAAATCATTTTTAAAATAGCTTTTGCCAAGCATTGTTAGTCATTTTACATCAAACTTGAACAGTTTGGTGTTGTTCTTAAAATGACTAAGGGCAAAAATTCCCGCAGTTTGGACCCCTCCCCAACCCCCTCCAGCAACAGCAGAGACGTCCGCGGCTGTCTTGGGGGACTTAGCTGCAGAGACGAGCCTGATCTCTGGGATCAACGAGCCACAGGAGAAAATCGATGCCTTAATTGAAGAATCCAGCTCCAGATGGGAGTCGTTCTCGGTCATGCGTGACCAAGAAATGGAAAAACTTGAACAGCATGTCGGAGGGGTGGAGCAAAAGGCCTCAACCTCAGAGACTGCTGGCGAGTCGGCTGTGGGTCAGGTCCTGGCTCTCGAGCAGAGAATCTGGACCTTGGAAGAGCACATCGACGACCTCGGCAATCGAGGTCATCGAAAAATATTTGGTTGCTGGGCTTTCCCGAATGGGAAAAGGAAGCCCAGCTTGTAGACTTTCTGGAAATGGCTCCCACAAATACTAAAGTTGGTGTCCGGACCAGGCCAGGTGCAGGTGGAGTGGGCCCATCGGGTTGCTGTATGCAGGCACAGTTCGGGCCAGCGACCCCACCCGATTCTATTCCGCTCCAATTTTATAGAGAGAAGCAGATGCTCCTGGAAGCTTCCAGAATCCTGGGAAGAACCCCCAGGCCATGATGCACAAGGGTTCCAGGATAATGTTATTCCAGGATTTTTCTCCAGCCGTGGTCCGCATTTGATGAGGCAAAGAAGCGTCTAAGAGACCAATACTCCTTGTGTTACCTGGCAATGCTGCGCTTCAGCCATGAAGGATCCGGACATGACTTTGGATCACCAGAGAAGACTAAAGAATTCTTGGACTCTCTTTTAAATAGACTGTGAGACTTAAACTGTATGGATGACGATTTTATTTTGCTTCCCTGCCCCCCCCCCCGTACCCTTTTTCTTCTTTTTTCATCTTTTTTTTCATTATCTTCTTGGGGGGGGGGGGGGGAGTGGGGCTTATTTGTTACTCGCTATGTGATTTTTTTTAATTAACAGGTCGTGTGGGAGGGTAGTTTGTTTTGTTCTACCTTTTACAGCGGGGTTTTCTTCTGTCATTTTACTTAGCTTTCTAATAATTGCTGGGATTGTAACTTCGTAGTTTTATATGTTTATATTTTGTATTATGCTTGCTAAGCACACCTGGGTGGGGAGGGGGTCACTCATTTTTAACTTTGGTTTCATAGAACACTTGAATTTGTCTACTCCATTTTATAATGCCTGGGCTGAGGGCAGGGCACTAGTTAGAGGTTATGGTGAGGTTATTGACAGACAGTTACACCCCCTAGGAGCAAGGGGGAAAATCTCCTTTCAAATGTGTTTTGTATTGTTTTCTTAGGAATAGTTTTTAATTGTGTTGGTGTGAATGTCTTAAAGAAATTTTGATTTTGTGAATTTTCCGTAGTCTTTATTCAATGTATTTTGAATGGGGTTCTTCCTGCTGGGGTGGTGTCGGGCTTGCCTGGACGATCATGGCTAGCCATTCGCTTAGGTGGTGCATCTGGAATGTCAAGGGGAGTAATTCACCAATCAAAAGGAAGAAGATATTATCAAACCTGAAAAAAAGGGTTGACCTAGCTCTCTTACAGGAAACACAACTACATGACAAAGAGCACTTAAAATTACAACAGGCTAGGTTTGACCAGGCTTTTTTCTCATCTTTTAGTTCAAAAAGTAGGGGAGTAGTCATTCTCACAGAAGAATCTTCCTTTCCAAATGTTAAGCCAGATAAAGGATGAGTCTGGATGATATACTCTGATCAAAGCACTAATATATGGAGAGGAGTATGGAATTTTGAATTTTTGTTGCCCCCTGGCTCACCCCTTCAAATTTGTGATGGAAGTGTTCTCCAAGTTGATGGCTTTTGGGGCCCACCATACAATTATAAGAGGAGGTTTTAATTGTATTATGGACTCAGAGACAGATAGGATACCTAAGAGTACTATGGGTATATCTCTCCGATCTAGACAATTGGCAGATCTGAATAAGGAGCTAGGGCTAGTAGATGAGCGGAGGTGCCTTCACCCCCAGGTCAGAGACTTTACTTTCTACTCTAACCCACAAAAGTGTCATACTAGAATTGATATGTTCTTTGCTCCCTTGACCCTTTTGAATTCCATATTGTCCTGCAAAATAGGTAATATAGCAATCTCTGATCATGCCACAGTATATATGGATGTTAAGACTAGGGACAATGGGACACGCCCCCGATATTGGTGTATGGATTCTTTCTTCATGAAGGATAGCAAATTTATAAAATATTTTTCTCAGGAACTTAAAACCTTTTTGGAAATTAATTCAGGTATGGCCAGTAACCCGTCGATGACGTGAGAGACCATTAAGGCTTATGCATGAAGTTTGATCATCTCATATTCTGCGACCCAGAAAAGACAAATGGGCGAACAACAGCACCTGCTTGAGGCTCACTTGAAGGCAGCTGAGATAGTGTATGTTGATAGGCCCTCCATTAATAAGCTACAAAAGATCGCAGCCCTTAGGGCAGCCTTGAATACCGCACTTACCCAAACAGCAAAGAGGGAAATATTATTTGCAAAGCAAAGACTATATGAGTATAGCGACAAGCCTGGCAGATACCTAGCATATCTTGCGAGGGGAAAAAAAAGGCTCCTTAAGCTATCGCGTCCATTAGGGAAAGTGCTGGTACTCTGACTTGTGATTCTAAAAGGCTGTATTGATCCTTTTATAAAGTTCTACTTTGAACTGTATAAATCGCAGGACTGTGAGGATAGAACTAAGAAGATGGAGTCGTTCTTTAAAAACCTGGCCTTTCCGGACTTAACCTCCTGAGCAGGTGTCGATCCTGAATGCTCCCCTGACAACCCAGGAAGTACTCGATGCAATTAGACAGCTTCAGAATGGAAAGGCCTGGACCAGATAGATTCCAGGTTGAGTTTTATAAATAATTTATAGGAGAACTGGCTAGTCCACTTATAGACATGTATAAACAGTCTCATAGTCAGGGTTGCCTCCTGCCTTCGTTGAGAGAAGCAAATATTTCTCTCATTCTTAAAAAAGAAAAGGCCCCAGAAGATTGCTTATCATATATACCAATATCCTTGCTAAATGTGGATTTTAAAATCCTTTCTAAAATATTAGCATTAAGGCTGGAGAGGGTCTTACCATACTTTATAAAAGAGGACCAGACAGGGTTTATCAAGGGTCTTAGATCAATTAACAATATTAGAAGGGTCTTAAATATGATACAAGCCTGTCAACAGGGAAGAATACCAGGTTTCGTTGTCTCCTTGGATGCAGAGAAGGCATTTGATTGGGTAGAATGGCCATGTCTTTTTTAAATGCTTGAAAGGTTCAGTGTTGGAGAGGTATTTTCTAAATGGTCTCAATGTTATACAATGACCCCAAAGCAGCTGTGATTACCAATGGTTTAGGTTCGGATAGCTTCAGTGTTGGTAGGCTGTCGTCAGGGATGTCCTCTCTCACCATTGCTCTTCATGCTAGTAATCGAACCACTGGCGGAAGCTATACGAACTGACTTGGTTCAGGTAAATGAAAAATCGCTCTCTATGCAGATGATGTCCTCCTTTTCTTAAGTAATCCTTTGATATCCGTGCCCCGCCGAATTCAAGTAATCAATCTATTTAGTATGTTCTCAGGCTATAAAATTAATTTTATGAAATCTGAGGCCATGCCGTTGGATGGTCTCGCCAGTATACCCAATTTTTCGGATGCATCTTGCTTTCCCTTTTGGTGATCACTGGAGGATTTTCTATACTTAGATATTTTTATCACCCCAGTATTTGGTCAGATGTATAAAGCCAATTTTGTACACCTACTAGAGAAAATCAGGCAGGACCTTCAACACTGGGCAGATTTCCCAATATCCTGGTTAGGCAGAGTAGCTCTAGTTAAAACGAATATTCTGCGTTGTCTCCAATATCCTATGAAAATGCTCCTTTTGATGTTGCCGAGACTATATTGCGTAAGCTACATGACTGGTTTGGTTCCTTTATTTGAAATCATGGACAGCCCCTTATCAAATTAGAAAAGTTGCAGCTGCCACAGGCAAGGGGAAGACTGCATTTCCCAGACTTTAGGAGGTATCAGTTGAGCTCTTTATTATGCTGTATAGCTGATTGGATCTCTTGTGAGTCACAAGAGATCCAATTTGGTTAGACATTTGAGACCTCCCAAGCAAAGTGTCCCCTCATCAATCTTTTATTTTTAGATAAGATGAGAGCTATTATGGATTATTGCAAAAACGCTATTGTATTAAATACAGTTAAAACCTGGAGGATGATGTGGCAAGATTAGGGTAACCTACAAAAAAACCTCTCCTAATACTCCTATAGTGAGAGCATTGGGTTTTCAGCCAGGGCTGACAGACGTGACATTTAAAACCTGGAGGTCCAGAGGTATCTCCTGCTTGGGGGACCTGTTCGATGGGGAGGTTATGACGTCCTTTGAGCAGTTGCACCAGAAGTTTGGACTGCCGAATGGATACCATTTTCGGTATTTCCAAATACGAGATTATATACAGAAAAAGACCACTTTATTAGACAGTCCATACAAATCGGATAAGGAAAGAAGAGTGCTATGGCCAATGGGTCCACCCTCGGTCAGTACTCTTTATCATTCATTATGTAATGAGGTATCAAAAGACATGGAATGCCGGTTTGTTTAAAACATGGCACCAAGAATTGGGGTTAGAAATCTCTTTAGAAATGTGGGAGGACATCTAGGAAAATGCCAGAAAGATCTCTGTTTGTAATAGAACTCAAGCTATTCAATTCAAGATACTCCATAGGGCTCATATAGCACCTGAATGACTTGGAAAATTTAAGGTAGGAACACCCCAATGTATCCTACATGCAAATAGAAGTGGGCACTCTTACTCATTGTCTATGGACATGTCGCAAGATCTGTAGGTACTGGGACACAGTAGCGAATGCTCTGACAGAGATCTTGGGAATGGAGATTAGATTGGATCCGGTGTCTCTTTTCAAATTTTCCCTCCCTGGAAGTGTACAGGAGAAAACTATTTTCTATTCTTTCCTTTTGTGCAAGGAAAAATATCTTAGTGAATTGGGTAACTGAAGGCCCTCCAGGACTTTCGAATTGGCACAGGTTATCATGGAATATGATAACCCTTAACTTCCTTACAAATATGGTGCACCAAACAACTGAATTATTCTATAAAATATGGCAGCCCTTTCTGAACTATATCAACACAGACATTTCAGCTATACTGTCAAGGGCTTTTGTCTGGCTGTGGTAGTGGTTCTGGCTGGTCTGGGAGCCCCTGGAAGGAGAAATTCCGTATAACTACAGATTTTATTATGACTATGTTAATTCATTTTGAGTATGTACTTAATGATTTAATTGTTCTGTTATTTTTCGCTAGTAATGTATGATATTCTATTTTATGTTTTGGTTGTTTGTAGGATAGATTAGTAGTTGTTTTTTCCCTTTTTTTGGTGTTTTGGTTATTATTTCTTTTTATTCATATATTGAATATTAGTGTTTATACTTGTTTGTATTACTTTTTATACTTTTGTAAAAAAAGTTTAAAAATTTCCTTTTTTTTTCCAATAAAAACACCTATATAAAAAAAAATAGCAAACCATACTTTACATAAAACACAAAGGTAACAGCACAAAATGCAGAGTATAATGTTACACCTGCAGAGAAAGGTCAACTCTAATATGAGGTCCATTCGTAAGTCTAACTACGGGGAAGAAGCTATTCTTACAAAATGTCTGAAAACACAAAATTTATCTTCTGCCTGACGGTGAGGGTGGCAGGGCATATAATCAGGATGGGAGGGTTTCTTGATTTATATTGGCTGATTTCCCAAGGCAGAGGGAAGTGTCAACTAAGTAAATGGATGGAAGCCTAATTTTAGTGAGTGACTGGGCTGCGTTCACAACAGTGTTATTTCTTGCGGTCTTTGGCAGAACAGTTGCCATACCAAGCTGAAATGCATCCAGATAGGATGCTTTCTGTAGTGCATGTATAAAAATTGGCAAGAGTCATCATGGACATGTCAAATTTCCTTAGCCTTCTGAGGAAGTAGATGCATTGATGTGCTTTATTGACTGTGGTATTGCTGTGGATGGACTAGGATAGATCATTGGTGATACTGATTTTGAGGAACTTTAAGCTCTTGACCACCTCCACCTCAACACCATTGATGCAGACAGGGTTCCTGAAATCAATGACCATGTCCTTAATTTGCTGACAGAGGAAGAGATTGTTGTCTTTACACCATGCCACTAAGCTGTCCATCTGTTTCTGTACTCTTGTTGTTTTGAGATCAGCAAATTTCTAAATGGAGTTACAGATGAATTTGGTCCCATAGTCATGAGTGCATATGGAGTATAGAATGGTGCTGAGTACACAGCTTTGCGGTGTTGAGGATTATTCTTCATTTTCCGTAATGAGATTTATTATATGAAAGCAATGAAATACAGAAGATTGACGTGCAGATATGCCTGCGCACACGCACACGCAATCAAAGCAGAAGCCAATGAACTGCGCTTCAGAGATATCAGATCATCCTTACTCCAAAATCAGTCTTTCTACAAGATTGCTTCAGAGAACAATTTTAGGGCCTCAACTAGAACCACTTGCTGTGTTTGTTCCTACTAAGGAGATTCAGAAGCCTTCAGTGTATCCAGGTCTTATAGTTCACCCTCTTTGTATCTACTCAGCTCCCATCACCCTCCAGATGGACTCACTGCCTTGGATTCCCATTCTTGGGCCTGTGTGTGTGTTGATTAAACATAAACAGAAAATTCTTTTAGAAAGGATTGGTGCCCATTCTTATTAGTTTGCAGTCTATGGGTCAGGAAGTCAAGGATCCAGTTGAAAGATGAGAGAGCAGAGTCCTAGGTCGCAGAGTTTAGAGATGAGTTTTTGTTGGAATTATGGTATTGAAGGCAGAGCTATGGTCAATAAATAGGACTCTGAAGTATGTATCCTTGTTATCTGGATAGAACATAGAACAGCACAGTACAGGCCTTCGATCCTCAGTAGTGTTTCAGCCTTCTATCCTATTTTAAGGTCAAACTAACCTACATACCCTTCATTTTACTGTCATCCATGTGCCCATCCAAGAGTTGCTTAACTGTCCTTAATGTATCTGACTCTACTGCCACCGTTGGCAGTGCATTCCAGGCACCCACCACTCTGAATAAAGAGTCTACCTCTGACATCTCCCCTAAACCTTCCTCCAATCGCCTTAAAATTATGCCCCATCCTGTTGGCTATGTCTGCCCTGGATAGCCACTCATCATCTTGTACACCTCTATCAAGTCGCCTCTCACCCTTCTTTTCTCCAATGAGAAAAACACTAGCTCCTTAACCTTTCTTCATAAGACTTTACCCTCCAGTCCAGACAGCATCCTGGTAAATCTCCTCTGCACTATTTCTAAAACTTCCACATCCTTTCTATAATGAGGTGACCAGAACTGAACGCAACATTCCAAGCTCTGTAGAGCTGCAACATAACCTTGTGGTTCTTAAACTCAATTCCCCTGCTAATGTAAGCCAGCACACCATATGCCACCTTAACAACCCTAGCAACTTGGGTGGCACCTTTTGAGGGATCTTTGGACATGGACCCAAAGATCCCTCTGTTCCTCCTCATTGCCAGCAATCCTGCCTTTAACTCCATATTCTGCATTCACATTCAAACTTCCAAAATGAATCACTTCACACTTTTTTTCCTGAACTCCATCTGCACTTATCAGCACATTTCTGTATTCTGTTAATGTCTATTTGCAAGAGACAACAGACCTCCACACTGCCCACGACCTCACCAACTGTCGTCGGCAAACTTACTAACCCACCCTTCCACTTCCTCATCAGTCATTTTGTAAAAATTATAAAGAGAAGAGGTCCCAGAACAGATCTCTATGGAGTATTACTAGTCACAGAGCTCCAGGCTGAATACTTTGCATCAGCTATCACCCTCTGTCTTTTATGAGCCAGCCAATTCTATATCCAGACAGCCAAATTCCCTGTATTCCATGCCTCCTCACTTTCTGAATGAGTCTACAATGGGAAACCTCATCAAATGATGTTCCAGGGATGACTGTGGATCCAGGGTGATGGCATCTGCCGTGGACCAATTGTGACATTCTGGAATGATTTTACTTGTAACACCATAAGATGTAGGATCAGAAACAGACTATTTAGCTGACTGAGTTTGCTCCGCCATTCAATGAAAGCACGGCTGATCTGGTGATGAGCTTCAATTTCCTGTATTATCCCCTTGACTCTTGATTACCTTACTGTTAAAATTTTGTCTGTCTCAGCCTTGAATATGCTTAATGATGCAGTCCTCTACAGTAAAGAATTTCACAGATTCCGTATCCTCAGAAGAAATTCCTCCTCATTTGTCTTTGTGATTATGCACTTTGGTCCTGCTACAAGGGGAGCCAACCTCCTTGAATTATAAGGATTGTCTTATTTTAATGTCTTTTTTTAAAACTGTGGATTGCAATGATGAAGAACTGGTTTTAAAAATCAGGATTTACCAGGATGCCTGCATAATTTCATAGCATAGAGTTTAACATTTATTGCAAACTCTGCAGGGACCAATAATGTGGAGATTGTCAGGAGCCAAGGGGTGTTTTCACAAGTGGAGCTGTTTGGTTCTCAGCTAATGGAGCAATTTGGAGCTAGAAACAAGATGACACAGATGTGGTGTGTGTAGCTGTTCCAGCGGAAACTGAATTTCTCTGTAGAAAAGACTCATTTTAACTTAGGAACAGGAGCAGGCCATCTGTTCCACCTATTATTAAGATCATTTTGTGATCTGTGGCCTAACTCCATACCACAATTATCTATCTCAGATTTAAAACTAACAACTGATTCAGCATCCTTTGCCATTTGTGGAAGTTAGTTCCAAACATTTACCAATCTGTGTGTAGAAATGCTTCCAATATGTCTCCTGAATGATCTGGTCCTAAACTTTAGATTCTGTTCCTAGCTTTAGATTCCCCAACTAGTGGAAGTATTTTATCTTCATCTACCCTGTCTTTTACAATCAACAGGCAATACAGCATAAGAACAGGCCCTTCAGGTCACTAAGCCAGCACTGATTCTAATCCTTATTAACATCCATTATTTATTGCCCATGTACAGTTTCTATTCCTCTGTTTGCCTCCCATTCATACATCTGTCAAGATATGCCTTAAATGGTGCTAATATGCCTGCAACCACCACCTCTCCTGGCAATGCGATCCAGGTATCCACCGCCCACTGTGTGAAACATTTTCTTGCACTTTTCCCCTAAACTTTTTCCTCCTTTCACCTTGTACTTGTGCCCAATTGTAGTTGACCTTTCCACCTGGGGGAAAAAGCCACTGATCATTCCATCCTATTGAAGAGGTCTACAAACTTGAGACATAGTCAGGTCACTCTTCAGCCTCTGTCTTTCCAGTGAAAACGGCTAAAGTTTTGTACAGTCGTAACGTAACAAACAGATTCTACATTCAATGCTCCAGCTGATGAAGGGCAAGCATGCTGTACGCTTTCTTAACCATCTTATCCACCTCTGTTGCCACGTTCAGGGATCTGTGGACCTGTATACTCAGATCCCTCTGCATATCAATGTTTCTAAAGGTTCTGCCATTTATTGTATAAAATACACTGTAATTTGATATTCCGAAATGCATTACATTGCATTTATCCAGATTAAACTCCATCTGTCATTCCTCCATTCAAAACTGCAGCCTGTCCCCTGCTGTATCCTTTCACAATCCTCCACACTATCTGTAACTCATCCAATTTTGGTGTCACCTACAAACTTACTAATCATGCCACCTACATTTTCCTCTAGATCATTTATATCTATTACAAACCATAAAGGTTCCAGCACTGATCCCTGCGGCACACCACTATTTATTGATCTGCATTCTCAAAAGCACCTTGGCACTGCTACTCTTTGTCTTCAATGACCAAGCCAGTTTTATATCCATCTAGCCAGTTCACCCTGAATCCCATAGGAATCTACCTTCTGTACCAGCTGGCCATGAGGTGCTTTATCAAGTGCCTTAGTGAAATCAACATCACTGCCCTTCCCTTTATCAATCATTCTTGTCATCACCTCACTGGTGAAACCTGACCTTCATTGCACAAACCCAAGTTGCCTATCACTAACCAGTCTATTTGCTTTAAAATGTGAGTAAATCCTACTTCTCATTATTACTCCAACAGCTTCCCCAACACTGACATCCAGCTCACCAGCCTGTAATTACCTGGATTACCTGTGTTTCTCTTCTTAAAGGAAAAACATTGGCCATTCACCCTTCCTCTGGAGCCTTGCCTGAAGTCAGAGACTGCAAAAATCGCTGGGGCCTCAACAGATATTTGCTACTTGCCTCCCACAGTATCCTGGGATAGATCTCACCTGGCCATGGAGTTTGTCAACCTTGGTGTATCTGAAGACACCTAACACTTCGTCCTTCATTATGTTGACCTGCACGAGAGTATTCACATCTTTCCCTAACCTCATACCATGAGATGTAGGATCAGAAACAGGCCATTTAGTCCACGGAGTCTGTTCCGTGCTGATTGTAGCATCGACTTCCAGGTTCTAGAATTTGCTATCATGCATGGGCCTTGGAGGCCTATGTAGCAGTAAGAAAATTTCAAGGGAAAGACTGACAGCATCTGTCAAGCCTCCTAAGAATCTTGAGTCTTAAGATCTCCACTCATTCTTCTAAACTGCACAGAATATTGTTAAGAGGATGTGGTGTACTGTACCTTTTTAAGAAAGTTAAATGCTAGCAGAACTACCTGACAGCTCCAAGTGTTCTCAACAAGATATAATGTAACATGTGGTCCAGCTACTGGGATAGCTAGGGTAGCTGGTTGTCTGGAGACAAAAACAGATTCGAATTAAGCCAATCAGTTTAACCTATACCCTAAAACATACCTCACTCCAATCCAATTTGAAATTAGTATTTTGACAATCTTAAAAGCCAATGTCACAATGTGATGCTTTGGGAGTATAAGACCAGGGAAAATTGAACAGTTGAGAAGAGAACTTCCCATGCCACCAGTATATAGAGACTACCTGAAAAATAGCAATCTTAAAGGTACTTTTATCAATCTGTGACCTGTGAAGCATAATCCCTAAGAAGAAAAGAAGACACAGTAAGATCCAAATAGAAGATTCGACAGCTGGCTGGTTTTGAAAATTCTAATGTTTGGTAAATCTTAACCCCCCCCCCATTATCGGACTAGTATTGTAAAAGGGCAAGTAAGATAGGTTAGAGGAAGGAGTTGTAAATAATTGTTGGTTCATTAGTCTCTGTTATACTTTTAAGAAATAAAGTTGTTAATTTTTACTTTAGTTCTTGGCCTTTCAAATTTTCAGATTACTGCATGGGATAAATCTCTGGTGTTGCGGGTTTAAGTTAAGCTGGAGGGTTACCCTTTGTCGTAACAATATAGTCGGAAGCTCCTGTATAGACAATCTCTCCATGCCTGGGATCAATGTGGTGAGCCTTCTGAGTTTCTTTCCTTGGATAAAGACCAAAACATGTTCATAGTATTCGAAGTGTGTTATGATTAGTTGTCCATTTGGGAAAGAAAGATATTTTGGATACGATGCTTGTTGATTACTTTTTGGCATCTTAGTATGGCAGAATAAGTTTTGTTTCTGTCAACCTGAGTTAAGGGCATGGATTGAAGTGTGGAATTGCTGTGTTTTCACCACAGGAATGTGGTTGAGGGAGGGGAAGGACTGGCAACTCCGTATTCCAGGTGAAGCATCTTCAGGCAGGGCAGAATGTTTAAAAAAAAGAAGTTCTGTTATACTATTAACAAAGGAGTTAGTTTCTGCAGTAATGGGTGATAGTATCTTGGAAGGATCTTCAAATGAGGCCTTGTGGATAGAATTTAGGAATAAAAAGGGAGCAGTCACACTGCTGGGAGTATATTATAGACCCATCCCTCCACCCCCAAACAGTCAGCAGGCAATAGAAGAGCAAATGTGTAGACAATTCACTACGGTGTGTAAAAACTACAGTAGGAATTTCAACTTCTACAAAATTAATTTTGGTGTTCACTGTGTAAAGATTTTAGAGGAAGCAGATATCTTGAAATTTATCAGAGTTTTTTAATATTCGCGTAGGTCTAACAAGGGATAGTGCAATGCTGGCATGAATTCTGGGAAACTAAGCCAGATAGGTGGCTTTTGGGAATCATTTTGATAATAGCAACTACAGCAACAGGTTTAAAGTTTATGAAAAGGAAAATAGTGACCTCTGAAAAAGATTTTGGATTGATGAAAGGCAGATTTTACAAAAATAAGAACGGAAGTTTCTGGAGAAACTTAGTAGGTCTGGCAGCATCTGTGGGAAGAAAGCAGCGTTAATTGATTTCTCATCTGGTGACTCTTCATCAGAACTCTGTGTTCATAGCTAGGAATATGTGGTATTTATGCTGAAGCCAAAGTTGGGCAAGGAAAGGGAGAGGTGGAGTGGAAGGTGGAGACTGAACTCAGATTCAAAAATATGAAAAGGGCATGTAAATGAGGAGATAAAGAATAACCGATCAGGACGGGAAAAAAAAGCTGAATAAGTGATATTGAAGAGCTATGAGTAAGAAAATGGATTAGCTGTGCTGAATACAACCTTTTTATAATGTGACAATGGATTAAGGAGGATGTAGGATTGGGTGACTCTGCTAAAATCAACCCATGTCGTTATAGAACCAGGTGTAGGGTGGTTAATGGAAAAAAATGGAAGTGAAATCAGGCTTTAAAATTATTTAACTTTATTTGAGTTGTAGAGGCTGCAGGGTCACCAAATGGAAAATGAGATGTTGTTCTTTCAGCTTGTGTTGAGGGTAGCTGGAACATTACATAAGGCCTGCGGCAGAAATGTTGGCTGTAGTGGTATGCTGAAGTGGCAGGCAACTGGAAGCTCAGTGATTTTTACGGAGAGAACTTGGGTATTCTGCAAAATGGTCACTCAACCTGTGTTTTGCCTCCCAAACATAGAAGAGACCTCATTGTGAGCAGCGAATGTAGTAGTCTAGATTGAATAAAGGACAGGTATTTTGTTACTGTAATTGGAAGCGTGTCTGGAGCCTTGGATGGTGACAAAGAAGAGGTAAACAACCAGATGTTACATCTCCTCTGATTGCATGGGAAAGTGCTGTAGGAGTGTGAAGATGGCTTGGGAAAGGAGGTGGAGTATACCAGAGGGAAAAGCCATGCAGAATGCTGCCAAGGGAAGGGAGGAAAATCTATGTCTAGTTGTGGTATCCTATTCGAGGCAATGGAAATGGTGGCTTACAATCCCTTTGGATGTGGAGGCTGATAAGTGAAGACCAGAGAAACCCTAACATTGGTGAGGGAGGGAAGGGAAAAGGATGAGGGATGGGATGTGTTGAATGTGGCTCACAGCCCTTTTGACCATAGTTTTATTTTGTTTTACTAAATAAGGCAGGATTTGGCAAAAGTAGACTGGGAACAACTACTTCTGGGTAAATCCACAGCAGAATGGTAGGGAACATTCAAAATGGAATTAGCGAGAGTACAGGCCCAACATATTTCTTCTGAGGTGAAATGTAGGAGTAACAAAGCCAGAAAACACTAGATGTCTACAAATATCAGGACTGGATAAGAATGTGTTATATGGGAGACTGATTTTTAAAAAAAAGTTACAGCACATGATATCAAGGATAACTTTGATGCAAAGTTAGCTTAGTGGTAGGCTACAGGTTGGTCTCAGAAGGCTGCTGGTGTGCAGTGATCTACTGTTGGGGTCAGTGCTGGGTCCTATTGTGTCTGTGATCAATATAAACAATCTAGAAGAAATTATTGGGGTGGGGTGGGCAGGAGGTTGGAGGTAGGGAAGTGATAAATGGATTTGTATATGACATTAAGATTGGGTGGTTGACAGTAAGGAAGAAGGTTACAGGAGGATATAGACTGGGCAGATCAGTGACAGATATAAATTTTTAACCCTGGGTAATTGTGAAAACATGTACTTTGGAAGAAGTAACAAGATAAGGGAGTACTCAATAAATGGTAGGACACAAGGAACCCAAGAGGAATCTTGGGTGTTTGTCTTCAAATTCTGGCAGGATTACTAACCCCCAGGTTAATAAGACAGCTAAGAAGGCATACAGGATACTTGCTGTTAAGTTGTACTAGTTAGGCCACAGCTGGAGTTTTGCGTGCAGTTCTGGTCAGCATGCGAGGAAAGATATGGGAGCAAATTGCTGCAGATGTTGGAATCATCTACTGAAAACAAAAAATCTAGAGATCATAGTGTCAGGAAGCATCCATAGAGAGAGTAAGGTAATGTTTTGAAAAAGGTGACTCTTTACTGGCAATTTTGATTGCATTGGAGGGAGTGCAAAGGAAATTGATCAAGATGTTGCCTGGAATAGAGCAGTTTAGCTATTTGGAGAGGCTGGATAAATTCTGGTTGTTTTCTTTAGCACAGAGAAGGCTGAGAGGAGATCTGATAGACAAGTATATGATTAAGAGGCATGAGCAGTCAGATAGAAAGCAGCAGGTCCCCTTAGTTGAAGCATCAATAACAAGAGAACATTGTTTTAAAGCAGATTTAGATGGGATTTGAGGAAAACATTTATACCCAGAGGGTAGTGGATATTTGAATACACTGCATGGGAGGGTAGTTGAGATAGGAAACCTCAGAACCTTTTAAAAGTCCTTGGATGATCATTTTGAAATGTCATAACATAGACCAAATGCTGGAAAATGTGACTCATGTAGACTGAATAGTTTTTTTCATTTGTCGTAGACTTAATAGGCCAAAAGGCCTCTTCTGTACAATTCTGTGCACCTCTACATGTTAGTAATCACTAGCATGTTACATAATCACTAGTTGAGGTGATTATCATGAAAATCTTGATATGCTTTGGGTAAAGTGGTTTGATTTTGGTAAGCATGAAATGCAATCTTTCAGATTCCCTCAGTTTGGCATCCTGTCATTAGTCCTTGTGGTGCCTTTCTGAAAGAGATTTCAACTCCATTTCATTCTCCCAACATTTTCTCAAATATGAATGAGTTATTAAATTTATTTGGATAAATATTTTAAATCTGTTCCAGACTCTGCCAAAGCTATTATTTCTAGTTGACCATTCAGTGCCTTGTATTCAGGTTAGAGTAAATTGTCCTCCGTTCTCACTTTATGCTCATGGCAAGGATCTTAAGCTTATACCAATTAATTAACAATCAACAATCATCCAATCGTTTTTTAAAATTTTACTTTATCAAGACAGTCCTTAACTTTTTATGTCATACAGATTCCCAATTTGTCTTGTCTTCTCTTCAAACTGAAGGACCTCATCCTTGGGGTCATTTTAGTGAAATACTCATTTTCTTTGCTCTTGATATTTTTCTAACAACATGCTTTAACCAGGAATAAATTTGTTTTTTGTATGTATATATTAGATATCTATTAACATTTCTACTTTTTGTTTTTTTTTAACTTGTTGAAACCTCTACCAAACAACATTTTTGAAAAAACATTTTTAAATGTTTATGTTCCTGATCTGGCCATGTTTCTCTATGCCTTGTAAAGATTTACAGTTTAGAGTAAATGTTGTCTTGCTTTTAAAGTTTCTTTTGCCTCCTGCTTCTCTACTTTGTTTCACTCATCTGCCTTTTAAAAGATAAACTGCATGGAAATATTGAGGAATAAGAAAATAGGTATGTAACTTATCTTAAATTCTTCATGTCATTTTTTTCATTTATGAAGTCTGTAGACAAATTGCAGACAATTTTTTATATAGCAATTTGTTTTATGGTTGGAGATTTAGGTAAATTCAATTTTGAGGAATTGCATGTACAGCACTTTGCTGAAACCTGCTTTCCTTTAACAAAATGGAAAAAAAAATGAAACCTGGGATCTAGTATGGTCAATATTTTTCAGAACCCCAAATACTAGCATGATCTTGAAAAACAAGAGGATACCACTGTTTGTTTTGCAATTCTGAGTTAGCCATGAACTATTAAGTAGCCATTTTGTCAGATACTGGCAGTGTCATAGAATCATCAGAGAATTCCTACAGTGTGGAAACAGGGCAAACAAATCCACACTGACCCTCTGAAGAGTTGCCCACCCAGACTCATGCCCCCTACCCTATGTATACTCATAACTAATGCACCTAACCTATACATCCCTGAACTCTATTTGGGTAATTTAGTATGGCCAATGCAAACTAACCTGCACATTTTTGGACTGTGGGAGGAAACTGGAGTACCCGGAGGAAATCCACACAGACATGGGTAGAATGTGCAAACTCCACACAGACAGTCGCCTGAGCCTTGAATTGAATCCAGGTCCTTGGTGCTGTGAGGCAGCAGTGCTCACCTCAGAGCCACTGTGCCACCCCAATGTACAAGGACTGGAGGCAACTGTGCCATTTGGTTTGGGTTTTGTTTGAGACAGTGCCCATTAGAGAGGGGAAGTAGGACTGTCACAAGATTTTACACTAGCAAATGGTTTATGGCAAAGGAAACAATTTGGGTGTAAAAGTTATTATGGATATTTGTTGTATAAAATAGAATGTATCTGCAATCACAATTCTGCAAATGTAAATTTGTCCCATAGACTTCATATATGTGAGAGAGAGTGAGTGTGTATTTGCATGTGTGTGCTTCGTTTTGTGTGTTTAAGTGTGATGGAGTATAAACCTGTGAGGAGGTGAGTGTGGGGGTGTATGTGTGTGCATGAGAGAGGGTCTCCGTGAGTGTATTGTGTAGTGGGGTCACCTGTGGTGTGACATTAACCCAAGGTCTCATTTGACGTCATCCTATTGGGTTCTGAACTTGGCTATCAGCCTCTTTGGCCACTCTATGTTGATGCATATCCTGAAGTCTATAATGGAGGATGGTTACCCGAAGATCCAAGGCCTAATGTCCCTGACTGTTGAAGTGTTCCCCAACTGGGAGGAAACTTCCCATCTGGCTATAGTTGAGCAGTGTCCATTCATCCGTTGTTGTAGTTTCTGCTTGGTCTCGCCAATGTACCATGCATAGGGCATCCTTGTCTGCAACTTTGGCTGAGGCACATGAGTACCTGCTGCGTACATGGTGGGTGGTGTCCCCATGTGTAATGGTAGTATCCATGTCGACATTCTGACATGTCTTGTCATGGTTGCCATGACACAGTTGTATGGTGTAGGTATCGAGGTTGTCTTGAAGGCTGGGCAATTTGTTGTGAACAATGGTCTGTTTAAGTTTGGTGGTTGTTTAAAGGCGAGAAGTGGGAGCATAAGGAAGGTTTGGAGAGGTGCTCGTCTTCATCGATAATGTGTCGCAGGCTGCGAAGAACATTGTGTAGGTTCTCTGCTCCTGGGATATATGGAAAACAAAGGGTACCCTATTGGTCGTATCCCAAGTCCCTCTTCTGAAGAGGTCATTAAGGTTTCTCACTGTGGCACATCTGAAATGTCGATCGATGAGTTGAGCATCATATCCTGCTCTGAAGAGACATCCTTCGGTCCCTTTTTCAGGGATCAATATATTGTTTCATTTGCAAGACACTGATTTTTTTGATATAAATTCTGTGTTTTGTGATTCTACTCCATAGCTACCTGATGAAGAACCAGTCCTCTGAAAGCTAGTATTTCCAAATAAACCTGTTGGACCCTAAGCTGGTGTTGTACGATGTTTAACTTTTAATTTCCCAATGTTTATATTGTTAAGGTCAATATGTAATGACACTTACCTAAAGGAGCGGTGCTCTGAAAGCTTGTGATTTTTAAAAAAATAAACCTGTTGGACTAAACCTGGTGTTGTGACTTCTGACTTTGTCCACCACAGTACAGCATCAGTATCTCGGCATCATGCTGAAGCTAGCATGATTATTGTATGAATACATCAGTGTGTGTTCCTTCAGCAATTTACAACCAACTGAAGATGTTTTAACCAGGCGGGTCAAGTTTCCCTATCTACTCTACTTTAAATTAAATGGTAATTTTTATATTAGTTTGCTAAAAAAGGGGTTTCTTATCTGTTTTCCACCCCCCCTCCCAAAAACAAGATTAGGCATGGCTCACTGACAACACTCTCAAAGACCTTTCATTATCTTATCCTTTGACACTGTATGGAGGCTACAAATCTGGCTTTGAAAGTCTGCTATGTGCAACCTCTTTTTGGCCATCTTAGGTTGTCAAAATGCCTCAGATGGCCATTTGAAGTCAATTTTAGTCATGGAAAACTGCAACAACCAGTCATCAATAGCAAACATCTGGAGATAAGAGATCTGTTGGCTAACATTGTAAGCTGGTTTAGTACTAGAGCATGGAAGTTCTTACTGCAATTGTACAGGGCCTTAGTGAGATCATATCTCGAAGTATTGTGTGCAGTTTTGGTCTCCTTTAGGTAAGGAAAAAAAAACTTACCATAGGAGTACAGCAAAGGTTCACAAAACTGGCAGGTTTTTTTTATCAGGAGAGATTGAATTGACTGACAACTGTATTCTGTGGGGTTTAGTGGAATGAGGGCGATGGAGGTTTCCCTTGGCTGGGGAAGTCCTGAACAAGAGGTTATGGTCTTGGGACAACCGGGATGTTAGTTAACTGAAGTGATGAGAAACTTCTTTGCTGAAAGTGGTTAACCTGTGGAATTCTCTACAATGGAAGGCTGTGACTAGAATGCCACTGAATACATTTTATTTAGGAAATAAATAGATTTCCTGAAGCTAAAGGTGTTGAGGGGTATGATGAGAGGAGAATGGTAGTGTGAGATAGGATCAAACATGGTCGTGTTGAATGAAAGAGAGGCCTCGATAGGCCAAATGGCCCCATCCTGTTCCTAATCAATGCCTGAGGCACTTCACTAAATATTTGCCCACTCTTGCATATCAGCTCTTGGTTTACTTCTTATTTCTTACTCCATCGCTATTTCCAGAGTTTTTCCTAAATACCCAAAGACTTGATTTTAATTAATACCTTCTGCGAGAGTCATTTTTCAGATTTTTGGAAGTCAAGGTCCATTTTCTAATGAGGCCAACATTCTCAAAGATATTGAGTTAAGTTGGGCAACACTTACATGCCTAAATCATAGGAACATGGAAAGGAATAATACAGGAGTGGGCCATTTAACCCCTCTGGCCTGCTCCATCATTCAATGCAATCTGCAACCTAACTCCATAAATCATGTAAGGAATAAAGAACAATTTAGAAAATCTGGGCTATTTAAGTGGTGGGCTGATGGAGTAACACATAAATTGTAATGAATGGTCAGTACACATCAGGCTAGACAATACTAAAAAAGTTAAAGTACAGTGAGTTGAAAGTCTGGTAGCAAATGTGGAAAATGATCTAAGAATGACGATTGATTATTCACTTTAAAGTTGAGACAAAGGTGCCAATGAAGTTCACATTACAGAAGGATGCGACTTTACCGATTTTGTGCTATTCAACTAAATCAATAAAATTAAACAAATGCTATGGTACTGAGAGGAAAGGATTGCATAAACAGCAACAGAAAGAGATTAGAACAGGCCACAAGATTAGCAAGCTTTCATTGAGAAGAAAGATGAGAATATTACCCTTTCCTTCCCTGGAGATTAGGCATTATGCAAAACAGCAAAAGCATTTAATGCTATGTTGATCCATTGTTATAAGTAGGTTTCCAACAACAGAGTTAAATTACATTGCATAGTGTCTGTCTTTCACTTTACAGTGTCTAACATAATTGGTCATATGCTGCTTGGATCACCAATAAGCCAACTATGGAATACTAATGTAATGAGTGTAAGTTCTAAGGTTACATTAATACTGTTGAGATTTGTTTTCTTGATTTTTTTTTCTGAACAAGTTATATGTGAAGGAACACATTCAATGATCTTTGCTAGCTGCTTTTTCAGTTTTGTAACTGACATTTAAATTGTCCGCTAAAGGATGCTAATAATATTCTGTGATGTGAAGACACCGCTTTTCAATTTTGACCAAAGTGCCATTTTGCAAAACATTATTGAATCTTAAAGTATTGAAACTTTTTGAAACAGGAACACTTTTTAGTTTTGATTGTGCTTCAGTTCATCAAATAAACTAATACAACCACTTTTGTGTCTGCAAGTGTGCGCTGAAGTGAATATGTTAATAGAATGAAAAGGAAATCTGTCTTCTGCAGGCTACATGTTGCAAGCAGAAATTCCTGATGTCAAAGTGTGGTATAAGCTACAAGTTGCCTAGTGTCATTTTAATTGGCTTCTAATAAGATTCAATTTAAAAAAAAGTTCAGTAGAATTTGGGTTGCTGCCAAGGTTAGCATTTATTGTTTATTCCTAATTTCTTTTGAAGGCATTGATAACCTGCCACCTTTGACTATTTTTGATGTCTTGTGATACTGCTGTGTATTGATCAGAAAGGGTTAATACTTGGCAAAAGTATTTTGATGAAGGGCTTTTGCCGGAAATGTTGAATTTTTTTGTTTTCCCTGCTCCTCGGATGCTGCCTGACCTGCTGTGCTTTTCCAGCACCACTCTAATCTTGACTCTGATCTCCAGCATCTGCAGTTCTCACTTTTGCCTGGTTGATTTTAACCGTACTGTGAATCCTCTTGCAAGGATGCCTACCTTGAAGAAGCGCTCCTCCTCTCTCTACAAGAATCTCCAGTGAGTCTCTCTCTCTCTCTCTCTCTGTCTCTCTCTCTCACTGCAACCCCCAGGTCATCTCCTCTGCCCTGAAGCTCTTCAACCATGTGCTACCACTGCCACATCTGTTTCCCCAGTGATTGCCTCCGCAGCCAACTGATCCCACATGGAGTCTGGAATACGTCCAAACCAGCACAGTTTGGATCTGAACAGGACAATCCGTACAGTCTACAGATTCAAAACCACCAGCAATGGTTCTCCTTCAGGATCCTCCACACTCGCAGCAATGCGCCGGCACCTAACCTCTGCAGTCAGCTATGCTTCAACTGAGGGCTACACTCTCTCAGAACTGCAAAGGACCACTACTGGACTATATCCTAAGAAGAATTCATACATTCAACAAACAGTATTTCAACACCATCTCAAACATCAAAAGCTGTAAGTACACCAAACTTTTGTATTCTCACCTCCATAACCAGCCCTCCTCAAACATTCCAGAAGGTTCTCTGGCCTCCGGAACTGCTTGGATGCCATTAGCCACGAGACTGGTACAGCTCCCATTCCCATGGCGATCGATGACGTCACTTCCACCCCATATCATGGCTGCTTCTGCAGCAACTTCCACTCCTCACAATTTCACATGCACCACACGTGACATCACTTCCGCCCCTCATGTCATCGCTGACGTCACATGTTCAGCAACTTCTGCCTCCCCACTGCAGTGTTCGCTACCACTTCTGTCCTAAGCAATGCCACTCATCTGCATACTGCTGACACACACACACACACACACACACACACACACACACACACACACACACACACACACACACCCTACTATCACCATTCCCGTTCCCAGAACCCTGAGGGGAACATCACCTCTGCTCATGACCCCACCACCATTCCCCTACACCATGCCCACTCCAGTTAAGCTCTGGCTGCACTCCCAGCTCCACATGAGCATGTGCATCAGGTCCTAGCTCCCAGCCCAGCTGAGTTTCCACCCCCCCCCCCCCCTCACTGAGGATGAACGATCAGTCCTCAGCAAAGGCCTTTGTTCCCCTCTGTCCACGCATCAATGAATTCAATACGTGTCGTAACATAGAACAGACTATTCAACCTCTTTCTATAGCTCATCCTCCAACCCTGGCAACATTCTTGTAAATCTTTTCTGAACCCTTTCAAGTTTCACAACATCCTTCCAACAGGAAAGAGACCAGAATTGCACACAACATTCCAAAGGTGGCAGTCGGAGGCTGAGGGGTGACTTTATGGAGGTTTGTAAAATCATGAGGAGCATGGATTGGATAAATAGACAAACCCTTTTCCCTGGGCAAGGGAGTCCAACATGAGAGCACATACGCTTAGGGTGAGAGGGAAAAGAGCCTTAAGGGGCAACTTTTTTTACTCAGAGCTAGTACATGTATGGAATGAGTTGCCAGAGGAAGTGGTGGAAGCTAGTACAATTGCAACATTTGAAAGGCATCTGAGTGGGCATATGACTGGGAATGGGCCGGTTGCCGGCAACTGGGACTAGATAAGGTTGGGATAACTGGTCGGCATGGACGAGCTGGACCGAAGGATCTGTTTCTGTACTGTACACCTCTATGACTGTAGGACTTCTTCCTCCTCTGCCTCCGAGCTTACATTTTCAATCAGGACTTCCACCCACTTTCTGAAGACCCCTTCACCTGCCTCCAAAACATTCCATCCACCTGGACACCCCGTGCTGGCGTATTACCTGCCCTCGATCTTTTCATTTCCAAATGCCCCCGAGACACTAACCACCTCCAAAATGTCTATCCTTCTCCCCCACTCCAACCTCTCGTCCTCCCAACACGCAACCCTCCATTCCCTCTGCTCCAATCCCAACCTCCCCATCAAACCAGCAGATAAAGGGGGTGCAGTGTAATTTGGTGCATTGACGTCTACACTGCTAAAGCCAGACGCCAACTCGAAGACACCTCCTCCTACCGCCCCCTCGACAATGAACCCCACCCCCCATCACCAAACCATTATATCCCAGACTATACACAACCTCCTCACCTCAGGAGATCTCACACCCACAGCTTCCAACCTCTTAGTCTGCTCGATTCTACCTCCTTCCCAAGATCCACAAGCCTGACCACCCTGACCTATTGTCTCTGCCTGCTTCTGCCCCACCAAACTTTTCTCCACCTACCTCAATACTGTCCTATTCCCCCTAGTCCAGGAACTCTCCACATATGTTCAAGACACTACCCACGCCCTCCACCTCCTCCAAAAAAAACCTTCTGTTTTCCTGGCCCCCAATGCCTCATCTTCACCATGGATATCCAATCCCTCTTCACCTCCATCCGCCATGACCAGGGCATCCAAGCCTTCCGTTTTTTTCCTCTCCCGACATCCCAACAGTACTCTTCCACTGACACACACACTCATTCGTTTGGCTGAACTGGTCCTCACCCTTAACAATTTCTCCTTCAAATCCTCGCACTACCTCCAGACAGAAGGGGTAGCCATTAGCCCCAGCTATGTCTTTGTCGGCTATGTAGAACTGTCCATCTTCTGTAGCTACACTGGCACCTCTCCCCACCTCTTCCTCCGTTATATTGATAACTGCATCGGTGCCACCTTGAGCTTTTGCAAGGAGGTTGAGCAGTTCTCAACACATTCCACCACGACCTTAATTTCACCTGGACCATCTCTGACACCATCCTCCCCCCCCCTTCTGGACCCCTCCATCTCCATCAATGACGACCGACTTGACACTGACATTTTTTTATTTACAAACCCACCGACTCCCACAGCTCCCTGGATTACACCTCTTCTCACCCTACCTCCTGCAAAAATGCTATTCCGTATTCCTAATTCCTCTGCCGTATCTGCTCCCAGGAGGACCAGTTCCACCACAGAACACACCAGATGGCCTCCTTCTTTAAAAACCGCAATTTCCCTTCCCACATGTTTGAAGATGCCCTCCAATGCATCTCATCCACATCCAGCACCTCCGCCCTCAAGCCTACCCCTCCAACCGTAACAAGGACAGAACCACCCGGTCCTCACCTTCCACCCTACCAATCTTTACCAAACCGTATCATCCGCCGACATTTTCGCCACCTCCAAACGGACCCCAACACCAGGGATATATTTCCCTCCCCACATCTTTTCCGCTTTTCCACAAAGACCATTCCCTCTGTGACTACGTGGTCTGGTCCACACCCCCCAACAACCCACCCTCCCCTCCTAGCACCTTCCCCTGCCACTGCAGGAGTTGCAAAACCTGTATCCACAGCTTCCCCATCACCTCCATCCAAGGCCCCAAAGGAGCCTTCCACATCCATCAAAGTTTAACCTGCACATCTACCAATTTCACTTATTGTATCCGTTGCTCCTGATGCGGTCTCCTCTACATTGGGGAGACTGGACGCCTTCTCGCAGAGTGCTTTAGCAAACATCTCTGGGACACCTGCTCCAATCAACCCCCCCCCCGCCCACCCCGTGGTTCAACATTTCAACTCCCCCTCCCACTCTGCCGAGGACATGCAAGTCCTTTACCTCCTCCACCGCCACTCCCTCACAACCCAACACCTGGAGGAAGAACGCCTCCTCTTTTGCCTCTGAACACTTCAATACCAGGGCATTAATGTGGACTTCACCAGGTTTCCTCATTTCGCCTACGCCCACCTCACCCCAGTTCCAACCTTCCAGCTGAGCACCATCCTCATGACCTGTCCTACCTGCCAATCTTCCTTCCCACCTATCCACTCCACTCTCCTCTCTGACTGATCACCTTCATCCCCACCTCCATCCACCTATTGTACTCTTTTCTCCCTTCTCCCAGCCCCCCAGTTATCTCTCCACCCCAGAGGCTCCCTGCCTTCACCCCTGATGAAGGGCTTTTGCATGAATTATCAATTTTCCTGCTCCTTGGATGCTGCCTGACCTGTGTGCTTTTCCAGCACCACTCTAATCTAGAGAAGGGTTAATACTTGTTTGAGTGCAATAAGCATTGCCTGTTCTGATGTCATAAGCATTTGGTGGGAGTAAAGTAGGATCTAATGGCAGATTGGACTAAGGGCTAGGCCTCTTCACAGACTTTCTAGCAGTGTAGAATGTATTTGTCGAGATACAATAAACTACATCATCTTTACTTGACACAATCTTGAGGTTGCCCTTGTGTACACTAGACCATAAACCCCTAAAAAACATAGATACTTAAAAAGATACAGATAACAGCATGTATTACGTATACAAGCAGGTTACTTTTAGGGAGAGAATTCCAGGATTTTGATGAAGTGATAGTGAAGTAATGGTGATTAGCTCTAAGTCTCAATGTTTTATGACTTGGAAGGGAATCCGTAGTTGTTAGTGGTGCTCCCAAGCTGCAGTTGTTCTAGAGGCCAGATTGAGAAGGTGCTTTCAATGTATGGGGACAGCAAACATGAGGGGACACCACTTTAAAGTGAGGGGAGATAGGTATAAGACAGATGTCAGAGGTAGTTTCTTTACTGAGAGTAGTAAGGGTATGGAATGCTTTGCCTGCAATGGGAGTAGATTCGCCAAGTTTAAGTGCATTTAAGTCGTCATTGGACAGGCATATGGAATCGTGTAGGTGGGATGGACTTCAGATTAGTATGACAGGGCGGCGCAACATTGAGGGCCGAAGGTCCTGTACTGCGCTGTAATGTTCGATGTAAACATTTCTCGTGCATCTTGTAAATGGCACACACTGCTGCTCCTCTCTTCTGGTGGTGGGGGTGGTGGACGAGTCTCTGTTCCGTGGTCAGTCAATAAACACTAGCAATTCAGTCTGGTTCTGTAAGATTTCACACTTTATTCAATGTTGGCCAGACACCGGTTGTTCAGTAACAGAGGTTAAGCACTTCCGTGTTCCTCTGAGAAACTGCGCACATGGCTTTAAAAAATGTCTTGAGGCCATAATCACAGAGCACATTCAAACAATTACCAATCAATTTTAATGAAATGACTTTATTGACAGCAACTTAGCCCAATGATATTTCTTGGGAACCAGCCTTTTTTTCCAACATCCAAGTCCTCCTATCTCGCGACTAAAAAGTGAGGTCTGCAGATGCTGGAGATCAGAGCTGAAAATGTGTTGCTGGTTAAAGCGCAGCAGGTCAGGCAGCATCCAAGGAACAGGAAATTCGACGTTTCGAGCATAGGCCCTTCATTAGTTCACAAAACACTACATAGGACAAACAGGAAGACAGCTAACAACCCGCATCCACGAACATCAACTAGCCACGAAACGACACGACCAGCTATCCCTAGTAGCCATACACTCAGATGACAAACAACATGAATTTGATTGGGGCAACACCACTATTATAGGGCAGGCCAAACAGAGAACAGCCAGGGAATTGCTAGAAGCATGGCACTCATCCAAGAATTTTATTAACAGACACATCGACCTAGACCCTATATACCGGCCACTGCAACGGACAGCAACTGACAACCGGAAGCGGCAGATTCAAACCACTATAAATGCCGGAGGAATCAGCACAGAAGCGCTTCACAGGAGGCTCCCAAGCACTGAAGATGTCACCTAGAAAGGGGATGAAATGTTTGCAAGAAAAACTCCCAGCTCGGCGAACAGAACCACAACAACGAGCACCCGAGCTACAAATCTTCTCACAAACTTTAAACAGTTGCAATATTTAAAAGGCATCTGGATGGGTATATGAATAGGAAGGGTTGAGGGATATTGGCCAAATGCTGCTCAACAGGACTAGATTAATTTTGGATATTTGGTTGGCTTGGACGGCTTGGACCAAAGGGTCTGTTTCCATACTGTGCAGCTTCATGACTTTAAATGCTGATCCAGCCAGCAATGCTCATATTCCATTAATGAATTTAAATAAAAACAATTCTCCAGATGTTAATTGTGAGAACTTTGAAAGGTTATGTGGGTTGAATATGCTTTTATTCTAAGAGGAGACATACATTTTAAGAATTAAAGTTTATTTATAAGACATTTGGTTCAAATGTAAATCAAACAATTGTTAAAATCTGACACCGCATGAGGGAAGAGGAGTTATGACTTGCCTAGTGTATTGGTACCCTATGCTTTATTTGGACATATCCTTGTTGCCATGGTTACTGATGCTCTGGAACCCAGTGTTCATTGAACAAACCTGGAGTAACTCAGTTTCTCAGACCCGATCCAAAACACATTTGCTTAGTGGGTATTACCTTGTGAAGAGTTATTCAAATATATTTGGTAGATTTTTTTTTCAAGATTGCTGATGTCTGACTGCGATATCAAACTGCACCTTTTCCTGTGGCCCGTTCTTCCTATTTTTTTTGTGTGCTTGCCTGTGAGCTTAATCTGTATTGTTGTGTTTTGGTTCTTTTATTTTTGCAGCCGACTTCCTGGAATCTTCATAGATATTCATTTTTTACTGTGCAGCCTCCAGAGTTGTTGTTGTTAAATTCTGGGAAGAAAACCACAAGTCCCTACACATTCAGTTAATTTTTTTTAATATTGCACCAAATCTCTTTGGACATTCACTCTGAATAGCATTTCTCCTCAAATTATTTCTTTTGTAAATCCTATTTATGATACAAGATTCTTGTGTTTCTTGTGATAAACTCATTGCCTTATTTTACGGCTTCAAACTGAATTTTACTGTGCTAGTTTCTGCTTCTCTATTATTGTTTGTAATCCTAGTGGGAGCATAGATTTAAAATGCAAGCTTTAGGATTTTCTACAATATCAACAGCCCTTTTAATCTCCTGTTCCTTCTCAATCCACTCAGCAATGAAAACCAGTCTGCATCTAGAACAATTGCTAAGAGGCTGTAGAGTGCAAGATTACTTTGGGTCTGGATGGATAGACTAAACTGATTAAAATAGAGATTAATTTGACCAGTGTATTGAAATTGTTTTTACAAAAAACGCTCTGTGGCTGTTTCAAGCAAACATTTTTACATTTAAGAAATCAAATTCTCAGTGGTGGAGGTGAATCTCCCCAACCCAACAGAATATAGTATTTTCTGTAATAGAGCCATAAATTTAAAATGTAATATTTACTTTTTGTATTTGTTGGTTAATTTTCAGTACAAGAAATATCTTACAATTCCAGTGTCACTCTTTCAAATATGTCATGCTTACTTGAGTTAGTTAACCGGTATCCTGTAGTGTTGTGTAGCTGCTTCTTTGCTAAGTTTCTTAAGGGTCTCAATGCATGCAATAGGTTCACTATTTCTCCAGTTTTTAGATTGGGATTGGCTGCTTTTCCCTTTCATAAGCACATAAAGTCTGCTTCCTGCCTCAATATTTGTTTTGCTAGTAAGCACTTTTGGTGTTTCTTTTCTTTTGGAAAGTTGACCAAAAAAATGTCTGATCTTAGACACAGCTAGTTATCTTCTAGGAAGTTCTATCCTTTCAAATCCTGGCTCAGACCTAACTACAAATGCATCAGGGACATTCCCCACTTTCGGGGCCTATTGTATATTTGTAGTTAGGACCAACCTTTGATTCAGTATGATGTCTTACATGTTGAGCATGTAGCATACCTATACTTTAGCTCATGTACTGGGACTCTAATTTCTAATAATAGACATCTACTTGATCTTGTGGTGTAAGCATTCTCATGGTTGAATAAAATAGTTTATACTTTCTGGATGAGCAATGCAAGCACTAACAATTATCTTTGAAATGGTATTCACCTAAGACACAGCATGATAATCTGAAATAGTTTTTCCCCTCTACTGATGGCACTGTTAAAAGAAAACTAGAGGTATAAATCCTCTTAAATGCGTTTGTAATCATCTCCATTATGGAAGTTATTATTGGGCCAATCTTTTTCTTACAATAATACTGCAGTGGAGAAATATCCAAAATTGTCAGAACACCTTGAAGGGCTTCACCAGCATTTAACTGCTTTGAAAGTGTAGTCACTTCTGTTCAAATTAGCTTTGCATACAGCAAAGTGCCACAAACAATGTACTTGTACAAAAAAGGCACAATATAAATGGAAAATGTCCAAAAGTGCTTCACAGGCCTTAAATAAATAAAAATTAACATCCTTCCAGAGAAGGAGATATTAGGAGAGAACTTGATCAACGGTCTGGTTTAAAGCATCATTTGGGGCAAACGACTGAAATATTTATGGATGAAATTGTGCAGCTTAAGGCTTTGACTATGTAATGCACAAATGCAGGTGATCGGATAAACCAGGTGGGAAATGTATAAGAGGCCAATGTATTATAGAATGCTAATCTTTTGTTAGATTGGGGGACTGGAAGTGATTTGGAAGAATGAGACAGTGAGGAAGTTTGTGTAGGAGGATGAGAACTTTAAGGTACTTTTATTGGACCAGGAGCTAATGTAGCCAGCAAGCACAGAATGATAGGTGAATGGGACTTGTTGCAACTTGGGTTCATGTTGAATCTATATAATTCATATGCTAAGTTTGTATGCTGAAAAACCTGAGACTAGTTGTGTAAACAATAGAGTTTGGAGGAAACAAGAATACGAATGAGGATTTTGGCACGGGGTGGGCAGTATATAGAGGTTGAAAAAGGTGTTCTCCAGATTTGGGATTTGATGTTATAACCTTAGCTTGGGGAAATATATCGCCCCACGCTGCAGACAGCCTTATTAAATCTCAGTCAGGTAGGATGTGAATTTGATTCCAAAGGAATGAAGTCTGCAACAAGTACTGAAGACAACTTCTAAAGCTTTTTTCCAATTGGCAGAAATTTCTCAAGCAGAACTTGCAAGCAGTTTGGAAGTACACTTTGGCGAGTTTGACGATATTGTCAGCAGAGGTGTGGAATCTGACTTTTTAATGAAGATGCTGAGCAACAGCACGTAGCTTAAAAGATGTCAGGAGACAATTGAGTAGGGTGAGATTGGTGGTGAGGTGGTGTGCTTCAGAGATGCTGACAGCTATTTTAGGAGATTCTCAGGGTGTGTCTGAATAGCAAGATTGGAACCAGATGAGGGCAGTATAGCTCAGGTGGGTAACTTCAACATTGGAAAAGTGTTCTCAGTTATACCAAAGGCTGCAGATAAATTGGGATGGATAGTATGCCATATTAGAATGTCATTTGTGACTTTGAATAGAATGATTTTAATGTTGTGGGTAAGGTATAATCTGATTGGAAAGTTTCCCTATGCAGTTGCAGGGAAGATGGGCATGATTTAGGAGGCAACAAAATGTTCAAATCGTTTGGGTTTGTAAATTATGTGATAGTTTTTAGGCCAGATTATAGGATCAAGTTTAGTGTCACTTTTTTTAATGGAGGAAGTGGCAAAGTACCTGAGGCTGTTCACAGAATTAATTGGGTTTTGGACCAGGAAGGAAAGGGTAATTAGTAGTTTTGTGTGAATAGGGTCAAGAGAACAGGAAGTGAATGCAGAGGGGAAAGGTCAAGTTGAACTTGCCAAGTAGGTTGAATTCACCCAGGTTGAATTTGAAATCCATTTTTGTGCAGAGGCTGAAGGAGGAAAGCAGTGAGGATACCTAGGACTAAAAGCTTGATGTGTTGCTTAGGTTGGCAGTATAGAACAAAAGTTTTCAAGGGACACTTTATATTAGCATAACAAAGTATCATGTTCAAAGAAGACATTAGATCAAAGTGAGGTTTGGTGACAAGGACACCAGTGTCAGTGATATGGGTAGTGCAAATGGTGAAAATTATAGTCAGACAGGAGACTTCAGTAAAGGGAAGGTGCGGTCAGCCTTCAGGCTGTGAGCAGTGTATTAACATAGCAATACTGTAGGTTCATCCGGGTCACTAGCTTGGAATGAAGGCAGGGGAACTGTGAAGATTTGGGAAGGACGAATACACAGTCAACTACTTTGTAGTTATCCTTCTTGTTACATAGTTGATTTATTCACAAAAATGTTCCACAAGCACCATGAGAAATACATTTTGTTTCCTTTTAAGAATGTTATGATTGGAAGATATGTGGCACATTAGAAATGTCATTTGCACTAGTAATCTAGAAACCCAGGCTAATAATCTGGGGACAGGAGTTCATATCTCACCACAGCAGTTCAGTAATTTAGTTAATAAATCTGAAATTATCAAGCTGGTTATAGTAATGGTGAGCATGATAACTGTTATCAGAAATTGCTATATCAACCCATTTGATTCGCTGATATTCTTTTTTTTAAAAGAAAATTGAAGTGTACCTTGCCATCCTGTATGGTCTGGTCTGCTTGAGATTTCAGGTCCACAGTCATGTAATTCTTAAAGATCCTCTGAATTGACTTTAACAATGCACTCCTTTTAAAGAACATTGGGCTTTGGCACTACATGTTGGCCTTGCCAATAATGCCACACCCTATGAAAAATAAAAGAAAATTAAGGTAGAGCTCCCTAGTGTTTTTCATTTATGTGCACTCTGGCCAGATTAGCTGGCAGTAAACAATGTGATTATGATTTAGTGTCTCATCCTTAGATTGACTTGGTGGTAAAACTACTTGACTAATAATCCAAAACCCCACACTAATTTTCAGTGGATATGAGTTTGAGTCACAGGATGACTAGATGGCGAATTTGGAATTCAATGAAAAGCTGACCTAATGCTGACCATGGAACCATGGTCAATTGTTGTAAAAATCTATCTGGGTTCACTCATGTTTTTTAGGGAAGGAAATTTGCCACCTTTACCTAGTTGAGTCTACAAACAATATCAGATCCACAGCAATACGATTGACTTTTAATTGCCCTCTGGACTATAAATGTTGGCCCAGCTAGAGATGCCAGCATTCCATGAATGAATATTTTAAAAAAAAAAGACCTAGCACTTTATGACACAACCAACAACAATAAGTTATCTCGTCCTCTGCTACTCATTTGTTGTGGAATCACTGAACATTCTGCAGATTCTTCCATGGCTAGACTCCAAATGTGCAATTAACAAAATCTGCAATACTTGCTTAATCTGAAACATCTTTGTGTTCCTGTGATGCTGTTTCCTCAAAGACACAAGGATTCAGTTCAAGTCCCATCCCAGGACAAAAATTAAGCTTTGCACACCTAGTGCAATTTTGAGGTTCTGTCTGGCCTCTTTGGATGTAAAAAGATCCCACAGCATAATATGGGAGTTATCCCTGGTGTCCTGGCCAAATGTTATTACTCAAATGTTAATCATAAAAACAATCTTGTCAATATCACATTGCTGTTTGTGGGAGCTTGCTGTGCAAAAAGTTTATGCTTTTCCTACATTACACACAAATCTACACTACACTTCAAGGCTATTTTGACCCATTTAGTGATCACTTGTAACTGTTATGATTAACTTTTTTCTTGCAACTCTTCAATGAAAATTATAGATGCCGAAAACCGCAACTAGCTGATTCAACATGAGTGCTGTGAACTGAATCAAACTGATACCTCATAGCTTAGTTTGGCAGAAAGCAGCAAAACATTTCTCTTGCTTGTTGAGCTTGTATGCTGGGTGTATGTGAACTGTGCAGGAATCCTCAAGATACAATGCAAGATGCTTGCAAGCTTTCTCTTCCAAGTGAACAGCTGTACAAAAATATTTAAAGATACAATACTTGCTATTAAAGGAAACCACTTGTGCACAATAGAGAAAGAAATTAATGGAGGATTGGATTGTAGGGCTCATGGAATAAGGTTTCTTAATCTTTCCTATTATAGCAGTTATTATTGCAGTTATGTAGACTGGGATTCAGTCCTTTTGAGAATATGTATTGAGTATAAGCAGGCAGGGAAAGAGTTAAGTTATGAGTTTTGTGAAATAAGAGGTTCAGCTGAGCATGACTCACATCAGATAAAAATTAATGGGGTGCTGCAGGCAAGGGTAATGGGTTAACAAGGTGGAAAAGTATTCGTTATGTAAAGCCATTTAACCAGAGGTAGCATTTAGGTAGCATGAGAGGTCAGTTTAACAAGGTGAAAAGTATTCATTATGTAACAGCAGATGGCTTAATCTATACTATTGACACTTATTGATTTATAATGGTCACCCAATTAATATGTATGTTAATCCCTGTAAAATGGCTATATAGTTCATTGACAAACTGCTGTTCCAGAGGTGACTATGAACTCTCATCACTCTGCATATGGGTGATCATTTTCTCTCACTCCAGGGCCTGGAATAAAGATGAAAGAGGTAAAACTATGTCTCTCTGAGCGTTTTGCTTCGACCGTTGGGGTGGAGGATGGGGGAGAGAATGTTGGGGAATGGGATGACACTTCCATAATGTCAAGACAAAGCAATATTTCAGGATGAACTTAAATTTGGAATCAGAACATGAGCTCTTGCAATTTATCCAAAAGACGTTCAAATAATACAGGGTGCTGGTTTTCTCCTTGTGAAATAACCTCTTCAGCAGATGGAATTCAGTTTCTTTATATGCAGTCAGAGAAGAGATGGTTCTGAATGAAGAAGCAAAATCTGTAGTGTTCCTTGCCGAAAGAATACCTCTGCTTTTTTTCTGCTGTCAGTGATCAATGCAGTTTTGCAGGCTTGGCTCTGAATCACACACTCTTAGTTGTTTCTGTTTCAATCTCACAATTAAAGGTGGAAAAGTGTAAGTATGGTCTTCCTGATCTTATTTTTATTAATTTTCACTTTTCTCAACTCTTGTTATACGCATCTATGGAATAAGCTGCCAGAGGAAGTGATAGATGCAGTTATAAAGTTTAACATTTGGACAGGTATACAAATTGGAAAGATTTAGTTGGATATAGACTGAATGGAACTAGTTTATTTTGGGAAATCTTGCTAGTATGGAGGTATTGGATGAGAGGATCTGTTTCTGTGCTGTAAGACTCTATGACTATGACTTAAAGCATTATGAAAACAGCCATCCTCCCCTTGTTCAGAATCTTTATTTGAATATAAAGAATTATTGGCAAATCTGAGGTTTCTGGCAATGTGTAATATGTCTTGGTATGCAGGCTGACCAGTGAAATATAATAAATAAAACTTCTAATCAGAAAGATTAGGAAATATTGCAGGTTATTTCTTGATGGTAAAGAAGGATTTATCATTTATTACTTGCAGCAAACTCTTGTATCACAATAGGTGTCATTGACAAGGTCAAGGAAGTGCATAGATATGTTCGTTTTTATTGATCGGGGAGTTTAAAAGTTGACCACATTACTGCATGTTGCCCAGACCAGGTCAGGATGGCAGTTTCCTTCCCTAAAGGACACTTGGTGAACCAGATGGGTTTTTCCAACAATCAACAGTAAATTCATGATCATCAGCAGACTCTTAATTTCAGATTTTTATTGACTTCATAATTTGCTGTGCTTGGATTCAAACTGGGGTCCCCAGAACATTATTTGAATTTCTGGATTAACAATCCAGTGATACTACCACTAGACCACCTCCTGTCCTTACCGATGAAAGATATATCTATTTGTTTCAAACTGGAGTTTGAGTGCTGTTTCAGAGTTTTTAACAAAGTTTTTATCCTTTGATCCAGTGAGATCAGCTGCTTTTGGGCAAAGAAATTCTGCTCTTTCAGCCAGGGTTAAATAACATTTTTACTGCAGCAGATGGTATATCTCCATGAAAAGAAAAATATTCTGCAGCAAGATTAAATTAGAAAATTACAAGTATATATGTACATCTAGAAGTGACATCTAATTAGGTCATGAACTGAATCACTGGATGTATCTAATTTTGCAGACTTCTGAGTTTGTTTTTCAGATGCTGTACCAAATCTGTTCTCCTTGAAAAGTCCTTTTTTTGATTCACATGTGAAAATACATATTTCCATTTCAGAGTTAATTGGCTGACTTTGTCTATATTAACTTTCATGCTTTCATTGTTTTTGAACTGGCATTCTGATGCATAAATGACTGGGAATCCCTCAAGATGTGATCATTCTTAGCTGTTGACTTATTTTAGTTTCTTAAATGTATGGAATTGTGTGTACTCTGTTATGCAGCACTACACAGGAGCAAGATACATATTTCAAGTGAAATGTTTGCTTGTTGCTAAGGAATAGTTTAAATTGTTAGACATAGGTTTTGAACATTAAAATAGATCGAGTTGTCTGAGTTTGAGGCAAAACAATCATTGAAACCTGATACTTGTTAATTACTGCTGAACGTTGATGTCTTATTCCTTTCATTTTAAAGGTGCTCTATCAATACAATTTATAGCTCTGATTTTTTTTTTGTCTATCCATAATGCATTCGGGAGTAAACTCAACCCAAGATCTCTTGGAACATGGACTTCCAAAGTCTCGCTACATAGACAAGTTGATTTTGGTACTTGGTGCAGGCTATCCTTTCAAATTGATATTGCATGACTGTTGTGAAAGAAGGATTAGTTGCCTTGTGAGTTAGGTAGAAGTGCAAGAAGTATTTAATTTGGAATAAAGTTTGTAAAGACAATTTTTAAAACATTCTGTGCTTTTTGTAAAGAAAAGCTCGGGATTGAAATGAGAGGGGACATTTGTTTTTTGAATGCAAGGATTTCGAAGGATGTTTGCGCAATTTTGAAAGTAAGGAACTTTTGATATCTATTGTGAACTCTCTTTGCATGGTGTGGGTTCCAGCAATTTGTAGACAAATTGGAGTTGAGAGATTGGTTTGGTTTGTGAACAAAGGACCCATTGTCAAATAATGAAGATCCTCCGTCTGGCATTAATGTTACCTTTTCATCATGTAGCTGAATAGCTTTGGCTGTGAGCAAGACAGAGAGAAGTTTTGATCCCTCCCCCCCCACCCCCCTTGTTTTTCCCCCTTCCACACCCGCAATATGCCATTTTAAACTGAAGAAGACCAACCTATCTTTGCTTCCCATGACTCTGCAAGTTGTCTTTTTGAATTGGATAAATCTTAGACCATTTGGAAGTGAAATAGCCTCCTGCTATCTCATGCAAATCGGAGTAAACATTCGGAAATAGGAAGGTGAAAGAGAAACCTTTTGGATCAGCAAGAACTAACCCAACAGGTCTTGTGACCAATGACTATAGAACTGTTTTCTCTGCCTTTCTTTTGTCTGTGTAAGGGAGAATTTATAAAAGGTTAAGAATTTTCGATTGTAGAGTTTATTTCATTTAGTTTAATTGGATTCCAGCTGCAGGTAAGCAACGATTTGTCATAAACAGTGATTTCCATCAAATCAGATAATTTAGAGGTTTTGTTCATTTCTTCTTCTTAAAAAAAATCATTAACTTTTGTGATGCATCTGGGAATAGCAAAGCTTGATTTTCAGCATGCTACCCTGGTGGGTCATAATGGTATAGTGCAGCTAATATGTTAGGCTTAAATTTTCTATTGAAAGACTTTGTTTCTATGTCTTTGTTGTTGTCTCTTAAAATAGGATTTCTCAAAGCACTTTACAGCCAATCAAATAGTTTTGAAATGCAGTTGCTGAGGTAAATTAGAAAAGTAAAATTAACTTCTGTGTAGCATGTTTTCACAAATAGTAGTGCCATACTAAAAGGATGACCTGTTTCTGGGATGTCCTGACCAGTCTTCATTGCTCAGTCAACAAGGCTATCTCCTAGGCCCTTCAAAACAGTAATATGGGATCTCTTTATATCTGAGACCAGACAAGATATTGGAACTGCACTGGAGTGTTGCGCTTCATTTTTGTGAAGAAGTCCTTGGATTGGACTTGAATTAAAATCTTGAAACGCTGAGGCAAGAGCATCGTGTACATTTCAGTTAAACACACTTTTGATCAAGTTGGTACTAGATATTTTGCTAATTGTTCATCTGGTATCTTGCCACACAAGAGACTGCTGAGTGTTCAGTAATAAAAAAAGGGGATGAGGTTGCTTATTGTTGCTGGTTGCTAGTAGTTTGCAATCAAGTAGAATACACCTCCAAAATATTCAGAAGTAGTGAGATTAAATTTGACTTAAATTTTTGCTATTAAAATTTCAGTGACAAATTTGATTGCAGCATACATAACAACATTGACTAAAATCTGTTTTATTTGCATTATCTTGTGTATAAAGCCTTTTTTAAATGGAAATTGTATTGTCCGTTTATGTAGTGTACAAGAAGAGTTAAAGTCTGATCAAAAGCGTTTGCATGCAAGATTAGACTTTTTTCCCGTGATATTGTACTCTAATTTGAAGTTTTAAGATAATTTTATAAATGTGGGAAAGCATGTGATTCAGATGCAATATTATCTTTTTAGAATGCACGAATTCCATATGTTAAAGTTGCATATGTTCAAATCCATGTAAAATATGATTATAATCATTATTTTAGTTAATGTAACATTCAAATCAAATCTCTGGGCAACTTTCCTACTGCCTTGGGTCTTGCTGCTTGGGTAGCATGGTGACATAGTGGTTAGTACAGCTGCCTCACAGTGCCAGGTACCCAGATTAGATTCTGACCTTGGGAGACTGTGCAAACCCCACAGGCAGACATTCTCCCCATGTTTGCATGGGTTACCTGGGTGTTCTGATTTCAACCAACAGTCCAAAGATGTGCGAGTTAGATGGATTGGCCATGCTAAATTGCCCCATGGTGTCCAGGGATGTGCAGGCTATATAGGTTAGCAATGGTAAATACAGGATTATTGGGATAGGGTGGGGATCTGGATGGGATGATCTTTGGAAGGTCAGTGCAGACTCAAGGGGAAAATGACCTTTTTGGAACAGTAGGGATTCTATGATTCATCTCTTCTTTTGATCAATCAATGATTCTCTCTGACCTTGAAACTGTTCCAATAGATCAGAATTACTACTTCATTCACTGTATTCTGCTAATGAATGTTGGTGAATGCTAATTTTGTGTCCCTTTCAAAATGGCAGATGATAACTCATTGACAAAATTTGCAGATTAAAACAACCAGATGTTATTTACTTAGTGTGGTTCTCACCTACCACCCCACCAACCTCCATATACAGTGTATCATCTGCCGTCATTTCCGCCATATCCAAACGGACCCCACCACCAGGGATATATTTCCCTCCCCTCCCCTATCAGTGTGCCGAAAAGACCACTCCCTCCGTGACTCCCTTGTCAGGTCCACATTCCCCCACCAACCCAACCTCCACTCCCGGCACCTTCCCCTGCAACCGCAAGAAATGCAAAACTTGCGCCCACACCTCCTCCCTTACTTCTCTCCAAGGCCCCGAGGGATCCTTCCATATCTGCCACAAATTCACCTGCACCTCCACACACCATCTATTGCATCCGCTGCACCCGATGTGGCCTCCTCTATATTGGGGAGACAGGCTGCCTACCTGCGGAACATTTTAGAGAACACCTCTGGGATACCCAGACCAACCAACCCAACCACCCCGTGACTCAACACTTTAACTCCCTCTCCCACTCTACCAAGGACATGCAGGTCCTTGGACTCCTCCATCGCCAGACCATAACAACACGACGGTTGGGGGAAGAGCGCCTCATCTTCCGCCTAGGAACCCTCCAACCACAAGGGATGAACTCGTATTTCTCCAGTTTCCTCATTTCCCCCCCCCCCCCAACTTGTCTCCGTCAAATCCCTCGAACTCAGCACCGCCTTCCTAGCCTGCAATCTTCTTCCTGACCTCTCTGCCCCCACCCCACTCCAGCCTATCACCCTCCCCTTGACCTCCTTCCATCTATCGCATCTCAATTGCCCCTCCCCCAAGTCCCTCCTCCCTACCTTTTATCTTAGCCTGCTGGACACGCTTTCCTCATTCCTGAAGAAGGGCTTATGCCCGAAACGTCGAATTTCCTGTTCCTTGGATGCTGCATGACCTGCTGCGCTTTTCCATCAACACATTTTCAGCTCAGAACTTCATTTGATAAAATCATGATTTTATTTGTTGTGGTTTTGATGAAATTGTCTTTCACTGAAATATAAGCTTGCAATGCTACATATTTTGCTTTAACAACAAAACAAAGTTTAGTACAAAAGGACCAAAGATAAAATACAATAATTCACATTATAGATTAGATTACTTACAGTATGGAAACAGGCCCTTCGGCCCAACAAGTCCACACCGACCGCTGAAGCACAACCCACCCATACCCCTACATTTACCCCTTACCTAACACTACGGGCAATTTAGCATGGCCAATTCACCTGACCCGCACATCTTTTTGGACTGTGGGAGGAAACCGGAGCACCCGGAGGAAACCCACGCAGACACGGGGAGAACGTGCAAACTCCACACAGTCAGTCGCCTGAGGTGGGAATTGAACCCGGGTCTCAGGCGCTGTGAGGCAGCAGTGCTAATCACTGTGCCACCGTGCCCCCCATTATCTACTTTTAAAATATTTCAAAGTTGTACTATAAACACCACAAAAGTATCATCCCATTTATCCCAAAATGCACCTTCTTATAAATTGAAAAGGAACAAAATGGCTTTTTTATAGTGCCAAAATCATCTGATGCAATTCCCAAAACACTACCGCTGGTGTATTACACTTCTGGATTTAAGTCACTTGAAACTTCAGTTGTAAAACTGAAACCGTGATAGCTTTTTCCTGGTGTTATTATACAGTATTTGAGCTGCTTCATGCCTGCATAAATAATTACTTCTGGTACTTTTTCTGGTCTGCAAAAGTAGACAACAAAGTAGTCAACACTAATCCCATATCCTTTGCCTGTCAGGCGCACCTGTTCCAAGATCTTCCCGTGACTGAAATAAATCCCACAATTCCATAACTGTCCAATAAATGTTTTGACACCCCATTATTTACCTTGCTGGGTCACAAGCAATCCAAAACTAACGCACAAATCTATTAATAACAAATCTAATCACTCGACAGCCAGACTTCAAACACTGTTTAGATTAGATTAGATTAGATTAGATTCCCTACAGTGTGGAAACAGGCCTTTGGCCCAATCAGTCCACACCGACCCTCCGAAGAGTAACCCATCCAGACCCATTTCCCTCTGACTATCTCAAAAGAAATTGACATGGTTCGACAAAACAATTAACATCAGGTACATAGAAAATATCACCAGTTGTAAACTCAAAAACATGGAACATAAAACGGTCCAGGCCCCCTTTGGCCCTCATTGACGTGCAAGCCTTCTATCCTATTCTAAGATCAGAATAACCCAGGTACCCTTTATTGTGCTATCTTCCATGTGCCTATCCAAGAGTTGTTTAAATGTCCCTAATGTATCTGACTCTACTACCACTCCTAACAGTGCATTCCACGCATCCACCGCTCTGAATAAAGAGCCTATCTCTAAATATTCCTCCAATTACTTATAAAATTATGCCCCTCGTGATGGCCACTTGCACCCTGGGGAAAACATCTCTGGCTCTCCACACTGTCTATACCTCTCATCTTGTACATCTCTATCAAGTCACCTGTCACACTTCGCTTCAATGAGAAAAGCCTGAGCTCCCTCAACCTTCCTTCATGAGACACACCCTACAGTCCATGCAGCATCCTGGTAAATCTCCTCTACACCCTCTCTAATGCTTCCACAACCTACCTAATAATAAGGCGACCAAAACTGAACACAATATTCCAAGTCTGGTCTAACCAGGGCTCTGTAGAGCTGCAGCATAATCTCAAGACTCTTAAAATCAATCCCCCTGCTAATGAAAGCCAACAAACTATATGCCTGCTTAACAACCCCATCAAACTAGGAGGCAACATTTGAGGAATCTATGGACATGGACCCCAAGATCGCTCTGTTCCTCCACACTGCCAGGAATCCTGCCTTTAAGCCTATATTCTGCATTCAAATTCAAACTTCCAAAATGAATCACTTCACACTTTTTTTCCAGTTTGAACTCCATCTGCCACTTATCAGCCCAGTTCTACATCCTATCAATGTCCCATTGCAACCGACAACAACCTTCCACACTGTCCACAACTCCTCCAACCTTTGTGTCATAAGCAAACTTAGTAATCCATCCTTCCACTTCCTTACCCAAATCATTTTATAAGAATCACAGAGACCAGAGGTCCCAGAAACGATCCCTGAGGAACACCATGGATCACCTGAGCTCAAGGCTGAATACTTTCCATCTACCACCACCCTCTGTCTTCTATAGGCCAGCTAATTCTGTATCTAGAATGACCGGTTTCCCTGTATCCCATGCCTCCTAACTTTCTGAATGAGCCTATTATGGGCAGCCTTATCAAATGCCTTGCTGAAATCCATCTCTACCACATCCACTGCTCTACCTTCATTTTTTGTTATATCTTCAAAGAATTCAGTAAGGTTTGCGAGGCATGATCTGCTCTTCACAAAGCCATGCTGAATATCTCTAACCAAATTATATGGTTTCCAAGTAATCATAATCTTGTCTCTTAGAATCCTCTCCAATAATTTGCCCGCCACAGACATAAGACTGGTCTGTTATTTCCAGGATTATCCCTATTCCCTTTCTTGAACAAGGGAATAATATTTGCCTCCCTCCAATCATCTGGCACTACTCCAGTGGACAGTGAGGATGCAAAGATCATTGCCAAAAGTGTATCTTCCCTCGCTTCCTGTAGTAACCTAGGGTATATCCCCTCTGGCCCAGGGGATTTATCTATCCATATGTTTTTTAACATTTTCAGCACATCCTCCTTCCTAACATCAACCTGTTTTAACATATCAGTGTGTTTCACTGTCCTCAGAAATGTCAAGTTCTCACTCAGTAGTGAATATTAAGGCAAAGTATTCATTAAGGACCTCCCTTATTTCCTCTGACTCCAGGCGCAAGTTCCCTCCAATATCCCTGATCGACCCTACCTTCACTCTGGCCATCCTCTTGTTCCTCAAGTGTAGAATGCCTTAGCGTTCTGCTTAATCCTACCTACTAAAGCTTTTTCATGCCCCCTTCTAGCTTTCATAAGTCCATTCTTCAGTTACTTCCTGGCTACCTTGTAACCCTCTGAAATCCTGTCTGATTGTTGCCTCCTCAACCTTCAGGAAGCTTCCTTCTTCCTTTCGACTAGATTTTCCATATTCCTTGTCACCCCAGGGTTCTTTCAACCTACCATCCCTTCCTTGTCTCAATGGGGCAAACGAAGAGCAGTGCTTCCTAAACAATCCCCACATTGCTGTGGTGCATTTCCCTGAGAACATCTGTTTCCAACCTATGTGCCCCAGTTCCTGCCTAAAAGAATTGTACTTCCCTCTTCCTCCAATTAAGTACTTTCTCATACCGTCTGCTCCTATCCCTCTCTATGAGTATACTAAAGATCCTGGAGTTGTGGTCACTCTCTCTGAAATGCTCTCCCACCAAGAGATCTGGCACCTATCATGGTTTGTTGCCAAGCACCAAATCCAATATGGCCTCTCCTCTCATCGGCCTATCTATACTTTGCATCAGGAACCCTTCCTGGACACACCTGAAAAAAACTGCTCCATTCAAACTATTTGAACTAAGTAGATTACAGTCAATATTAGGGAAGTTAAAGGCACCCATGACAACAACCCTGTTATTTTTACACATTTCCAAAATCTGCCTACCAATCTGTTCCTCCATGTCTCTTTTGCTATTGGGGAGGCCTGTAGAAAATTCTCAATAAATTGCTTACTCCTTTCCTGTTTCTGACTTCCACCCATACTGCCTCTAGCCAAACCCTCCTTAACGATCTCCCTTTCTGGAGCTGTGATAATATCCCTGATTAGCAAGGCCATTCCTCTATCTCCTTTTTAAATTTTTTATAGCCCCCCCCCCCCCCCCCCCCCCAACATTCCTTTTGAAACATTGAAACCCTGAAGTTTCCATCAACCATTCCTACCCTGTGATATCCAGGTCTGAGTTCATAACCCTTATTCCTGACACTTTTTGCATTAAAATAGACCCACGTTAACCCATCAGTGACCTGCACCTTTTCCCTATCAAATGCCAGTTGGTTGTGAAGTTGAAGGCGTGTACTGTATGTTTGAGAGAGTGAAAGCTGGTTTGCAGACTAGTGCTCTCCGTGTACTGGAAAATTGAAATTATGTAACATTTGGCTGTGAAACAAATACCTGAGTTTTGGTTGCTAGGTTGACAACCATTCAAGTTTAACTAATCCTTTAAATTAGGCTGCAGGGTACTAAAACCCAATCAATTTTGAATTTACTCTTTTGTCAACATTGAACCAATGAGCTGATCCAATGTTTTGGGGTGTAAAGAAATGAACATTTTGTGAGTTAGCCAGACAGATAAATGCCATCGACAGAGTAACTACCAGCAAAACACTATCAAGTGTACCTTTTTTCAAATGAAACATCTTTGCAGGAGAAGACCGAAGATGATCCAGGGAGATTTACAATCAGAGGTGACAGCAGCTATGTGGTTTGAAATTAAGTTGATGTAGCTTAATATGAGTTTTTATCAAAACAGTATATTGTTATAGAGTGGGAGGTAGATAACAAACATTTGAGAGAGGATGCTTAGCATTGTAAATAGTTTAATCTTTTTTAGAGTTATAGACTAAATTGATTTTGTTTTTCATTGAATGATGGTATTTAGGAGTTCTGTCACTCATTTTAACAGATTGAGACGAAGTGAGCTTTTCTTGGTGTATGGTTTAATTAACAAGAGGGTCATAACACTATCCCTCCGTAAACACTCTGTACATTGTATCTGTCTGTTCGCTACCAACTACATTATCTGATCCGTAGTTCAGGTTCCCACCCCACTGCTAATCTAGTTTAAGACATCCTGAAGTGCTTTTAAACCTCCCACCTAGGATGTTGGTCCCTTCCAGTTCAGGTGCAACCTGTACAGGTCCCACCTTCCCCAGAGGGTATCCCAATGCTCCACATATTGAAGCCCTACCTCCTACACCAGCACTGCAGCCACGTGTTCAATTGTACTCGCTCTCTGTTCCTACCTCGCTCGCATGTGGCACCTGAGATTACTACTGTTTGTCCTGCCTACTAGCTTCTAAAACAACATCCGGGAGTCTCGCTCACGACCACAGAGCCTCCTGTCTGTTCCTCTCATGATTTAAATGTCCTATCACACTGCTTTCCAATTTTCCCACCCTGCTTCCCTTCTGAGCCACAGAGCCAGGTTCAATGCCAGAAATCTGGCTGCTGTGGCTTTCCCCTGTCGATCACTCCCTCCAGCAGTATCCATTGAGGGAAATGAGATGCAAATCACCCAGATTTCTCAGAAAAATAGACATTTAAATTCTACTGTTTACATTGCAAACTTCCAACACAATGTTAAAAATCACACAACACCAGGTTATAGTCGAACAGATTTATTTGGAAGCACTAACTTTCAGAGTACTGATTCTAATCTTCAAAAGGGATTTACAGAACCTTACATGGATTCTTGCAGTTTTTGAGCAAAATGAAATGTAATTCTGCAAGTACAAATTCACCTCACAAACTTTGAGTGTCTAACAGTGTGCGTGTGAGAGTATATCTGTAAGCGTACGAGCGAACTTGGGAGAGAGAGAGAGTGCATGTGTGTGTGTGTGTGTGTGTGTGTGTGTGGTACAGTGGGGTCAGTAGTGTAGTGTGATATGAACCCAAGGTCCTGGTTGAGTCCATTCCCATGGGTACTGAGCTTGGCTATCAGCCTCTGCTCAGCCACTTTTTGTTGTTGCCTGTCTCGAAGTCCATCTTGGAGGACGGTCACCTGAAGGTCTGAAGTCGAATGTCCTGGACCACTGAAATGCTCTCCAATTGGGAGGGAACACTCCTGTCTGTTGATTGTTGTGCGGTGTTCATTCATCTGTTGCTGTAACCTCTGCTTGGTCTTGCCAATGTACCATGCCTTAGGGCATCCTTGCATGCAGTGTATGAGATAGACAGACAATGTTGGCTGAGTCACATGAGTACCTGCCACATACATGGTGGAAGGTGTATCCACATGTAATAGTGGTATCCGTGTTGAGACTGACATGTCTTGCAGCGTCTACTGTGACAAGGTTGCATGGTGATGTCCTAAAAGCCAGGCAATTTGCTATGAACAATGATCTGTTTGAGGCTTTGTGGTAGTTTAAAGGTGAGAAGTGGAGGCATGGAGGAGGTCTTTGGTGAGGTGCACATCCTCACTGATAATATGTTGTAGGCTGCAAAGAACATGGTGTAGTTTCTTTTTCAGCTCCTGGGAAGTACTGGACAATGAAGAGTACCCTATTGGTTGCATCTTGTGTCTGACTCCTGAGAAGATCAGTATGGTTTCCTGCTGTGGGTTCATGTCACAGTACAGGTCACCCCACTGCACTACACAGAGACACAAGACCCACCCACACTCACTCATCCTCTCACTTAAAATTCCAGGGCATAATAAACTAAGGCCCAAGTGCAGGTAAATAGGAAAAGTATAGTTTGGTATTTGTTAATTGTCACAGACATAGTGGGCCAAAGGGCATATTTCTATGCTGAATGATTCTGTGACCCTGTTTCAGATCTGACCATGGATACTGTCAGATTCCTATATATATTCCCATAATATATTAGAACTGCCTTCCCATGCAGGAAGTCCTCATTGCTTCCAGTAAACTGAAAAGTGTTATATTCAAGATGCATGGGGACCCCATGCACCAAAGATAAGAATACCATATTACATCAGAGAGTTGGTGCAGAAGCCTTTAGTGCCTACTAAAGTTGGAGATGAGCCTTTTCCTTGTTTCGTATCCACACAAAAATTGTAAGAGCAAGAAGCAGATTAGAATACTTTAATATGTGCTCACCATTAACAGATGAAAGACACTTAACAGCATGAAAGACACTTGACACTTCTCCTGCTCCTCTGATGTTGCTTGACTGTCTGTGCTTTTCCAGTATCACACTCACTATTCATGATGTCAGACTGACAATTGCACCCATCCCTGCACAACCCTGCTAGCCTTCACCCGAGGCTTAGTTTGCCATTCTTTCTAAGAACAAAAACTGATTTTTCCCAAACAATGATAAAATGGTTGTATGCCACCCAATAAATCCTTGACTTTGGTTATAACCTTGGTGATTCTTTTGTCCTTTCCTTTGGTTTTTATGTACTAGAGATCTGTTTATATTTAGTTGAAGAACAGTTATTGCTGTAATGCTCAACCTACGGAGACAATACTAAATATGAAAAACTAAAGGGATTCAGTTTTTACGATTGCCCTGATTTTCAATAACCTTCATAGCAAAATCAAATTAGCCTGTTGATGCTTAGCTTTGGTTCTACCAGCACCAAAGTCAAAAAGTGTGGTGCTGGAAAGGCACAGCAGGTGAGGCAGCATCCGAGGAGCAGGAGAATAGATGTTTCAGGTATAAGCACTTCTTCAGGAATGTTTTACTCGTGCCCTACCAGAACCAGTTGACTCCACAATAATAGTGGATTTGGGTATGGGCTGAATGCAATCAGTACTGCATTCAACTAAGCAAGGCATCATGGAAGAAAAATAGAAAATGCTGAGTGAGAAAGAGAATTACTGAGTGGTAGCCCCAAAGTCCAGCTGGAGCTTTAGAAGGTAGGGTGGTACAGCTTAACTAGGTGGAAGGTAAAAACTGAGTTTCTCTACAGTTAGGTTTGCTGCTGGGTTCACTTTCAGATGGATCAGCTTGGTCGAGAATCTGTCATACATATTCTGACACAGCTCAGCCCACTGGAATTATGTTCACCAAAAATGGTAAACTCATGTTTATACACCTGGCCATATGAGTTGTGTACCTTGCTCAAAGTCATCCTCCTATGAGTGCATATTTTTCAATAACTTGGCTCCTTCATAACTGAAGTGTTTCTTTGGACACATCTAATATTAGGAGGGAAGCACGTCCAGGTTGATAAGCTCAGAGAAGGTTCAGTCATGCAATCTGGTTTATTGTTGCTAAATGCTAATCGTGTTGGGCGTAAAATCTGACTGGACATACGAGATTGCCTAAATGAGTCAACCATGCTGGCTGATGTCAGCAAATCCGACTGCATACAAGCAGAGGCTGAGCTCAAAGGGGTTCAACTCAAAAGAACATCCTGTGTTGTGTTCTTGTCCCATGCAAGCCTTTGGTGGAAAGTTATCAGATGTGTACATTGTCCTAGATGTGATGAAAGGTCAGAGATGGAGAAGGTGAATGTACTGCTGAATGTCAAAGGTTCTCCTATGTTTTAATTATAAATCCTGGCAGATCTGTGAACAGCTGTAACATTTAGATGCCAGTCATGTTCTGTTGGAAGCTGCAGTGAAGTGACAGATATTGATTGCTTATGAAGTGTCTGATGGAGATGCCTGGTACTCAAATCAGCAAAAGTTCTCTCCAGTCACAATTTTACAATTTTACCTTTCACTCTTGAAGAACATGAAGCATTGAGTAGACAGTTACACAGTGATCAGCAGCAGATTGAAATCAGATTCTCTTCAACTGTCCCCAGATGCTGACCTTTGGAGCCAGCTCTTAGGGCTGTGGTTATCAGTCAGGCTGATCTCGTCTTTCCATGTAAAGGGAAGTGAACATCCTTTGCTGAACAGTCTTCTGGAAGATGTCAAAGGAAACCTTGTAAGTGTAGTGCCACTTATTGCCTGGTCTCTACATTTCCAAGGTGTGTGGGAGTGCTGATCAGAGGTTAAGTGATTATGAAGTGCTGACTGGGTGCCTGGAAATTGGAATCTGGAAGGTAGTGGTAGGAGGCAGAACTTTCATAACATTTGCACTTTACCTGTGCATAAAAGTGTAATTAGCGAGAAGAGCACAATTGTGCAGGGAAACCTGACTTGCTTATGAGCTTAAGTCACCCTTGCTTCTACACCCATCTCTATTCGTTGTCTTAAGAGAAAATTGTCCCCTGTTTCAGGTCAGTGGTTGATCACCTTTAAATGTTTACTGTCTTTCTGTCTGCACAGATTCAGTCTGACAGGTCATGTATTTCCAGCATTTAATGTTTTTAACCTTCATTTTCTAGCACTAACTGTATTTGGCTTTTTGACTTAATGGCATCATGATGCCTGAACATCAGAGGTTTGTGAGGATCAAGTGAAATTCTCTAGTGGCTAAAGTCGGAAATAAAGGTGGAATTTCATGGCTGTTGAGAGACAAATCATTGCAGCTCCAGGATGGTTCTACAGATTTTTGACCATCAGAAAGTCAGTACTGAAACTATTTACTGCTGCTTCCACAGTCTTCAGCTCCATTTACAACTCCTTGCAATTGTGAAATTGTGCCTAATGGCCTCTGGGTAACATCCAACCTTGCAGTTAATACATGAGTGGCAATAATCATTTCTATGCAGAAAAGACAAAGTGAATGCCACCATTCTTGCTCAAACTGCCACTATCCACATCTTTGAGGTCACCATTGACCAGAAACTTAACTGAACCATTATCAGCAATATGTATACTAGAGTTGAAGAGAACCTGAGTAGTTTCTAATTTATTATCTTGTCTCCTGACTCCACTGAGTGCCTCCACCATCAACATATCAGAAATATGCTACAATTTTCATCAGTTGAGTGAACAAATGCACTCTTTACAAAAAGATGCTTTTAAATTATGGAAGGAGTTCAAAGATGACAAGTTTGCTTGATTATGACCTTAGCGTTTAACTTGATACCCAAACCAGCTACCACTGGTGGATTAAGATGTGCTAGTCAAACTGAGATGATATTCCTAGTATGGCACAAACTTAACCCACCATTAAGGAGAAAACAGCAAGAAGACTGTAGGACGGCAGTTTTCTCTCATTAATCACTATCCATTCTGACTTGTAAATACAGTCAGCATTTCATTATTGGGCCAAATAAGCTGCATTTTTTTGTAAACACCATTGAGACAAGAACAGCAGCAGTTCTCCATTTGTTTCAGTTTGTTTTTGCTTGCTTCAGCTTGCTGTCATTTGTTCTTGTTCTCTCTCTTCCACCTACATTGTCACCATTTCAACCTTGAATATTCAAGATCTTTTTTGCAAGGATTGTGAAGGTTTGTAGCTCAGGTTGAGGTTCAGAGTGTAGGTTTGCTCGCTGAGCTGAAGGTTTGATATCCAGACGTTTCATTACCTGGCTAGGTAACATCATCAGTGGCGACCTCCAAGTGAAGCAAAGCTGTTGTCTTCTGCTTTCTATTTATATCTTTCTCCTGGATGGGGTTCCTGGGTTTGTGGTGATGTCATTTCCTGCTCGTTTTCTGAGGGATTGATAGATGGTATCTAGATCTGTGTGTTTAATAATGGTGTTGTGGTTGGAGTGCCAGGCCTCTAGGATTTCTCTGGCATGTATTTGCATAGCCTGTCCCAGGATAGATGTGTTATCCCAGTCGAAATGGTGGTTTTTTTTCATCCGTGTGTAGGGCTACGAGGGAGAGAGGGTCATGTCTTTTTGTGGCTGGCTGGTGTTCGTGTATCCTGCTGGCTAACTTTCTTCCTGTTTGTCCTACGTAGTGTTTGTGGCAGTCCTTGCATGGAATTTTGTAGATGATGTTGGTTTTGTCCATGGGTTGTACTGGGTCTTTTTGTTAGTTTTTGTTTGAGAGTGTTGGTGGGTTTGTGTGTTACTAGGATTCTGAGGGGGTCTTAGTAGTTTGGCTGTCATTTCTGAAACCTCTTTGATGTATGGTAAGGTGGTTAGAGTTTCTGGCTGTGTTAGGTCTGCTTGTCGTGGTTTGTTCCTGAGGAATCTGCAGACTGTATTTTTTTGAATATCCGTTCTTCTTGAATACGTTGTATAGGTGGGTTCTCCTCTATTTTCCGAAGTTCATCTGTGCTGCAGTGTGTGGTGACTCGTTGGAATAGTGTTCCAACTGAGCCGAAAGACGGATGGAAACAAATTGAACACAAGAAGCGAAAGCCCTAAAAAACCTCAAATAAGACAAAAACATCGTCCTATTACCTGCAGACAAGGGTCGGCTCACAGTCATCCTGAACAGAAGGGACTACATAGAGAAAGCCATTGCACTGCTCGCAGACACCAACACCTACCAACAGGTGGCGCTAGACCCAACCCCACAACTAGGAAACAAAATTACATATCTGCTAAGAAAATTACACCGTTCCGGACAATTAAACAGGATGGAATTCCAGAAAATGCAACCAGACGGGACCAACATCCCACGATTCGATGGACTACCAAAAATCCATAAACCAGGAGCCCCCCTCAGACCCATAGTCTCACTACCCGGAATACCAACTTACAGACTGGCCAAAGAACTACAGGCGGGACTGAAATACCGAGTAGAAGCGTCACAGCACTCCATCCACTCCACCCAGGAATTCCTAAAAATCATCAAAAACACCAAAATAGAGGAAGACGAAACAATGATCTCATTCGACGTAACAGCACTGTTCACCTCCGTCAACATCGATCTGGCAAAGGAAACACTTACCACACTTTTAGAAGAGACCATCACACACACACAAACCACCATCAATCACATTTACCAATGAAAACACCATGAAGCTAGTGAACCTGTGGCTCACCACCCACTTCTCCTTCAACAACATTATCTACAAACAAACCAACGGCACCAACCTGGCATCTCTGCTATCAGGATTCATAGCAGAAGCGGTAATGCAAAGACTAGAACAAACAACCCTACCAATCATCAGACCAGAAATCTGGGTCCGTTATTAGATAACACCTTTGTCATCACAAAACGAAACAAGATAGAAGAGACATTTAACATCATCAACAACACCCTCACAGGCATAAAGTTCACCAAGGAGGAAGAAACTGACAACAAACTCTCATTCCTGGACGTCGTAGTCGAAAGAAAGGACAACGGAGAACTACAAACTTGCGTATACAGAAAACCGACAAACACTGACCAAGTACTTAACTACACCAGCAGCCATCCCAATACACACAAACGAAGCTGTATCAGAACAATATTCTCACGAGTCACTGCACACTGCAGCACAGACGAACTTTGGAAAACAGAGGAGAACCACCTATACGACGTATTCAAGAAGAACGGATACTCAAAACACACAGTGCGCAGATTCCTCAGGAACAAATCGTGACAGCAGACCTAACATAGCCAGAAACCCTAACCACCTTACCATACATCAAAGAAGTCTCTGAAATGACAGCCAGACTACTGACACCCCTCGGAATCCTAGTAGCACAAAAACCCACCAACACACTCAAACAAAAACTAACAAACTTAAAAGACCCAGTACAACCCATGGACAAAACCAACATCATCTACAAAATTCCATGCAAGGACTGCCACAAACACAATGTAGGACAAACAGGAAGAAAATTAGCCAGCAGGATACATGAACACCAGCCAGCCACAAAAAGACACAACCCTTTCTCCCTCGTAGCCCTACACACGGATTGAAAAAAACCACCATTTCGACTGGGACAACACATCTATCCTGGGACAGGCTGAAGGGCTTATGCCCGAAACGTCGAATTTCCTGTTCCTTGGATGCTGCCTAACCTGCTGTGCTTTAACCAGCAACACATTTTCAGCAAGCAAAGACATGCCAGAGAATTCCTAGAGGCCTGGCACTCCAACCACAACGCCATAAGCAAACACACACATCTAGATACCATCTATCAACCCCTCAAAAAATGAACAGGAAATGACATCACCACAAACCCCAGGAACCCCATCCAGGAGAAAGATATAAATAGAAAGCAGAAGACAACAGCTTTGCTTCACTTGGAGGTCGCCACTGATGATGTTACCTAGCCAGGTAATTCAAGATCTTGTTGCCAGCACTATAGGTCAACCTTTACTGTGTGGATTGCACCAGTTCAAAGAAGTACCTGAGCAGCACCAAACTTTGACTTTTGTAAGCAACACCTGTATCCAAATTCTGAGCAAGGATCAGAGCTGAAAATGTGTTGCTGGAAAAGCGCAGCATCTAAGGAGCAGGAGAATCGACGTTTTGGGCATGAGCCCTTTTCAGGAATGTGTGTCCAGCAGGCTAAGATAAAAGGTAGGGAGGAGGGACTTGGGGGAGGGGCGTTGGAAATGCGATAGGTAGAAGGAGGTCAAGGTGAGGGAGATAGGCCGGAGTGGGGGTGGGGACAGAGAGGTTAGGAAGGCAGTGCTAAGTTCGAGGGATTTGACTGAGACAAGGTGGGGGGAGGGGAAATGAGGAAACAGGAGAAATCTGAGTTCATCCCTTGTGGTTGGAGGGTTCCTACGCGGAAGATGAGGCGCTCTTCCTCCAGCCATCGTGTTGCTATGGTCTGGCGATGGAGGAGTCCAAGGACCTGCATGTCCTTGGTGGAGTGGGAAGGGGAGTTGAAGTGTTGAGCCATGGGGTGGTTTGGTTGGTTGGCCCGGGTGTCCCGGAGGTGTTCTCTGAAATGTTCCATAAGTAGGCGACCTGTCTCCCTAATATAGAGGAGGCCACATAGGGTGCAGCGGATGCAGTAAATGATGTGTGTGGAGGTGCAGGTGAATTTGTGGTGGATATGGAAGGATCCCTTGGGGCCTTGGAGGGAAATAAGGGAGGAGGTGTGGGCGCAGGTTTTGCATTTCTTGCGGTTGCACGGGAAGGTGCTGGCAGTGGAGGTTGGGTTGGTGGGGGGTGTGGACCTGACGAGGGAGTCACGGAGTGTGTGGTCTTTTCGGAATGCTGATAGGGGAGGGGAGGGAAATATATCTTTGGTGGGGTCCATTTTGGAGGTGGCGGAAATGACGACGGATGATACGATATAGATGGAGGTTGGTGGGGTGGTAGGTGAGGACCAGTGGAGTTCTGTCCTGGTGGCGATTGGAGGGGCGGGGCTCAAGGGTGGAGGAACGGGAAGTGGAGGAGATGCGGTGGAGGGCATCGTCGATCACGTCTGGGGGGAAATTGCGGTCTTTGAAGAAGGAGGCCATCTGGATTGTACGGTATTGGAACTGGTCCTCCTGGGAGCAGATGCGGTGGAGACAAAGGAATTGGGAGTATGGGATGGCGTTTTTACAGGGGGCAGGTTGGGAGGAGATGTAGTCTGGGTAGCTGTGGGAGTCCGTCGGTTTATAGTAGATGTCCGTGTTGATTTGGTCACCCAAGATAAAAATGGAAAGGTCAAGGAAGGGGAGGGAGAAGTCTGAGACGGTCCAGGTGAATTTGAGGTCGGGGTGGAAGGTGTTGGTAAAGTGGATGAACTGTTCAATCTCCTTGTGGGAGCACGAGGCAGCGCCGATACAGTCATCGATGTAGCGGAGGAAAAGGTGGGGGTTGGTGCCAGTGTAGCTGCGGAAGATGGACTGTTCCACATATCCTACAAAGAGGCCGGCAAATCCGGGGCCCATGCGGGTGCCCATGGCTACTCCTTTGGTGGGGAGAAAGTGGGAGGATTGGAAAGAGAAGTTGTTCAGGGTGAGGACCAGTTCAGTCAGTCGAAGGAGGGTGTCAGTGGAAGGGTATTGGTTAGTATGACAGGAAAGGAAGAAGCGGAGGGCTTTGAGTCCTTCGTGATGGGGGACGGAGGTGTACAGGGACTGGATGTCCATGGTGAAGATAAGGCGTTAGGGACTGGGCAAGTGAAAATCATGGAGGAGGTGGAGGCCGTGGGTGGTGTCCCAAATGTAGGTGGGAAGTTCTTGGACTAAGGGGACAGGACCGTGTTGAGGTATGCAGAGATGAGTTCGGTGGGGCAGGAGCAGGCTGAGACAGTGGGTCGGCCGGGGCAGTCAGGTTTGTGGATTTTGGGCAGGAGCTAGAAACGGGCAGTGCAGGGTTGTGGGACTATGAGGTTGGAGGCGGTGGATGGGAGATCCCCTGAGGTGATGAGGTAATCCATGGTCTGGGAGATGATGTTTGGTCGTGAGAGGTGGGGTCATGGTCAAGGGGGCAGTAGGAGGAGGTGTCCGTGAACTGGCGTTAGCCTCAGCGGTGGAAAGGTCGGTGCGCCAAACTACTACCCTGCCTCCCTTGTCTGCTGGTTTGATCGTGAGGTTGGGGTTGGAACGGAGAGAGTGGAGGGCTGCATGTTCCGAGGGTGAGAGGTTGGAGTGGGTGGAGAGGTTGAGGGGGTTAATGTCCGGCAGCAGTTGGCTATGAAGAGATTGAGGGCAGGTAAGAGGCCAGCACGGGGTGTCCAGGTGGATGGGGTGTGTTGGAGAGGGAGGCTTCGGTAGTAGTTTGGCGCACCGACCTTTACACCGCTGAGGCTTAACGCCAGCTCAGGGACACCTCGTCCTACTGCCCCCTTGACCATGACCCTACCTCCCACTACCAAACCATCATCTCCCAGACCATCCATAACCTTATCACCTCAGGGGATCTCCCATCCACCGCCTCCAATCTCATAGTCCCACAACCCTGCACTGCCCGTTTCTAACTCCTGCCCAAAATCCACAAACCTGACTGCCCCGGCCAACCCATTGTCTCAGCCTGCTCCTGCCCCACCAAACTCATCTCTGCATACGGTCCTGTCCCCATTAGTCCAAGAACTCCCCATCTACGTTCGGGACACCACCCACGCCCTCCACCTTCTCCATGATTTCTGCTTCCCCGGTCCCTAATGCCTTATCTTCACCATGGACATCCAGTCCCTGTACACCTCCATCCCCCATCACGAAGGACTCAAAGCCCTCCGCTTCTTCCTTTCCCGCTGTACCAACCAATACCCTTCCACTGATACCCTCCTTCGACTGACTGAACTGGTCCTCACCCTGAACAACTTCTCTTTCCATTCCTCCCACTTTCTCCCCACCAAAGGAGTAGCCATGGGCACCCGCATGGGCCCCAGCTATGCCGGTCTCTTCGTAGGATATGTGGAACAGTCCATCTTCTGCAGCTACACTGGCACCAACCCCCACCTTTTCCTCCGCTACATCGATGACCGTATTGGCGCTGCCTCATGCTCCCACGAGGAGATTGAACAGTTCATCCACTTTACCAACACCTTCCACCCCGACCTCAAATTTACCTGGACCATCTCAGACTCCTCCCTCCCCTTCCTTGACCTTTCCATTTCTATCTCGGGCGACCGAATCAACCCAGACATTCACTATAAACCAACCGACTCCCACAGCTACCTAGACTACGCCTCCTCCCACCCTGCCCCCTGTAAAACTGCCATCCCATAATTCCCAATTCCTTTGTCTCTGCTGCATCTGCTCCCAGGAGGACCAATTCCAATACCGTACAACCCAGATGGCCTCCTTCTTCAAAGACCGCAATCTCCCCTCTCCCAGACGATGCCCTCCACCACATCTCCTCCACTTCCTGCTCCTCCGCCCTTGAGCCCTGCCCCTCCAATCGCCACCAGGACAGAACCCCACTGGTCCTCACCTACCACCCCACCAACCTCCATATACATCGTATCATCCGTCATCATTTCCGCCACCTCCAAACGGACCCCACCACCAGAGATATATTTCCCTCCCCACCCCTATCAGCATTCCGAAAATACCACTCCCTCGTCAGGTGCACACCCCCCACCAACCCAACCTCCATTCCCGGCACCTTCCCCTGCAACCGTAAGAAATGCAAACTTGCGCCCACACCTTCTTCCTTACTTCCCTCCAAGGCCCCAAGGGATCCTTCCATATCCACCACAAATTCACCTGCACCTCCACACACATCATTTACTGCATCTGCTGCACCCTATGTGGCCTCCTCTATATTAGGGAGACAGGCTGCCTACTTGTGGAACGTTTCAGAGAACACCTGTGGGACACCCGGACTAACCTATGCAACCACCCCGTGGCTTAACACTTCACTCCCCCTCCCACTCCACCAAGGACATGCAGGTCCTTGGACTCCTCCATCACCAGACCATAGCAACACGATGGCTGGAGGAAGAGCGCCTCATCTTCCGCCTAGGAACCCTCCAACCACAAGGGATGAACTCAGATTTCTCCAGTTTCCTCATTTCCCCTCCCCCCCACCTTGTCTCAGTCAAATCCCTCGAACTCAGCACCGCCTTCCTAACCTGCAATCTACTTCCTGACCTCTCTGCCCCCACCCCACTCTGGCCTATCTCCCTCACCTTGACCTCCTTCCACCTATTGCATTTCCAATGCCCCTCCCCCAAGTCCCTCCTCCTTACCTTTTATCTTAGCCTGCTGCACACACTTTCCTCATTCCTGAAAAAGGGCTCATGCCCAAAACATCGATTCTCCTGCTCCTTGAATGCTGCCTGACCTGCGCTTTTCCAGCAACACATTTTCAGCTCTAATCTCCAGCATACTCAGTCCTCACTTTCTCCTCCGAGCAAGGATCACTCAAACTGATACGTTAACTCCGATTTCTCTCTACAGATGCTGCCAGACCAGTGAGCTTTTCCAGCAATTAGCGAGTTTTGAGAAGATTTTTTGCTCAGGTTGAGGTTCAGGATGCAAGGATCGTTTTCAGACATTTCATCACCATACGAGGTAACCTCTTCAGTGAGCCTCTGAATAAAGCACTGGTGGTGTAGCCCACTTTCTATTTATATGTTTTGAGTTTCCCCAACCTAGTCACCAGGATGCGTAAATATCAACTGGGCACAAAACGACATTACCCACTCTCACTAGCATCCTTACATACACATGAAGATTGACACCACTTTGGCTGGGACATCGCATCCATCCTCTGACAAGCCAAACAGAGACTTGCATGAGAGTTCCTAGAAGCATGGCATTCTAACTGGAACTCTATCAACAAACACATTGACCTGGATTCCACTTACCAAACCTTGAGAAAAAGAATAGGAAATAATATCACCATAGGAAATTATGTCACCACAGAAATGACATCACCAACCCTACGAAACTCAAATATATAAATAGAAAGTGGGCTACACTACCAGTGCTTCATTCGGAGGCTCACTGAAGATGTTACCTAGTATGGTGATGAAAAGTCTGAAAACAAATTTTCCAGCAATTTCTGTTTTTGTCTCCGATTTGCAGTCTCTGCAGCTTTTTCAGTTTTTACCCATATCCCCAAGAATGACTATGAAATGAAAACTTCAAGAATGTCCAACATCACCTTTTTTAGGTTGACTAGGGCTAGGAAAGAAGTGCAGCCTTGTCTGGAGAGAAAACTAAATGTTTTACTTCGCGCATGTGTATACTCACGCAAACATTACTTGACCTTTGTCTATAGATCTGAGTGTCTCAAAGTATTTGTATGTACATGTATGAAGTACTGAAGTGCAATACCTTTATGAAAAAGGTGCATTTTTCAAAAGCTGGATGATATGTATAATTATAGTTGTTTCCTGATTTCAATCAATACAGGGATATATCTTCATAGATTCACTGAAGTGGTGTTCCACAACAAACAGCACAACGCTAGTTTCAGTTGCGTGACTTTGATTGAAATACAAGTAAGCAGTCGATCTAATTTAGTTTTCGAACTCCCAGGCAATACGTATAAAGATCTCTGACATTATCTTCACCAGGGAAGCCTGAAGAATGACAGTACCAAGCTTAATGAGCCTGTTTGTGACCAAAGACCTTTTTAATATTAGTCCAGATGTTGATGTTTGTGACACTGATACATGTGTATACCAGGAGCTATAATAAATATCTATTGAATCTTTCAGCACTGTTACCCATGCTTACTTCTGTTATGGGAGCTAATATAAGTTTTGGTACAAATTATAGTTTAATATCATGTACAAACAGCTGACTGACGTTAAAAACTCATGCCACTGTGGAAGATTAGGTAACAAAACAAATTCAGAGTACTGGCTCCTGATTTTTTTTTATTATTACGTGTTTACAAACTGGTCAAATTTGGCTTCTGCCACACCTGATTGAGTGGCCTGGGCGCACAGTGCCCTAGTTTATACAAATTGTTGCTACCCGTGGAAATATTAGTCAGTGCTTTAGATGAGTTGATAGAGAGGGGGGACCATGACACCAAAGGAAAAGAAAAATAAGTGTCATTGGTGTAACTAGTTCACAATGCTTTTTCATTATTAATCTAATGTTACTGCTCTTTATGTTGTGAATTGCTCAGCGCACAATGTAATTGTTTTGTCATGGTACTGTGCTTTACTATGGCAACAGTGTCTCTGTAACTCAGAATGCAACTCTGTTAGTGAAGTAAATAGATTTGAAGGAAAAGAGATGCAGGATTTGTAGTTTGAATGTTCTATTTGTAGAATAATTTGATTTATTCATTTTATTTTGTTTAGCAACTGAGGCTGATCTCGATGTGTTGATGCTACGTTACGTCTTCACCTTTCACTTCTTCATTGCTGTAATGAAATGAAATTCAACTGTGCTGAACTGTCCTCCTTCGCCCAGAAGCCTTCAGTCTATTTTGAAAAGGAAGGCCTATTGAAAATACATAGGAAATCCAGAACTCGGCAGAGAAAACATCAAGGTTAACTCAGAATTATTTTGTTTGTCTAAGTTTCTTAAAATGGGCCAAAATTAATGGCAGTGGATTACTGCAGAAAACCTGAAATTATCTCACGGAAGAAAAAGTTTGATTTTCCTTTACTTTGATATTTTTTAACAACAATGAAATGTTTTTTTTCATTCTATCGTATTTATAAACTGTTTCATGTTACAATAATATGCCTTATTTAAAATAAGGATTTGGGTTTGTCATTTTGTTAAAGGTTTTAAAAGCTATATATTTTAGTCCGTGGTGTAATATGTTATACACTCTGAAATGTTTGCTCTTTTAAATATGTTTTACATTTAACATCTGCTTTCCCTTTTTTAATAATTGCTGATGTATAGCTTGCTGTGCTGAGTTTGTTGGCATAGTTGTTCCACTTTTTGTTTCATAATACAAAGCAATAGTATTGTTTTGAGCTATTTGATGTGACTTATAATTTTTCACTATTTCGGAATCCTCAAAGTGTGACTGCATCCTGAAGCTTCAGGGAAGCTTTTAATATTGGTAATATATGTAATCAGGTGCTAACACAATATTCAGCACTCTAGTCAGATTGACTTGATCGTTTTGATATAATCTGCAGTCTTTCCTATTGAAGGATATTCAAGAGCTGGAGACTGTGTTCATTTGAAAGGCTATAGATTGAATCTGGAACTTTTTAGCCCTGTGTTGAACAGAAATCTCAGAAATGAACTTGTTCTCATTTTGTTTGTGGGAGTACTAAGAAGGATGACAACAGGTTGCCCAAGATGCTATCATAATATCAAGAGTCCAGAAACTGAGATTACAATTTTCATTCGTTCATGAGATTGAGGCATGGCTGGTCAGGTCAAAGTTTATCACCCATGCCTAATTGCCCTTGAGAAGATAGTGATGAGCTGCCTTCTTGAACTGCTGCAACAGTTCGAGTGTAGGGACATTTGTAATGCTGTGAGAAGGGAGCTTCAGGATTTTGGCGCTGCTACAGAAATAGGATATCAATATACTTTCAGGTTTGGCAGGCAAGTTTCAGATGGTGTGGTTCTCATGTCTCTGCTCCCCTTGTCCACCTAGGTGACAGAGGCTGTGGGGTTTGAAGGCGCTGTTGAAGGAGTCTTGTTGAGTTACTGCAATGCAACCTTTTATAAATAATGTTATTGTAGCATGTGGTGATGGAGAGAATGCTGAAAGTGGTAGATGCTAGTGAAGCAAGCAGCTTTGTCCTGAATGGTGTTGAGCTTGAGTGGAGCTTCTTCCATCCAGGCAAATGGTGAGTAATCAATCACATGGCTGATTCATAGCTTGAAGATGGCAGACAGACACTGGGGAGACCAGATAAATTACTCACTGCAGAATTCCTAGCCTTTGACTTGCTCTTGTAGCCACAGTGTTTATATGGATAGTCTCTGGTTTTGATCAAACGCAACCTTGAGGAGGATGATGGTGGAGTGGGTGAGGGGAAGGAGTTTCAACTGTGGTAATGCCATTTAATGATGAGGTAACCATTCTCTCATTAGAGATGGTCATTGTCTGACACTGTGGCATGAATGTTACTTGCCGATTATCATCCCAAGCTTAGATGTTGTCCAGGTCTTACTGGGTATAGACACAGATACCTTTGGTTTTGAGGTCTTATGAATAGCCTTGATAAACATAGCAAATGTCCCTGCTTTCCTGATGATGGCAGGCAGGTCATTATTGAAAAAGCTGAAGATGGTTTGGCTAAGGACACTACCCTGTGGAATTCCTGCAGTGATGTCCTAGGGTTGAGATGATTTGACCTCCAACAATCACGGCAGTTTTTGTTTGGTGCTGAGTATGACTCCAAGGAATGAAGAGTTTTCCCTGATTACCATCAATTCCAGATTTGCATGTTTCTTTGACACACTCAGTCAAATGCTGAGTTAATGTTCGGGGCAATCACTCTCACCTTATCCCTTAAGTTCAGCTATGTTGTTCCTGTTTGAATCAAGGCTGCAATGAAGTCAGGGGCTGAGTAGACCTGGCCAAAGCCAAACTGAGTATCAGTGAGAAAGTTATTGTTGAGTAAATGCTGTTTGATAACACTGTCAAAAGCCTTTCTTTGAGACTTTGCTGCTGATGATGGGAGTAGACTAATAGAATAATAATTGCCGAGGTTATATTTCTCCTGGTTTTGTAGATTGAATAAAACTGGGCAATTTTCCATATGCCCCGATAGATGCCAGAGTTGCTACTGCATTGGAACAGCTTAGCTAGGGGCCCAGTAAGTTCTGGAGCACCAGTCATTGCTAGAATGTTGTCAGTCCCGTACATATCATCTTGCACTCTCCTTTGAACTAGGCTTAATTGATGATAGATTGGGAGATATGTCGGGTCATGCATTAATGATTGATTTCAATTAAATTATTTCTGATGGCTCACAGTACCTAATTAGTTTAGATTACTTACAGTGTGGAAACAGGCCCTTCAGCCCAACAAGTCCACACCGAACCGCTACCCACCCATACATTTACCCGTTTACCTAACACTACGGGCAATTTAGCATGGTCAATTCACCTGACCCGCACATCTTTGGACTGTGGGAGGAAACCGGAGCACCCGGGGGAAACCCACGCAGACACGGGGAGAATGTGCAAACTCCACACAGTCAGTCGCCTGAGTCGGGAATTGAACCCGGGTCTCTGGCGCTGTGAGGCAGTAGTGCTAACTACTGTGCCACCGTGCCGCCCACACGGTTAATAGTTGCCTAATCTTGAATTGTTAGATCTGTTTGAATTTATCCTGTTCAGCAAGGTGGTTGTGTGACACAACGTGGAGAGCATCCTCTGTGTGAAGGAGAGCCCTCGTCTCCACAAGACGTGTGGTGGATGCTCCGAACTATATTGTCAGGGACAGATGCATATGTGACAAGTTGATTGTTGAGAGGTGTCCAGTAGCTTGTTCTGTTTTGGTTCCCTCATTTCCTGCCACAGTTTCAGTGTATCTACTATGATGTTTTGAGGGCATGGCTGGTTCAGTTGGTCATGCGATGAAATACTAGACCCAGAGTACATTGCTTCCTTGCCACCCTCTGTGCATCCTTCAGGTCATAGTCATAGAGATGTACAGCATGGAAACAACCTGTCCATGCTGACCAGATATCCCAACCCAATCTAGTCCCACCGACCAGCACCCGGCCCATATCCGTCCAAACCTTCCTATTCATTTACCCTTCCAAATGCCTCTTAAATGTTGCAATTTTACCAGCCTCCACCACATCCTTGGCAGTGTACCACCCTCTGCGTGAAAAAGTTGCCCTTTAGGTGTATTTTATATCTTTCCCCTCTCACCCTAAACCTATGCCCTCCAGATCTGACCCCAGGGAAAAGACTTTGTCTATTTACCCTATCCATGCCCCTCATAATTTTGTAAACCTCTATAAGATCACCCCTCAGCCTCCGGCGTTCCAGGGAAAACAGCCCCACCCTGTTCAACCTCTCCCTGCAACTCAAATCCTCCAACCTTGGCAACATCCTTGTAAATCTTTTCTGAACCCTTTCAAGTTTCACAATGACTTTCCAATAGGAAGGAGACCAGAATTGCATGCAATATTCCAACAGTGGCCTAACCACTGTCCTGTACAGCTGCAACATGACTTCCCAACTCCTGTACTCAATACGCCGACCAATAAAGGAAAGCATACCAAATGCCTTCTTCATTATCCTATCTACCTGCGACTCCACTTTCAAGGAGTTTTGAACCTGCACTCCAAGGTCTCTTTGTTCAGCAATACTCTCTAGGACCTTACCATTAAGTGTATAAGTCCTGCTAAGATTTGCTTTCCCAAAATGCAGCACCTTGCATTAAACTCCATCTGCCACTTTTCAGCCCATAGGTGGTGGGTACATTCATCGGTTCTGGGAGTCATAGTGTTTAGGTATGGGGTAATGATCAGGAGATTTTCTTGCCTATATCTGACCTGGTGCCATGAGATTTCATAGGGTCTGGAGTCAATATTGAGGACTCAAAGGCAGTTTCCACATGGCATACAACTGTGCTACCACCTCTGTACTTGTCCTGTTAGTTGGACAGGATATTTGTAGGTATGATGGTGATGGAGTCTGGAACATTGTAAAGTCTAATTTCCTTGAGTGTGACTATTTCAAACTGTTAAATAATCTTAAGTAATCTGTGGTACAGCTCTCTTAATTTTTGCTCAAACCTCAGATATTAGTAAGGAAAACACTTTTTTTAAAAAAAAACAGTCAACAAGGCTCAGTTTCCTGGTGTGGTTTTAAGTGTCTGGGAGTCCCTCTCCCACTGCAACTCCCAGGTCATGTCCTCTGCCCTGAGGCTCTCCAATCATGTCCTGAAACAAACTCGACTCTATGCTACTTTCTCCCCACCCCCACCCTCCTCTAACTTATCTCTCCACCCTTCAGGCTCTCTGCCTGCATTCCTGATGAAGGGCTTTTGCCCGAAACATTGAATTTACTGCTCCTCAGATGCTGCCTGAACTACTGTGCTCTTCCAGCACCACTAATCCAGAAGGTGGCCTGTCAAGTTTCAGTCCTTTTATGAGACACTGCAGTGCATGATATGCAAATGTGGCAGGGGTTTCCTGGGCCATTTCTGAGGGCAGTTAAGAGTCAACCATATTGCTGTGAATCAGGAGTTGGCAGAATTTCCTTTTCCAAATTCTTCAAGTGAACATTCCAGAGCTTGAGCTTTCCTTTGCAAAAGGTAGTGTAAAGGTCGTCGTCTTCAGATGTTGTATTAATTAAATGAGCTAGATAAATGTTTGAGGAAATGTATTCAGTCTGAGAATAGACCAAGATCTTCAGTCATGAAGTGTAATAGTTTTGGGCTGTGAAGGAGATGTATTTTGTGGTATAACAGAGTTAGAATGGTAAATTGTGAAATGTGAGGATAGGTAGATATTCTTGAAGTTTGCTTGAAGGTCAGGGACTTTCTCTTTCGATTAGCTGGTTGATTGAATTCATGATAGAGTGGAACGAGGAGTGAATGAGGGTGATTTATTTAGCCTTTATTCAAAGTTTTGCTTTCTTATTATAATTTCTCTGGTTTGGTCAAAAATATTATTTCTGTAATTAATTCAGTACAGGACATTCTGTTATTATGCACATTTCGTTAATGCAAATTTGCTGTAACATGATTGATGAATTAGGTGCACTGTTTCTAAAGCGCAGACTTTTAAAATGTGTTGGCTGTAATGCGGTTACATCGCCAACGCTTTTTTTTAAGTGCTGTTTCTTAAGTGCGATTTTTCTGTAACACAATTGCCCAAGAGTATGACATTTCAAGTGTTTCATCAGATTGTTTTATGCCTTGATGGACTGGCATTTTTGTTTGACTTTAGCATTAGAAACATGAGGAGTTATAGTGAGAAAGTAATACAGACAAAATGTTTGAATTGGGGTGACATAAAATGACCAACAGTGGAATGAACTAGACTTTGCAGTTCTCTTGAGGGCAGACTGTCTATCTAAACATTTTATTTGGAGAAATTAGGATATATTATGTGGAGGATTTGGATTTCTATTGAGTTCAAAAGCAGAGGCTGTAGGTAAAAAAAAAAGTGAACAAACCAGATGTTGTACTGACTGCAAGCCTGATTTTTCTCTCAATTTGCAGTCTGTTGTTTACAATGAACAGCTGACCCACAATTTGTCAAGTAGCATTATTGTTGGACTGTAGAACCTGAGACCCAGGTTTGAATCTCACCATGGCAAATAGTGGAATTTGAATTCTCTAGAAATCTGGTATTAAAGGTCTAATGATGACAATGTGTAACTATTGTCACTCGTCAGGGGTAGAGTGGGGGGTGGGGGGGGGGGGGGGGGGTGGGGGGGGGGGGGGGGGGGCTCATCTGGATCACTAATGTCCTTGTTAGAGAAGGGTATTGCCACCTTACCTGGTCTGGCTACGTGTGACTCCAGACCCAGATCAATATGGCTGACTCTTAACTTCCCACTGTGCATTTAGGATCGCAATAAATGTTGGCTTAGCTAGCAAAGTGCTCATCCCATGAATGAATTTTTAAAAACACTTAAATTTTCAAGTAAATTTCCAGATTTTTGTCATTCCAGAACTTATAATTTCATATGTTAGTGGAAATTTCAACAGACATCTTGTCTATAGTAATTTCAAAAACTTTGGCAAGTAAACTGATTGCTGGTTTTCATTTCTCATGACAATGCCCAGGCTAAGCAGAGTTAAGACCATAAGACATAGGAATGGAAGTAAGGCCATTCGGCCCATCGAGTCCACTCCGCCAGTCAATCATGACTGGGCATTTCAACTCCATTTACCCGCATTCTCCCTGTAGCCCTTAATTCCTCAATTCCTAAACTACCTGATTTAATATTTGAACAAAGCCTGGCAGTTAACTGTGGATCATTAACTGAGACATTCTCCACAGCAGAGATTTGTCCTGACAAGCACAGATTTAAAGAGAAAAATACTTTCCTTCAATTATTAGTAAAAATATACAATATATGTGGATAAACATCAATGATGTAAGTCCCCTACAGTTCAATTTATAATTAGTTTTAATTGTAGTGGAGTTTCTTGAACTAATCAAGATCTCTATTCTGTATTCTTTTCCAATTTATAATGAATAAATGTCAGTTTTTGTACAGGAAGATTACACAGGTGATTTTTTTTCTAATGAAAGCATAAATAACTGTAGGAAGTTAGTTATATTTTAGTTAGTGCTCCATCACAACCATTCAGTACCTTGGCTGTGTACTCTTTAGTTAATTATATTTAATGAGCCTGTTTGTTGTTCTAGTGTCAGTTTCATCAATGTAATGGGATCAGTTCCAAGATTCAACTTTCCTTAAACTTTCCAGCATTATGTTATATCATGTTAATTCTTTCCTCTTATTGTAAATCAGCTTTTTAGTTTAGAAGTATTGTGACCATGCTCAATTCTCTGCTGTGGAGAATGTCTCAGTTAATGATTCACAGTTAACTGCCAGGCTTTGTTCAAATATTAAACCAAGTTTTTTTTTAATTTCAAAAATATACTTTATTCATAAAGTTATTTGGATCTCTAAACAATTGTTCATGCTTTTCTTGTGCACACGTTACATTTCTTTACATAAAAACATCGAAATTTATTTTTCTATGTGCAAGTATGTACATTTACTATCCAGCTCTTCTGCTGAGGCGTCAGCGGAACCCAAATGACTGGGTGGGCCCCCTGTTCTTCTTAGGCAGGCAGATGTTACACGGTGGTCTTTCCCCACCGCGCCTTGGCGGCAGCTGCCCCAAGCTTCAGCGCATCCCTCAACACGTCATCCTGGACCTTGGAATACTCTGCTTAGCCTAGGCATTGTCCTGAAAAATGAACACCACCAATCAGTTCACTTGCCAACCAATCTGTTATCTCCCTTCACTTAATGTAAATGTTGGTTTCTCCTTAAATTGACATTATTGCAAATTAACTTGAAGTGTACAAGATGAAAAGCTTCGTAAAAATGTCTTTTTTTTTCAGTGGTGCTCCAGTTCAATACTTCAAAATGACTAATTCTTCACAATTCTGTTAATTGTGTAGAAACTGTCCATTTTGCCCAACCAGTCCAGGACAGCATTTATACAACACTGAAACTTCTTTCCATCCTTAGTCCTCTAATGCTATTGGTTCAAATGTCCAACCTATTGTTGCTCATATGTTTCCCTTTAAATAGTTCTCACTTTTCCATGTTCCTGCCACTCCGATATTAAAAACTGTTTCTTCTAGATTTCTGACGATTTATTTGCAACGATCTTGTATTTGTGGCCTTTCATTCCTCACAATGGGTATGGTTCCTTGAAGCAATCAAACCCTTTCTTCGTTTTTAGAAGATGGACTTGTACACCCCGTTTTCAAAGAAAAGTAATTTTATCTGTTTATATTGATTGTAGTGACCTCCATTCTGGTAATATCCATGCAGATCTTTTGGCATCCTCTTTAGGATCTCTGTATCCATTTTCATATATAGCCATCATATCATCTAAGTAGGCTAATTGGCCCATTGAGTCTGTTTCACCATTCAGTAAGATTGTGGCTCATCTTCAATCCTCAACTGCACTTTCCTGCCTTATCCCCATAACATTTCATTTTCTTACTGATTGAAAATATATCCATCTATCTCTGCTTTGCATAACCTTAGCAACCTAGCCTTGACAGCTTTCTGCAATAAAGAGTTATCTACCCTCGGAAAACAACTCTCATTTCACATTGTTCTGAGATTTTACCCTGTGGTCCTAGACTCTTCCATGAAGGAAGCAACCTCTCTGTATCTATACTGTCAAGCCCTGTATTTCAGTCGGATCACATGTCATTTTCTAAATGAGTACAGATACAACTTATTCAGTCTCTCCTCTTAAGGAAATCCCTTACTCAGAATCAACCTAGTGAACCTTTTCTAGACTGCATCCAATGTTAGTATATCTCCCCTTGTATAAGGGGATGAAAACCAATTGCAACTGGAATACTATGAGTAGGCTAATGTCTTGTTCTAGTCTAATTTTAGCAAGACCCTCCCTAATTTTTTTATACTCCATTCCGTTTAAAACTAAGGTCAACATTCCATTTGTCTTCCCTGTTACGCACTGAAATTCGACGCTAACGTTTTGTGATTCATGCACGAGGACCTGTAAATCCCTCTGTGCTGCAGCCTTCTGACCAGAAATGTGCACAATACTCCAAGTGTGGTCTAACCAAGGTTTCATGCAAGTTTAGCAAAAAGCCTTTTCAAGATTCTCTCTCTCTCAACAAATCCAACACTTGAGTTTGTTTTGTTTTGTAGCTGTTTTATTGTATCATATCACCGCATTTAAGCTTTTGTGTATTTTGTACTCCTGGAAGTATTATTTTCTCCTGTTCTCCATTTAGATTCTTAGTTTCAAATATTCCTTTACCACCACTTTCCTTTTGTTTTATAGTGAGTCAGCTATCCGTTGTGGTATTTGTTCACTGATTCCATATTCTATGACTTCCTTAATTAATCTGTTGATAAAAATCTAGGCTTATTATTTTGGTATGTTGTCTTTTGTCTCTGAGTTCTTTGGCAAGGGATCATTTGAGGTGGACCAAGCAAGACTTGGTTGTGAAATCATGTTGACTCTTCATTTGTATTTTTAATTTTCTACATTTTTTTCTCCTTCAGTAGGAATGTTATTACTGCTATTAGGCTGACTAATCTACAGTTGCTGGACATGTTTTGCTTATCTTGTCAAACACACGTGTAACATTAATTATTCGCTAGTCACCAGGCAGTGTACTCTACTTTGTTTTCAGTGAATTATATGCATAATGTACTGCGTTTTTTTTTACCTCTTCGCTGGAACCTTTTAAAGATGTAGTCTCTCAGGGCTGGGGATTGTATCCTGCGTTTAATTCAGATTTAATCCTTGTTTTGTTCATAGCATCATTAAGACTGCTTATTTCCACCTCTACAATAATCCAACTCTGCCCTGTCACAGTTCTTCTCCCAAAAAACATTCGCTTGTGTGGTCTCTCACATACTACGCTTTGTAAGCTGGACGGCATGTAAAATTCTGGCCCGAGTCTTAATTTGCAGCAAGTCCCATTATCCCGATATCCTGTGTGCCTCATTGACCTACTTTGGATCCCAGTCAACCATAATGTTGATATTTAAAATTTTCATCCTTATTTTCAAATCCCTCTGTTGCTTTGGCCCTCTTAATCTCTATAAACTCCTTCAGGATATCTGCACTCATCCAATATTGGCTAATTCAGTAATTTTAATTGCTCCACTATTGATGGCTGTATCTTCAGTTGCTCAAGCTCTGGCACACCTTCCCTACTTGGCTTTGCTCCTCTGCTGTGTTTTCCTCCTATAAATCGAGTAAATATAATCTTTTTGAGTCAATCTTTTAGTCTTTAGTTTTCCATGCTTTTTATGTGGTTCAGTGTGATATTGTGTTTTATAAAGTGTCTGTAAAGCATCTTGGAATGTTGCATTTCTTTAAAGATGTTGAAAAAACATGTTGTTACATTATAAATAAGCTGGTTATGTTATGTTTAATCTCATCTTGTGATGTCATGACTACCTAATCACCCTCACCAGTAACCAATGAAGCAAAATAATTAATATTTGTCCTACCCTGATCATTCTTTCATGAATTTGCTCTCATACTGACTTAATGTTTTTTATGCCCATGAAATATTTCTTATATTTTTGTTTTACATTCCTTGATTAATTTAATGTCATTGTGTATATGAGTCTCTAATTATTGTTTTTGGCTTCCAGCCTTTATCCTTGTTGTGTCTCTTGTTCTTTCCTCTGTCCTTAGTGCATACCTTATTTCTTGCCCTGATTTTCCCTTGTATTTTTAATTATGGTGTTTCATTCATGTTTAAGTTTGATTTGAAATAATTTCATAACTCTTTCATAACATGCAGTTATACTCCACCCAATGGAATATCATGGCAAGCAAGCAGATTCTCTTCTGTGTAAAGAACTGAAGAGTGTAAACATCTTTCAAGTGATACGGTCACTGATTCTGGATTCAGGAATCCTCACCAATATAAAATTAAAGCTTGTCATATCTGTCTCAAGAAACTCAATTTCTTTATGGGATTTTTCTCCTCCCAAAAGGTGGCAGGAGGGCAAACCATTGAGCACTAGCCACCACCTCAAAAATCAGCTTTTGGGCAGTTAGTCTAGTGGTAACATTTCTAATCTGTCTCCAGCTAAGGCTCTTAACTGGGCAATATTTTGATCATTTGAGGACCTCCACTTGTTATTAGCCTAATTACTTGCAACACAGTAGATGAGAAAAGTGGCTGTTTTCCTAAGAGGGAATCTCAGGCATTCTATCTACAGGGTTTGGGATGTGCCTCCATCTGGGTGCAATGAATGACATGGATGGGGGCCATTGAAGGCTGTTTGCCACTGACCTTCTCACTGTAAACCCCCATCCCACAATACATCACTCGCTCAAAAAAACTCTCATCATTATATTGTTGGTGCGACTCATCATGGCTACACAACCTGGAACTTTGTTGCTTTCCAGCCATGCTTTCCAGCACTGTGGCTGTTGATCTCTGGCCAGTGGCTTCTTGTGGGCCAGGATTTGTGACTGGGTTTTTAATATGCTGAAAAGCCCGCCAAACAGCAGGAGAGTTTTCTTATTGCATCAGGGCAAGGGGCCACCTCTGAAGTTGAAAGAAAGTGACTTTTATTTTGTTTCTATATGTATATTTTATGCAAATAATAGACCATTATGGTAAAGTCCACCTGCATTTTCATATTTTTGTGAAATACAATGCTGAATTCATTTTCAATTATACTGCTGCAGCAGCTTAGGTGACTGCTTCAGGAAGACCAAATTAGCTCTGGCTTCAAATGCATGTTGACAGGGCATGTTCAGGCTGAATCCCCAAATTGTGCATTTGTATTTGAATACCCTGATTGCTTTTTCTGTGGAGTCTTGCAAGTAAACATTTGTGTTTAGGAGACCCAGAAGATCCCTCCTGTGTGTGGAAATCAAATTTGATGCTTTTGAGAAAGGAAGGGGAAAATGTTTGGAAAAAAAAAGTGCATACACACCAAGGTGATTAAATTGAATGTGTCAAATCGAATTTTAATAGAAGATCTCTGATATGTTTAAGTCAGATATTCTTGGATTTGAAGACAAATTTAATGTTTTGAAGGTGCAGCATTTATGTATTTTCTTGTATACAAATGTTGTCCTCAATGAGATATTTATTTTGATGTCTGTTGCTCAAAATTAATGTTGCCACAGCAAATTATGCTTGGATTGGTTGCCTAGCAATATACATGCTATGAGCATAACAATCATAGGGAAGAGCAACAAGACATCAAAGTGTTTAGTGTAAGTGGAGAAAGGATATGACAGAGCAAAAAACAGTCTGAGAGGTGATGTACCTTTTTACTTCAGATTAGTGTATTTCAGTTGCAGATGAGTTTGAAGTCTCAGCAATATATACAATTGCAGTTATATTTATGATACTAAAATGTGAATTTGTGTATATGCAAAATGTCTATCTTTATACTTGAAAGTAGGTATTTGCTTTTCACACATTTGCTATGAAGATAACTAGAGGAAATGCTGTCCTTGTTGGACAGTATTCAGAGGATGTTGCCAGATGCAGCTAATCCTTCATTTATTTCATAGAAGCACTTTGTTACAAAACATCATGTACAGTCATTGCAGAGAGCCATTAACTATGAAAGAAGTGCTGCAGTAAAATTCTCAACACTTAAGAGGGTATGATGGATTATCTATGTGTAAATGCATGGTGCTAAAATAATGAACTCTTTTTGGGTTGCTTGTTCTGCTGCTAAAAGGGCCACTGGTGAACAACATAGAGTACTAATGAGTTGTTTTGTTGCAATTAGAGAACTGGGAATTGGTGATATTTGTTTTCTGATTTTTGTTGTGTAAAATGTGAATTTGTATAATTCCTGAATGAGCTCCATTTATAATCGATGCTTAGCTTTTATATTGGAGTGATCATTTGACAGTGCTGATTCCTCTGTAATGTTAGTGGCTTTGGTACTTAGAAAATTATTAACAAAATTCCTAACCTTGCATATTCACTTTTCTGTTTATCACATGTTAAACATTTTTGTTCTTGTTTGCTGTATTGAATAAACATTAACAGTACTACTTGGCCAACTATTACAAATATGTACAAATTTTTCAAAAATACAAATTTGATTTTTTTAATAAAAGTAATACCTGCCAAGAGAAAATGTGTTATATTTGGAGGCTCAAGCTAATTTTATCCAACAAAGGATCACAAACTGAGCTCTGAAGTTATATTCTCTTTTGTCTATCAGCGGCTTAAATTAGTTCATCATTGTAGCTTGCAATCCCAAAACCAGTTCAACTCTTACTTCACAAGTTCTTGTCATGCAGACTGGGTCAAATATGTTTGCACTTTGATGGAAACCTTTGTAAATTAAATTCAGAAGATAAAATCAATGGATTGTAATATTTATTAATAGCATCATGGGGGAGTAGTTGACGGCTTGGTTTTTACACTTAGGATGGAATCATATGGAGTTGACAGGAATCGTGGCTGTCAGCTTTTCATTGGGGTCATTGGTGGGGAAAAGAAGAGGGAAAACTCCCATAATCCTTAGCAAATGTAGGTGTTCTAATTAATAGATTTTGAAAGACCAACCTGTTCGAATCACAAAGTTACCAAGGCAATATTTGCAGTGATCTCAAGAAAAATCTGCAAGCTAATGCTGCCAAGTCCAAGATTCTGCACCTTCTATCATTAGTGATCGACCTCTGGAATCTAAGTTTGGTTTTCTTGCACCATTCTGTCAAATCAGAGGATGATAGTCATGGTATTGATTGACAGTACCACTTCATTCTGGTAAACTCCAGCATCCCATCCTTGCTCTGATTGTTATTTAACAGGTACCAATATTTAGTGTCATTTCACTATGTTGCTAAGATCCTGCTATATGATTTATCTTCCTACGTCTTGTTTTATTTTACATCCTTGGTTATAAAAATGCAAAACATGAAAAATTCCTCAATGAAGCTGAAGAAATATTATAAATTAGAGACCACTTATATGGGTTCTCACAATAATGGACAGGATGACTGAGTTCAATCCTCAGTGGACCAATAGAATTCTGAGCATGCCATGTTATAAAAATGGAATTTAAATTGTTCAGTTGCCAGATGTAAATCCTGAAGTAACATAAAATGTCATTCCTAGCATGAACAGAATCATTCTCCAGTAATATTTTAAAAGCTTCCTCTGCTACACTTTGCTGAAGACAGTTTTAGTCTTACTTTTTAAAATGATATATCTACACAGCAGGAGGTCGTTATACACATTGGAGCTAACAACATAAGAGAAAAGGATGAGATTCTGAGGAGAGAACATAGGATATGAGGTAGGAATTTTAAAAATGTAGGTTAATTATATCTGGATTATGCCCAGTGTCATGAGTCAGAGGGTAGAAATAAGAAACAGAACAAATGAATGTGTGGCGGAGGAAATGATGCTGGAGAGAAGGATTCTCATTTTTGAATGCTTGGAATCTCTTGGGTAGAGGTGACCTGTAGAAGAACGATTGCTCCTGAATTGGAAGATGAGTAATATACAGGTGTGGAGATTTGCCAGAGCTGCTCAGAAGTAAACAAGTAGAGGGTCAAGCCTAGGGGCGGGGAGCACAGGGTAGGCATGGAGGTGGGGGTAGAGTTGGGATCCTGGGGGACTGTGAGAAAAGATCAATCTGAGACTGCTGCAGTTGGGAAATGGAGCAAGTCTAACAGTCAGCAGGCAGAAACAACGAGGCAAACAATGTAGGACTGATAAATGAAACTGCATTTATTTCAATGCAAGAGGCCAAACAGGAAAGGCAGATGAACTCGGCATGTTTTGGAACATGGGATTGAGGTATCATAGCTATTGCAGAAATGTGGCTCAAGACTGACCAGCTTAGTGTTGCAGGGTATAAATGTTATACGAAGGATAGGAAGGGCAGGGTGGGGGTGGGGAATGAGGAGGTGGCATGGTATTTTTGATTAGGAGCAACATTGAAGCTGTACTTAGGGTGGATATTCCTTGGAATACATGAAGGGAAGTTATTTGGTTGGAATTGAGAAATAAGAAAGGGATGATCATCTTATTGGGGTTGTACTATGAACCCCCAATACTCAATGGGAAATTGAGAAACAAATTTGTAAGGAGATCTCATTTATCTGTAAGAATAATAGGGTGGTTATGGTGGGGATTTTAACTTGTCAAGCACAGACTGGAGCTGCCATAGTGTTGGAGAGAAATTTAAGTGTGTATAGAAACAAGATTTCTGACTCAGTTGTGGATATACAAAGTGAAGGTACAAAACTTGATCTATTATTGGTTGAACTGAGTTGTCAGTTATGGACCCCTTTGGGGCCAGTGACCAAAATTCGATTAGTTTTAAAATAGTGATGGAAAAGGATAGACTGGATCTAAAAGTTGAAGTTCTAAATTGGAGGAAGGCTGATTTTGATGGTATTAGGCAAGAACTTTCAAAAGTTGATTTAGGATGGATATTCACAGGTAAAGAGATGGCTGGAAAATGGTAAGCCTTCAAAAATGAGTTAAGGTGAGTCTAGAGGCAGTGTGTTCCTGTTTGGGTGAATACCAAGGCTGATAGGTGTAGGGAATGCTTGATAACTGGTGTGAAGATGCTGCTACTTTTAGAAAGGTAATTTTGTCTTGGGTTTTTTGAAGAGAAGTTGTAAAGGCAGAGATGTTAAAGTAGCTATGGAAGATGGCCTAATTCAACAAATAGAGGAGGCCTTTAGTTGTTTTTGAAACAGTTGTAACAATGGAAGGGGAGAGGCCAGTCCTCACAGGTCAAGCTTTCTAGTTTTTTTTAAGCTGTAGCAGTCAGAAGCTGTTTGGGTCCCAGGAGAATTGGAGCTCAGTAAAATGATTCCTAGCTGCTACATTCTCTGAAATCTCTATTGATGTTATTTCCTCTTGGATTGAAGAACTGCCTATAAGAATCTATGTCTGAATTTACTTTTTTGCCAAGGGGTGCGTTTATAGGTTTTTACTACATGCAAACAGTTAATTAGTATTGGGTAGTGTGTCGATTATTTGGTTAAGTTTTACAATCGTTGTTCTACATTTCTTTTTTGGTGAATGTTTGACCAGTTGCAGCATCTGGAGCACGTACTTCACGTCTATCTTTTAAAATAGAAAAGTTATGGTCTAGGCTACCTTAAAATATTTTGAGCTGGTCTGGTCCATAACAGTAGAGAAATTGAGGTTTTTCAAGAATAAGACAAAAACATATGTAGGTATAGATAGCAGTGACCGAGTGAATCCTTAGAAGGGTATAAAGGCAGTAGGAGTATATTTAAAGGGGAAATCAGGAGGGCAAAAAGGGGAGATGAGATAGCTTTGGCAAATAGGGTGAAGGAGAATCCAAAGGGATTCTACAAATATATTTTAAGGATGAAAGAGTAACAAGGGACGAATACGGCCTGTTAAAGATCAGCAAGCTGCCTGCATGTGGAACCACAGGAGATGGGAGAGATACTAAAAGAGGATTTTTCTTTAGTGTTTACTGTGCAGAAGGATATGGAAGATAATGTGGGAAAATTAGGAGCCACTTCTTGAAAAATGTCCATATCACAGAGGAAATTGTGCTGAACATCTTAAAACACATAAAGTTGGATAAATCCCCAGGACCTGATCAGATGTACCCTAGAACTCTGTGGAAAGGTAAGGAAGTGATTACTGAGCCTTTTGTTGAGATATTTGAATTATCGATAGCCACACGTGGGGTGTTGGAAGACCTGGAGGTTAGCTAACGTGGGTGCCACTATTTAAGAAAGGTGGTCAGGAAAAGGCAGGGAACTATAGACCTGTGAGTCTGATATTGTTGGAGGGAATCCTGAGGGACAGGATTTACATCTTTGGAAGGGCAAGGACTGATTAGGAATGGTCAACGTGGTTTTGTGCAGGGGAAATCATGTCTCACGAACGTCATTGGGTTTTTTGATGAAGTAATGAAGATAATTGATGAGGGTAGAGTGTTAATGTGATTGGTAAGATGTTCAACAACACTCCTTATAGTAGATTACTTAGTAAGGTTAGGTCACATGGAATACAGGGAGAACTAACCACTTGGATACAGAACTGGAGACAGGGTGGTGGTGGAGGATTGCTTTTCAGACTGTAGGCCTGTGACTAGTGGTGTGCCGTAAAAATCAATGCTAAGTCCACTGCTTTTCTACATTTATATAAATGATTTGGATGTTAATGTAGGAGGAATGGTTAGTAAGTTTACAGATGACACCAAAATTGGAGGTTCGTGGACAGCAAAGAAGGTTACCTCAGACTACAATGGGATCTTGCTCAGATGGGCCAAGGAGTGGTAGATGGAGTTTGATTTCGATAAATGCGAGGTGCTGCATTTTGGAAAGGCAGATCAGGGCAGGACTTGTACACTTAATGGTAAGGTCCTGGGGAGTAATACTGAACAAAGAGACCTTGGAGTAGAGGTTCATATTTCCTTAAAAGTGGAGTTGCAAAAAGACAGGATAGTGATTAATGTGAGAAACAGAACTCATAAATCAGCCTGAGACAAAACCTTGGAAACAAGAACAATTTTTTACAGCCTTGCAAGTACCGGATGCTTCTGCAATCGAGCAGAAATGCGCGCGAAAACAGAGTATGTTAGCTTTCTTATTTAGTTTACAAGTTGTGGAATCACGCCTTCCTTTTCCCATCCTATCATAAGTCAATTACCGCACTTGTTTTTTTTCTCTCTAGTTATTTTCTTATCTGGCCATCCTGCTGTCCTTGTCTGCATTCTTTGTTCCTTGTTTGTTCCAGCTTGTTCTTTTATCCAGTTTCTCTTGTCATACTATAAGCTTTATTGTGAAATGCCCCTGCTGCTTCTTTTGTGGTCAACTACAACACTTTTTAAAGGTATTTCCTAGCTTAAAACTATTTTCTTTCAAAAGACCCTCTATATTCATTAAAGTCTTAGCCTTAAGTATGCTGCATGCTACAAGAATTCTGCGACCGTTTGTATAATGTCCCACCCCCCTCCCCACCTGCAGAAACTACATTTCTAACCTCCCACAATTAAGGCGTCTGGTATGATTGCCTTTTATTGGTCAGTGCATTGAGTGTAGGAGTTGGGAGGTCATGTTGTGGCTGTATAGGACTTTGCTTAGGCCACTTTTGGAATATTGTGTGAAATTCTGGTCTCCTTCATATTGGGAGGATGTTGTGAAACTTGAAAGTGTTCAGAAAAGACTTACCAGAATGTTGCCAGGGTTTTTGGGAGATGTTGCCAGGGTTGGAGGATTTGAGCTATAGGGAGAGGCTGAATAGGCTGGGGCTGTTTTCCCTGGAGCATCTAAGGCTGAGGGGTGACATTTTTAAGGTTTATAAAACCTTGAGGAGTATGGATAGGGTGAATAGTGAACATCTTTTTCCCCAGGGTAGGGGAAATACCGTGCTAAGGTGAGAGGGAAAAGATTTTAAAGGGACCTAAGAGACCACTTTTTCATGCAGAGGGTGGTGCAGTGATGGAATGAGCTGCTAGAGGAAGTGGTGGAGACTAGTATAATTAGAACATTTAAAATCCATTTAGATGGTTACATGAAAAAGAAAGGTTTAGAGAGATATGGGCCAAATGTTGGCAAATGGGGCTAGATTAATTTAGGATATCTGGTCAACGTGGACAAATTGGACTGAAAAATTTGTTTGCTGTACAGCTCCATGATTCTCTGACTCTATATCCTTTGACTTAGTGTAAGTAAAACCACTGGAAATTTACCAGATATTAAAAATAATGAAGTCAACCCCCTGTGACACCCAGATGTGTGGAAGACATCATCTGAATCTGGCTCAATGTAATTCAAAATAATAGTTCCTAAATTTGAACAAATTTAGTGGCCTGGGAATATATTTTCATAGGAAAACAACCTTACATGTTTGAAAAATCTTATTTGCAGCCAGCTTTAATTAACCACATTACAACAGTTCACCTATAATCACTTACCATGAAAAACTGGCCCGCCAGATTATGCTTTTAGTATAAATGATAGTTTGGATATCAAGGTTTCTGCAAAGATTCTGGTAAATGACTGAATTGCCACTATTTTGTGGAATCTTTTTAAATCACTATGCTGCCTAAGTCTGGAAAGTCATTTTGCTTTCTTTGTCACTGTGTTTACAGCATTTTGTTTTCCATTTACTTCAAAATTGTATTTTCACATTGGATGTTGTAAGATTAGAAAAGGACTGAACGAGCTCCATTGTTGTTTCTTCAGGTTTGCTGCCAGGCATTACCTATCCAGTGGTTTCCTGTTGAAATTGCAAGTCAATTTACTTTCTATTTGGTTTTGGTTGACCTTGTTGGCCTTTTCTACCTTTTGCACTGTTTCTGCTGTTTGTGTAACAAAACAAACCCAAAAATATCAGGATTGGTCTGGGGGTAGCCTGACTGTCTCCTGCTTTGCTATGCTGAAGAATTGATACAGCTGGGATGTTGAAGCAGTTTGAAAGGCCACATTGATTAATTCTGTAACCAATAAATTGACTTGAGGCACACTGGTTGTGTCTCTACCTCCCAGAGTCAAAAGATTCAAGTCCTGTGCCATGGAGGTGTGTTATGTTATGTCTGGAAGTACAGTTTTATTTATAAAACAAACAGCCTGTTACTTGCAGTCCATTTCTTTGGGTGTATGTGTACTGACATAGTTAAGTTGATGTATTGCACTCCTGCAACGGTTTACTGAGCATCAATCAACCAATCATAAATTAACTTAAATAAACTGAATTATCAAGCACCAATCAAATGCATAAAACTAGGAGTTGAAATATATACATTAAACTTTTTAAACAATGTATATCAATATCCATATTTCAAGTTTTAAATTACTAACTTCTGTATAGTTGGATCAATGGTCTCATCAACATCTTTTGAGTCTAAGTACCTATGGGGCTGAAATTTAATGTAATGCAAATTATCGTGGATAATAATTTGACTGTAACTTCACCATTCATATTGTAGTTTGCATGTTTGAATGGCACTATGGTGATAGCTCAGCAATGGAGCCATGTCAACGTGCTACCCAATAGCTCTTCTTCCTCAACAATTACATGTAAGTAAAAAGTCTTGTCATAATTCAGTCAAATGCAGCACTGAGGTGAGCAACCTACCAACTGAATAATTTTAATCAACTTTTAAATTTAACAAAATGTTCTTCTACATTTTTGTAAACTTACTCATCAATACAGTAAAAAAGTAATTAACGGTTTTCTGCAAATGCACTTTTCAGGCAAATGCTCCAGGAGGTTTGAAAATATTTGTAGAATTTCAAAGGAGGGATGTTATATGGAGTGTCCTGCTTGAAGTGAAAGTTTGAGCAGCTGTCAGGAGCTTCCAAGATGATAGCTCATTAGACATTAAGTTTGATGCATTCAGGAGGTGACAGAGGTCCTCACAACATCCTCCACAGCCAACAGAAATGTGATGAACAAGATTACAAATGACCTGACCAAGGCAAAAACACTAAGCATTCAATTCAAAATTCCCTAGCTAAATTGTTATCTTGGTTGCTTTGGTGAAATAAGGGTATTTTTGTTTATCAGTTGTTTGCTCTAAGTGGAACTAAAGGCAAATAAGTTATTCCGAATGTGGTGGGGTCAGCTTTTCCATTAAGATGAATGCCACAGCTTTATAGATGCTGGAGAGAAAAATAGAATGCATGAAAAGAGGTTTCTTACAGTAAGCAATTTAAGTAACTGTCTTATTTTTATTTGACCCAGAGCAAAATGCAGAAAATTTAAGCAAGAGCACATATAGATGCTCTCTTCCTGAAAGAATTTTCTCACCCATAAAGCCAAAGTTCACATGGTTTCCATAGGGTGATTTATTGTGGTCCTTATGGAGGTTTGAACTGTATTGGTGATACACATTTCAGTGCAAAGTACCCTGATTTATTCAGAGATAAGTAGATTCTTAAGGATAAGAAAATGGGAAGTGATATTTGAGGTATGTGAAGTGCATGTGCTTTGATGGCTGCATGATTAAAATGTTTCTTAGCTGCAAAATGGATGTTCATGCAGAAGGTGAACACTTTTTTTTGAATTACCTTTTTCTAGATACATTGAACATGAAGATCAAAAATATGGCAAATTAATATGCTGCACATTTATAACAGTTTGTTGATTCCATTCACTAGTCCAAAACCCCTTGAGAATCGAAGCTGTATTAGACACTGAGTTGGTGACGAATCAGGAGGATGAGGAGGCTATGTTCCTTCTGGAGTAACGGAGGTTGGGACAAGCAATGCTGAGTCAGGATTCTGGTCTTTTTTGGTATCACCATGGAGTTGAAAGGTGCAAGGTCAAAGCCAGCATTTTCCAACTACCTGGGGAGCCCACTTTACTCATGAAACATGGCCATCTTCCATCTTACAGGTAACTGTTGTTTGGGCAGTTGAAAAATTGTTTGCAATAGTATTCTTACATGGTAGCCAGATTTAGACATTGCAACTTCCTCACCAACCACTCTGGACATACTCATGCAGGATGCATTGCCACCTTTTGTGTTACATGAAGAGGCCTTGCAGAACCCAGTTGCAGGTCATGATCCTCCAAGGATGCTGTCAGCAACTGATGTTCCACTGGAGGCAGTTGCCAATAATTGCAGCCAACCTGCTTTCCACATCATCTTGACGAAAGATCATTAGCCTGTGCCCATGAACCCAACTAACAGGCCATGCGTGGAGATTGTACTCTTATCAAATGGATTTGTGCTTTGTTAGGTCAGATGCCGATGGGAATAGTGTTCATTGCTGCAGAGTTTCCCCTGCGTGTTATTTAAGCTGATGCTGTCGCTCATGGCGATAGTTTTGTTTTTAGATTGATTCTACTCATGGCATCCTGTTGTTGCTCTTTTACTCAATGTTGCTTGATACTTTTTCTGATGTTAAATAATTCTTTAATTTGTACAATTTATATATTATGAAAATGTGTTTTAATGCTATCATAAAGATATACAGTGCTTGGTTAAATTTTCTTGATGAAATAAATACAGATTTTTCTTCCTATTGTTATGGTAGAACAGGGAATTATTCCACTGATTCGTACCAGACTTTCTGGCCTCTTCAGCCCTGCTGGAAGAGAACATTCAACATAAGCAATAGATATAGAAGTAGGCCATTCAGCCATTTGTGCCTGCTTTGTCGTTCAGAGAGATCATTCTATTTCAGCAGCATTTTCCTACATTATTCTCCACATCTCTCAATGTTTTTAATATGTTTGAAAAGATTAAGCTTTATGGCAATTTGGACAGAAATTGATTTGGATGTGAACAGAGGAGGTATGATTCGTAAGTTTGCAGATTACACCAAAATAGGTGATGTTATGGACAGTGAAGAAGATTTATTTCAGAGTACAACAGAACTGTGATCAGATGGGCCAAAGGATGGCAGATGTCGTTTAATTTATATAAATGTGAAGTGTTGCATTTTAGTAAGACAAATCAGAGCAGGACTTGTACAGTTAATGGTAGAGAGTGTTGCTGAACAAAGAGACTTAGGGGTGCAGGTGCATAGTTCCTTGAAAGTACAGTTGCAGGTAGACAGGGTGGTGAACAAGGTGTTTCGAATACTTATCTTCATGGGTCAGTGCATTGAGTGTAGGAGTTGGGAGGTCATGTTGTGGCTGTACAGGACACCAGTGAGGCCATTTTTGGAATACTCACTCAATTCTGGTTGCCTTCCTAAATTTGAGAAAGTGTAGAAAGGATTTATAAGGATGTTGCCAGAACTGGAGGGTTTGAGCTATAGGAAGAGGCTGGGACTTTTTTTCCTGGAATGTCAGAGGCTGAGATGTGACCTTTTTATAAATCATGAGGGCCATGAATAGGAGGAATCATTGATTTTCTTTCCCCTTAGGGTAGACGAGTCCAAAACTGGAGGGCATATGTTTAAGATGAGAGGAGAAAGATTTTAAAAATGACCTGAGGTGGAACTTTTCATCTAGAGGGTGGTACATACATAGAATGAGCTGCAAGAGGAAGTGGTGGAGGCTAGTACAGTTACCTCCACTAATTCCCCTGTCAACCTCCATTGCTCCAAAGAAAACAACCCAAGCTTATCAAATAACAGCTTCATATCTAAAGTGCTCCATCCCAGGCAACATCTTGGTGAACCTCCTTAATTGCAAAAATATCCTTCCTATAGTGCAGTGACCAGAACTGCACACAGTACTTCAGCTGTGGCCGAACCAATATTTTATACAGCACCATCATGATCTCCCTGATTTTATAATTTATGTCTCGACTGATAATGTCCTATATGCCTCCTTAACTATCTAGTAATTTGCACTGCCACCTTTAGGGCTTTATGGACAAGCATTCAAAGACCCTTCTTCAACTCTGAGCTACCTAGTGTCCTACCAATTGTAGAGTACTTCCTTGTCTTGTTACAACTACCGAAGTGCATCGCCTCACATGCACACTTATATTTCATTTGCCATTGACCTGTCCATGTGACTAATTGGTTTACATCCTCCTGTTACTTAAGACCTACTTAATCCTCACTGTCAAATACCCAAACAGTTATCATTTCATCTGCAAACATATCATCACCCCACCCTCCCCAAACCCTCCACCCCCCCCCGCCCCATCACTACAACCAACAATTTTCTCATCTTTTATGCATAGCATGAACAGTAAGGGACCCAGGACAAATCCCCAAGCCTCCAACTCGGCACCACCCTCCGGACCCATCCATCACTGCCCCCTCTGAGCTATCACCTTCTCCCTCACCTTCATCCATCTATCGCTTTCCCAACCCCACCCCCTCATCTCTCAGCCCTGACCCACAAGTCTCATTCTGATGAAAAAACCTGAAACGATTCTCCTGCTCCTCGGATGTTGCCTGACCTGCTGTGCTTTTCCAGCACCACACAATCATACATCATGGGACACAGGCCTCCAGTCACACAATCTTTACTATCAACTTCTCTCCTCTCCTACCAAAAAGCCAATTTTGAATTCACTTGCCAAGTTCCCCTAATCCGATGTGCTTTTAACCTTCCTTGTTAGTTTTCCATGTGGGATATTGTCAAATGTTTTGCTGAAGTCCTTGTATATAAACTGCCCTACCCTCATGTGCAAGGATTGTCATCTCCTCCCAAGATACCACCAGATTTGTTAAGCATGACCTCTCTCTGATAAAGCATGCTGATTATCCCTGATTAAACCTTACCTCTCTAAATAGAGATTAATTTGCTCTTGCGGAATTTTCTGTAATAGTTTCTCTACAACTGATGAGAAACTCATTGGTCTGTAATTCCTTGGCTTTATTTATATCACCATTCTTGAAAAGTGGATCCACTTTAGCTGTCATGTAGTTCTTTGGTAAATCCCCTCTGGCCAGAGAGGAGCTAAAAATTTGGGTAAGGGCTCCAGTGATTTCCTCCTTCATCTCCCACCTTAGCCTGGAATTCTATTCAACTGGACCTGGGGATTTGTTTACTTTTTTTTAAGCCTTTGAAAGCCTTCAATACCTCCTCAACTCCTATGTTAAACTACTCCAGAACCTCCCAGTCCAGCTTCCAGAATTCTGTATTGACATCCTTCTCCAAAGGGAAAACAAATGTGAAGTGCTTGTTTAACATCAGTACTCTTTGATGCATAGTTTTACCACTTGATCGTTAATGGGCCCTACTCTATAGTCTGGTTACTCTCTTCCCCTTGCTACAAATGGTAGAATATTTTGGGATTCTCCCTAATGTTGCTCACCAATGTTTCTCATGCACCCTCTTTTCTTTCCTAATTGCTTTCATAATCCCCCTGCACATTCTATATTCCACTTGGGCCTTTGTTTATTTGCCCTTGCTGTACCTGTTATATGCGTCTCGTTTTCTTTTTATCCAATTCTTCTACATCCAAGGTTCTCTGGGCTTGTTGTTCCTACATTTCACTCTAAAGAAACCATGTTGGGCCTGGACACACTCTCATTCCTTTTGAATGCCTTTCACTATCCTGCTTTTGGATTTACCCAAAAGTAGTTCAGAGTCTACCTTGAACAGATTCTATTTTATTTTTAAAAATTTGCCTTCATCCAATCGAAGGCCCTTTGTTTGCAGGCCATCTTTTTTCTTTTTCAATATCAAACTTAAAACTTGCAATGCTGTGGTTGCTATCTCTAAAATTCTCCCTCAATGTCACCTCGAACACCTGTCTAGCTTAGTCTTCCAGAATTTGGTTGAGCAGTCTGCTGTGCATTTTGGGACCATCTTCATGTTGATATTAAACATTTCTGAATAGAAATTCCTGCCATTAGTTCCCCTAATTACTGAATTTAATGAGGTATCATATGGTAGGTTGTTGAGCAAGGTTAAATCTCATAGGATCCAGGGAGAGCTGGCCAATTGGATTCAAAATTGGCTTAACTATAGGAAACAGATGGTGGTGGTAGAGGGTGGTTTTCCAGACTGGAGGTCTGTGATCAGCAGCGTGTCGAAGGGTCCACTATTATTCATCATTTATATAAATGATTTGGATGAGAATTTAGGAGGTATGGTTGATATGTTTGCGGATGACACTGTAGTAGACAGTGAAGAATGTTATCTGGGAATGCAGATCTTGATAGACTGGGTCAGTGGGCTGAGGAATGGCAGATGGAGTTTGATTTAGATAAATGCAAGGTGTTGCATTTTAGTGGGTCAAACCAGGGCAAGACTTACACAGCCGATGGTAGGGTCCTGGGGAGTGTTATAGAATAAAGATATCAATGGGTACAGGTTCATACCTGCTTGAAAATGGAGTCATGAGTAGACAAGGCGATGAAGAAGGCTTTCGGCATACATGCAATCATTGGTCAGAACATTGAGTGTCGGAATTGGGATTGTTTCAGCTGTACAGACAATGGTGAGCACTTCATGCACTCCAGGTCATTCTACTAAAGGATATTATTAAACTTGAAAGAGTATAGAAAAGATTGACTAGGATGCTAGCTGGACAGAAAGTTTGGGTTATAAGAAAAGGTTAGATATGTTCGAAAAGGTTTTTTCCTTTGAGCATAGGAGATTGAGGAGTGAGTTTAGAGGCTTTTAAAATCATGAGAAGCATAGATAGCCAACAGCTTTTCCCCATGGTAGAGGAGTCTAAAACTAGAGGGTATAAGTTTAAGCTGAGGGGGGAAAGATACAAAAGGTCCAGAGGGGCAATTTTTTCACAGGGTGGCGGGTGTCTAGAATGAGCTGCCAGAAGTAGTGGTTGAAATGAGCACAATTTCATTTAACAAACATTTACATAAGTCCGTGGATGGGATAGGTTTGGAGAGATATGGACTAAATGCAGGTGAATGGGATTAGTTTAATTGCGAAAATTAGGCAGCATGAAGTTGGGCTGATGGGCTGTTTCCATGCTGTAGACCTTTGACTCTAATCACCTGTCGCTATCAGACCTACTGTCTTCTTCCCCTCCTCCTGTACAGTCAGGCTGATTGTGGTGCCAAAAGCTTGCCTCTTTCTGCACTCTGTTGAGGAATCAAAGTCCTAACTTCAAGATACAAACCAATTTGTGAACGGGACCCTAGGAGAGTCCTACACTACCTGCTTGCTTCTCTTTGTCTGGTGATCACATATTCCACCCCCCCTCTTTTATCTGCATTATCTAAATGTGTTATCCACGTGGATGTCTTATGGATGTCTGTATCTCTAGCCGTTGCTCCAAAGCAAATTTCCCAAGTTGGGAGCGCTTCCTGCACACATCATCTCAAGGACATTGACTTCACAAGGTCCATGACTTCCCACATATGACAGGCCATATGTACCTCTCAACTTGCCTTGACTTAAACCTGAACTTAATTACTTGCTAACTTTTCTAGATACTTGAAGATATCTTAAATGGGTGTAAGCTATATATTCTACAGACCATAGTCATCCAATCATCTGCTTCCTCTTGCACCACAACTACTGCTGAGACTGAGTTTGACAGGGGCCTTGCCCATCTTCCTTCTAATAGGATAATCTGATTCTGTTCACCCCTAGGATTTGTTTTGCTGTGTGTTTGAGATCACCTGTCATTCCTCTAAACTCCAGACAATATAGACCAAGTCTATTTATATTTTCCTCCTAGATGGTGCATTAATTCCAGGAATTAATTTCATGAATTATATTGTATACTGTGTATGACAAGTCTGTTTTTATAGGTACCGCGGACAAAGCTATACTCAATACTCCAGATGGAGTCTCACCAAGGATCTCTATAATTGTATTGAGATATCTTTAATACTCAAATCCTTTTGTAACAAATTCCAATGTGCCATTTGTGGCTTTAATTGCCTGCTGCACTTGAATGTTAACTTTTTCAGTGACTAACGAGCAAGGACACAAAAGTACTTTTTTTGGTTTCAAGTTCTTAAAATTTCATTCTTAAAATCTAACCTACTCTGTAATTAGAAGCAACAGAAAAGTACTGTGTGAATAGACCGAGTTTATTTCTTTCTTATGACTTTGACAGGGTAAATACACCCTGCTGATCATGTTGAGCAATTAATTAGGTAACTGTTGAATCTGATTTACTTCAAGTCTAGATTAGCTGGCTATAAATATAGTTCTTTGCAGCCAAGATCACAAGTGCAGTTAAAGAAACTGAGTGCAACCTGCAAGTTTGAGTGGAGTTCAGGAAAGTGGGAAGGAGGGATTTGTTTCCTTCTCTTTTAGGGACAGCCCGGGTGCTCATGGTTGGCACTGCTGCCTCATAGTCAGATTCCTGGGTTCGACTCCATCCTCTGGTGACTGTGTGGAGTTTGCACCATTTCCCCGTGTTTGTGTAGGTTTCTTCTGGGTGCTCCAATTTCCTCCCACAGTCTAAAGATATGCAGGTTAGGTGGATGGCCGTGTTAAATTGCCCATAGTGTCCAGGGATGTGTATATATTGGTGCCTTAGTCTTGGGAAATGCAGGGTTTCAGGGATAAGGTAGGAGGTGGATCTGGTGGTCCCCTAACAGTAGCCACAATGTGGGAAAAGTAATGAGCTCTTCTGATAGAGACGACAATATTGTGTGATTTCAATCTACATGTAAACTGGAAAAATCAGTTACAAATGGTCGCCTGAAACCAACTAGAGAGGAGGCTACATTAGACTTAGTATTGTGTAATTTGACAAGATGAACTAATAATCTGATTAAAGGCATCCACAGGTAACCATGACAGAACATGATTGAATTTTACGTTTGAAAACAAGATGGAGTCTAAGACTAGTATTATGAACTAAAGCTCATATGAGAGCGACTAGTGGGCATGAAAGTTGAGCTTGAAGTGAACTGGCACACTAGCCTTGGGAATAATTAGTAGAGGTAGTGCAAAATCAGCAACAAAAACAGAAATTGCTGTAAAAACCCAGCAGATCCTGTGGCATCTGTGGAGACAAAGTGTAGTTAATGTTGCTGGACCAGTAACCATTCAGACCTTTCTTTCTTTAGTCAAAATCAATGACTTGCAACTGTTCAGGGAGAAACATCCCCCCGCCCCCCCCCCCCCCCCCCCCCCCACCTCCTCCAGTGGGAGGAAAAGCAGGACTTCCCTTTAGTATGTGAAAATAAACCCTGGAAAAGTTTCCAAATGTCTCTTTGCTTTTTATGGGCCGAGGTAATGTTAAGATACCTGATCGGCATGGATGAGTTAAACTGAAGGGTCTGTTTCCATGCTGTATGATTCCATGACTCCTCTTTTCTAGAGTCAAACATAAAATGATATCAAGAGTTGGTAAAAGTATTTAAAAGAAGTGTAAAGTAAGCCTTGGTCCCCTGAGCAGTTAGATAATATGGAAAAGGTAGATTAAACAAAACGCATCTTGCTTCGGTCATTACTGTAGAGGATACAGCAAACATTCTTGTAATAGTCATAAATCAGATGATTGGAGGAAGAAGGGATATTAGTGAAATTGCATTCACCAACGAAGCTGTACTAAGTAAATGGATGGATGAAAAATGGATTCAATGCAACTTTTTCTTTCAAAAAGAGCAGAATCGAGAGTCATAGAGATGTACAGCATGGAAACAGATCCTTCGGTCCAACCTGTCCATGTCGACCAGACATCCCAACCCAATCTAGTCCCACCTGCCAGCACCCAGCCCATATCCTGTACAGCCACAACATGATCTCCCAACTCCTGTACTTAATACTCTGACCAATAAAGGAAAGCATACCAAACGCCTTCACTATCCTACCTACCTGCGACTCCACCTTCAAGGAGCTATGAATCTGCACTCCAAGATCTCTTTGTTCAACAACACTCCCTAGGATCTTACCATTAAGTGTATAAGTCCTGCTAAGATTTGCTTTCCCAAAATGCAGCACCTCGCATTTATCTGAATTAAACTCCATCTGCCACTTCTCAGCCCATTGGCCCATCTGGTCAAGGTCCTGTTGTAATCTGAGGTAACCCTCTTCACTGCACTACACCTCCAATTTTGGTGTCATCTGCAAACTTACTAACTATACCTCTTATGCTCGCATCCAAATCATTTATGTAAATGACAAAAAGTAGAGGACCCAGCACCGATCCTTGTGGCACTCCACTGGTCACAGGCCTCCAATCTGAAAAACAACACTCCACCACCACCCTCTGTCTTCTACCTTTGAGTCAGTTATGTATCCAAATGGCGAGAGAGTGTGGTGCCGGAAAAGCGCAGCAGGTCAGGCAATGTCCGAGGAGCAGGAGAATCGATGTTTCGGGCATAAGCCCTTCATCAGCCCTGATGAAGGGCTTATGCCTGAAATGTAGTTTCTCCTGCTCCTCGGACACTGCCTGATCTGCTGTGCTTTTCCAGGACCGCACTTTCGACTCTGATCTCCAGCATCAGCAGTCCTCACTTTCTCCACATTTTAAAAAGAGCAGTTTGCTACCTTCTGCATGAAGCATCCACAGCTTTACTGTTTCCCTTTCTGGGCCTCCAAGGTTGAGTGTCATGTCAGGACCATAAATCAGATTATTAACAGAGCCTCCAGTGATGTTAATTATCAGTCCGATGTGCTATGGTTGAAATAATTAGTATTAACTTTGTAAACCCAGCAATTTCAGAATTGTTATTAACGTCAATATGAAGGTTGAGAGGGAGATGGGCCTTCCATCAGCTTCAGCAAGGCCAGCAGAGTAACACAAAATTACCAAGCAATTTGCAGCGAATCAAAATTTGTGGTGTATCTCCTGTACTCTGCAAATTGCTGGGTTTTTTGTGCATTGATAATGAGGCTCTGTTCATGCTTCTTCATAATTCCAGCAACTTTGGGTCCATTCTGATGTTAAATTAACTCAAAACGTTTTGCACTCTTGGTCAACGTGGCCCGTTTATACACATCTTTTAGTGTAGTGGTGATCTATGCTCACACGTCAGGTTTATAAACTGATCCTGCCACTGTGTTGTATGTAGAGAATATAGGTTTGCAACAAATAATAAATGAAGCATCATTAATCATTCCTGAATAGTCAGATGTTCGGTCAGTTCTGCCAAAAATAAATACATAATTCAAGTAAATTTACAATAACTACAAGATGACTGCACTGCTTATGCCTGAATGTGCGCTGACAGGGATTGCACATTACTTTTCTAGTTATTTAATGGTTATTTTTATTTATAAAAATATTCATTCCAAACCTTTCTCCTGCCTTAAATTAACCTTGCCAGTTTCACAGGCTTTTCAGCTGTAAACCTTAGAGTACACAGTGTAAGTTGACCACAATGTACTGCAGCATTTCACCAAGGATCATGTACCTGTTTCAAATTGGCAATAATCTTACTTTGAACGACAAGGGAAGACATGTTTGAACAACATGGGTATCTTCAATTTTTAAAAATAAATCTATATTTGGTGTTTTAAAATCTCTTTGTTTAATCTAGCACCTTGCAAAATGATGGAAATTGAATGCACATCCCCAGAATATTAGCCTGAGGTTGTAGGATTACTAATTTACTGCTCCACCACTGCTCTGGATAATAAAATAAACACCTCTGTCTCTTTTTAAACCCGTGACGCACTAATTCAGAGATTCAAGAGCATGTGTTCCAAAATTTTTTTTGTGCCTCTATGCTTCTTAGTATCTTATTATTTATTATGTTTTCCCTTTTCCTTGTGGGGTCAGTTAGCTCAGTTGGCTAGATGATTAGAATGTGGTACAGAACAAAGCCAACAGCACTGATTCAATCTCTCAACCTGCTGTGGCAGTTCACGGGGACAAAAGCAAAAAGTACAGGAGAAACTCTGCAGATCTGGCAACCTGTGGAGACATAAACAGAATTAATATTTTGAGTCCAGTATGACACTTCTTTAGAATAATTGATTGAATTCCAGCCATGACCATTTGCTCATCTGACCATTGATATTATTCATCAATCTACAACTTTTTGCCCTCATGATCAGACACACAGCCAAACATCTTGTAGTTTATGCAGGCTCGTATGCCCCCTATTTAGGCCGAAGTCTTTGGTATACACAAATCTTCTAATCCCACAATTTTGAGACCAAGCCTGGTTTCAGGCTAGCCAGCTAAATTGTGGGCTGTTTGGGCTAAGCTTGATTGGATGGAGTCAAGTGTTGCTTGAAGCAGAGGATACAGTAAATTGTGAAGCAAATATTTAGTCAGGCAGCACATTGTTCAGTGCTATTCCCAGCTAAATCATCGTGTAAAATTTTAAAAATGTGACTCAACTAAAATTGAATCAAAAAGGTGTTCAACTTTCAGAGGACTCCAGCTTATGGATAGCTGGATTTGAGACACTACTTGACATTAAATCAAGGGACCTAGTATAAGTCTGTGTAACCCCACTGGTAACAGCGATCAGTCATGAAAAAAATCAGTCGATTGTAGCTCTTTGCTATCTGCTATTAAAGCAATTTTGAATTGAATTTGTCACTTTCACCTTAATCTTATAGACTTACTTTGCGGTTCAGTCAGCTCTGTGATTTAGTCAGAGGCCTTGTTTAAATCAATGTAAACTGCATCAGCTGTGCTGTCCACACAACCCTCCTTGTTATCTCAAAAATTCAATCTCGTCAATGATGGCTGTCTCTTATCAAGTCTATGCTGACTATCCTTGATTAATCCATGACTTTCTAAATTGTAGTTCATAGAGTCTCAACAGTTCATTTCAGTTTCCAATAATTTTACTCCTTTATTGAGCTTAGGCTGACTAATATTTAATTACTTAGTTTATCCCTTTTTAAAGAATAGCTGGCTACATGTGTAAATGATTTAGCTTACCCAGATGGCTGGTACACCAAGAGTCTAAAAATAGAAGTTTAATTGCACCAACTTCTGAGTAATTACATAAGCTACAGTTTGCCTAGTGCATGCTAACATGTAAAATTTGCTTTTGGATTGTAGAAAGGGCCTAATGAACCCAATTAAATTTGAAGGTTTTGGAGCAACCATTAATTCTGTATGAGTCTACTGTAGTGATTTTGAAACCTGTCACAACTATGAACAGTTTACTGAGTAGGACTAAAGTTTATCAGAGCTTTGCATTTTTATTTTGACACTTGAGGCATACATTAATTGCCTGGCTGTGAAGTTTTCACTTATTCGTGATTTATTTTCTCGCAAATATTACCAAAATTGGATTTTTATGCTTAATATGTTGTCATTGTTTGAAGTTTGTCCTTTTTAAGGATCGGGATGATGATGAATCTGAGGGTGTTGTTGCTTTCAGGTTTCATTCTATGGACTACCTAAAGTGAACAAACCAGACATCCCACTCAGACCAATAGTATCACTACCAGGGACACTATCACACTAACTGGCTAAAGAGCTACAACAGAAACTGAAACACCTGATCAGTGGATCCAGACACACTCTACAGTCAACACAGGAATTCTTGGACATCATCAGAAATATACACATAGACAAGGAAGAAACTATGGTCTCATTCGATGTAATGGCACCGTTCACCTCTATCGACAAAACCCTAGCCAGAGAAACAATAGCCAACCTGCTGGACATACAGAACAGACAACAAGATGAGGAACCTATCAACAAAGACGATATACTGAAACCACTGGACCTGTGCCTCACAACACACTTCACATTTAACAATCAAATATATGAACAAATCAATGGCACACCCATGGGCTCACCCATCTCTGGACTCATAGCAGAAGCGGTAATGCAAAGATTAGAACAAACAGTCTTCCCGCAAACTCTGGGTCAGATATGTGGATGACACCGGATCATCAACGCCACACTCGCAGGAATCCGATTCACTAGAGAGGAAGAAAAGGACAACCAACTCCCATTCCTAGCCGTGATGGTACAGAGAACACCTAACGGAGAATTCACCACAAAGGTATACAGGAAAGCCCCACACACAGACCAAGTCCTGAACTACGAAAGCAACCACCCCAACGCACACAAAAGAAGTTGCATCAAGACACTGTTCAAAAGGGCCACAACACACTGCAGTGTACCAGAACTGCAAAAAGAGGAAGAAGAACACCTATACAATGTATTCGCCAAAGACGGATACACATGCAATTTCATCAACAGATGCCTAAGGGAAAGACAACGGAACGAGGACATGCCGCAACCCAAAGGACTATCCACTTTACCATACATCAAGTGCACTTCTGAACTGAAGCCAGACTACTGTGACCACTAGGACTCATAACAGCACACAAACCAACAGCCACTCTCAGACAACAACTCACCAGAACGAAGGGCCCAATACCAAGCATGAGCAAAACCAATGTAGTGTACCAAATCCCATGCAAAGACTGCACAAAACACTACATTGGACAAACAGAAAGACAGCTAACGATCCGCATCCATGAACAGCAACTAGCCACGAAATGGCACGGCCAGCTATCCTTAGTAGCCACATATACAGATGACAAGCAACATGAGTTCGACTGGGACAACACTACTATTATAGAACAAGCCAAACAGAGAACAGCCAGGGAATTCCTAGAGGCATTGAATCTGTGGATGAGTGCCATCAATAAGCACATCGACCTGGACCCAATATGCCGACCACTGCAACGGACAGCTGGAACTGACAACCAGAAGCGGCAAAGACAAACCACCATAAATGCCGGAGGAAACATCACAGAAGCGCTTCACAGGAGGCTCCCAAACACTGAGGATGTCAGCTAGACAGGGGTCGAAACGTCTGCAACACAAATTTCCAGCTCGGCGAACAGAACCACAACAGCTCTCAAAGAATTAAAAGGCCCTATAAACAAAGAAAAAAAAAGGAAGAAAAGAGGTTGAATGGAGCTAAATGCATAGACTCATAGTCATCCAGCATGGAAACAAACTTGTCCACACTGACCAGGCATCCCAATCTGACCTAGTTGCATTTCCAGGATTTGACCCATATCCCTGTAACCCTTCCTATTCATATACATATCCAGATGCATTTTTAAATGTTGTAATTGTACCAGCCTCCACCACTTCCTCTGGCAGCTCATTCCATACATGCACCATCCTCTGCCTGAAAAACATACCCCTCAAGTTCTTTTTAAATTTTACACCTCCTTACCATAAACCTATGCCTTTCAGTTTTGAACTCCTCAAAAGACCTTGGCTATTCCCCCGATCCATTTTCCTCAAGGTTGTATAAGCCTCTATAAGGTCACCCCTCAGCCTATTTAGCCTCTCCCTGTAACTCAAACCCTCCAATCCTAACAATATCCTTGTAATTCTTTTCTGCACACTCCCAAGTTTAACAATATCCTTCCTACAGCAGGGCAACCAGAATTGTATGCAGTATTATAAACATTGCCTCACCCTTAGGTCCTGCACAACCACAACATGATATCCCAACTCCTATACTCAGTGCACTGACCAATGAAGGCAAGAGTGTCAAGTGCCACCTTCACCACCCTGGCTACCTGCCACTCCACTTTCAAGGAACTATGCACCTGCACCCTTGGTCTCTTTGTTTGGCAGCACTCCCCATGGCCCTACCAGTCTTGCTCTGGTTTGTCTTGCCAAAATGCAACAGTTCACCTTTATCTAAATTAAAGTCCATCTGCCACTCCTCAGCTCACTGGCCCTCCTGATCAAGGTTTCATTGTACTCTGAGGTAATCTTCTGATAGTTTGTCTCATTGTGCTTCTCACATTCTAAGCTGTTCTGTGGTGAGAATCAAAACCTTTCTACGTTATTAAGACTCTGCCAAGAAATTTGATAGAGGAGAATACCTACACCTGAATGGTGAGGTTCACCACATTCTAATTTTAGGTTTGGAAACCATTCCCATTGAACTGAAGACTGGTGTGAGTCAAGAAGTGACATTCCAGACTGAAGAAGTTTAAATGTTGCTGATGGGCTCTCCTTACATTTAATGTGCTGGGTGATACGTTTCCAACTGAAAAGATAGGTCTACTTGCTGCCAACATTTTGTGAATTTGATGGTTAGCTTAGCACCCAAGAAATTATTTCTACCTGACTAAATTTCTGGGCCCATAACCTTATTTATTTGGAAGCACTGAGGTGTTAGAACCTTTATCCAGAAGTTTGGGAACCTATACCGTTTATATTTCCATGTGATTCATTAGATGTGATGAACTTATTGACTTTGGAATGTGTAGCTGCAGTATTCTGAAACCATATTTGTAAAATATTGGGCAGCACGGTGGTACAGTGGTTAGCACTGGTGCCTCATAGCACCAGGGCCTCTGGTTCGATTCCAGCCTCAGGTGACTGTGTGGAGTTTGCACATTTTTCCTGTGTCTGAGTGGATTTCCTCCGGGAGCTCCGGTTTCCTCCCTTAATGCAAAGATGTGCAGGTTAGGTGAATTGGCTAAAGCCTAATTGACCATAGTGTTTAGGTGCATTAGTCAGAGGGAAATGGGTCTGGGTGGGTTACTCGGGTCGGTATGGACTTGTGCCAAATGGCCTGTTCCCATAATGTAGGGAATCTAACCTAATCTAAAACACTCCAATTGCAGCACATCTGTGAAAGAAATGATTAATTGGAGCTTCTGTTTTGGGTGCATTTGAGATGTGTTTAACTTTCTCTGATTAAGTTAGAGTTCATGTTTCCACTAAAAATAATTTCTGTATTCACAAACGTGAACGTCTATATGAACCAGCAAAATTCAACAGTGTAATAGAAATGTAATTGGTTTCTTATGATTTTCATTAAAATGTTTTCCTTGTCAGATTTTGAGTGATAACCTCGTGAAGTTAATGAACACCTTTGAAAATGAGTTTATTTCTAATGACTTAGATTCAAGTCTTGATAGAAATGAAAGTATTGACATGGCAATATTAGATTATATAAAAAAAAGAGTGTTTTTAGATAAGTGTTAAATCCTTCACCAGTGAGCAGCTTGATTTTCAAAATTACTGGAACTAATTTGAAACACAACACCACACTAAACCATTTGCCAACATTGGCATAAACTAAATATTTTTGATATGAAAAGAAGAGTGCTTACTAGTGTTTTAGCAGTGAGGAAATGTTGTTTCCATTCTCTTCGTCACTCACCAAGTATCCTAATGTGGTGTCAAGCTTAATAGACCAGACCTGTCTCAAATCTGACCCCTTTGAGTTTACTGATTTTGGGCAAGGTGGAAGTGGTGCGGGTGGGGGAATGAGGAATGAATGATAAATGATGTAAAATCACTTCTCTTGTTTGATATCCATTAATAACAACTGGAAAATTTGTGTATAGACTCGGGATGTGGACAAACCAGCTATCTTTCTGCCTATCTCTTGTGGTCAAATAACTGGCTGAACTTCCTAAATTCATATGCAGAGTGAAGGATGACCACTTAGGTTGGATACCAAAGGCACTGTGTGAAAGTCACACAGAGAAATATCTAGTAGGGTGGAGGGGGCTGTTTTTCTGACTATTATGGTCAACATATGTATAGAGAAAAACCATGCATTTATGTAGCACTTTTCATGATCATCAGATGTCTCAAAACACTAATATCCAGAGAAGCACTTTTGAAGTGTAGTTACTGTAGTAGGAAATGTCAGCCATAATTAAATTCAGTAAGCAGCATGAAGTTGGTGTACTTCCAGCATGGAATGAAGGACATGAGATAAACTCAATTTTTGATCAAATTCAATTTGGCCTCCTACCCCTGAGACCAAGCTTTTGACCACCTGCTCAGTTGTGTCCTTTGTGGTAGCTTCATATTCTGTTTGATACCCTTCTGTGATCTGCTTTGATATTTTCACCATGTTAAATATGGTGTTATATATGTGAAATAATTAACTTGGCTGGTAGACTAATTGAAAGAAAGATCAAACATGAATGTATACAGTGATTTCCATCATCACCAGAGAAGTTTGTAGGCAATGTTGTAATGTAGGAAATGCTGCATACATTTTGCACACAGCAAGCTCCAAACAGCAATGCGATAATGAGCAGGTCATTTGTTTCCTTTGGTTACTTTGATTAAGAGATAAATATTAGCCAGGAGTCGGACATATATTTCCCATTCTTTAAATTAGTAAACTTGCTAAGATTCTTTGAATACTGGCCAAATAAAATTTCTGTATAGCTTTCATGTTCTGTTGGGCTAACACATTTTGAGCCTCAAACGCAGCTGAAGGATTGCTGTCTTCAATCGGCTGATGCAGTAAGATGCGATCTCCAGTGGCCTGTGTTTTACAGTAGTAATGATTGTGAAGCTGTCAGCATTTGTCTTCATTACTCCTCTGAAGTCTACACTAACTTCAAATGCTGAAATTCAGAAGTAACTGCCAGTGATGATTTGCTTGTCCAGAGGATGCAGTGTTGATGTCCGCCCAGATTATAATAAATTTAAATTGATGAGAACTTCCAGTCTTCCATTCTTAATCTCATAGTGTAAACCTTTTTAAAATGTTATGTCATACTGACTGAGGTGTAGCTTAATTTATGTTGGTGTACTAAGTTCATAATTATGATAAAATTGCTTCATTGGCTGTGAAAGTTACTTTATTTGTTGAATGTCAAATGGCTATGTAATATACCTCACATTTAAAATGTTTTTTTGTATTTTATCTTCTGTTCGTTTGTATGGAAAGTAGTGACCTGCCTATGAGTATGTTCTCTGCTCATTTCTCCATTCTCTGTGACCTTGTCCTTTCCATTTCTGTTGCTCAGGAGCCTGCTACTTCACACACAATCATATGAACTACAAATAGAAAGCCATTTAGTCCTTCAAGAACTCCACTGTTCAATAACATCATGACTGATCTGTTTGTCTTTCAAATGTTATATTTCCATCTATCGCTGATTCCCTTGCAAGATGAGAATCTATTTACCTTTCTGTTTAAAAATGTTCAATGACCCCACTTCCACTGCCTTCTGAGGCAGTGTTCCAAAGTGTCTGAACAATGAATTAAAAAACTCCACTCATCTGTGTTTCAAAATTCAGGGTCACCTTTTTAGGACAATGTCTCCCATCTCATCCACAATAGAAAAGATCCTTTCCACATTCACCTTGTCAAAACCTATCAATCTTAGAAAAATCATATCACCCATAACTCTTCTACGTTATAATAAAAGCAAGCCTGACTTGTCCAATTTTTTCCTTGGTGAAACCATTACACCCCTTCTAAGTATCAGTTTAGCACATTTCCCCTGAAGTGTCTCCAAAGCATTTATACCCTTTAAAGAGGAGACCACATCTGCAAGTAGTATTTGAGATGTGGTATTGCTATTGTCCCATATTTATTTTATTCACTCATGGGATACTGGCCTCACTGGCTGGCCTCCATTTATTGTCTTTCCCTAGTTGCCCTTGAGATGGTTGTGGTGAGCTACTTTCTTGATGTGCTGCAGTCTACATGCTGTAGGTAGAGCCACAATACCCTTGGGTAGGGAATTCCAGGATTTTGACCCAGCAACAGTGAAGGAATGGTGATACATTTCCAAGTCAGTATGGTAAGTGGTTGAAAGAATTTATAGGTGGTGGTGTCTCCATGTATCTGCTGTCCTTGTCCTTCCAGATGGTAGTACTCGTATATTTGGAAAGTACAGTCTAAGGATCTTTGGTGAATTTCTGCAGTGTATCTGTAAATAGTATACACTGTTACTACTGAGCATTGGTAGTGGAGAGAGTGGATGCTTGTGGATGTAGTGTCAGTCAAGTGGTTGCTTTGTCCTGGATGGTATTAAACTGCTTGTGTTGTTGGAGTTCACCCATCCAGGCAAGTGGAGTGCATTCCATCACACTTTGGGCTTGTAGATGGTGCATAGGCTTTGGCAAATCAGGAGGTGAGCTACTCACCACAGTGGGCACTCAATTACAAGGGGTCACAAGTTCAAGGTGAGAGGGGAAAGTTTAAGGAAAATATGCATGGAAAGTTCTTTACCATCTCCACTGACAACATGTTCCAGGCACCAACCACCCTCTGCGTGGAGGTGGGCATGATAGCATCATTTAAGATGTATCTAGACAAATGCATGAATGGACAAGGAGCAGAGGGATACAGATCCTTAGGCGACCGGTTTAGACAGAGGATCTGGATCGGTGCAGGCTTGGAGGGTCCAAGGGTCTGTTCCTATGCTGTAATGTTCTTTGTTCTAACATTCCTAGCCTCAGGCCTGCTTTTGTAGCCACTGTTTTATGGTGAGTCCAGTTGAGTTTCTGGTTAATGATTAACCCCCCAGGACAGGATAGCAGATGATTCAGTGATGGTAAAATGTATGTCAAAGGGTGGTGGTTAGATTGTTTCTTCTTGGAGGTGATCGTTGCCTGGTATTTATATGGTATGAAAGTTACTTGCCACTTGTCAGCCCAAGCCTGGTTATTGTATTGATCTTGTTGCATTTGACGATGGACTGCTTCACCTCCTGCTTGATAGCATTGTTGATAACACTTTCCATCACGTATTTCTGATCGAAGTAAACTGTTGTCTGGTAATTGGTCAGATTAGATTTGTCCTGCTTTTTGTGCATAGCATAATTTTCCACATTGTTGGTTAGATGCCTGTGTTGTAACTGTACTGGAAGATCATGACTAGGGGAGCACAAGTCTTCAGTATTATTGCTGGTATGTTGTCAGAGCCTATAGCCTGTTAAGTATGCACTGCATCCAACTGTTTCTTGCCATCATGTGGAGTAAATTGAATTAGCTGGAATATTATGTTGGGGACCACGAGAGGAGGCAGAGATGGATTATCCACTCTACACTTCTGGCTGAAGACATCTGTGAATGCTTCAGCCTTATCTTTTGCACTATTGTGTTGGGCTCTTCCATTATTGAGGATGGGGATATTTGGGAAGCCACTGTCATTCATGACTGCAGAGTTGCAGAACTTAGATCTGATCTGTTGGTTTTTGAATTTCTTAGCTCTGTCCATCACATGCTGCTTATGCTATTTGGCATCCAACATGTCCTGTATGGTCGTTTCGCCAGGTTTTATATTGTTAGGTATGCCTGGCAGTGCTCCTTGCATGACCACCTGCACTCTCCACTGAACCCTTGACTTGATAGTAATGGTTGAACAGGGGATATGCTGGGTTATGAGGTTGCAGATTGTACTGGAGTACAAATCTGCTGTTGATAGCCCACTGTGTGTCATGGATGCAGTCTTGAGCTGCTAGATCTGTTCAAGGTCTGTTTCTATTTAGCACAGTAAAAGTGCCAACAACACAATGGAGAATATTCTCAATGTGAAAGTGAGACTTTGTCTCAACAAAAATTGTGCAGTAGTCTTTCCAATACTGACACAGATATATTTGTAGCTGGCAGGTTAGTAGGGATGAGGGCAAGTATGTAATTTCTCTTTTTGGATCCTTCGCCACCAGCTGGTGACCAAGTCTAACAGCTACATTCTTTAGGAGTTGACTATCTGTATAAGTAATGTTGCTGCCAAGCCACTTGGCTTGAAATCCCCCATCCTCAGTACATCCTCCCTCCAAGTATTGATCAACATGGAGTACTGATTGATCAGCTGAAGGAGTATGGTACATGGTCATCAGCAGGATGTTTCCTTACCCATGTTTATCCTGAAGCCAAGAGGCATCCTGGGGTCTGCAGTCAATGTTGAGGACTTCCAAGGCAATTCCCTCCCTATTTTTTACACCAGAATTATGATATTCTTTCTTAAATGTTTAATTCCTCTCGTTTAAAAAAAAGTTAGCATTTCACTTGTCTCCTTTTATACTTACATCCAAGCTTTTTGTGACTCCTGAATGAGAGAACCTAAAGTCCTCTGCACATCGGAATTCTGCAGCCATTTACCTTTTAACTGATGTTCTGCTTTGTTATTCTTTCTACCTGAGTGAATAAATTCATATTGTATTCCAGTTAACAAGAATATAGTCCAGGAGACACAGTCTTTTTATTTTTATGCTTTCTAAAACTCTTGCTACACATGAGGTAGTGCCTGAGGCAAATAAGTGAAGGTTCCAGAATTTCAGTAATCAGCTTGTGCAAAACTATACTGAATTCAAAATGGTTAAACAGATAATTAAGAGCATTAAAAAACAATCAATGAAGTTCTTAGATTATTTTCTTAATTTAAAAACTCACTACTTTCTTTAATAATAGCTCATATTGAGTACCAAAAGATAGCAATTGCTAAACAGGCAGCAATAATGGCTGATGTTTGAATTAAATTAATAAAACTCAATCTTTATTCTGTCGCACTCAAATTCAAAAGGGATGTAAAATGAGATTAAAATGAAGGCAAGTAACCAAGCTAAGGAATTGATCGCTGGAACACCGCCTCCCATCTCCTGGTGGGCCATGACTCCATCATTGGACAATCAGCTTTTGTTTTGGCTATTGTCACTATCCTTATCTCATTTCGGGAGCTGTCTTCACTGTGACTCCAACCTCCAACTTCACAGCATATATCTCGTAATCCCCAAACCCTGCACAGCCAGCTTTTGCCCTTCTCAAAATTCACAAATAAGACTGCTTGGGCAGACCCATTGTTTCAACCGGTTCCTGCCCCATGAACATATTTCTTCATACTTTGATTTTATTTTTCTCCCCTTCTCCAGTTTTTTTGTCACTTGCAGCTGATTCTTCTGATGCTTTACATCAGTTTCAAAATTTCCAGTTTCCTAGCATCAACTATCTCCTCTTCACAATGAACTTGCAATCCCTTTACATGTCATTTCCCAGTAGGATGGTCTTGGGACTCATTGCTTCATCTTTGAAGGAAAGCCTGAACTCTTCCTGTCCACTATCACCTTCTCTACCTGGCTGATGTCATCCTCACTTTGAACAATTTCTCTTTTAACTACTCTCACTTTCTTCAAATCAAAGATGTGGCCATCGATATCCACATGGGCTACATTTAGCCTGTCACTCTGTGGGATATTGGAGCATTCTTTGCCCCACCCCACTACCCTTGATGCAGAATTGGAAACATTCATCAATTTTCCTTCCAATTTCCAACAGCTTCTTCCCAATGTTATCAGAGTTTTGTCTCTGTCTCTCGCTCTTGCTCTCGCTCTCTCGCTCTCTCTCTCTCTTAGGTATGGACCGGAGTAATCGAGTGAATCTTTAGAGTATAAACGTAGTATAAGTATACTTAAGAGGGAAATCAGGAGAGCAAAAAGGGGACATGAGATAGCTTTGGCAAATAGGGTTAGGGAGAATCCAAAGGGATTTCATAAAAACATTAATGACATGAGAGTAACTATGGAGAGAATAGGGCTCCTCAAAGATCAGCAAGGTGGCCTTTGTGTGGAGCCACAAGAGGTGGTGGGGAGATACTAAATGAGTATTTTGCATCAGTGTTTACTGTGGAGAAGGACATGGAAGATATAGAATATGAGGAAATGGATGGTGACATGTTAAAAAAAAAATGTCCATATTACAGAGGAGGAAGGGCTGGCTGTCTTGAAACGGTTAAAGGTGAATAAATCCCCAGGACCTGATCAGGTGTACCCTAGAACTCTGTGGAAAGCTGGAGAAGTGATTGCTGGGCCTCTTGCTGAGATATTTGTAGCATCGATAGTCACAAGTGAGATGCCAGAAAACTGGAGGTTGGCTAACGTGGTGCCACTACTTATGAAAGGTGGTAAGAACAAGCCAGGGAACTATAGACTGGTGAGCCTGAAATCGGTGGTGGGTGGGCAAATTGTTGGAGTGTAAATCCTGTCCCTCAGGATTCCTGTATTTGGGAAGGCAAGGACTGATTAGGGATAGTCAACATGGCTTTGCATGTGGGAAATCATGCCTCACAAACTTGATTGAGTAACAAAGAGGATTGATGAGGGCAGAATGGTGGACGTGATCTAAATGAACTTCTTCAGTAAAATGTTTGACAAGGTACCCCGTGGGAGACTGGTTAGCAAGGTTAGATTTTGTAGAATACGGAGACAGCTAGCTATTTGGATACAGAACTTGCTCGAATCTCGAAGACAGGGTGGTGGAGGGTTTTTTCCAGACTGGATGCCTGTGACAAATGGAGTGCCACAAGGATTGGTGCTAGGTCCACTACTTTTTGTCATTTTTATATAAATGATTTGGATGTGAACATAGGAAGTATAGTTAGTAAGTTTGCAGATGACACCAAAATTGGAGGTGTAGTGGACAGCGAAGGTTATCTCAGATTACAATGGCATCTTGATCAGATGGGCCCATGGGCTGAGGAGTGGCAGCTGGAGTTTAATTTAGATAAAGTGAGGTGCTGCATTTTGGGAAAGCATATCTTAGCAGGCCTTTTACACTTAATAGCAAGGTCCTAGGGAGTGTTGCTGAACACAGAGACCCCAATTTCCCTTCCCACGTGGTTAAAGATGCCCTTCAATGCATCTCGTCCACATCCCACACCTCTGCTCTCAGCCCCCACCCCTCCAACCATAACAAGGACAGAACCCCCCTGGTGCTCACCTTCCACCCTACCAACCTTCGCATAAACCAAATCATCCGCCGACATTTCCGCCACCTCCAAACAGACTCCACCACCAGGGATATATTTCCCTCCCCACCCCTTTCCGCCTTCCGCAAAGACCATTCCCTCCTTGACTACCTGGTCAGGTCCACACCCCCTACAACCACTCTCCCATCCTGGCACGTTCCCCTGTCACTGCAGGAATTGCAAAACCTGCGCCCACACCACCTCCCTCACCTCTATCCAAGGCCCTAAAGGAGCCTTCCACATCCATCAAAGTTTTACCTGCTCATCCACCAATATTATTTATTGTATCTGTTGGTCCCGATGCGGTCTCCTCTACATCTGGGGAGACTGGACGTTTCCTAGCAGAGCGCTTTAGGGATCATCTCCGGGACACCCACACCAATCAACCACACTGCCCTGTGGCCCAACCTTTCAATTCCCCCTCCCACACTGCCGAGGACATGGAGGTCCTGGGCCTCCTTCACCGCCGCTCCCTCACTACCAGACGCCTGGAGGAAGAACTTCTCATCTTCCGCCCCGGAACACTTCAACCCAGGGCATCAATGTGGACTTCAACAGTTTCCTCATTTCCTCTTCCCCCAACTCACCCCAGTTCCAAACTTCCAGCTCAGCACTGTCCCCATGACTTGACCTACCTGCCTACCTTCTTTTCCACTTATCCACTCCACCCTACCCCCCCCCCCCCCCCCCCCCCCCCCCCACCCCGGCCTATCATCTTCATCCCCTCCCCCACTCACTTATTGTACTATATGCTACCTTCTCCCCACCTCACCCTCCTCTCACTCAACTCTTCACCCTTCAGGCTCTCTGCCTTTATTCCTGATGAAGGGCTTTTGCCCATACGTTGATTTTACTGCTCCTCGGATGCTGCCTGACCTGCTGTGCTCTTCCAGCACCACTAATCCAGAATCTGGTTTCCAGCATCTGCAGTCATTGTTTTTACCTAAAGAGACTTTGGAGTGCAGGTTCATAGCTCCTTGAAAGTAGAGTTGCAAGTAAATAGGATAGTGAAGAAGTCATTTGGTATGCCTTCCTTTATTGGTCAGTGTATTGAGTACCGGAGTTGGGAGATCATGTTGTGGCTGTACAGGATATTGGTGCAGCCACTGTTGGAATATTGCATGCAATTCTGGTCTCCTTCCTATCAGAAAGATGTTGTGAAACTTGAAAGGGTTCAGAAAAGATTTACAAGGATGTTGCCAGGATTGGAGGAATGGAAGATTTGATCTATAGGGAGAAGCTGAATAGGCTGGACCTGTTTTCCTGGAGCGTCAGAGGCTGAGGGGTTTTAGAGGTTTATAAAACCATGAGGGACATGGATAGGATAAATAGGCAAAGTCTTTTCCCTGGGGTGGGGGAATCTGGAACTAAAAGGCATAGGTTTTGGGTGAGAGGGGAAGATATAAAAGAGACCTTGGGGCAATATTTTCACGCAGAGTGTTTTGCATGTTTGGAATGAGCTGCCAGAAGAAGTGGTGGAGGCTGATACAATTACAGCATTTAAAAGGTGTCTGGATGGGTAAATGAATAGGAAAGGTTTAGAGTGATATGGGCCAAGTGGTGGCAAATGGGACGAGATTAGTTTGGGATATTTGGTTGGCATGGATAAGTTGGGCCGAAGGGTCTGTTTCCGTGCTGTACATCTCTGATTGTAAATGACTGGATTAACATGATCGGTATAAGAGTTGCATGCTGAGGGTCGAACCAAAGTAATAAGTAATCCAAAACTGTACAAACTAATTAAGATAGAGAAATGATAACAATTTATCAAGGTGATGGTGTCAAAACAATAGTAGGCAAGATTTTACAGATGCAGAACAGCGTGTTGGTCTTACATGTAGCGTGACATAATCTCAAGGCCATGGCTAAGGAATTTGGTGATTAGTTTCTGCTTGGTGATTGTGTATCTGGAAGTCCACCTTGGAGGACTTACCCAAAGATCGGAGGCTGAATGTCTTTGACCGCTGAAGTTTTCCCTGACTGGGATGGAACACTCCTGTCTGGCTATTGTTGTGTGGTGCCCTTTCATCTGCTGTCTTAGCATCCGCATACTTTTGCCAATGTACCATGCTTTGAGGCATCCTTGCCTACAGCGTATGAGATGGACAATGTTGGCTGACTCTCATGAGTATCTAAGGGTGTGCACAGTGGTCGGTGATTCCATGTATGATGGTAGTATTCATGTCAATGATCTGACATGTCTTGCAGAAGTTGCCATGGCAGGGTTGTGTGGAATTGTGGTCAACGTTGTCCTGAAGGCTGTGTTGTTGCTGCAGGCAAGGATGCCCCAAAGTATGGAATATTTGTGAGGCCATGCAGATGCCTACGACAACAGATGAATAGACACCATGCAACAGTAGCCAGACAGGAGTGTTTCCTCCCAGCTGGGAAACACTTCAGTGGTCAAGGACATTCAGCCTCCGATGTTCAGGTAAACATCCTCAAAGGCAGACTTCGAGATACACAACAAAGCAGAATGACTGAGCAGAAACTGAGCCAAGTTCTGTACCCATGAAGATGGGCCTCAACAGTAATCTTGGGTTCATGTTCTGTATCTGTAAAGTCTTCCTTACAGTCCTGTTTTGACACCATCACTTTGATAAATTATTATGATCTCTCTAAACTAGTTTGTACAGTTTTAGATTACTTATTACTTTTGTTAGACCTTTGGCATGCGACTCTTATACCGATCATGTTAGTCTAGTCATTTATTTTATCTCCCGCACCATCCTGTTGTTAATTTTTTGTAATCATCTGTCTGCCTCATTTAATTGGATTACAGGTCATCTCTTCACTTGTTATTCAGCTGTTAACACTTTACTGACACTGTCTAATACTCTTGGTCAGTTAGAGATTTACAACTGGTGAGTGGAGTGTCCAATAGTATGATCTTTTGATCTCTCTGCCTTTCAATTCTGTGTCTGTGTCCTCTCCTATTCTCTTTACCTGATGAAGGTGCTGTGTTCTGAAAGTTTGTGATTTCAAATAAGCCTGTTGGACTATAACCTGGTGTCGCATGACTTCTGATTTTGTCCACCTAAGTCCAACACTGACACCTCCACACCATGGCTACCTCCCACAACAATGGTAGACTGCCCTTTGTCTTCACTTCCTGCCCAACAGTGGCCATAACTAGAGGATCATAAACTGCCACTTCAGCTAACTCCAGGTTGCCACCATCAGCTGCATGTTCCCTCCACTCCATTGTCAGCATTCTGCAAAGGACTGCTGCCTCTGGAACACCCTGATCCCACCCTCATTCTCTACTCCCAACACTGACCCACACCCCATGTTACCTTCCCATGCAATTGTAGAAGACACAATACTTGCCAATTTATCTCCTCTCTCCTCACTATCCAAGTCCCAGACATACCTCCCAGATGAAGCAGTGATTTATGTGCACTTAATTCAATCTGGTCTGTTGCTCTCAATGCTGAATCCTCTACACTGGAGAGATGAAACAGCCTGGGTGACTGCTTTGAAGAACACCTCTACTCTAATTGTAAAAATGACTCCAAGTTTCCAGTTGCCTGCTCCTTCAACACACCATGTTCCAATTCCAACGTTTCTAACTTAGGTTTTCTGTAGTGCTGTAGCAAAGCTCAATGTCAGCTGGATAACACCTCCTCTTCTGCCTCGTACCTTACACGCCTCAGGACTCCACATTGAGTTTAACAATTTCAGACCATTCCCAAGCCCTGCAACCCCAGGTCCTATATTGTATAGGTTAGTCTCTGCACAGGCATCCCATTATAACCTATTCACACTTCCCAATAGCAACTATTCAGCATTTATTTACGATCATGAATCCTTTATTTGGTTCTGTTTATCCTCTTTGGGCACTGTCTTCCTCTATTGATCTCACTCCTCCTTCCCAGCCCCTATCATCAGCCTGCATACCACCACTTCTCAGCTGCTTTCAGATCTGAAGAAGGGTCACTGGACTTTAAATGAAGTCTATTTTTTGCTCCACAGCTGTTGGCAGACCTGCTCAATTTCTCCAGCACTTTATTTTTGTTTCAGATGTCAGATACTGATGCAGGCTAAACTGGGGAGAATCTGAATCATGATTTGTGCTCCAATAGAGAATTGCTACAGTTTGCCCAGCCCTTCCAAAGTTTGGGGGCTCTTGGCCAGGATTAAATTGTCTGTGTTTCAAATTCAATTTTAATTTGGGTATGGTATTGGTAAGTAACACAGGTTCTGTCCAGCATTGAAGACATATCACTGAAAATGCCAAAGATTTCCTCTGGGTGGCAGAGTTTTCTCTGGTAGTCTTAAGGGAATTTTCAAAATCCAGGTTAACTGCCTTGCTGAGCAAACTGGAGGAGCATTGCCTGACAGAACTGGAAAGGCAGAAATTAGCAAGATACTAGCATAGCACTTGGGTTTAGAGGAAATGCAGAGGAGGCCTTGGATAATGAAACATTGGAATCAGCTGATATTCAGTTACAATTGAAAAGACTGGAGCATAAAAGTATGGAAACACGAGAGGGTGAATTATGACAAGGAGAGAAATAAAAATGAAAGTGAAATTAGAAAACTAGGATGTTATCAAACAGCAAATGAAGTATTGAGGTTGATATTACAAAGCAAACCTCTGAAAGTGAAATTCAGTGGGCTGTTTGAGGTTGTTATTAGAAGAAACATAGAAGAAATTAAGATAGGATCAGCCATTCAACCCCTTGAGCCTTTCCACCATTCAATTCTGATCATGGCTGATCATCCAGCTCAGTAGCTGAATCTCATCCTCCTTCCCCATATCCCATGATCTCTTAATCCCAAGAACTATATATTCCTCCTCCTTGAAAGTCACAATGTTTGGCCTGAACCACTTTCAGTGATCGTGAATTCTACAGGGTCACCACTGTTTGGGTGAAGAAATTTCTCCTCATCTCATTCCTAAAAGGTTTACCTCCTATCCTTAAACTAGGACCCCGGTTCTGACTCCCCCACCATCGGGAGCATTCTTTGTGTGTCTAACCTGTCTAGTCCTGTTAGCAAAGTGATGTTTCTGATATGACCCTCATTATAGGAACAAGTGTGTCAGGTTGAAATTTACTGGAAGATGAGAAGTTAAGAGTCAGGTTGAAGAATATGTAGACAGTTCTCAAAGAGAATGTCCTCAAGCTTGACTAACTAACACAGGAATATTGGGATAGTTAGGCACTGTGTTCTTATATTTAAAGTAAGATAATTGGAAGATCTAAAGATTACTGCGGAAATATGGAGAAATTTGTAGAGATACAGCTGGATGTACGACGTTAGCTGGATGTGAAAGCCATAACAACAACCTTATCATTTGAGCCCAGAAAAACAAATGTAAGTGGAAACAGAATCAGAACATTCTGGAAAATCACTGAATTGAACCCTGTCAATGCTGCTGGAGTTCACCTGTAGTGTTGATTCTATAAGTGGATGAATCAACTACACTTTTTGTAAAGTTTATAGAAAGATGAATGTGGTCATGGTGATAGATTCATACCAAATTCCATGGTTCAAATACTGCATTGATAGGGTTGGCAGTGCAACAATCCTTTCTAAGCATCCTCTTTTGAAGTGATACTGGGAAGTGCCTTTAATGTCAAAGGCTTAAAAAACCCAGCTTTGGTTCACCTCATTTGATGTAAGATTCCATGTGAAGCCATTTTGGTTCAAGAATGCTCATGCTACATTCCGTGAAGCTTATGAATCAACAAGTAGCTAGAGGTGTAATTGCATGGTTTATTTACATGATGCTGTATTAAATAGTGACACATGTGGAGAGTATGTGAGATAAATTGAAGTCTTGTTTCATCAATCACAGTTGGGTTATTTTTACAATTTTTAGAAAAGAAGAGTAACTTACCTGGACGATATTGTTGGACAACAGCAAGCAAAACTGAAGGCTCTATTAGAATTCTCTGTTCATAAAATAACAAGATGAATCATGAAATTTTTTGGGATTTGTGGAATTTATCAGAAAGGTATTTGTAATTTTGTTGCAAAAGCTGTGCCTTCAACAAATGTGTTAGAAACAAATAAAAGTGATGTGGTCAGCAGAATGTCAAACAACCTTTTGAGATACTGAAAGCGCCCCTGAATTTTTCAGACCGCAAGATCTGCAACAGTCAAAACTTTTGTCATCTCTGCAGTAAGCAACTTTCAAACCTGAAGAAAGCTAAGTTATCTTTCACCAGAGGCTGCAAGTTTTGACTTTGAATTTGATAAGTCAACTTCTGTAAGTGAGCCTTCCACCTTGTTTCTCTTAAACTCTTGGAAGCATTCAGAAAAAAGTATGTGTTTAGGGATAGTCAACATGGCTTTAAGCAAAGGGAGTCATGTCTCACGAACTTGATTGAGTTTGTTGAAAAAGTAAAAAAGAGGATTGAGGGCAGAGCAGTGGATGTGATCTATATGGACTTATATAAGGCGTTCGACAAGGTTCCTCATGGCTAGCAGGCTATGTTACACTGAATATAGGCAGGATTAGCAAAACTGGCTCAAAGGTAGAAGAAAGTGAGTACTGCGGATGCTGGAGGGTCAGAGTTGAGATTATGGCGCTGGGAAAAGCACAGCAGCTCAGGCAGTGTCCGAGGAGTAGAAGAGTTGATATTTCGGGCATAAGCCCTTCATCAAGAATGTGGAGGGAGAAGGAACTTGAGAGATGAATAATAGGTGGGGCTGGGGCGGGGGAGATAGTGGGATGGCAATAGGTGGATGCATGTATGAGGTGATTGATTGGGGAGGGTGGATTGGATGGGTGGGAAGAAAGATGGACAGGTTAGTTATGTCAAGAGGGCAATATTGAGTTGGAGTGTTGGATCTAGGATGAGGTTAGAGGATGGGGAGATTTGGAAACTGGTGAAGTCAATCTTTATTTCCTGTGGTTGTAGATAAGGCGTGCGTTCTTCAGTTTTCAGCTGGCTTTGATTTTGGCAGTGGAGGAGGCCCTGGATTTGCATGTCCTTCAGGCTGTATGAGAGGGAGTCAAAGTGGTTGGCTACAGGGTGGTGGGGTTGTTTGTTAGAAGACACAGGGTGGTGGTTGAGGGTTGCTTTTCAGACTGGTGGCCTGTGATCAGCGGTCACAAGGTTTGCCGTTGGGTTCATTGCTTTTTGCTGTTTCTAAAGTTATATGGATTTGGACAGTAGTCCAAAGATGTGCGGCTTGGGTGAATTGGCCATGCTAAATTGCTCGTAGTCTTAGGTAAAGGGGTAAAAAAGGGGAATGGGTGGGTTGCACTTCGGCAGGTCGGTGTGGACTTGTTGGGCTGAAGGGCCTGTTTCCACATTGTAAGTAATCTAATCTAATCTAATCTAATCTAATAGGTATGGTTAGTAAGTTTGCAGATGACACCAACATTGGAGGTGTAGAGGCCAGCAAAGAAGGTTACCGCAGAGTACAATGGGATTTTGGTCAGATGGGCCGAGGAATGGCAGATGGAGTTTAATTTAGATAAATGTGAGGTGCTATATTTTGGAAAGGCAAAACAGGGTAGGAATTATATACTCAATGGTAGGGTCCTGGGGAGTGTTGCTGAACAAAGAGACCTTGGAGTGCAGGTTCATAGCTCCTTGAGAGTGGAGTTGCAGGTAGATAGGATAGTGAAGAAGGCATTTGGTATGCTTTCCTTTATTGGTAAGAGCATTGAGTACAGGAGTTGGGAGGTCATGTTGCAACTGTGTAAGATATTGGTTAGGTCACTTTTGGAATGTTGTGTGCACATCTGGTCTCCTTGCTATAGGAAAGATGTTGTGAAACTTGAAAGGGTTCAGAGAAGATTTGCAAGGATGTTGGAGGGTTTGAGCTGGAGTGAGAGGCTGAATAGGCTGGCGCTGTCTTCATTGGAGCATTGGAGACTGAGGGGTGACCTTTTTATAGAGGTTTAGAAAATCATGAAGGGCTTGGACAGGATAAATAAACATGGTCTTTTTCCCAGGGTCAGGGAGTCCGGAACTAAAGGGCATAGGTTTAAGGTGAATCATGAAATCCCTACAGCGTTGAAACAGGCCATTTATAGAGTCAGAGATTTACAGCATGGAAACAGCCCCTCGATCCAACCCGTCCATGCCAACCAGATAAGTCTTCACTGACTCTCCAAAGACTAACCCATTCGGACCCATTTCCCCATACCCTTTTACTCCAAACTTAGCCCTCACTAATGTACCTAATTTACACACCCTTGAACACTGGGCAATTTAGCATGGCAAATTTACCTAACCTGCACATCTTTAGCCTGTGGGAGGAAACCCGCACATACACTGGGAGAATGTGCAAACTCCACACAGACAGTCGCTCGAGGCTGGAATCGAACCTGAGTCCCAGGCGCTGTAAGGCAACAGTGCTCACCACTGAACCACCATGCTGCCCTACCACCCTACATGTATATTTCCCAATTTTTCAAAAAAGTATATAAAAATAATGAAAGCATGTAGTGCTTTTTACTTGCTAGTTTGTTGCTGTTGCGAATATTTCAATGTGATTGGCTTTGACCTTGCTCGATCAATCACTATTGCTGGATACTTGGAGACTTCCTTGTTTTACAGCCAAAAACTGGTCCATGTCAGAAAAATCTTCTAGGAGAAAGTGAGGACTGCAGATGCTGGAGATCAGAGCTGAAAATGTGTTGCTGGAAAAGCGCAGCAGGTCAGGCAGCATCCAAGGAGCAGGAGAATCGATGTTTCGGGCATGAGCTTTTCCAGCAACACATTTTCAGCCATGTCAGAAAAAGGAAAGTCTGTTACTTAGAGATTGATAGATCTTTGTGGACAGCTTTAGTTGAGATCACTAGTGGGAGTACTATTGCTTCAATGCAGAATCTGCTGAATCTAAAGTCCACCCATTTAAGATTTTTGAACATGAAAGAATTCAAAATGAAAGTAAAAGCATAAATTTCAGTTGTACACCACAATTCAAACTTTCCAGAAATAACACTTTCCCAAGTAAAGTTGAGAACAAAAACCTCTTGACAGTTGTACTGACCAGAACCTATATGTAGGAATGCCACTGTCCATATATCCAGATATGGACAGATTGACATTTATGCCACCTGCCACATAGCTCATCACATAGTCATTCTAAGTAATTAGCTAATTATTCAAAGAGAATTCAATTGAAAACAGTTTAAACCAGGAGCAAATTAAGTGACATGTAAATACAAAATATTATGGAGTTGCTTCCACTCCTAATACGATTTACCAACGGTGTTTTTCTTTATTATTCCTTTTAGTTGATTTCATTAGTTTAAAAAATATTGTCATATTTTCTTCCAACGTAAATTGTCCGTGTGTTAATTGAGTTTTAAATGCATTTATGTTGCTTCGTGCTGTGAAGTTTAGCACTTTTTTTCTGGAGGTGATGGTATAAAATTATCACTCCGTTGAGAAGATCTTCAAGCTGGTGTTCATTGTTTTCAAGGTAGAAGTGTCAAAGGTTTCTAAACTTATTGTTTGTATTAAATAACAGTTTTTTTGAAAAAGAAGTTAGTGAAGTTTACATCACACAATGTTTGTCTTAATTAGCATATCAACTGAAAACAAGTTGGGTGTCCCCTTCATTTCAAACTGGACAATTATCTTTATTACTAATTCAGGAGTTTACCACATGATTTAGTCATTCTTATTTACGAAATGAACTGTGTATTTTGGCTTCCTGTGGATATAAATATTGCAAATGTTTTGTAGATCTATTATCTTGGAAGAAGGAATTAAAAAGTATGTGTGAAAGATAAGTGTGTGTAATAACAGGCTAAAACAATACTGAAATTTAATCTTTTGCTAAAAGACCATTTATCGTTAAGTTTTTATCATGGAATTTGTCAATGTACAGTATCTCTTGGCTCTTCTTTCAATCATGAATTTCTATTATACATAGAAAAACATACTTTGGATATAACTTTGCAATAGAATAAATTAGGGAAGCAGTCATGTGACAGGGCTAATTATCTGTAGGACTACTCTAATGTTCTGGGGACATTGGATAATAAAATCTGAAATTGAAAGCTTGTCTCAGTAATAGTGATTGTGATACTATCATAGAGTATTGTTAAAATCCATCTGGTTCACTAATCCCCTTTTCAGGGAACAATACCTGCTGTCCTTACCCAGTCTAACGTACATATGACTCCAAGCACACATCAGTATAGTTGTCACTTAGCTGCTCTCTGAATTTACCTATCAAGCCATTCAGTTAGGGATGGGCAATGAATGTTCACCTTGTCAGTGGTCCATAAAAGAAAATAAAGAAAGGAATTCAGAGCAGATTGATGGAAAACACTAACCTTTCCACTCAGTAATAAAGTTTCACACTGCAGCATTATGAAACAGTGAGTTGACAGTTCACTGGAAAATTGTGCCTGTGTGAGAGACATACAGACACCGCTCAAGGTGAGAGGAGGAAAAATTTAAAACGGACCTGACGGACAACATTTTCGCACAGGGTGGTGCATATCTGCCAGAGGACATGGCAGAGGTAGATACAATTACAACATTTAAAGTTCTAAAGGATATGTGGACAGGTACATAGGAAAGGTTTAGAGGGATAGAGCTAAATGCGGGCAGTGGGTTTCATTACGTTTAGGAAACCTGGTTGGCATGGATGAGTTGGACTAAAGGGTCTCTTTCCATGCTGTATGACTCTATAATGGTTTCAGATATGATGGCCTTCATTGCTGAAAAGTCTCGCAACATTTTGCTTTAGTCTTACCTGTGAAAAATGGTTTCTTGAGTTATTCTTGTTATGGTGGTGCAATTAGTATATGTGAAATTGGACCTTAGCAGACATCAATGGAAAAAGGGAGAAGAAAAATGAGTAAAGCGAAAGGAACAGTGAGCACACTACATGCTTTAAAAAAATTCAAGAACATTTATATCCTTCAGCATCTAGAGGGAGTGACCACTTTCAATTTTGAGTGCCAGATTAGCAAATAAATAAAATGATGAATAGGGTACTATTTTAAATAATTTAGGACAACTGGGAACACTACCTTTGACCAGCTGTGCATTCTGATGTGTGCCACAAATTATTTAAAGATCAACATTAACATATTTAAGCCACTAAAGACCCTAATTATGTGGCAAATTATTAATTGCATCATTGAAATACAATGTAAAGCCCAGACAATCATTGTCCTCCGGGCCTGTAGAGGATAAGTACAAGTACTGAATCAATTGGGAATGTGTTTTGAACAAATTGCTTTTTTGCAGTTTTATAGTAGGAATGAGATATCTACCTGGGAGTAACACCTGGGCTAAATAAATCTGAGATGAAGGAGGATACATTTTCCAATCCTTGTGAATGATTTATTCCTGGTTTATTCATAGCATCAAAGTTAAAAGAAATCTCTCAACACCAGATTATAGTCCAACGGTTTACTTAGAAGTACAGGCTTTCAGAGCACTGCTCCTTCGTCAGGTACCTAGTCAGGCAGAATCATAGGACACAGAATTTATAGTAAAAGATCAAAGTATCATACAACTGATGTAATGTATTGAACAAATCTTAATTGCTGTTAAGTCTTTAATCGCTTAAAATGGTGCTGCAGATTTCAATTGATTAATATTAATCAGTTAAAACCTGCATCACCATTTTAAGTGATTTGAAGACTTAACAGCAATCTAAGCTTGTTCAATATATCACATCATTATGATGCTTCGATCTTTTACCATAAAATCTGTGTCTTATGATTCTGCCTGACTAGGTACCTGACGAAAGAGCAGTGTTCTGAAAGCTTGTATGCTCAAATAAACCTGTTGGACTATAAACTGTGGTGTTATTTTTAACTTTGTCCAGCCCAGTCCAATATTGGCACCTCCACATCATTCATAAGATCATGAGGCTTAGCCTGTCTGTATGAGAGGATGCTCAACCAGCTGAATAGATACATGAATGGGCAATTCTTTAAGTTGACGTGACAAGAAAAGATTAAGAAATTGAATAGGAGAACATTTGTGATTCTGCTGCTGACCAGGCTGAAACTTATTTACAATGATCTCCCACCACCCTTGCTTGATCTGCTTATTGTTCAACATTTGGGTGGCACAGTGACTGAGTGATTAGCACTGTTGCCTCACAGCAGCGTGGAACCTGCACTCGAGTCCAGCTTGGGCCACTGTCTGTGCAGAGTTTGATGTGGCATTGCCAGTATTGGACTGGATTCAACAAGGTCAAAAATCTCTCAACGCTAGCTTATAGTCCAACAGTGTTTTTTGAAAACGTTAGCTTTCAGAACGTTGCCCCTTCAGGTGTAGTGAGAGAGGAGGCATCAGACACAGTTTATAAGTGAAAGATCAAAGGGTCAAATACCTGATGCACATGTATTGAACAAATATAAAATTGCTGACTCCATCCTGTTAAATCTTTAATTAGTTAGAAAACAGATGCAGTTCTGATTGATTAAAATGCAAATCTTGGAATTTCTTTCAGGTCACTGCCCCAAGAAAGCTAAAGGTTTTATCAGTGTATATAAGAGGTGACATCTCAAGTCAGACAATGCATTTAAGGTGTGAGGCCTTGTTTAGAATCTGTCTGTATTTTAACCTGGAGTCGGGCTGCTTTTATTTCCAAAGCAGGAATTTATAAAATCCACACTGGCTGATGGCGCCTATAAACTGTGTGGTTTTTGAACAAAATAGAATGTATCTGTAAATGCAAATTCACCCCATAGATTTTTACATATCTTTCCGTGTGTGTGTGAGAGGGAAGGAAAGACTGCATGTGAGGGAGGGAAAGAGAGAGAGTGTAATGTGTAACCTGTAGTGCAACATGAACCTACGATCACAGTTGGGAGGCTGTCCTCATGGGTACAAAACTTGGCTATCAGCCTCGGCTTGACTACTTTGTGGTGTTGTGTATCCTGAAGTCTACCATGAACTTTTACCGAAGATCCGAGGCTGAATATCCTTGACCGTCGAAATGTTCCCTCTGGGAGGGAACACCCATGTCTCGCTATTTTTGTGCAGTGATCATTCATCCATTATCATTGGGTCTGCATGGCTTTGTTAATATACCGTGCCTCGGGGCATCCTTGCTTGCAGCGCATGAGATTGATGATGTTAACTAGGTCACATGAGTATCTGCCATGCACATTGTGGGTGGTGTTTCCACATGTGATGGTAGTATCCATGTTGATGATTTGTCATGTTGTGCAGAGTTGCTATGGCAGGGTTGTGTGTATTGTTGTGCTCAGTGTTGTCCTGGAGGCTGTATAGTTCACTGCGAGCAATGGTCTGTTTAAGGTTTGGCGGTTGAAGGCACGAAGTAGAGGCATAGGGAAGATTTTGGCGAGGTGCTCATCCTCATCAATTATGTGTTGAAGATTGCAAAGAACATGGCATAGTTTCTCCACTCTGCGGAAGTACTGGATGACAAAGGGTATCCTATTGGTTGTATCCCGCGTCTGTCTCCCAAGGAGGTCATTTTGGTTTCTCACTATGGCACGTCGGAACTGACAATCAATGAGTTGAGCATCATATCCCATTCTTATGAAGGTGACATTCGACACCTTTGGGTGTCCATTGCATTCCTCCTTGTCTGAACAGACCCTGTGTATGTGTGGGGCTTGTCCGGAGAAGATGGCTATTTTAGTATGTTTAGAGTAGAAACTAGAGAAGTGCAGCATTGTGAGGTTATCTTGAGGCTTGCAGTAGAGTGAGGTATTTAGTTTGTCCTTGATTCAGATGTATATGTCCAAGAATAAGACTGATTCCAAAGAGTAGTCTGCAGCAAGTCTGGTGGGATCAAACTTGTTATATCACTATGTAGTTGTTTCAGTGATTCCTCACTATGAGTCCAAAGGAAGAAAGTATTGTCAGTGTATCTTGTGAATAATGTTGGTTGGAGGTCCTGTGCAGCAAAGAAGTTTTGTTCAAACTTTTTTTTTTAGATTAGACTTACAGTGTGGAAACAGGCCCTTCGGCCCAACAAGTCCACACCGACCCGCCGAAGCGCAACCCACCCATACTCCTACATTTACCCCTTACCTAACACTAGGGGCAATTTAGCTTGGCCAATTCACCTGACCCGCACATCTTTGGACTGTGGGAGGAAACCGGAGCACCCGGAGGAAACCCACGCAGACACGGGGAGAACGTGCAAACTCCACACAGTCAGTCGCCTGAGTCGGGAATTGAACCCGGATCTACAGGCGCTGTGAGGCAGCAGTGCTAACCACTGTGCCACCGTGCCGCCCACTAAAACTTGTCTGTGAAAATGTTGGCATATTGGGGTGCAAATCTCGTTCCTGTGGCTGTTCATGTGTCTGGATGAAGAATTGATTTTCTAAGTGAAAGCGTTGTGGTCGAGGATGAAGTGGTTGAGTTGTAGGATGGTGTCTGGAAATTGGCAGTTTTTGATATTGAGTACTGAAGCTGTTGAAGTGATGCTGTTGTTGTGGGGGATGCTGGTGTAGATTGTCAAAATGTCCATTGTGATTAGGAATATTCCTGATTTGACGGGTCTGTGGGTGCTGAGTTTGTGGAAGAAATCTGGAGTATCGCCTCTGAAGCTGGGGGTTCCTTGTACAATGGGTTTCAAGATGCTCTCAACACAGCCAGAGAGGTTCTCACACACCGTCCCATTGCCTGATATGATGGAATGCCCAGGTGTGTTATCTCCTGTGTCTCCGGAAGACAGTGTAGAGTTTGCATGTCCTCCCTAAGTTTGCATCGGTTTCTGCTAGGTGCTGTGGTTTCTCCAACAATCCAAAGATGTGCAGGTTTGGTGGACCTGCCATGTTAAATTGTCTGGAGTGTCTGAGGGTGTGCAGGCTAGGTGGATTTTCTTTTAACAAAAAATGTCCAGTGTACACCATGAACTTTTATTGAAATAAAAATGATGTGCTGGAGCAACTCAGGCCTGGCATCATCTGCAGAAAGAGAAACTGAGGTATTTAGAAGCAAATCATGTTGGACTCAAAATGTTAACTGTTTCTCTCTCTACAGATGCAGCCAAACTTGCTGAGTTGCTTCAGCATTTCATGCTTTTATTATAGATACCCAACACTTGCAGTACTTTGTTCGTATTTTTAGTGAACTTGACCTTTTAAAACAAATTGCGATTTTCCATAAAACTTAAAATAAATAAGTTTTCCGCAATTATTCAAGATATAAGTCCTCTAAACCATATTAAATATAAACTATTTTCATAATATATCTCTAAATTGACATTGAGCTATGAATGCAAATAAAAATTAGAGCAAAAGTATAGATTAGTATAGGTATCTTTTGTAAATATCAGAAGTATGAACGACTTTTTCAGAATAAGCATCTAAGTGCATGTCAACTCTGCCACTTGAGCCACTGCTGGAAGGGTCATATCTCACAATAATATAACAAAAGAGCCAGGAATAGGATATTCAGTACCACAAGCCTGCTGCACTATTTGATTAGGTTAAGGCTGAAAGATTGTGATCTCTACTTTCTGGTTAACCCCATATTTTTTCACTCCCTTATCAGTTAAGAAGCTTACTTAGCCTGAAAAATATTAAATAATGCTGCCTCCACTGCTCTTCAAGGAAAGAGAATTTCACAGACTTGGAACAAAAACAGAAAACCCTGCTCTCTCCTATTAGGTGCTACTGGAGTTGCTGAGTTCTCTCGCAATTTCTGTTTTTGTTTCACATTTCTGGCATCTGCAATTCTTGATTTCTTTTTTTCTGTAGATTTGGAACTATTTGACAAAAAACATATATGTTCATCTCCATTTTAAGTAGGAGACCCATTTTTAATTTGTATCCCCTATTTTTAGCCCTGCTGCAAAGGAAGGCATTCGGCTGAATTTTAGCCAAAATTGTCTAAGTGACAATTTTGGAGAGTTTCATTTGCTTTCCGAGCTCCAGCAAATTTATTGTATACAATTCCATGCTGATCACCTCATTAAGTATGGATCACACCTAAGGGAGCCATGTTTGTACCATACTCACTAGTAGTGCATGTACTGTTGCCAGGTCTCTCTGGGATTTATGCCAGTGGCACCATACTTCAAGCTCAGCTGTGGGCTGGGTTAATCCCTGCAAACCCTAGGGACTGCCATTTTCCGTGTGTTGCTATGCCATTCCAAAGGACAGGGCACAAGAGAGGCAATTGGCCCCATTTTACCATTGGGATCCAGAGGTTCTCGTGAGTGGTTTGGTGGTGTGGAGGCCATCTCTCATTTCTCAAGGACACTAGGGGAAACTATAACAACAGACTGTGCCACGTGGTCCTAAGTTGTCACCAGGTCATTGTGGTATGCAACATTTGAGGGAAGACCTACAATACAGGAAGAAGGTTGATGACCCTCTGGGCATTGCAAAGGTAAGTACCACCATCTTACCTGTGCTACCTAAAGTCTTATTTCTATCAATGTACCATCTCCCACCAAGACTCAGACTACTGCTTTCACCATTGTGTGTGGCATCTGTCCTCAATTGTTTCACCTTCCCACATATGTGCTCCCAGACTACTAACCCTGCATGCCCACTGCGTCTCCTACTCACTCAGATTTCCTAACAGCTGTCACAGTACTAATGGCAGTCACAGCCACTTACATTTCTCTCAATCTCTCCATTTGTTTCATTCTGTTCTTGTCACATGTACTTTGGTGCAGTGAAAAGTTTTGTTTTGCATGCAGTACAGGCTTCTCCTACCATTCGAGGTGCACTCTGGTAATAGAACAGAGCAAAGATTACAGCATCATGGCAGCAGAGGATGTGTACGAAGAGCAAGGTCAACATGAAATTTAAACATTTGAGATGTCCATTCACAAGTTTAATAACAGCTGTTGGGATTTTGTATCTTCTGGCGACGATGAGATTATAACCGGAGTGGGCGGGGTCTTTGATTATGTTAGTTGCCTTCCCAAGGCAGCATGAAGTATCGATGGAGTCAATGGACGGAATGTTGGCTTGCTTGATGGACTGGGCTGTATTCATAACTCTCTGCAGTTTCATGCAGTCCTGGGCAGAGCAGTTACCATATGAATCCATGATGCCTCTAGATAGAATGCTTTCTAGGGTGCATCTGTAAAAATTGATAAGAGTCTGCTCATGTGATGGTGCCAAGACCTCCCAGTTCCTGGTGATGAAATAATTAGTTTCCAAATGCTGCAGAGCCTCCCATGAGCACTTTTGTTTTAACATATCCAAGAGGTGGTGTTAGCAATTCTGGAAAGTGTGAAAATAGCTAAGTCCCTGAGCCAGATGGGACAATATCTGCAGTCTTCCCCTTGAAGTGTGTGTAACATAGTTTGGATTTTGAACTTTGAGTTAGTAACATATGTGTTTTCTGTGTCTGAAGTTAATAATTAATTAAGTATTTCTTTAGCCTTGGTGACTTACTTTAAGAGTTCTGAGAGCTACTTTTGGCAGCCTAAAGTATTTGTATTTTGGTTTTAGAAGGTTTTAGCCTTTTGTCATGTCAGGTCAGTTAGAATTTCTACACTTAATGTTTAAGTTTAGAGGGAGAGCTTTTTGTTTCAGTTTTACTTTGTTTTAGGCAGTTCTATGACATCCTTTTATGGAAATAATGCATATGGCAGTACTCTTGAGTGGGGGGAAATACAGCAAAAAAGAGGTATTTTTAAAGTGAAGAGTGAGTTACATACTGTGAGTGTTGGGATGAGAAGCCTGAAAAGCTGGTTTAAAATTGAGTTAGTTTAAACTAGGTATATTAAAGCTTTGGTTAATCTATCAAAGGTTCCAGTCAATGAGTTAAATTTGCAGTTACCTTGGTGTTAGAGAAAGGGATGAGTACAACATAGAACATGACAGCGCTCTACAGGCACTTCGGCTCTCGATGTTGCGCCAACCTGAAGAACATCTAACTGACACTATTCCATTTTCATCCACGTATCTATCCAATGACCATTTAAGTGCCCTTAAATTTGGCGAGTCTACTACTGTGCTGAAAATGTGTTGCTGGAAAAGCGCAGCAGTTCAGGCAGCATCCAAGGAGCATGAGAATCGATGTTTCAGGCATGAGCCCTTCTTCAGGAATCCTTTCATTCCTGATGAAGGGCTCATGCCCGAAATGTCGATTCTCCTGTTCCTTGGATGCTGCCTGAACTGCTGCGCTTTTCCAGCAACACATTTTCAGTTCTGATCTCCAGCATCTGCAGACCTCACTTTCTCCTAGAGTCTACTACTGTTACAGGTAGGCCATTCCACGCCCCTATTACTGAGTAAAGAAACTGCCTCTGCTATCTGTTCTATATCTATCACCACCCAATTTAAAACTATCCCCTCATGCTTGCCATCACTATCCAAGGAAAAAGGCTCTCACTGTCAATCCTATTTAACCCTCTGATTGACTTATGTCTCAATTAAGTCACCTCTCAACCACCTTCACTCTAATGAAAACAGCCTTTTTCTCAGTCCCTCAGCCTTTCCTCGTACAAACTTCCCTGCATATCCAGGCATCATCCTAATAAATTCTGGATCAGTGGTGCTGGAAGAACACGGCAGTTCAGGCAGCATCCAAAGTGCAGCGAAATCGACGTTTCGGGCAAAAGCCCTTCATCAGGAACAAAGGCATAAAGATCAAAGCCAAAGCTCTGCAATCTCCTCCCTGGCTTCTGAAGAAACCTAGGATAAATCTCATCTGGCCTGGGGACTTATCTAATTTCACTCTTTCCAGAATTTTTAACACCTCTTTGTGCACCTCAAACCCATCGCAGTATTCTGCTCAACAACATAGTCTTTTTCCAGGTGAAGCATGGAGAGATAAGCTCGAGGAGGGTGGGGATGGGGAGAAAGTAGCATAGAGTACATTGGGTGAGTGGGGGAGGGAATGAAGGTGATAGGTCAGGGAGGAGAGATGGAGTGGATAGTTGGTAAAGGAGCTAGGCAGGTTGGATAAGTCATGGGGTCAGTGCTGAGCTGGGATCCAAATAAATCTTCTTTGAACCCTTTCCAAAGCTTCCACATTTTTCCTATAATGCAGTAACCAGAACTGTATGCAATACTCTAAGTGCGGCCGCGCCAGAGTTTTGTACAGCTGCAGCATGGCCTCGTGGCTCTGAAACTCAATCCTTCCACCAATAAAAGCTAACACACTGTCTGCCTTCTTAACAACCCTATTAGCCTGGGTGGCAACTTTCAGGGATCTATCTACATGGACACTGAGATCTCTCTGTTCATCCACATTATCAAGAGTTTTACCATTGGCCCAGTACTCTTTATTCCAGTTGCACCTTGCAAAGTGAATCACATCATACTTTTCTGCATTAAACTCCATTTGCCACCTTTTAGCCTGACTCTGCAGCTTATCTTTGTTCCTCTGTAACCCACAACATCCTTCAGCACTGTCCACAACTCTACTGACCTTAGTGATATCCGCAAATTAACTAACCCATCCTTCTATGCCCTCATCCGGTAATTTATAAAAAGGACAAACAGCAGTGGTCCAAAACAGATCCTTGCGGTGCACCACTAGTAAACGAACTCCAGGATGAACATTTCCCATCAACCACCACCCTCTGTCTCCTTTCAGCTCATCAATTTCTGATCTGAACTGCTAAATCACCCTCAATCCCATGCCTCTGTATTTTATGCGAAGGCCTACCGTGGGGAACCTTATCAAATGCCTTACTGAAATTCCTATACACCACATCAACCACTTTACCTTCATCCACCTGTTTGGTCATCTTCTCAAAGAACTCAATAAGGTTTGTGAGGCATGGCAAAAGTGAGGACTGCAGATACTGGAGATCAGAGTCAAGATTACAGCGGTGCTGGAAAAGCACAGCAGGGCAGGCACCATCCGAGGACCAGGAAAATCAACATTTCAGGCAAAAGTCCTTAATCAGGACTCATGAGGCATGACCTACCCATCACAAAACCATGTTGACTAGCCCTAATCAACTTATTTCTTTTAAATGATTATAAATCCTACTTGTTATAACCTTTTCCAACACTTTACCCACAACTGAAGTAAGGCTCTCTGGACGATAATTACCAGGGTTGCCTCTACTCCCCTTCTTGAACAAGGGGAGACATTTGTTATCCTCAGGTCTTCTGGCAGTATTCTTGTAGATAATGGTGACATAAAGATCAAAGCCAAAGCTCTGCAATCTCCTCCCTGGCTTCTGAAGAATCCTAGGATAAATCTCATCTGGCCTGGGGACTTATCTAATTTCACTCTTTCCAGAATTTTTAACACCTCCTTGTGCACCTCAATCCCATCGCAGTATTCTGCTCAACAACATAGTCTTTTTCCTGGTGAATACTGATGAAAAATATTCATTCAGCTCTTCTATCTCCTCTGATACCACACACCACTTCCCACTACTATTCTTGATTGGCCCTAAACTTACTCGTGTCATTTTTTTGTTCCTGATATATCTATAGAAATCCTTAGGATTATCCTTGATCTTATCTGCCGACGACTTCACATAACCCCTCCTGGCTCTTAGCTCTCTCTTTAGGTCTTTCCTGGCTAACTTGTAACTCTAACTGAGCATTCACATCTCATCCTAACAAGCCACCTTCTTCCTCTTGACAAGAGCTTCAACTTCTTTAGTAAACCATGGCGCTCTCAATTGGCAACTTCCTGCCTGCCTGACACGTACATACTTATCAAGGGCATGCTGTAGCTGTTCCTTGAATAAGCTCCTCATTTCAATTGTGCCCATCTCCTGCAGTTTCTTTCCCCATTCTAAATCTTATCTAATTACATCATAATTGGCTTTCCCCCAGCTATATATCTTGCCCAGCAGTATATACCTATCCCTTTCCATTGTTAAAGTAAACCTAACCGAATTGTGGTCACTATCACCGACGTGCTCACCTACCTCCAAATCTAACACCTGGCTGGCTTCATTTCCCAGTACCAAACCCAATGTGGCCTCCCCACTTGCTGACCTCTCTACATACTGTCAGGAAACCCTTCTGCACACTGGACAACAACTGACCCATGTAAAGTACTTGAACTCTAGTATTTCCAGTCATTATTTGAAAAGTTAAGTTTCCCCCATAACAACTACCCTGTTACACTCATAAGAATCATCTTTGCCATCCTTGCCTCCACATCTCTGGATCTATTCAGAGGCCCATAGAAAACTCCCAACAGGGTGACCTCCTTTTCTGTTTCTAACCTCAACCCATTCTACCTCAGTAGACAAGTCCTCAAATGTCCTTTTGTCCATCGTAACACTATCCTTGATTAACAATGCAACACCTCCCCCTCTTTTACCATCTTCTCTGTTCTTACTGAAACATCTAAATCCTGGAACCTGCAACATCCATTCCTGTCCCTGTTCTATCCATGTCTCCGAAATGGCCACAACAGGTGCCAGGTGCCAACCCGTGCTGCAAATTCACCCACCTCATTCCGGATGCTACTGGTGTTGATGTAGACATACTTCAAACCAACTTCTTGCTTGCTGGTGAACTCTTGTGACCCTGAAACCTTATTTCTGACCTCACTACTCTCAACCTCCTATATACTGGAACTACAATTTAGGATTCCATCCCCCTGTTGAATTAGCTTAAACCCTCCCGAAGAGCATTAGCAAATTCCCCTCAGGATATCGATACCCCTCTAGTTCAAGTGAACACCATCCTATTTGTCGAAGTCCCACCTACCGCAGAAAGAGTCCCAATTATCCAGGAACCCAGAACTCTCCCTCCTGCAGCATCCATGTAGCGGTGTGTTCAACTCCTCTCTCTCCCTATTCCTCATCTTGCTAGCACATGGCATGGGCAACAAATCAGAGATAGCAACTCTGTTTTTTTCTAAAGTTTACACGCTAGCTCCCTGAATTTCTGCCTTAAATCCCTATCTCTCTTCCTACCTATGTTGTTGGTGCCTATTTGGGCCAGGCTTGGGCTGCTCTCCCTCCTACTCAAGGATCCCAAAAACATGATCAGAGACATCATGGACCCTGGCACCGGGGAGGTAACAAACCAACTGTTCCCACAGAATCTCCTGTCTGTTTAGCTAATTATGGAGTCCCCAATAACTAATGCTCTTCTCCTCTTTCCCCCTTCCTTTCTGAGCAGTAGGGACCAACTCTGTGCCAGCGACCTCATTGCTTACACCTGGTAAGTCTTTTCCCCTGCCCACCACAGTATCCAAAATGGTATACTTATTGTTGAGAGGAACAGCCACAGGGGATCCCTGCAATTTCTACTGGTTCCCTTTCCGTCTCCTGATGGTCACTCATCTACCTTCTTGTACCTGAGGTGTGGCTATCTTCCTGTAACTCCTCTCAGTAACCACCTCCGCCTCCTGAATGATCCGAAATTCATCCAGCTCTAGCTCCAGTTCCCTAAAGCAGTTTTCAAGGAGGTGGAGTTGGGTGCACTTGCCTTAGATACAGTCAGCAGGGACACTAGTGGTGATCCTTACCTTCCATATTCTGTATGAGGAACATTCAACTAACCTCCATTCCCACTATTCTAAATTCCCGAGACCACTGAAAACTTTAAAAAAATGGTTTGGAGGTGCCGGTGTTGGACTGGGGTGTACAAAGTTTAAAAATTAAACAATACCCGGTTATAGTCCAACAGGTTTATTTGGAAGCACTAGCTTTCGGAGCGCTGCTCCTTCATTAGGTGGTTGTAAAAAAAAAACTAGTCACCTTAACAATCCGGCACACAGAACCTTTTTATTTTGGTCAGAGGAGGAGAATGGGTAGGAGACACTACCTGAGTAGTGTTTCGGATAAAGCAACCGCCCAAATGTACAAGGAATGTCCTTTTCGAAGCTTGTAAAGGAGTATTTTGGAATTAATTGGATTTTATTTTTACTGTATGCTTTTGACTCTATTTTAATTTAGTTTCATTTCTTTTGATGAGAACAAAGTCTGCAACATTGTGTACTTCTGCCTTAGTGAAAGACCATCGTGTTAAACCAACATCAGGCTATATTTCAGTCTTGGAGCTGATTTGTCCAGCAATAACAACTACTCGAATGAGAACAAGAGCAGCCCCTCTGGACAAAGCTCTACCTCCATCTCTGAGGAAGGAGACAGACCTCTGAGTATACATTGGCAAGGCTGCTTCCTTAACCCTCCCATTAGCTGAGACACTAACACCTCAGAGGGTATTTCAAGTAGGTTAGAGTCTGTATCATAACCTAGTGAGCGCATCACTGGCACTCTGTGCAGCTGGCTGAGGAAGAAATCCAGTGGTTCACTAGCACTCAGGACTTCCAGAGACTATGTACTTGCCCCAGGCAAGAGAGGATCTTATAACTTCATTAAAATGTGTGCACAATCAGGAAACTGGATCAAAGTCTAGAGGAGTACACCAACACTGCTTGAACCGTACTGGTTCTGGCATGTTTGCAATGGTCTGTCTCCATGGACAGGTTGGTGTCTCCCATAGAGGCTCAGACCTGTCATAAAAAAAATTGTCAAATTTATGCAGACCTGCACTCTATCGGTGTATTGTTTGGTGCTCAGCACCAACAGCAACATGGCAGGTACAAGAGACGTTGACCTCTTTCGAGAGATCCCTTCCTCACCAGAAAACAACGTGGTGCTAGAGGGCTGCTGACTGGAGGAGGAATGACCTAATGCCCCCTGAACATTTCAGATGTGTACAGTTCCTTTTCCTTTAACCCTTCACTCCAACCCTGTGGAAGCTCAAGTCAAGGAAGATGAACCCACATTTGACCTAGACCCTGTCAGCATGTCTGAGCCCTGTATGTGCAAGCACCACTACAGCCACCCATTCAAAACTCTGAGGCTTCACACTTCACTCTAAGGCAGGTTCCAACCACCGAGCTGCAGATCCTGGGACTGCACATAATTTTGGGGAAGAAAGGAAAAAGAAAAATTCCTGAGAACACATAAATGACATGGGTGGCAATTCATTAACTACCTCATCATAATTTTAAATGTATACTTACTTTTCCTCATAAGTTCTATTGTCACTTTATGTGCTGTTAGAAGAATGAAGATTGAGAGATTAGCCATTCATATCGCCACTTGACATTATACCCTGCCTAAATGATAGATACATCAGTTTTGTCATGCTGATATTGGCAGTCTTTCACAGACAAGGATGACTCTCTTTTGCTCTCAGGGCGAGTCCATAAATGGCTGTACAGACCAATGCAGGTACTGCAAGTTCTGTTACACTTGGGGCAGACGGTGTCGGGGTGTTGGTGTGGCAGTGTGCTTCTATCACTGTTTTTGCCTGGCTTCCATTGTTTCCCGACACCAAGTCTTGAGGTGCTGGAAGCCTTCCTGAATGCTGTTCTTGCAATTTGGACGCTTTGGGCCAGTGATTCCTAGGTGTCTGGGATTGCCACACTTCATCAGTGAGGCCTTGAGGGTATCACTGAAGCACTTCCTCTGTCCAGCTGAGACTTCCCTGTCATGTTGAAGCTGGTAGTAGAGTACCTGCTTGGGGAGACTTCTATCAGTCATTTGGATGACATTCCCAACCCATCATATTTGATGAAAGGTGGTCAGTGCCTTGATGCAGGGGATTTTGTTTGTGTTGAGGATGCTGATGTTGAGCTGCAGTACACTGATGATGCTTTCATATGTGCAATTTCAGAGGATGTACGTCAGACACTTGTCAGCACCTCTACAGAGGCATATGAGAGCATGGGTCTTGCGCTGAATATCTACAATATGAAGGTCCTTTACCAACCTGGCCTGGCATAGTGGAGCAAACCCCCCAATCATCAAGACCCATGGGGAGGACTTAGAGAATGTTGGCTACTTCCAAGACTTCAGGAGAGTTCTGTTGGCCAAAGCAGCTATTGATGAAAAGATCCAGCACTGCCTCCAATGTGCTAGCATAGCCTTGGCCCGCCTGAGGAAAAGGGTGTTTGAGGGTGATGACGTCAGACCTGACACCAAGATCATGGTTAACAGAGCTGTGGTCATCCCCGTTCTTCTATATGGCTCTGAGACGGGGAATGTCTACAGCAGACACTTCAAGGCGCTGGAACAGTACCACGCATATTGCCTGCGCAAGATCCTGCAAATCTGCTGGGAAGAAAGATAGAGTCATAGAGTCATTGAGATGTACAGCATAGAAACCGACCCTTCAGTCCAACCTATCCATGCCGACCAGATATCCCAACCCAATCTAGTCCCACCTGCCAGCACCCAGCCCATATCCCATCCAAATGCCTCTTAAATGCTGCAGTTGTACCAGCCTCCACCACATCCTCTGGCAGCTCATTCCATACACATACCACCCTTTGTGCCTCTTTTATATCTTTCCCATCTCACCCTAAAGCTATGCCCTCTAGTTCTGGACTCCCTGACCTCAGGGAAAAGACTTTGTCTATTTAACCTATCCATGCCCCTCATAATTTTGTAAACCTCTATAAGGTCACCCCTCAGCCTCCGACACTCCAGGGACAACAGCCCCAGCCTGTTCAGCTCTCCCTATAGCTCAAATCCTCCAACCCTGGCAACATCCTTGTAAATCTTTTCTGAACCCTTTCAGGTTTCACAACATCTTTCCAATAGAAAGGAGACCAGAATTGCACGCAATATTCCAACAGTGGCCTTACCAATGTCCTGTACAGCTGCAACATGACCTCCCAACTCCTTTACTCAATACTCTGACCAATAAAGGAAAGCATACCAAACAGCACCTTCACTATCCTATCTACTGTGACTCCACTCTCAAGGAGCTATGAACCTGCACTCCAAGGTCTCTTTGTTCAGCAACATTCCCTAGGATCTTACCATGAAGTGTATAAGTCCTGCTAAGATTTGCTTTCCCAAAATTCAGCACCTCGCATTTATCTGAATTAAACTCCATCTGCTACTTCTCTGCTCATTGGCCCATCTGGTCAAGATCCTGTTGTAATCTGAGGTAACCCTCTTCACTGTCCACTACACCTCCAATTTTGGTGTCATCTGCAAACTTACTAACTGTACCATTATGCTTGCATCCAAATCATTTATGTAAATGATAAAAAGTAGAGGACCCAGCACCGATCCTTGTGGCACTCCACTGGTCACAGGTCTCCAGTCTGAAAAACAACCCTTCACCACCACCCTCTATCTTCTACCTTTTGAGCCAGTTCTGTATCCAAATGTCTAGTTCTCTGTTTATTCCATGATATCTAACATTGCTAATCAATCTCCCATGGGGAACCTTGTCCAACGCCTTACTTAAGTCCATATACATCACATCTACTGCTCTGCCCTCATCAATCCTCTTTGTTACTTCCTCAATCAAGTTTGTGAGACATGATCTCCCACGCACAAAGCCATGTTGACTATCCCTAAACAGTCCTTGCCTTTCCAAATATATGTACATGCTGTCCCTCAGGATTCCCTCCAACAACCTTCCCACCACTGAGGTCAGGCTCACTGGTCTGTAGTTCCCTGGCTTATCCTTACCACCCTTTAATTAGTGGCACCACGTTAGCCAACCTCCAGTCTTCCGGCATCTCACCTGTGACCATCGATGATACAAATATTTCAGCAAGAGACCCAGCAATTACTTCTCTAGCTTCCCACAGAGTTCTGGGGTACACCTGATGAGGTCCTGGGGATTTATCCACTTTTATGCTTTTAAAGAAATCCAGCACTTTCTCGTCTGTAATCTGGAAATTTTGCAAGATATCACCATCTATTTCCCTACAGTCTATATCTTCCATATCTTTTTCCACAGTAAATACTGATACAAAATACTCATTTAGTATCTCCCCCATTTTCTGCGGCTCCACACAAAGGCTGCCTTGCTGATCTTTGAGGGGCCCTATTCGCTCCCTCATTACTGTTTTGTCCTTAATGTATTTGTAAAAACTCTTTGGATTCTCTTTAATTCTATTTGCCAAAGCTATCTCATGTCCCCTTTTTGACCTCCTGATTTCCCTCTTAAGTATACTCCTACTTCCTTCATACTCTTCTAAGGATTCACTCGATCTACCCAGTCTATACCTTATATATGCTTCCTTCTTTTTCTTAACCAAACGCTCAATTTCTTTAGTCATCCAGAATTCCCTATACCTACCACCCTTCCCTTTCACCCTGACAGGAATATACTGTCTCAGCACTCCGGTTATCTAATTTCTGAAGGCTTCCCATTTTTAGCCGTCCCTTTACCTGCGAACATCTGCCCCCAATCAACTTTCGAAAATTCTTGCCTAATACCGTCAAAATTGGCCTTTCACCAATTTAGAACTTCACCTTTTAGATCTGGTCTATACTTTTCCATCATTATTTTAAATCTATTAGAATTATGGCCCGAAAGTGTTCCCCCACTGACACCTCAGTCACCTGTCCTTCCTTATTTCCCAAGACTAGGTCAAGTTTGCACCTTCTCTAGTAGGTATATCCACATACTGAATCAGAAAATTGTCTTGTACAATTTTCACAAATTCCTCTCCATCTAAACCCTTAACACTATGGCAATCCCAGTCTATGTTTGGAAAATTACAATCCCTTACTAGAGCCATACATCCTCTCTGAGACATCCTTGATCGTGGCACCAGGGAAGCAACAAACCATTCTGCTTTTTCACTACTGGCCACAGAAATGTCTGTCTGTACCTTGAATTAGAGAATCCTCTAACACGATTGATCTCTTGGAATCCGACATTGCATTAGATCCAGTCTCCATACCAGAAATTTGGCTGTTCCTGTTACATTCCCCTGAGAATCCATCACCCACTACATTTTCAAGAACACCATGCCTGTTTGAAATGGGTATATCCACAAAAGACTCTTGCACTAACTGCCTACCTCTCTTACCTTTCCTGCAGTTAACCCATCTATGTGACGGTGTCTGAGACTTCTCCCCCCTTCCTATAACTGCCATCCATCACCTACTGTTGCTCTAGCAAATTCCTCATTGCTCCTAACTGTCTTTCCAACCGATCCATTCGATCTGATAAGATTCGTAGCCAGCAGCATTTATGGCAGATATAGTCTGCAGTAACCCTTAAACTCTCTTTAAACTCCCACATCTGACAAGAAATACATATAACTTTGTTAAATGCCACTTTTGCTCCTTCACAATCTACAGACCCAGAAAATAACACCATCTTATTCCTCTACAAACACTGCCCCAGGTTAATTGAATAGTTATGGCTTATATTTTCAGTTTAATCAAGAGACATATCTCCAAAAATGTATAATCAAGAAAGAACCTACTCTACTCACTACTGCAGATTCTCTATAGATCACACTTAAAACAATGATTAACTTATCTGATTCTGTGCTGTGAACTTCGCCCAACAGTTCCTCCAAGATCAGTTGTGAATTTCACTGTTTGATAATTTTTCCAGATGCACTCCGATGTCCAGCGATACACGAATTCAAACATCAAAGGTGCACCAACACCAAGGAATCGGAGACATGCCATGATTGTGGTGAGGCTGGTATGCAGCTCTGTGGGTTAAAAATTGTTTTTTTTTCTTAATGGCCAGAATTTCACTTTTCTGATCTCTCCATATTTTACGCAACTGACTCATGTCATTCATGGACTGAATCGAATAGTGTGGTGCTGGAAAAGCATAGCAAGTCAGCCAGCATCCGAGGAACAGGAGCATCGACATTTCTGGGACTGAAAAGATTTCAGTGTCCATTCTGTCAAGGCCCCTTCGGATGTTGCATGTTTCAATAAAATCACCTCTAATTCTCCAGTGGATTTCATAAAATATGGCATGATGGTTGTGGTGATCAAAACAACTTTAATTTTGACAGCTAAACAAGTAAAATGGTTTCACTTTGGAATTGCACTGTATTGATCAGTAAGAGATGAGATTCAACCTTGATAGAGAAAATAATTTAGCATTCTCACTTCCAGCTGCTATCCAGTGTCTCCTTGTAGAAAGTATGCAGGTAACACAAAAAACATCATAACTTGATTCACATATGAAAAGTTGCTAATTGAGTTGAATTATGAAACAGCATGAGTATTTTCAATATTTTGATCTTGTTTTACAAATTATGGAAATACTAATATTGACAATTTTATATGACTTCTCACATTCAATTTACTGACCGTGTTGACTGTGGGAAGCAGAAAAGTGTTCTGGCAGTTTATTGGGAGCTTATGCTTGATTATCTTCCTTTCTGCTCCTGATTCCCACGGGAAGGTTCCAGAGTGAGGGGTGGAGGAGACATGTCATCCTTCCTCTTAATTGCTCGAAGATTGTTTGAGAGAGACAAGAGATCAGTTTGCATGGATGCTGTCTTGACTGCAGGTCCAATGAGACCAAGAGTGATTTAGGATTGAAAGGCTTCAGAATTGTAAGATACATGAAAATTGATGATGGTGACAAGCTCACTGAAAGGTTTTAATTCAAGTATTTTTCAGTGGCTGTGTTATATTTGATAACCCTTCAAATGAGTATTTCTCAATGAGAAATCCAATGATTATTTCTTGAAATATTTAATATTTCAAGTAATGCAGGTTATATAAATGTTTGACATATTCAAAATTAATGGAGATACTGTGGATAATGTTCAATTTGTGGCCAGCTGGTATGCATTGGCAAAATGGGTGTGTTCTCCAAAATTTGTGAAGGGAGATTCTCTCACTGTGTCTGCTGGAAGCAAAGACAATGCCATTTTGATTTATGGGCTTTCCAGTTGATCTGCCAAGCATCCAAAACTGCATGGACATCTTCAACAAATATTGGGAAGCAATGGCACATTTGTAATGTCACTGGACTACTAATCTAGAACATTGGCTGATGTTCTAGGGTATGGGTTTGAATCACATCCGGGCTAATGGTGAAATTCAAATGTGATAAAAATCTAGAATAAAAGTTTAGCTTCTTGGAGACCATGTAACTGCTGCTGATTGTTGTAAAACCCTATTCAGTGTGCTCATGTCCTTTTAGGGAGGGAAATTTATCATCCTTACCTGGTCTGGCTGACATATGATTCCAGATCCACAGAAATGTGGTTGACTCTTCATTATACCATGCGCAGAAAATTCTGACGTAGCCAGTAACACCAATGTCCCATCAATGACAAATGATTTAAAACCGAAAGAATTCTTTCAGGATCCAATTTTTCACTGCTTGCTTTACGCGGAAGTGGTGTGGTAACTGCAGGAGGTTGTTGATGATTGGAAGAATCTTAGCTGCATTTTGGTGAATCATTTTAATATCCTTCTATCTTGATGAGCATAAGATTATGGTTTCACTTTTCTTTGGGCTATTACTTCTTATCAGGTGAGGGAAGTTGTTGTGAAGGAGAGTCTTTTGTAGCAACCTCATGTGGTGCAGAAATGGAACTCCTGCTATTGGCATTACTGTGCATCACAAACCTAATTAACTAATTGTTTTTTTTTTCACAACAATCTGATAGTTCATTGTGAACACCAAGTGCCCAGTATCACCATATTCTTCAGAACACCCACCATCTAATTGACCACCATTGGCTTTTCCAAGGGATTAAGTAATCCCACCCCTGAGAGTGCTACCCAGTCAGAAGTTGACAGCTCTCCATTACAGACAGCATCGCAATGGCAGTGATGACAGCTACTGGCAATGCACCCACCTAAGGCCCAGGATCAGCAAGGAACCTGACACCAAAAGTGAACAAGGATAAAATGAGGATTAGAAATGGCATTTGGATGCAGGAGCTCTGAATGTCTGACTTCCCAATCACTGAGTGAATATGAATGAAGGATTCGACCCTACTCTCCATGCCTGTAAGCCTACAGGCAGATCCATGAAGGGTTTGCTTTTTAAGCTTCTTGAGGCACCACAGTTCAAGCAAGCAAAGAGTTTGTATGAGCATATGCAAGGGACCAATTGGTGAGCAGTAATTCCCTGGAATGTCCCACCTTTCACCTGAAAGAAGGATTGAGTTAAGGTTGAGAGGTTTAATATGTGTGGCTTGAATGATACTTGCCACTTGTCAGCCCAAGTCTTGATTTTGTCCAGATGCATTAGAAAATGGACTGCTTTATTAGCTGAGGAGTTATGAATGGTGATGAGCATTGTGTAATCATCAGCGAACATCCCCATTTCTGATCTTGTGATGGAGGTAAAGTTATTGATGAAACCACTTGTTATCTAAGAACAGTGTCTTATCTGAAGACATTCAATGGTGGTACATCCTCTCCCTTTAATCACACGTTAGGCCTGAAATGAGGCAAAGACATAACAGTTGGTGGCAGTTAACTATTTCAAATACCTCTTACTGAATGCCACACACTGGGGGTGGTGAGTGCCACAGGGTACCTGGAATGTCACAAACTTGTTTCAGGCAACCTCGAATTTCCTAGTTCACAAAATCGTTTCGAAAGGTTTCTGAGGTTATCAGGAATTTCAGAATGACCAACTTCTGTATTAAATAACATAACTGGTCAATGTGCAATGTTCATATTAGGACAATGATTCGCTGGGAAAACATGCTAATGTCAAATGTACTTCCTTGAAAATTGCATTTCCTCATTCACATTTGTACTTGAAGTTAGATCTGCTTTGACTGTGAAAGATTTGTTTTGGTCCTGATTTTTAATTAGCCCCCACCTGTTTGAAAAAGGTCTAGGGATAAGATACTTGAAATAATGAGTTTTGTAGCCCTCACCCATCTTGTTACTTTTGTGCTATGTCTCTATTTTTTAAACAGATCAAAATATTATTAGGATTGAGCTGCAATTTCAAACTATTACGACACTGGTAAACCCTCCTGCTTAATTGAAAACTAGCAGCACAGAAAAGTGTGCAGTAATCTGTAAAAGTCTGAGTGGCCAAGAACTATTTAAAGTAAAACTTAACAACTTTATTTCTTAAAGTATAACAGAACAATTAAGTAACCACTATTTACAATTTCTTCCTCTAACCTATCTTTTACCTTCCCTTCTATTACACTAGTCTGATAAAACTCCCAGTTAAGATTTACAAAACAATACTTCAGATCTCAAAACTAGGCAGCTTTTGTGCTTCTATTTGGATCTTTCTGTGTCTTTTCTTCTTCTTCGGAATTTCTGCACCACATGTTACTGCTCGAAAAGATACCTTTTTGAGAGACCTATTTTCAGGCTATCTGTTTACATGCTGCGCTCGTCAGTTCTCCTCTCGACTGTTCAATTTTCCCCAGTCTTATACCCCCAAAGCATCGGATTGTGTCATTGGCTTTTAAGATTGTCAGTATACTCAATTGAAACTGGATTGAAGTTTGATATTTTTAGGGGTATAATTTAAACTGATTGGCCGAATTTGAATTTGTTTTTGTCTCTTAGCAACGAGCTAATAGAGTTTTTTGGCCAAATGTTACATTGTTGCCTTATGGAGAATACTTGGTGCTGTGTCCGGTAGTTCTGTTGTTTTTCACTCTCTTAAAGTACACACGCATCTTCGTAACAAAAGTGAAATTTGAATGAATGGCCAGTGCTAACTTCTCTATCCGACAAAACCTTATAGGAACCACATCATAGGCCAGAAGTGATCCAAAAGGTAAATTTTAAGCTTGTAGTTTTAGTGTTTTGAGGGCCAGGAATCATCCTTAGGGCCAAAGAAGAAAGTTTTGACCCTCCACTTTTCCCAGGTTAGCCCTCCATTCTAATCTTTGACCGATCGTTTTCCTTTTACCTGATTCTGTCCAGAGCATTTTAAACCATATTCTATGTCACCCTCCCAATCCTATCATCCTGGGGTCTGGGTGGGATGCTATTGGGAGCGTCAGTTTGGACTTAATGTACCAAAAAGCCTGCTTCCACACTGTAAGAAGTTGATGATTCACTGACACCATGGCTCATTCACATAATTGCTGAGGTATGGTATTTTTCTGCTAGACAGACAGTTAATTGGTCTGTTGAGGTATGTTGTATAGATTTATTTAAGTGAGGGCCTACCATGATGATTGGCAGGTTTTATGTGTCTCTGGTCTTGCAAAGTTTGTTTCCCACTCCTTGCCTCTTCTGCACTTTTCTTAAACCCTTGTGTTTGAAATGGGGCAATTTTTGTCTACTCTTACTTTGTGCTCTTTCTAAAAAAAACTCACCAACTGCCTGTCAGAGAAGATACTTCACTGATTTGCTCTTTAACCATTGAGCATTGCTAAATTAGCTTTGCAAATTATTTGATATTTTGCATGTTGAAAATGAATTGCTTTATCTCAATGAACTATATAGCATGGTGATACTTCTTGTGAGAAAGAAGATTGATAATTTTTTTTCCTGTCTGAACTGAAGCTAGTTTATTTTTTCTTGCTGTAATACATTATCGTGAGCTGTATCATTTTTAAAAATACCATCATTTTTTACATAAAATCACACAAGTTCCTGATTCTCCTTCCCTCTGAGATGAGAAGCCAATGAAAAAACAGATGGTTTCTGCTGCAGTCACCAAATCTCTCAGCTGCAGGGTAAGAAGAGCCTTCTGGGGAGTTATCTGGCATTTAGCAGGCTGTCATATGTATGCAGCTGCTGGCTGAAGCAGGAATTTTCTAATGATTTTCTTCCCTGACCTTTATTACTGATGCATCTTCTTTCAGAACCATCTTTCCTTCACCAGCAAAATACCATTTTATTAATGTTTCATTTTCTCACGCAGAACTAACAGAAAGATGGTGCCGCTTGAAAGGAAACCTGCTCTTCTTAATGAAAAATAGAAGCAGTGTAAGTAATTACCATATCTCTCTCAACCTAGATTTTATTGTATTTTCCAATTAAGCTTTTCATTTTATGGATGTAATATTTTTCTGATGCCTTCTGATGGTAATTTAACAAAATATAGAGTTCTATGCTGAATTCAACTTTCTGATGAGATTTGTTTTGTAAACTGTGTCAGATGTTTCTTGAGATATTTTTGACCAGTAATGGCATGAGTAGCAAAGTGCTGTTTTTTTCAAATATGGATGAGGTATATTAGAGCTAATTAACAATTGTCAGGCTGGCTGAAGAAGCAACTATGCATGTCAGATATCAATTCAACAGTGCAAACATTTGTAAAAGCTACATGTAAATTGAATTCAATCTGTGCACACGGAGAGTGTCCCCAAGGTGTGGTATAAACAGCTTTAAAATTTAATTAGGTGATAAGTGTGCTGACAGAGGTGCAGCAAAATAAATGTTATAAATACTCGAGCTGGTTCCAGCATATAGTTGCATCATGCAAAGAATCTTCAGGTTAAAAACAAGCACGATTACATGCTTCCAAGGGTTCTGCGTCCTCTTTCTTGATTAATTATGCATTAAAGTTTTTCAATTTAATGCTGTCGTTTGGTCATTTTCAACACTGGTTGTAGCTGTATTTTGTATCTTTACTCTTGTTGTAGGTTATGTAGGTTTGCTTCTGTTAAATTTGTTCTGCGAAATGGAATCTTTCTAGAAAGGTTGCCAGTTGTAATAATTGCACTCTAATATATGCATTTTATTCCTATTGTTGATATAATGAAATATAATATTTTCATTGAAAATATAGTTGACATGAATAATAAGAAATTTATTAGCAATTGTATTCCTAGACGGATGATTAAAAGAATTTTGCCATGGTTTCTGCATGTTTTGAGCTTTCCTGATTGTCCCATTAAAAATATATGTTGTCACAGTCCTTGTATTAGAAACCACTTTGTCATGTGTCACTGCTTTCAATTTCACCTTTTAATCCTTGAAGATGGTACGTGATTTCAATTGTTCTCTGCTTTCAACCAAAATAATCTTATTATTGCACCTAGCAAAACTATTTTCTTTGAACAATCTATCTACAGATACCCTCTCTCTCACTGCCTGACTAAAGCAAGGGTTGTCTGAAAAGGTTATATTTTTAGAATGTACCGTGCACCCTTTTTTAAAAAAAAAGTTACTTTAGTAAAATTAACTTACCTGGACAATTTGGTTAGCAACCCTTGAACCTATTTGACCCTTATTGGCCTGGATCACGTACTGCCCAAAACACCCAACCTGACATCTGGCAAAATCCAAAATTCTGTGTGGTCTTGATATTGAGAGAGTGTACTGTACAAGTAAAAATATGTGCTGTTAGTTGATTGATCAGAATTTTTGTGTTGAAGTTAAATCATTGTCAGGACATTGAGTTCTAACATTCGTTGTCTGTTTATTATATTTGCTTTTGTAATGTAAGCAATATTTTGGAAAAACTTTCCATATAACTGGTGTATGTACTATCAATGATTCAGACTTATACTCTGTAAAATTAAATGTAAAGTAGTTGCAGCTTTATTACTTGCTGGTACTTTGGATTTTTCAAACTATTTTAAGAATGGTGTGTACTCAAATGATTTCTTCCACAGTATTTTAATATTGTATAAAGCAGTGATAAAGTGTTGCTAGAAAAGCGCAGCAGGTCAGGCAGCATCCAACGAGCAGGAGAATCGACATTTCAGGCATGAGCCCTCCTTCAGGAATCTGTAAAATTATTCCTGAAGATTCAGGATTCCTGAAGGAGGGCTCATGCCCGAAACTTCGATTCTCCTGCTCCTTGGATGCTGCCTGACCTGCTGCACTTTTCCAGCAACACATTTTCAGCTCTGATCTCCAGCATCTGCAGTCCTCACTTTCTCCTAAAGCAGTGATACCATATTAATGGAAAATATAAATTAGATTTATAAAAAATCTATTGAATCTGTAAATATAATTGTTTTAAAACAATCTCTCAGTTCTGTTTACTGCACTTATTGGATTGCGCATCATAAGTTTTTATTCTGGTCTGTGAACCATGCGTAGAGTTCAGGGATGGAGGCAGGATTTTGATGGTGCGGCCAAGAAACCATATTTTGAGGATTCAGATTTGTCTGTATTTACTGACCAACAAGAATGCTATTTTTGCTGCTGTGTGCTGGTTTCTTAACAAAAGGTTTTCTGCAGTGAAATTATTGTTTTCTTCTGGTTGCCTGCTCTATTTTGGAAGCAAGGACAGTGGATTCCTGACAGTATGGAATTACAGTCAAACTTCACTGTAATGAACCCTCACTGGACTGGCAGAAAATCATTCCAGTAGAATTTGTTGCACTGTGAAAAATGAAGATAGAATTAATTTGAATTGAACATAATTTTGTTTTAATGTTTTTTAAAGCCATTGTTTAGTGTAGTTTGTTTTATATTACTCAATTCATGGTGCTTCTATTTTGCCAAACCAATCCAAACAAAACGCCATTCCTGGTAACGACTAGCAAATTTGGAATTTGGAACCAAATTTATGTAATGCTTCTTTCATCAGCTTTTTCAAATCGGCAATAGACTCATCAAGACATTCTTGAATCACAGTTGAAATATATTTTATGGGATCCTCTGAATTTCCTGAACTTGTTTTCAGAGACAAAATTGATCTTTTTCCTGCTGTCTTCATGCATATGGGTGCTTTTGCCCTCGTAAGTTTCCTCCTTGCAGCTGCTTCCTCATGCCCACTGTTTCTTTACAGTTTGTTTCCAGTCAGCAAGTTACCTTCTTAGTCAATGAATGCAAATTTGACATGTCAATTCTGCAGGATGCCTTTCAGTTAGTCTCAGCTTAAATCCCATCATTGCATCTGGGTAGAACCTAGTCAAGTGTTCATTGTAGTGGGGTTAATTTCCATTGAAAAAAATTGGATTTTCCTATTGGGATATTTGAAACCAGTGAATTATAAAAACTTGTTATCATAGATTATACTACACTTGCTATGTTCTGGTTGGCCTACTGATTTTTTTGCAGTGGGTCATTAGAATGTACTGGTATTGTAGGTGCTCCGTCACACAAAGTTGAATACTATTAACCCAAGTTCTCTGCTAACACTTTCAAAGAGCTATTACTGTATTCTCTCCTTTGTTCCTTCCTGATAGCCCTGTCTTGCACTTTTGTTTCCTTTTTAAGTGTACATCCAGATTATTTTTGAAAAAACCTACAGAATCTGCTTCCGGGTCATGCATTAGATACTACTATTAATTGGTTCATTGCTAAGCATCTTAAATCTCTTTCTTTTGGTGCCAAGCCCAGCGTCTTTACTCACTCCATAAAAACCTTTCATAATTTTGAATATATCTACTGAATATCCTCTGATCTAAGGAGAACAATCCCAGTTTCTCTGTTCACACTGAAGGTTCTCATTCCTAGTCAAGTAAATTCCCTTGACACCCTTTGAAATGCAGTGACCGTGTTTACAGTTGTAGATTCTCATGAAGTAGTGATACAGAAGGAAGAAGTAGTGATAAGTGAAATAGTGTTGTTTTAATTGTGAAAATGGTATTGGTTACAATGTATTATTGACACATCATAGAATGTTTTTAACAATGAAATGTTTCCAAAACTAATGATAGACATTATTTAATGTTATTGAATCTCTCTAGAATACTGCTTCCCTTGCCAGATATTTTCCTTAAAAAAGAACACTTCACGATATTCACTTTGGCCTGGCAAACAGCCAACTGCAAATAGTTTGATCTTTTAATGAAGTGAAATAGGTCATGATCCTAATGAATGTCTGATCAGGTTCAATAATCTGTGTGGTGTATGGGCCGTTCTGTTATAATGCATATTTCGTCAACACGAGTTTGCTGTAACGCAATTGACAAATTGGGGTCACTGTGTCTACAGCACAATGTTTAAAACATGTTTTGTATGTAACACAATTCCAGCACCAAGAGTTTAAGTGCCCTTTCTAAAGTGCGATTTTTCTGTGATGTGGAATTGCACAAGAACGTAAGCATCGCGTTATAGAAGAACTGACTGTACTCCTATTTATAGTTCTTATATTTTGGTGCAAGTACCTTGGAAGGAAGTCCTAAGATTTTATGCAAGAACCAAGCTCATGTCTTTTTTTTGGTTTTCTGCAAAAGGAATAAATGTGCAACATAATTTATAATGTGATTCAGTTCTCACTTATAGCAGCATGAAGCTATAAATGCAACTTGCCAAAATGAACATGCAGATAAGCATTTGTAGAACATTCATTGACTTTGCAGAATGATGTCTGAAGTAACACCCAGCTTTTACCTTCATTATACAATGCACACTCATCCCCACAGTTTCAACATCTTTCCAATCAAAAATCAGAGGTAATCAAATGACTTGGGAGATTTAAGTTGTGCGCCACTGAGATCAATATATCCAAGAAATGTTCATGAACTATATTTCCACTATTCCCATTAGTCAGTGTGATTTCTGGTTCACCCTTCTTTCTATTCTTAAGCCCGATTACTGTTAAGGGCAAATGTTGGTATCATGATATTAAATATAACATGGTACTAAAATTTAATGTAAGAGCCATTCTGTATGTGTTTGTAAATTAACTTGCAGTGTATCATAAGGAATGACACATTGAAAACTAAAATAAATATCTGAAAACTATTTTTTTGGAAAGGGGTTTCAGCCTCTTATATTCAGTGCTGCAGTGAATGTTGTATAGAGAACCATTAACGCATGTGATGTGATGACTGCAGCAACGTTTCTACAGCAAAGTCATAAATTAGATTGCAGTTTTCTTTTAGTTTAGCCAAGAATACTGTAAGTTACAAAATGATATGCTCAAAATAGGAATGAATAATGATCTTTATGAAAATACTGAATGACCGAAACAATGCTTCATATGAGAAAAAGCATTTCCAGGCACTCATAAACCACCTGTAATAACAATATTATGAAGAGTATGCTCATACAATTGGCAGTCACAGAAGACCTGTTACCTTTTCTCATTTTACCAGGTTTGACGTCAATGGAAAATGACTTCCTATAGCTAACACTAAGTAAATATCATAATAAAATTAACAATGATCCAGTTTCATATTGTAGTTGGAGTCCCAGCAGCAGCTGTCACTCTGCCAGCTGAATACGTGATCAGAGAAACACTGATTTTTTATTTCACACTGTGAGTATGCAAACCTTGTAGACATAAAGTGTGGATGTTTATGAAATCTTTATCCTGCACTGTCTTGCAATTTTTATATAGCAGTTAAAGTCAACGTAAAGAAAATACATTTTCCATTTCCAATTTGACTTTAAATATTGCGTATGTACAATATCTAAATCACACCTCAACAGCATAACTGTAAAATTACCTCTTAAAATCCACATTCTTTCCTCCTTTATTCATTTGTGTAAAGAATTACTTGCTCTTAGAGGGGAACATGATTGGATAGAAATCATGAATCACATTTGTGTGTTGGCATCCTACTTCACTATACTTTAATAAGCGTTGCCTCCTAACAGCACAGGAAATGGAACACTGGACTAATAATCTAGTGACTGTGTTGAAATCCCACCAGCTAGGGAAAATAGAATTTTGAATAATCTAATAACAGTGATGATAATCATGAAATTACTAGACTGTTCTAGAAAATTAAATTGGATCATTGATATGGTTTGGGGGAAAAGAAACTTACTGTCTTGACTCATAACTACCCTCTGAAATGACAAGATACTCAGTCATAGGTAAAACAAAGGAAAATGGCTACAGTTGTTTAAGCTAATCATCTCAGGTCCAAGATAATGCTGCAGGAGTTCCTCAGCTCAAATATTCAGCTACATCATTAAAGATTTTGCCTCTAACATGGGATGTGCACTGATGATTGCAGAGTATGTATTTCTGTACAAGATTGCAGTGTAAAAGAGTTCATGTTGAAGTTGCATTAGCTTCACCTATTCTGATGAGGTTACACACTGTCCTTTGTTGGATACGGGAGTGCTAGACTCTCTTTTGAAGGGAACACGTATTCTGGAGAGTTCCTGAGTGTCCTGAGTAATTATGCCTAATTAACATAAACTGTACTTATTGCTGTCGTACAATAAACCACCTTATTAACCAAGACAACTGAGTCTTCTGTTTAGATTCACTAGTGGTCTATCCTCTACCACTTATAATTAGATAACCCCTAAATACAGTATAGATAAAGGAAAATTGATAGTAGCAAACAATTTCAAATAACCTTTATCATCTGCCACATACTGGCAAAGATGCAGATACTCTAAGATGCCAGCAGTGGTGATCAGGCAAACACCATAATTTCCATTAACAGCTCTTCAGGTAATCTGGAAGATCTGGACAATGTTCACACTTGGACTGATGGCTGTCAGACAAAATTAATTACAAAGAAGTGGTAAGCATTGGCAATCTGTAACAGAAGAGAGCCTAACAACATTCCCTTTATATTGGGGTACAATAATGTAGTGATAACATCACTGGACTGGTAATCCAAAATCCCACACTAATTTTCTGGGGTTCAAATTGCATCACATTAGGTGAAGTTTAAAATCATTAAAACCTGACATTAAACAATAAACTAAATGAAAGCATCATAAAACCCCCCTTTAAGAAGGAAATCTGCCCCCTTGGTTTTTCAGATGTATGACTCCAGACTTACCACAATATTTTTAGATTAGATATAGTGTGGAAACAAGCCCTTTGGCCCAACAAGTCCACACCGACCCGCCGAAGCGCGACCCACCCAGACCCCATTCTCCTACATTTATCCCTTCACCTAACATTAAAACCTGACATTAAACAGTAATGTTATTGATTTAACTGTCCTGTGAAATTGCTGAGGAAACCACTCAGTTGTGTCAAACTACTACTAATTATAAAAAAAAGGATGAAACTTGGAAGGTCACTTTTCATTGTCCTAGTACTGGAAATGATAAAGTACACACAAAAGAGCCTTTAATATCAAGTTCACGTTTGATTCAGTATAGCATCAAGAAGCCTAAGCAAACTCAGAGTCAAGGGGGATTGGTGAACTATTTCCTGCTGTGGTAGCTATAACTAATACATAGGAAATAGTGTGGCTGTTGGAGATCAGTCATCTGAACTCTAGGACTAGGATCAGGTGTTCCTCAAGGTAGTATCTTAGGCCCCCTCCATTTTCAGCTGCATTAGCAATGACCTTCTCTCTGTCAAATGACAGGAGATGGAGATGCTGTTGATTGTATAATGTTCAGCACTATTCACAACTTCTCAGGTATTGAAGCTAACCATTTCCAAATGCAGCAAAATCTGGATAATATCGTGATTTGTCCAAATGAGTGACAAATAACATTTGTGCCACAAAATGACAATGACCATCTCCAATAAGGGAGAGAATCACGCATGGTCCCTCGATGTTCAATGAATCTTTGAATCTTGCACAATCAATGATCTGGAGTTACTCTTTATCATTGAACTGGACTGGCCAGGCAAATAATATGACGACGAGCTAGGAATTTTGCTATGAGTAACTTATCTCCTGACTCCCCAAACCTTGTCCACTATCTACAAATTACAAGTTAGAAATGTGATGGAATATACTCCTCTTCCCAGGGTAAGTGTAGCTCCAACAGTACTTAGGCTTGGAATCATACAAGAAAATGCAGCCCACTTGATTGGCATTTTCGACTTTCACTTCTTTCACCATGATGCTCAATCGCAGCAGTGTGTACCATCCACAAGATGCACTGCAGTAACTCGCCAAGGCTCCTTTGACTGCACTTTTGAAAGACAAAACCTCCACCACCTAAAGGCAAGGGCAAAAAATGCATAGGAATAACATCTCCTCCAAGCAAACCCCATTCTACCTTGAAGCTACAGTGCCATTCGTCTGCAGTCACTGGATCAAAATCTTGGGTCTCCCTTCCAAACATACTGTAAGTGTCACTACATTTGTTATGATCTTGTGACCTCAGTTGTTATGGGGGAATGTTCAATTGATTTTAGTACCAGACAAGTCAAATTCTCAATAGAACCTAGCTGGATAAATCATATTTTAAAATTATTGCAGTGATCATTCGCTAAAACACAAGTTTGCAATGTTGCAGACTTTGTGTTAACAAAAGAACAAAACAGAAGTTTATTGGCAGCGGAAGTAAAGATAAACAAGCAAAAAAAAATCACTCTATTCCCTTAAAAAAAAGGTTCAGAGGTTTCAAATACAGTGGAAATAATCGAAGCATGGTACATCTTACAAACATTGCAATTTCAAATATATCCAGTACCACGTTTCTAGCAAGATCCAGTGCAGCCCATTTCCGAGGGAGGTTTTTTTTTATTGTTTTCATTATTTAATGAGCTTGAAGTAATTAACATTTCAACTCAAATGCTGGAACTGCAGATATTTTTTTCTTAATTGTCATTATGCTCCTGACTTAGATTCCTTCCAGTCCTATACTATTTCTGCCACAGCTTCAATTACCTTTACTTCTTTTCTTTTCAACTTCAAAAACTGAACTTCAGTTATCTTCTACCACCTATATTCTGACACTCAGTTCTGAGATTAAAAATAGTTTGTTCATCTAAGATAATTTAATTACAGTTAATGCTTTTTCTCAGCAGTGGTGCTTAGCAGCAAATGTGTTGCTGGTCAAAGCACAGCAGGCCAGGCAGCATCTCAGGAATAGAGAATTCGACGTTTCGAGCATAAGCCCTTCATCAGGACATTACTTCATCGAAAGACTTCTCAACACTTTGGAGCTCGATACATGCTTTTCTGTTGAACGGCTTCTAGTCCAAACTCAATTAATGCGGAAATTTACCTCCCTAAGCCCTCTGGGCATTTCCCTAGAAACTCTGGGTAACTTGATTCCACTATGAATAATACATATTTACTTCAAAAGCTAATTTTCAACTTGAAAAGCATAGACCACCCTGCACATTCAACCCAGAACTCCAAAAACTCAAACACTCAGTAAACAATGTGAAAATACATATCTCAGTTTCAGTGCACACTCCATACACTGCAGCGCTTGAAGAAGGCCATCACCACCATCTCCCACGCTACTCAGGGTGGTCAATACAATTTGCCATTCCCACTAGTCCCTAAGTCCCATGAACTTAATGAAAAAACAAATTCAATGATCTTACCAACTTTAAATTACCCATCATTAATATTTTGGGATCTAGAAACATGACTGAATCAGACACATAAATACTCTGATGATGAGTGCAAATCAGAATGGGTATTCTGTGCAGAATGACGCCTCTCCTGTTGCCTCAGAGCTTTCCATCAACTAAAAGATGTATGTCAGGAATACATCAGAATAGTTCCCATCTGCTTGTTAACAAGTGTTCAAAAAGACTTAAGCTCAAGACCATCCAAGAGAAATCAATCTCCTGGATTGGGACCCTATCCACCACCATAAAAATGTACTCTGTGCATCACCAGTGCAACATGACTATTGTATACCCAACTCTAGTTGCACTGCAGCAATTTGTCATGGCTTCACTAAATAACTTACCATCAATAAAATTCAATTCAATTCAATTCAATCAATACAAATAACAAGGTCAACAGATGAATAGGAAAGCAGTCATTTTCAATTTTTCATTCAAATCACACACCACCTGATTTGAAAATATATCATTATTCCTTTATCGTCACTGTCCAAATTCCTCATGAACAGCACTGCAGAAATACTTTCAGCAGAAGTGTTGCAGTGGTTAAAGAATGCAATTCACCACCATCACTTTGCGCAATATGGTAGAAGCAATAAATGTTTCATTATTGATAACCAAGTCTCTTGAATTAAAAAAAAAGTCACTGCATTCCCATTTCTAATCAGATAGGGCTGAAGAAGACCAGTCATGTGTCTAGAAATTCCTGCTTCTAAGAGTACTTTTGCTGGCATAAATTGAAGAATTTGATATAAGAATTGATTAGGATTCAGTTGTGCACTTAGCTTAGATGCAGCACTTTTCCCCATGAGTGAGAAGGATGTAGGTTAAGGTTGCACTACAGCGACACATAATCTGTTGACTCCAATTTAATATCAAGGAACACTGTGTTGTCAGAGACAACATTTTCTTTAAACTGTAGTTCCACCGATGTTCTCAGATGGTCTCCATTTTTGATCTTCCAGAATACCCAAGATTTCAGAACATTACTGGTGGAGTGGCAGGTAGCAAATGTAACTCAGATCTTCAAAGAAGGAAGGAGAGAGAAACATGAACAATCAATCAATTAGGCAACACCAATGTCAAAGAGATGTACATCATGGAAACAGACCTTTCTGTTCAACTGTCCATGCCTCCCAGATATCCTAATCTAATCTAGTCCCATTTGCTAGCACTTGGGCCACATCCCTCTAAACCCTTCCTACTCATATATCCATCCAGATGCCTTTCAAATGTTGTAACTGTACCAGACTCCACCACTTCCTCTGGCAGCTCATGCCATACATGTAGCACTCTCTGCATGAAAAGGTTGCCCCTCAGGACCCTTTTAAATCTTTCCCTTCTTACTCTAAACCTATGCCCTCTAGTTCTGGACTCCCCCACCTCAGGTAAAAGACCTTGTCTACTAATCTTATCCATGCTCCTCATGATTTTATAAACCTCTATAATGACTATCTCTCAGCCTCTGATGCTCCAGAGAAAACAGCCCCAGATTATTCAGCGCCTTCCTATAGTTCAAACCCTCCAACCCTGGCAGCATCCTTGTAAATCTTTTCTGACCCCCTTTCAACTTTCACAACATCCTTCCAATAGGAAGGAAACCAGAATTGCACACAATATTCCAAAAGAGTAAATGCTAGAAACTATACTTAAGGACCTGGTAATAAGGCACTTGGAAAATCACCATTAAATAGGCCAGTCTCAACACTGTTTTACAAAAGTAAAATTTCATTTGACAAATATATTGGGATATTTTTGAACGTGTAATCTATCGAATGGACAGTGGAGATTTTTTTCTGTTGCTTCATTTTACATTGTTTGAAACCCTACTTCTTAACATTGACATGTAAGCTAATTTTTTTTTGCATTCCTATAAAGGATCCGTAAGACTGCAAGGTTCAATTGTTTTTGCTGCAATTTGGTTTCAAGGTATTTTTTCCCCCAGGCTCCCTCTAACTGGGGTTTGAACAAGATCAAAGAAGAGATGTCTGTGTGGTTAGACAGCATCAGATAATTGTTAGTATCAAGGATTATTGTATTAATGTTGGAAAATTGCATCCATAGGTTCAGGTTTCACCTGGATCTGTTATATATTCCAAAGAGCTTGTAGCTAATCCTTATGGTAAAATAGGGCAAAGTCAGCATGGTTTCATCAAGCAGAAGTCATATCTGACAAATCTGTTAGAATGCTTTGAGGAGGTTACAAGCAGATTAGACCAAGGAGAGTCAATGGATATTATCTATCTGGACTTCCAGAAGGCCTTTGATAAGATACCACACAGGAGGCTGCTGAGTAGGGTAAGGACCCATGGTGTTAGTGGCAAGGTACTAGCATGGATAGAAGATTTGTTGTCTGGCAGAGGGTGGGGATAAAAGGGTCCTTCTCAGAAGGGAAGCCAGTGGCTAGTGTTCCACAAGGGTCAGTGTAGGAACCACAACTTTGCACTTCATACATTTAATGATCTGGATGAAGGAAGTAAAGATATTCTGGCTAAGTTTGCAGCTGATACAAAGGTAGATGGAAGGACAGTTGATATTGAGGAGGAAGGGCGGCTTCAGAAAGATTTAGACAGGTTACGAGAATAGGCTAATAAGTGGCAGATGAAATACAATGTGGAAAAGTGTGAGGTTATGCACTTTGGTAGGAAGATTAGAGGCATGGACTGTCTTCTAAATGGGGAGAAAGTTGAGAAATCTGGAGTACAAAGGAAATTGGGAGTCCTAGTCCAGGATTCTTTCAAAGTAAACTTGCAAGTTGAGTCAGTAATTAGGAAGGCAAATATGATGTCATTATCTCGAGAGGACTAGAATATAAAAATATGGATTACTTCTGAGGCATTATCAAGCTCTAGTGAGACCACATTTAGAGTATTGAGAACAATTTTGGGCCCCACACATCAGGAAGGATGTATTGTCCCTGGAGAGGGTCCAGAAGAGATTATTGAGAATGATCCTAGGAATGAAAGGCTTAACATATGAGGAACATTAGAGGATTCTAGGACTATACTCATTGGGGTTTAGAAGGATGAATGGGGATCTGTTTGAAACTTACAGAATACTGAATGGCCTGGACAGAGTGGATGTTGGGAAAGTGTTTTCAATGGCAGGAGAGATGAGGACCCAAGCTCTCAGCCTTAGATTAAAGAGAAGACCCTTGAGAATAGAGATAAGGAGAAACTTCTTTAGCCAGAGAGTGGTGAATCTGTGGAATTCATTGCCACAGAGGGCTGTGGAAGCCAGGTCATTGAGTATATTTAAGACTGGGATAGATAAGTCCTTGATTAGCAAGGATATCAAAGATAATGGGGAGAAAATGGGGAAATTGGGGTTGAAAAACCTATCAGCCACAATTGAATGGCAGAGCACATTTGATGGGCCAAATGGCCTAATTTTTACTCTTATGGTTTTATGGACTAATAACACTGCCAGTTGATGATGACCATCTTCAAGTTCTATTACTCCAACTCCTTCCAGTCTTTCTAGAAATTGTATTGTTTATTGTCTATTTTTGGAAATATCTCAAAAGACCTTGTTATGTTTCATCAATACATTCTCCTGAATAGCAATTCCACCATTAGAGTGCTGCTGTTAGGATGTGAGGCCTCCAGAGTTTTAGGACTAGACCTTTTTGAATATAAAGGAGCTCCTTTTAGATCCCTAAACTTGTCTGAAATGTTGTAGCAAGTGGACAGGGGTTGGGTCAGTAGTTCATCTGCCCTTGGGTCTGTGGTGGAGAGGGTTGTCCATAACATTTAGGAAGCGTTAACCATGCAGGCTGCTGTCAGTAAAATTGGGGGTTAGTGGATCTCCTGTTCCCTTGGCTTCCCCAGGAGGCACCTTCCAAAGGTCTTTTTTTTTAATAAGCCCTTTCTTGAACCTCTCACTTCAACCCATTCGCAAAGGGCATTATCAAACTTACTTTGCCTCCAATGGGGTGTGACCAATAGTCACTGGTCACTGCTCCTGGCTTGCTATGCTAGGACGATAGAGCTGCTGCTCATCTGATTAGCTGGCATCACTCCAAGGTGGGGCTTCATCTCAAAAAAGTGGTGGAGGTCTCATGTTTAAGCAAGTGAAGTTTCATTCAGTGTTAAATTATTACAGGGCAGATGTTGTGAAATGTATTCAATTCTTGATGTTTTGCCAGTGGAAGGGAAGAGATGGGGACAGCATCAGTCGGTAAGATCCATCCCATGAAGTCTATTGATTAAAGTGCTGCTCTAAGAACATGTTTGATTAAGTTCCCTCAGCTGTCCTTGCTGCCTGCATGACATATTTCCAAGTGCCTTTGGAAATTTACTGAATTAAGATGAATTGCTGTTGTACTAATACTTTTTGAATAGTGAGAAATAAAACTTACTGGGTGAAGTTTAGTACTAAGTTATTCACTGGCATTCTGTCACCTGCTAAATTGAATGCTTTTTTCCCCATAGTATTCCCTTAGAATTAACCTATTATGTTCCATTTTCAAATCTTGACATACTAAGCTGTCTAATTCTAACCTGATATGACAAGATATTGTGGCAAGTTTCAAGTGAATCCTCTGAGCAATCTTTCTTGAAAGTCAATAAGTGGAATGGCCTCATGGTATTAGATTAGATTCCCTATAGTGTGGAAACAGGCCCAACAAATCCACACGACCCTCCGAAGAGTAACCCACCCAGTCTCATTTCCCTCTGACTAATGCACCTAATACTGTGGGCAATTTAGCATGGCCAATTCACCTGACCTGCACATCTTTGGACTGAGGGAGGAAACTGGAGTAGCCGGAGGAAACCCATGCAGACACTGGGAGAATGTGCAAACTCCACACAGACAAGGCTGGAATCAAACCTGGTACCCTGGTGCTGTAAGGCAGCAGTGCTAACCACTGAGCCACCGTGTATTATCACTGGTCTGTTAATCCAGAGACCCAGATAATGTCTGGGAACCTCTGTTCAAATTTTGCCACAGTGGTGGTGGAATTTGAATTCAATAAGTGTCTGGAATTAAGAACCTAATGATGACCATTATCAATTGTTGGAAAGAACCATCTGGTTCACTAATGTCCGTTCAGGAAGGAAACTGCCATCCTTACCTGGTTTGGCCTTAATGGACATGCAAACCAAAGTCCCTCTGATCCTCACTGCTTCCCAGGATCATACTGATAATTATATATTCCCTTGTCTTATTTTTCCTGCTTAAGAGCATTACCTTACACTTAGCTGGATTGAATTCCATTTGCCACTGAACAGCCCTCTGAAAAGAGAGGGAGATGAGAGGTTGACCTGTATTAACTAAAGAAGAGAGGAAGGAAGAAAGAATTGGCATTGTTTGACCTTTTGGTCTGGGAAATGATATTGTGAAAGAAATATGCTGACTCAAATGACAGATGGATAGTATCAACTTGAATCAAGAGGACAGAAAGGATATTGCAAAGTTTGGGAGGATCGAAATACCCTTATACCCTATTTTAAAAAGAATAATTGTGCATGTATGAACTGGAATTTGGATTTAGAAGAGTGACAGAATGACCATTTAATGAAGTGTTGGCTATCTCTGTTAAAAATCCAAAGGTCACTCTCTTTCATCTTTGGTAGTCCATTGTCTTAGACTTCCTGTAGAACATCAGTAATTTTAGATCCTCTGTTCTCCAGTTGCCAGCTTCATGATAATTCTTATCAAGACTCCAGGTGAGATAGAGGTTCACCTGCCTCTCTTCCAACCCAGTTTACTGCATCAGGTGCTCCTGATGTGGTCTTCTCTACATCGGGGAGACCAAACATAAACTTAGGGAACGGTTCACTGAGCGTCTCAGCCAGGCCCACATGGGTCGACTTGACCTCCCAGTTACTGCCCATTTTAATTCCCCTTCCCACTCCCTTTCCAATGAAACCATCCTTGGCCTCTTCCATTGCCACAACGAACCAAACTGCAAGTTGGCGGAAAGCCTCATCTTCTGCCTGGGCAGCCTACAGCCCAGAGGACTCAACATTGAGTTCTCCAGTTTCAAATCACCTCCCTTCCCCATCCCTCAACTCCCTTTCCAGCCCCTCCCCCTCCTTCCGTTCCTCTGATTGACCCTTCCTTCCAGCTACCAACCGGATTCATTCCTCTCATCGACCAACCAACCAGGTCGTACCCTCTACTTGTGTTTACCCATCCCTACCTCACACCCTGCATCCTTCCACCTCTCCTCATCTACATCTCCCCTTACATCCACCCGTAGTCCTGAAGAAGGGTTACACCTGAAACATTGACTTCTCCACCTTCTGATGCTTCCTGGCTTGCAGTGTTCTTCCAGCCTCCTTGTCAAAGTTAAAATGCAGACCAGGGCATTATCCATTTTGATTTCTTGGTTGCCCGGCATGTGCAGACAAAAAAAATCATCAATCTAGTTTCTTTAGTTAACAACAAATTATTGATTTATTGTTAAACAAAGATGTAAAGTTGATGAACACCGTTTGAAATAGAAAAGTAGAAATATTTATTTTTATGAAAAATCCCACCCCATGTACATGCACTAATTAAAGCAAAAATAAAAAATCTCTGCAGAAATTACTTCTTGGAAAAAAAATACCAATAATTGTTAAATATCACTGAGGTCTTTGACGAACTAACAGATTTTAGTCAATACCCTAGAACACTAAACCCACCAACTATCACTGAGTGTTGGCAATTTGAAGGCTGTTTCTTAAATTAGATGCATCAGTTTTTCTGTACTATCCAAAAGGGTTTTCTCAAGAAAGTTGAGGATGAGCTGAGTAGTTTTTGTCTTTTTGCAGGCTGTATACCAACTGAACTCCCCTCTGCTGTATAAGGCAGCACCTGAAAATGTACAGACAGAGATAAGCTCTGCCAATCAATATAAAGAACAGTTCCTGTACTAGTTTATAACTGCTAAGTTCCAAATAGCTAAACAATGTCTAGCCTGAGGTATCACAAGAGACTATCATATAACTCAGATATAATTTAAAAACTGAAAGAACTGGAACGCTGTAAACCAGAAACAAAAATTGAAATTGCTGGAAAAGCTCAGCAGGTCTGGCTGCATCTGTGGAGAGAAAGCAGTGTTAACATTTCGGATTGAGTGACCCTTCCACAGAATTGCATTCCAAGCAGAAAGTAACACTGTTGCTTTGTAGATTATGAGCTTAGTATTGGCATTGAAATGTTTTATCATCGGCTGCACTGGCAGTATTGAATTTTATCATTGATATCTGTTATAATTGAGAATCAACTCCAAAGCTCTGAGAATTAATTCAAATTGTTCCAGTGAGTCATTGTGAATTGTGATAGTCATGGCACAGGATGGCATATTGAGATCAGGATGGTAGAAGACTTTTCATCATCTGGATTTTAGCCTAAGACTCATTGTTTATACACTGAATAAAGGCATCAGTGATGGTTTGTAGCTTGGCTTCTGAGTGTGTACATTCAGTGTTGCTTGGTTCATTGATGTGACATAGCAATTTTTTTTCTGGCAATCTAGTGTCGCAATCAAATAATTTAATTTCTCAATCCTTTTTACTATCCTATGTGGACTACTGAATTGTGCTGTTCAGTGGTTTTCATAGATTTTTTTTCGAATCCCTACAGTGTGGAGGCAAGTTATTCAAGTACACATTTCTGAACAGTATCCCATCCAGGCTCACCCCCAATCCTCTACCTTCTCCCTGTAACCCTGCATTTACCATTGCTAATCCACTTAGCTTGCACATCTCTGGATACTATAGGCATTTCACCATGACCAATCCATCTAATCTGCCCATCTTTGGATTGTGGGAGGAAACCCATGCAGACATAGAGAAATATGTCAACTCCACACAGTCACTGAAGGCTGGAATTGAGCCCAGGTCCCTGGCCCTGTCAGGCAGCAGTGCTAACCACTGAGCTACTGTGCTGCCCTACAGGTTGACCCTATAAAGAGAGCATTGCCTAGCACATAATCACCTGGTCTGAGCACACCTGTCAGCTGATTTCTTCATGATTGTTTGTGAAGCTGTAAGGTGTTCTTGAGCCATTTTTTAATTTCTCATGATCTGCTCCTGGAACATAACCCAACATGGAAGATTCATCCATCTGTTGTAAGAACATTTCATTGATTAATTTCAGAAGACCTCTTACCTTGTATGGCTAAACTATTTCTAAACAATTAAAATCAGTGTACCTATTTGATGAAAATTGAAAATGACCATAGTCTCATAGGACGAGACTACTTTCTTAAGACAGATAACTAGTGATGAGTTTTACCTGGGTTGAATTCCAGGTGACAAGCAAAAGGAGTTCCAGTCATTTGACAGTAATCCATGACTATTATTTTGAGGGATTGATGGTATTGTTCTAAACCCTCTCTTGTATGTGGGTGATCGGCTGAGAACTTCAAATGTGTTACATCTGGTCTGCTCATAACTTCTGAAAAAGTTTAAACATAAAATTGGAATTTTGATTTGACTAGCTCTCAATTGGTATTCCATATTGAGTGAAGAACTAAGTTAACCTCTCAATCATAACCTTGGTGGAAATTGTACTCAAGGAAATAGCTTCAAGGAAGCCATAATGTAATAAGGATATACCGGTGTCCTGCCCTGGTTCCCCAAAATCTGGTAAGGGAATTAGAGGTTCCAGTTTGATTGTTGGTTTTGATTTTTCCACAATCTTGTACTAGGTCATAGAGATGTACAAGCATGGAAACAGACCCTTCAGTCCAACCCATCTATAAATGAAGTCCCAGCCCGTAAAAATTTCAACATCCTGTCGACACCATTCTCTGAAACCCGAGCATTCTATATACTTTTTGGTGGCGATGTTAAGCTATTCCCCAATGGGGAGGTTTGGATGGCTCTCGTATCCCTTAGCTTTCCTATCATCCTTCCACCTTGTATCCTTCTTGGGTTTTTTGGGGAGGCTGATGGGAAAAAAAATGGTTTTAGTTTGTGAACAAGCTCATAATCCTCAAACATGTCAGTTGTCTGTCTCTATATTGAAAACATTTGATTTGCTATGAAGTTTCTTACTAATGGAACAAATGAATCTTTAAATTCCTGTAGAGAATTATTTCATGTGACTTCTCCATTTAGTGCCCAAATCCAACTACAAAAGGTGACTTATTTGTCTCTCTCAAATTCTATAGAAGTCTGTCTGGGCTGCTTTCAAGCATTCAAACGTTACAGCCCGTAAGCCTCAGGGACCAACAATTACCATCAGATAGCAAAAAAAAGAGGCTATTCTCAATCTGTGGATGCATCCTTGAAAAGCATGGCATAAACTTCATAAGCATCTCCAGTCAATCTGATGTGCATAAGGCCTGTCCAGATTTCTTTTTGCCGCCTCACTGATTATTTCTCTTAAAAATCGGATTTTTTTTAGTAAAAAAAGTTCAGAAGTTGCTTTCATAAAACTTGAGGAGACCTTACACAAATTTAAACAGTTTCACTTTGTGCCATGGGCAGGGGTCAGTTCTTTCATCATCAGAACTTCTCTCAGAGTCAGCGGCATCCTTTGATTTAATTTGCTGCTTTTAAAGCAATTCTCCTTGCTCTTTCTCTCCGTCCTTTTCATCTTTTTCTTCCTTTTCACATTTGCTTTGATAATTAGTTTCAGCTTCTTAAAATGTTTTCTATTACCCTTTCACACATTATGAAATGACTTTCTAAGCCTCCTGAAGATCTTTCTTTCTGATCATGCATTTGCCTCCTCTGCAATCTCATTCCATTGCCTCTGAATTACTTGGTTGTGGGTTCAAGTTCCAGTTCAGAGACGTGAGCACAACAATCTAGGCTGACACTTCAATCTTGTACCAAAAGAATGTTGCACTGTCAGAGGTACCATTGTTTAGATTAGAAGTCAAACTGAGGCCCTGCTTTTTCTCTCCCTTGGTCTGTAAAATATCACATATTTGGAAGAAGAGCAGGGCAGCTATTTCTGGTGTGCGACAAATCTTGATCCCTCAGTTCACATCACTGAAACAAGTTATCTGGTAATTGTCGCAATTGCTTTTTTAGGGGTTTATTGCAGTGTTTTCTGCACTACAACAGGTGACTATTAAAATAGTGCTTCATTTGCTGTAAAGCACTTTGGGACATCCTGCAACTGTAAAAGGCAAAGTATAAATATGAAGTCTTTGTCTTTCTCAACTGTGTGAATTTGTCTCCAATATTTTTTGTGTATAAATGAGAACTATAGAAATTTAAGTTGTTTAATGGGGAAAATTTTTAAATGTATTGAATGAAACTGGAAATAAAAGAATGGAGATTTGTAATGCTACTTCAGAAAAAAAAATCTATTCAATGAGAAATTAGGCAAAATTAGTTAGTGTATACAGAAATACTGCATAACGAGGTCAAAATTAGACTTAAGTATTATCTTAAAAGATACATCATACCAAAAAATCTTGAAGGCCAAGGGTTAGAGAGAAATAAATTCTAGATAATTAAAATTATCCTATTAGAAAAGTTATAGAAAATACAAAAAATGAATTTTTAAGTATTTGAAAAATCAAAATACTTCTTTAAAAATCCAACTATAACGTGAATGAAGCATTAAAGACTGGAGAGGTTCTTAAAGAGATAAGTTGGACAGAAATATCATTGGGAGGAATCAGGCACAATATTTGTTAACTGAATTCTTCACATCTATCTTGACAAGCAAAGAGAATTGACGTTGTAGTTTTAATTAAATTAACTAATGAATATATTAATTATAAAAAGAAAGAAAGCATGTGCTGTGAAGAAATTTGAAATATTATATGTCTGGAGGCACCTGGTCTGGATGACACATACTTTTGAATCCTTGAGGAAAAAGTCAATTGTCTTGCTTGAGTTGTGCTATAAGGATTGCAGTTGTGTATAAGAACTGCTGACGTAATTCAACATTCAAAAGCTGACAGGGGCATGATTTCGAAACTCTGATATTAGTAATGGATAACTACTTCAGAACTCAAAGCGCGCTGTTAGTATTGAACCATAAGGCAAGTAGATCAAAAGAGACAGGTAGTATATATATTCAGAAGTAATGGGACTGGTTTTCTTGTTTCCCACTTATAAGTAGTTTGGGTCTGCTACAAATCTTGCCACCCCACATACAATAATCATGGTGTTTGCGTGTCAGCTATTTGCATAATTGTTTGCAGCTCCAGGAACAAATACACATTAGCAGAGATGGCACATTAAGAGGAAAAATAGAAGTTGTGCATTTATGAAATTTAAAAGGAGGGCCTGGGCTATTAAAGAGGGGTAACAGTATATGGAAACAAAAATGTTGGCTCATGAGAGGCTCAAAAGTACTGCTCCAATCAATTAATGAATAGGGCTAAGACACTGATGAAAACTATACATTTATTTATTTATGGATAGATGAGGAATGCTCTGGGGATGTAGGAAATAGTCAGGATTTTATTATTTCTTATGATCTTCTGTTTTCTTCTTGCTAGGTGGTTAACTTGACAATTGTTTAGTAAATTGTTGTGTGCTGAGGTGATGGAATTGGCTGTGTGTGTGGCATAGAGAAGAGAAGTCAACAATTGAAGGGGTGGGAAAGAAAGGGTACATCTTCCCACAAATATCAGTATCTTGAAGCTGCGAGCTGGGTTGAGTCTACAGCTGACAAATGATGTCACAGGAAGTACCAGCATTCTGTTGCATTTCAGCTGTAGATGAAAAGCAGATGACACATCTCTGCTTCTAGTACTAATTTGGGTCATTATGCATGGTTGCAATTTTCATGTGACCCTTCCCTAAATATGATTTCAGAAAATGATGATGTGGAAGGCATAATTGTGCCAATTTTGTGTCAGCACATTTCTGGTGCTGTTATATTTGTCATCAATCAATGAAGATTGCAAGAGGCTATGCCAGCTGCAGTATCAGGCATGCCTGAAAATGAAATGTCAACCAGGTGAACCTACAACACAGGACTACTTGTGTGCCAGACAGCATAAGCAGCAATTGATAAGCAGAGCTAAGCAATTCAACAACCAATGGATCAGGTCTAAGCTCTAGTCATAATTGGTGGTAACCAATCAGATAACTAACACGAATAGGAGGCTCCATAAATATCTCCATCTTCTAAGGTGGGGGAAGCCTAGCAAAGAATGTAAAATATAAGGCTGAAACATTTGTAACAATCTTCAGTCAGATTTTCTGAGTGGACGATCCATCTTTGTCTGTTCAAGAGGTCCCAAGCATCTCAGACACCAGTCTTCAGCCAATTTTATCTATTCTATGTAATAATAAAAATAATGGTGGGATCACTGGACATTGAAAAGGCTTTTGGCCTTCACAATATTCCAGGAAAAGTACTGAAGGCCTCTGCTTTCAAATACTTGTCCCCAGGCCAAGTTGTTCCAGCATAAATACAACACTGACATCTACTCAGTGATATGGCAAATGACTCAAGTATGACCTCTCTACAAATGACCTCTCTGCTGTTACTGCCGTATTAGTCTGCGGTCAATTATCAGCAAAGTGATGGAAGGGCTCATTGACATTTCTGTTGAATGACACTTGCTCTGCAATAAACTGATCACCATTGCTCAGTTTGGGTTCTACTAGGGCCACTCAGCTCCTGACCACAAGAGTCTTGGTCCAAATGGGGATTTAAAAAAAAGTTCAGAGGTGAGATGAAAGTAACTGTTCCTGACATCAAAGCAGCACTTAGAGTCAGAGATGTACAGCATGGAAACAAACCCTTGGGTCCAACCAGTCCATGCTGACCAGATATCCCAACTCAATCTAGTTCCACCTGCTAACACCTGGCCCATATTCCTCCAAACCCTTTCTATTCATATTCCCATTCAAATGCCTTTTAAATGTTGCAATTGTATCAGACTCCACCACTTCCTCTGGCAGCTCATTCCATACAGTACCACTCTCTGTGTGAAAAAGTTGCCCCTCAGATCCCTTTTATATCTTTCCCCTCTCACCCTAAACCTATGCCCTCTAGTTCTGGACTCCCCCACCCCAGGGAAAAGACTTTGTCTATTTACCCTATCCATTCCCCTCATAATTTTGTAAACCTGTATAAGGTCACCGCTCAGCCTCCGACGCTCCAGGGAAAACAGCCCCAGCCTGTTCAGCCTCTACTTGACTCAGCCTGAGCAAAATTGGAGTGATTGGGAATCAGGGGAAAAGTTTTTACTGCTTGCAGTCATACCTGGCACAAAGCAAAGTGGCTGTGTTTGTTAGAGATCAATTATATCAATCTCAGGATTTCACTGAAGGAGTTTCTTAGGATAGTGTGCTAGGCCCAACCATTTTCAGCTGTTTCATCATAATGACAGATGTGGGGATGTTTGCTGAAGTTTACACTATATTCAGCACATTTTATAGCCCCTTACATACTAAAATAACTCAGTGTCATGTTGTTACAACCCTTGCTGATTTTTCATTATTTTAATTTTATTATTTTATAAATTTTGGTTTGGAGCTGTTAACTGGGAACTGTGAGCTAATGATGACTTTTGGACAGTGGGTAAACATTTTTGTTAGCAATGGTTTTACTTATTTGTGAGATAAGGCCTGGGAGCTGATTGTAGGTTCATTCTTGATCCACAGGCTCTACAAATGCTTCATCACCAGGTAAGACCATTATGTTTAAACAGAAATCAGAAGTTGCCTATAAATGATGTCAGTGCCAGGGAATTGGCTCTAGCAAGTATGGAAATGTAGATGGCTGATGTTGTCCAGTGATTGGGCTCTTGTGGAGAAGATGGTCTGTCAGGAAGTGATTCGAGTTTAAATTGAGGTTTACACTGTTTTATGTGGAAAGGAATCTGCCTGTTGATGCAACAACATGAAGATTTGAAAGCTCCCCGCCTAACCTCCCTTTTCAGCACTTGGAAAGTCAGGGAAAAGAAAGTTAAGTACCACTGCCTTTATCTCTGTGTACTGTAAAGGTGATCATGATTGACATTTTCAAAAAAAACCCCAAGAAACCATCATCTATGCCTGTAGAATAATGCATCATGAAAGCCTTTTACATAATCTGGTCAGTTTTATTATTGAGTTTCTTTTTTCCCTGAACTGTGGTTTGTTTGTTTGTCTTTTATGTGAATTGGGATGAAAATAATGTTTTTACGTTTTTCAAATAGACCATTGGGATTAATTTGATTAATTCTACTTTATGCAAGTTATTGTATTGTTAAACAAAAGACAGCAATTTATTAAGATATGAACTGGTCTGGAACTGATTGTTTGCAGAATCTGGGATTGTTTATTCAGAAGTCTGGTTAGGAACAATTGGGATAAGTTTTGAAGACCTTTGAATATTTTAGGATTACTATGTTACAAACACTGAGGTAGGAAGGCTGATTTGGTTTTGATGTCTGCCTCCATGTAACAATTTACATCATCCAGGCTTGGGCAGATAAGTCGCAAATAATATTCGTGCCACACAAGTTTCAGCTATGCAATTGAATTTTCATCTTAAATCCTCCACTGTCAACATCCTAGCAGTTAGCACTGACCAGAAACTGAACTAGACCAACAATATAAATGTAGTATTATAATGGCAGGTTCAGACAGAGTGTTGGAGGGATACAGGATAGCCAGGAGGGAGCTGAAGAAAGGTATTAGGAGAGCTAAGAGAGGGCATGAAAAATCTTTGGCGGGTAGGATCAAGGATAACCCCAAGGCCTTTTATGCGTATGTGAGAAACATGAGAATGACGAGAACGAGGGTAGGTCCGATCAAGGACAGTAGTGAGAGACTGTGTACTGAGTCGGAAGAGATGGGAGAGGTCTTGAATGAGTACTTTTCTTCAATATTTACAAATGAGAGGGACGGTATTGTTGAAGAGGAGAGTATGAAATGGACTGGTAAGCTAGAGGAGATACTTGTTAGGAAGGAAGATGTGTTGGGCATTTTGAAAAACTTGAGGATAGACAAGTCCCCCAGGCCTGACGGGATATATCCTAGGATTATGTGGGAAGCAAGAGAGGAAATTGCAGAGCCATTGGCAATGATCTTTTCGTCTTCATTGTCAGCGGGGGTGGTACCAGGGGACTGGAGAGTGGTGAATGTTGTGCCCCTGTTCAAAAAAGGGAATAGAGATAACCCTGGGAATTACAGGCCAGTTAGTCTTACTTGGGTGGTAGGCAAAGTAATGGAAAGGGTACTGAGGGATAGGATTTATGAGTATCTGGAAAGACACTGCTTGATTAGGGACAGCCAGCACGGATTTGTGAGGGGTAGGTCCTGCCTTACAAGTCTTATTGAATTCTTTGAGGAGGTGACCAAGCATGTGGATGAGGGTAGAGCAGTGGATATAGTGTACATGGATTTTAGTAAGGCATTTGATAAGGTTCCCCATAGTAGGCTTATGCGGAAAGTCAGGAGGTATGGGATAGTGGGAAATTTGGCCAGTTGGATAGAGAACTGGCTAACCAGTCGAAATCAGAGAGTGGTGGTAGATGGTAAATATTCAGCCTGGAGCCCAGTTACAAGTAGAGTTCCGCAGGGATCAGTTCTGGGTCCTCTGCTGTTTGTAATTTTTATTAATGACTTGGAAGAGGGAGTCGAAGAGTGGGTCAGTCAATTTGCAGACGATACGAAGATAGGTGGAGTTGTGGATAGTGAGGAGGGCTGTTGTCAGCTGCAAAGGGACTTAGATACGATGCAGAGCTGGGCTGAGGAGTGGCAGATGGAATTCAACCCTGTCAAGTGTGAGGTTTTCCATTTTGGAAGGACAAATAAGAATGCGGAATATGGGGTTAATGGTAGGGTTCTTAGTAAGGTGGAGGAGCAGAGGGATCTTGGGGTCTATGTACATAGCTCTTTGAAAGTTGCCACTCAGGTGGATAGAGCTTGTAAGAAGGCCTATGGTGTATTAGCGTTCATTAGCAGAGGGATTGAATTCAAGAGTCGTGAGTTGATGTTGCAGCTCCACAGGATCTTGGTAAGGCCACATTTGGAGTACTGTGTGCAGTTCTGGTCGCCTCACTTTAGGAAAGATGTGGAAGCTTTGGGGAGGGTGCAGAGGAGATTTACCAGGCTGTTGCCTGGAATGGAGAATAGGTCGTACGAGGATAGGTTGAGAGTGCTAGGCCTTTTCTCATTGGAACGGTGAAGGATGAGGGGTGACTTGATAGAAGTTTATAAGATGATCAGGGGAATAGATAGAGTAGATAGAGACTATTTCCCCAGGTACAACAGAGTGTTACAAGGGGGCATAAATTTAAGGTGAAGGATGGAAGGTATAAGGGCGATGTCAGGGGTAGGTGGGGGCATGGAATGCACTGCCTGTGGGAGTGGCAGAATCAGAATCATTGGCGACCTTTAAGCGGCAATTGGATAGGTACATGGATAGGTGCTTAAGCTAAGACAAATGTTCGGCACAACACGTGGGCCGAAGGGCTTGTTCTGTGCTGTATTGTTCTATGTTCTAAGTTCTAAGCTGGGAATTCTGTCGCAAGTAACTTATCTTCTGTCTCCTAAAAGCCTGTTCACCATCTAAAAGTCTCACGTCAAGAGTGCAGTGAAATTTTGTCCACTTCACTAGATGAGTACAGCTCTAACAACATTCAAGAAGCTCAATATCATTGAGAACAGAACAGCCAATTCATTGGCACCCAACTAACATGACAGTTTATTGTGAATAAATATGAGGTAATGCCAATAATACAAAAATCACAAAATGCATACATTTATTTACAGCTATTCCTTTCTACTGTCAAACAAGCTTTCAACATAATTTATCTTTTTCAAAAGAAAATTAGGTCAGTATTCTAAAGAAATATGTTCTGAATTTCCAGATATCTCATCCAATAATCCTTTTTGACCATTGCATTATTTTCTGAGAGAATTCTGAATTCAAAATGATTATTTTTGCCTGTTCACTGAAAGCATCACCAAGTAAATGTTACACTGTTGTCAAAAAGTATAATTAATGTGTATGTTAAGGGTATTTGATTGTGAAACATAATGAGCTATTTTAAAACGCTACAGCATTTACAATATGAACAGTTTTGAATGCAGTTTGTTTAGAAATGAAATTTTGAAATGGAGAATTCAGAAAAAGTGATCAGTTATGATCCTTGGACTCTGTTTAGATGTGGAAAGTGAGGCTAACACCATTGAACAGTTAGTTTTTATTGAAAATAAAATAGAGAAGAGACATTATCAGGTATGGTCATGATACCTTCGGAAGAGGGGGAAAGGAAGGATAAAATAAAGCTGTAGTGTCCTGGGTGACAAAAGAAAGAGAACATAAAGCAGAAAAAGGGAGCATATAATATCTGTAAGTAGATAATACAAATGAGAATCAATATAAATACATTAAGTTCATGGGGCAGTGGAAAAAATAATAACAGCAGCAACAAAGAGGGAGCATGGGAACATACTAGAATCCAACCTAAAAGGGAATCCAAAGTCCATGAACGCCTCAGAGTCTTCGTCAGGCACTTAACTGCAATCACTTGCTTGGAGTTGATGTACTTACGTTACTGCTTTAAATACCTTTCTGAACCATTTAAAAAAAGATGTAGGTGGGGGTTAGTCAGTCAGGTCCAATGCTCATGGGGGAGTGGTTATGTTGGTTACAGTTTATTCAGGATTGGGGCATTTGGTGAGGTCTAGCAGCTAGAGAATTTATTCTCATGTGATAGTCGGGTTCAGGTGGGGGAAGAAGTGAACGTCATGCAGCTAGGTAAGTGTCGGGCTGGGTCTGGCAGGTAGGAAAAAGTGTGTCAGATTTCTGGGGGTTTTGTTGGGTCAAGATCTGGAAGTTGTAGTTATGGGTGCGTGAGGTAAGTGTGTGGTCAGTTGAATAGATACTCAAGGAAAATTAGAATATTAAATACTGTTACGACAGGGGTAAGCATTCCAGCTTAATTTAAAGCAGCAACACAGTAATCTATGAGAATTTGACAGACCAAGAACTATGAAAAGTAAAAGAAATTAACAACTTTATTTTGTAAAACGTAACAGAGAATAATTAAATATCAACTATTTACTACTCCTTCCTCAAACATATCTTTTACCTTCCCACTCCACAATACTAGTCCGATAAAACTCCCAATTATGATTTACAAAATAAAACTTCTTATCTCAAAACCAGGCAATTGCCAGTTTTCCCTGGATTCTTGTCTTCTTTTCTTCTTGGGGTTTCTGCTTTACAGGTTACTGATCGATAAAGGTACCTTTTTAAGAGAGCTATTTTTCAGGCAGTCTTTATGTGCAGGTAGCTTGGAAGTTCTCCTCTCAATATGCCATCCTCTACTGTCAGCTGGTCTCTGAGTCCTAAGAGGTTTCAATTCCAGCTGTGATGCTCTTTGGCATCCCCCATCACCACCAGTTGTTTCAGTTTTGAAAGGATTGGATCTTTCTGCATCCAAAGTCTGATACTGTCATCTGTGACTAGGTGAATTTCCAGAAAATTTAGTATCATTACAGACTTTTCCATTGGGATACCACTGTATGGAATGAGTTGCCAGAGGAAGTGGTGGAGGCTGGTACAATTGCAACACTGATGAGACATTTAGATGGGTATATGAAAAGGAAAGGTTTGGAGGGATATGGGCTGGGTGCTGGCAGGTGGGACAAGATTGGGTTGGGATATCTGGTCGGCGTGGATGGGTTGGACCCAAGGGTCTGTTTCCATGCTGTACATCTCTATGACTCTATGGTGGTGTATCTGCTATTGAGAAGCAGTTCAATGCATCAGCATTCACTACTTGACCTCCCTGGTGGTGTTCCAACTTGTAATTATAAGCTCTTAGTATTAAAGCCCACTGCTGAATTTGGCTCGAATCTATGGTTGGCATTGCCTTGTCCTTTTGAAGCAAAATCTGAAGTCACATGACATCAGTCACACAACATACAAAAGGCTTATTTGAAATCACAAACTTTTGGAGCACTGCTACTTTGGCAGGTGAAGTCAGACCTGTTGGACTATAACCTGGTGTCATGTAATTTCTGACATTGTCCACCCCACTCCAACACTGGCACATCTATGTCATGCTACCATTGACACTACAAGCTTCCAACTCAAAGTGGAGAGGATTTCAGAGAAGACTGCAAATATTGACACAGACATAAAGTTCCTGTATAGACACAGAAAGTAGAGAAGATCCTGAAGGGGCTACAGATCACGAACCCACTCAAGTTGATTTAGAACATAGACTATGCGGAGAGACTCTCCTGTTGCCGTTCTTGCCTACTCGGTCATCTTGTACACCAGCTCTATAGCAGACACTGCAATCTTGAAATCAAGGTAGAGTCCATAATCTTAGCTTGCATTCAGATACAGTGGACCAGCTATGAGACAATGCCAGGTAGACAAGGCAACGGAACTACACCAAACTTCACTTGATGAATGGCAGTGCTTCGAAAGCTTGTGATTTCAAGTAAATCTAAAGATTATAACCTGGTATCACGTGACTTCTGACTTTGTCTTCTTAAAGAGCCATGATGGGGAGGTGCAGGTGTTGGACTGTGGTGGACAAAGTAGTGGTTTGTGATCTATGATTTTCACAATTCTTTGTCCGTATTGGTGAAACTTCCTGACTCCAAATATGACTCCAAATTTTCTATCTGGTAATGTGTATGATCAGCAGCAGCCGAAGTCCTGGATGCATATGCTTTTGGGCATTCCTCGCCACTGGGTCACCTATAAGCTAATGCCATCTTGATGACGTAAATGGAAACATCACGTCAATACTAGATCTTTCTTGGGGTCATGCTGCCAAAACCTTAGAGAATGGCAGCTATTTCTTTACTTTGTCGAAAGCTAGGGATTGTTTATGTGGTAACTATCAAGACTGACGTTTTTTAGGAGTTGTTACAAAGGTGACAGAATGGAGGCCAGATTATGTAATAATTTACCAGCCCAAGAAATGACCTAAAGTCTTGAACAGACATGCAAGTCGGGCCATCTTTGATAGCCCTTACTTTATCTTCCAATGCATGTAACTGGTCTTGTCAATTTTGTAGCCCAAATGGGTCACTTGAGGGGCCTGGAACACACATTCTTCCCTTCTTAAGCATATGCCTGCCCCTGGAAAAATATCTTAGGACTATGTCCAAGTGCTCTAAGTAATCCTTATCAGTCTTCCCTGTTATTAGAACATCAACTAGATAAATGGCAAACTGAGGTAGACCTTGCAAAATGTCCTCCATTGTCCACTGAAAAATAGAACAGAAGAATGATACCCCAAATCGCTGCTTCAGTACAAACCCTTATTGGTATTAATTGTAGCATATTTATGCGAATCCTGATCTAAACACAAGTAAGCATGACTGTCTGGCTTCGTGAAGGACAGCCTTTCTGCCAGCTTTGTATATGTGTCCTCTATCCGAAGGATTGGATGTTTATCCCGCTGTGGAAAGCAGTTTAAAGTTTGTTTAAATCTCCACAAAGGTGAACTGACCGACCCATCTGACCTAGTCCCATTTTCCAGCATTTGGCCCACATCGCTCTAAACCCTTCTATTCGTATACACATCCAGATACCTTTTAAATGTAATTGTACCAGCCTCCATTTTGTCTGGCAGCTCATTCCATAAATGCACCACCCATTGTGTGATCTCTTTGGTCTCTTGTAAACTTTTACCCTCTCACTTAAACCTATGCCCTCTAGCTTTTGACTTCCTACTCTCGAAAAAAATCTGCATTACCCTCCAGTCAAGTTCAGTGCCTATTTTAAAAAAGTACATGACAAGAGAAATCTTGGCTTAGCACATTTCATATCCCAAATGATTCCGAGTGAACAAATTACAAATAGGTAACCATGATTATTTGGAGCCAAATGCAACAACCAATTATGGGCAGCCATGGCCACAAGTATGATCCAGAGCTTCCAGAAGTTTGTCATTTAATTCTTCCTAATACTATCATTCTTACATTTCTGTCCTGCGCTTACTACACTGTGTTGCGAAGTTTTGTAGCGTACTTGTACGTAGGGAGGCAGGAAGTTAGAATTTAGTGTTGGTTAAGTGCTGGGGGAAAGCATTGTGTGGTCTGTTTAAAAGATTATGTACTTTTTCGGTGCTTAGAGATTTAAAATGAATGTCTGTGAGAAGCAGCTGAAAGTTTGCAAGTACACAGAGAGCACCAGAACTGAAACTGATATATTGAAAGGCCATACAATTAGCAGGCCGAAAAGCAATGTTACCAATACAATAGGATTTGAATTTAGCCAATCAATTTGAACCAGGTACTTAGATAAAACCTCTTAAATTTAAGTCTGATGGTTTTGACAACATAGGACCAATCCTATTGTAAGCAATATTGATATGTCATCATGGGTATAAAAAGAAGGGGGCAGATCCCAGAGCTAGATACTATCCACCAGAGCTAACCGTCCTCAGCTCTCAAGAGAGAATCATTTGCTCTCACAGCCTCCTCTATGTCTCAGAAAAAGTACTATCTAAATAACAGCAATACCAATGATGCAACTTGTCAATACCTCTGATAGAAAGAATCAACAGAGAAGGCACAGAACATTCCAGAAGAGACATTAACCTGGATGTAATTTCAAGTATCTAAATTCTTTATATTTCTTAATATGAGTGGGATTTCTATTTATTGGAACAACATACCATTGGAATCTTGCTTTATTCAGGAATAGTTAGTAGTTAGGAGTTATTCAGTTTGTTAAATACTTAATTTGATCACTGCTGGAGTTAGATAAATAAATTGTTACTTGTTGATTTTAAAGTGTTTATCAGGGATTTATTCTATTTGACCATTAGAAGTTGCTGAAAAGCAGGTTCCACTACTTTTCAAACTCCTTTTATAGAATATAGGGTGAGGCGCTCTTGTTTGGATGTTTTAGTTCTACTTCTCGGGTGGAGGGGGTCAACCTCTGGTTCATAACAACTGTTACAGTGATGCACAGCATTTTATCCTTCAGTTAGGCATTTTACAGCCTACTGTGACTCACGATTGAGTTCTTCAGATTATACGCTTTCCCATTTTGTTTCCTTTTCTTTCCTGGATTCATTTTTCGTTCAATTACCAGCTTACCTGCTCCAGGAAAATATCAAGTTTTTTTGTTTTTGAGTCATCTCTATTCCCTTGAGACAAATTTTCTGTTACTCTCTCTCCTGCCTTCCATTTCCACTTTCCAAATTTCTACCTTCTTTCTGTCTCATCTGCACCTATACTGTTTTGTTTTCGGTGGCAAGCAGCATTGCTAATGATGATTACTGTTTTAGGTCATAATAATCTGTGGAATAGAAAAGCTATGAGAGTGTAAGGAAACCCAAGTCAGACCAAAAAAAAACTTTCAGGTAAAAGACTAAAGATTGAAATATGAGGGAATATGACTGTGAAAATCGATCTTCAAGATGCAAATGCTAATTAGAGTTGGTGCTGATCTCCATTTGCTATGAGCACCTCAGAATATTGGATAATTACATAATATAACAGTATGGCAAACCCTACACCGTTTCATTTCTCCTCACATTCTGAATTACAATATTCATTTTATTAATGGGTACAAAGTCCTGCTAGACCTTCTATAACCACACAGACTAATCAAACAACTTAAAATTAACAGGTTTTCTAAGCATCAAACAACTATTCAATTGCTCAGAGCTGTGCTTTAGTGCATTTCATCTGTTCTAAATAATGTTGTCTTTATTTTTATTCTTTGGTTAGCTTTTGAAATAGTGACTGTTCTCTATTTTTAACTACAGTTTTCTTTAACTTTCCAAACTTCCCATAATTAGCAAAAAAAGAGGAAAGTTGGGCACATACCTCCTCAGTGTGTTATGTCACATTAAAAACCTGTGCATGATTTATATATGTACCTAACCATAGTTTAACATTTTTTTTTGTTCCTTCGAAGTTTGTCCTCCTAAACCAAAGATCATTGAACACCCATTTTTGCCTTATGTGACAGGTCATTATTCACCTTTCAAACATTGTTACAAGTGTATATCTCTAAACTGAAATTAAAAATTGAAGTCAGCCAAATCTAAAACCTTCATTGAAATCATGTAACTTTTGTTCACAAATTTATCTGCAAAATCTAAGAATTTGTCAGCAATCATACTTTATGCATTTGATTACAATACAGATAAATGGATATTTATAATGTCATAAGATCCCTGAGGATACTTGTACATGCACATGTCCAGTTTTGATTCCTGCAAGCTAACTCCTGTTTAAACTGCAGATATATCTTTGAAGCTGTCGCGGGTCCACCCAAGCTTTGTTATTGGCATTAGCAGCATAATAAGGTGGCAATTTAATTTATTTGCAATATGTCTCATTAGTTGAGGAGCAGATTTGACTGTTGCTTATTTATTTTGGTTTATTTAACGCCTAAGAAAGCTAGTCAAGTAACACATTAAAAAAATGAATTGGATAATTAAATGAGGGAGATGTGAAGAAAATCAATGTAAAGTAGATAACTTGTCAGCATTAGGTTATGGTCCTTAAACATACTCCATTAAGGCAATTTTATACCTACTTTTCCTCATTTACATAATTTTGAATTACAAGTTTAGTTGAGTGTGGTTACTTATTTAATGTGGTTAATAAATAAAATGTATCTCAATACAGCTTTAATATTATTTCTTAGAATATACTTCTGTTCAGGAACTGTTACAATTTTGCAGTAATGGCTGTATGCAAATTAGCATTACTGAGCATAGATGTGGTAATCATCAATTGCCTGGCTGGATGAATACGTAACTGTCCATGTCAAGAGTTGTAAACAGTGTACATGCACCTTGGCAAATAATCATAAATGTTACATTCAACTTAAATACAGTCTATCCACTGAATATGACTATTTTAAGGCATGATATAAAATGCTTTAATTCACGAGGAATTGATTTTTAAAAAGGTTGGAACTCATTGTATTCCTGTATTACAGACTTCTTTTTTGAATTTGTCATTAATATGCTAGTATTATACTCCTTGAGTAAAAAAATTCCTTCTTTTCAAACCCAACATCATCGTCATTGTTACCCATGTAAACTCTTCCAGCCCTATGTTTTTTCAGATCTTTGAGCTCCTTAAAATCTAATAAATTGCACACTCAAGATTCTCTGAACTTTGTCATTGGTGAACATGGCTTCAGTAGGCTAAATGTTAAGCTCAGAAACTTCCTCCAACATCACTACCCTCTCTACATTTCTCCTTTAAGGTGTTCCTCTTTACCAAGCTTCTGTGTTGTAACAATATCTCCTTGTATGTTTTGACTTTGCTCCTGTGAAGCACCTTGGGATGCTTAATTAAGTTACCACATAAATGCGTAAATCTAATTCCAATATGGATTATACAGTATTTTTAAAATAACATTAATTGTGGATGATTGATATTCAAATTCCACCATCAGATTTTAATACCTGAGACCTTCATGTAATATGACGATGTTTAAAGTGGTCAAATACTGATTAAAATGGCTGCTGCGACCAACTGATCACAGATTGAGATACTCTTAGGGATCCCGCAGAGAATACTGAAATTATCATTTTATCCAAATTTAGTGAAACCGGACAATTAAGTCAGTGTCACGAAATTTGAATTTCATGTTTAATTCACACTTGCTTGATAGTTCACACCTTGGAAGTTGAAAGTGTATGTTGATTATTCAGCTTGGAAAATGTAACAGACTCAGGAATATCAAACAAAACCATATGATGTAACTTATTGGCAGAGTATAGGTTGGAGAAAAATTGATTTATAACACATAACATGAGAGGCTTACTCTTTTTCTGTGTGTGCGTGGGGGTGTGTGCATGGAGGTGTGTGTGCGCACGCATTTCTCTCAACCCTTCAAGGTCAATGCCCAATGAAAAAGCAACATAGACTAGCAACCATTCACTGAGAGTTCCAAAATTCAACAAATTTCACTTCTACTGAGGAAACATGGGCAGCAACTAAACAGTTGTGAATTCAGATTTCACTCTCTCAACCAAAGACTTTAAGAATTTTAAATGGCGGTTGCTTTTATCATTCTGCTTGCTCTAGACATACGCCTTGTTTTAAATTTATTACTTGTGTCTGCATATATGTTTGATGCTGTGTTTTATTATTTTTTTGTGGTTAGTAGTTAAGAAAATTCTTTGTTTCACTTATGAGCACAGAAACAGACCCTGGTCAACTCATTCATGCTGACCAAATATCCTAAATTAATCTCGGATATTTGGCCCATATCACTCTAAACCTTTCCTAGTCATGTACCCATCCAGATACCTTTTAAATGTTGTAATTGTACCAACCTCCATCACTACCTCTGGCAGTTCATTCCATAAAACACTATCCACTGTGTGAAAAAGTTGCCCTTTAGGTCCATTTTATTTCTTTCCCCTCTCACAGTGAACCTGTGCCCTCTAATTTTGGACCCCTCTATCTTGTGGAAAAATACCTTGGCTATTGACCCTATCTGTGCCCCTCATGATTTTATAAACCTCAGCCTTCGACACTCCAGGGAAAGTAGTCCCAGCCTATTCACCCTTTCCCTATAGCTCAAACCGTCTAATCCCACCAACATCCTTGTAAATCTTTTCTGCACCCTTTCAAGTTTAACAAAATCTTTCCCCTAGCAAGGAGATCAGACTTCAACACAGTATTCCAAGTGTCCTGTACAGCTGCACCCCAACCTCAATACTCAAAGCACTGATCAACAAAGGCAAGCTTATCAAACACCTTCTTCAATACCCTGTCTACGTGTGACTCCACCTTCAGGGAACTATGAATTGGTACAGCATGGTCTGTTTGTTCAAAAACACTCCCCAGGGTTCTACCATCACATGTACAAGGTCTGCTCTGATTTGCCTTACCAAAATAAATGAGTTTTGATATTCTTTCCTTTATTAATCAGTACATTGAGTATAGGAGTTGATAGGTCATGTTGCAGCTGTACAGGATATTGGTTAGGCCACTTTTAAAATATTGAGCACAATTTGGGTCTCCCTTCTATTGGAAGTATAATGTGAAACTTGAAAGATTCAAAAACAAGTTACAAGGATGTTGCCAGGGTTGGAGGGTTTGAGCTGTAAGGAGAGGCTGAATTGACTGGAGCTGTTTTCCCTGGAGCGTCGGAGGGTGAAGGGTGACCTTATAGACGTTTATAAAATCATGAGGAGCATGGATAGGATAAATAGACAAGGTCTTTTCCCTGGGGTGGGAGATGCCAGAAATAAAAGTTATACATTTAGGGTGAGGGGGAAAGAATTTAAATGAGACCTAAAGAGCAACACTTTCATGCAGAGGGTGGTGCGTGTATGGAATGAGCTGCTAGAGGAAGTTGTGGAGGCTGGTACAATTACAACATTTAAAAGGCATCTGGATGATTATGTAAATAGGAAGGGTTCAGAGGGATATGGGCCAAGTGTTGGCAAATGGGACTAGATTAGTTTAGGATATCTAGTTGGCATGGGCGAATTTGACCGAGGGGTCTGTTTCTGTGCTGTACATATCTATGACTCAATGACCTCACATTTATCTAAACTAAATTCTATCTGACACTCCTTATCCCACCAGCCCATTTAATCAAAGTCCCATCATACTCTGAGAGAACCCTTCTTCACCAACCACTGCATCACAAATTTTGGTGTCATCTGCAAACTTAGTAATGGACAAAATCTTGTTAAGTGTGTCCTTCATTTTCTAATGAGCTACATTTTAAGCTGCATGCTAGAAAATAATTTTTTAAAAATGTGTTGTAACCAACTGAGAAGAAAATGAAAGAGAGAGCCAGTTCCCCTCTTGTGTAATATTTACATACAAGAGATTTCAGAGGATGCCTTTCTTGTATGTACCTGCAATACATGATTCTGTCTAATCTGCAGATATATCTGTGAGGCTATTACAAGTTATCATTAACACAGTGTTGTTGGTGATAGAACCTTAGTAATCTAGCGACTTAATTTATTTCCACTTTGTCTCATTACTTGAGCAACAGATCTAACTATGGCCTGCTGTTTATTTATTTTGAATTGTTTAGTGCACCTGAAAGATAGCAAAATAAAATGTATAAAAGTAATTGTATGCAAATTGGATTAGTTTTAAATAAAATCAACATCAGATAGGCAACTCGTCAGTGCAAGGTTTATGACCTTTAGATATGGCCTGTTAAAGCAATTCTTTTATATTTTTATCCTGGTTTATGTAATTTTGACATACAGTTATAGCTGAGGGTAGATTCAGGTTTAATAAAGGAAATGTATCTCAACATGACATTAATATTCTCTTAACACATGCATCTATTCTGCAGATGGCATTATATTGTAATGATGGGAATATGCAGCTCAACATTACTGAGTGTAGATTTAGTAATTGGCAATTGCCTGCCTGAATGAGTGGGTAACTGTGCATATCAGGGTTGTCAACACCGCACACATTTCTTGGCAAACGCTCGTAAATGTTGCATGCAAATTAAATACAGTCCATCTGTTGAACATGAATACATTCACGCCATGATATGAAGTGCTTTAAAATTAAGTTACCAGAGAATTGACAAAAATATTAGAACTCAAGAGTACTGTAATCTTTTTCAGACTGTTCCTTTTGGAATTGTGTAACTAATGCATTAAAACATTGTACTGCGCGATTGTGAAGTAATAGTAGTAGCTTTCAATTCCTTGCATGACCTCACAACTTCTACCAATGTAATTTACTCCATCTTGACTATCTCTGAGGACTCTAAGCTCCTCAAGTTCTGGCCTCTTGCACATCACTGATTCTCCTTGCTTCATCATTTGCTGTGTACCTTAAGTTGTGCAAACTCTAAGCTGAGTAATTTTCTATAAGCCTCTCTGTTTCTTCATACTTTTTGTTTAAGATACCCCTTAAAGCCTACTTCTTTCAATAGGCTTCTGATAACATCCAAATTATACCTTAGTGATTCATGTGTCTTTGAATTTTGTTTTGAGTATGTTCCTGGGGATGGTTTACTATATTTAAAAGTACTGTATAAATGCAAATTGTTAATCTTAATGAAAGCAATGAACTGCAAGTTCTAGAGATCTGAAATAAAAACAATGTGCTAGAAAAATTTGCCAGTTCTGGCAGTAAATGTGGAGGGAGAAGCAGAGTTAATGTTTTGATTTCAATATGACTTCTTCAGAACAGTTAGCAAAGCCAGCATGCATTATCCATCTCAAGTTGTCCTTGAGACTACGTTGGTCTTGAGCTGTTGCAGTCTATTTGCCGAGGCATCGCTGCAATTCTGTTGGAAGGGAGTCCTGGTATATTAATGTCACGATGATGAAGGAAATGTGATATATATCTCTACGAGAGTGGTGTGTGACATCTTTTTGTTTATTTAACATGCAGCTAAATAAACAAAAAGATGTCACACACCACCACTTTCATAGAGATATAAAGTTACAAAAATATGAAAATATATCATCAAAAACAACAATAAACAATAAACCAACTACTTTACTCTACAAAAGAATTCAAAACTACACTTATTACAAATCAATAAGCAACAAGATCATTGCTCTCAACCTTCAAGAGCATCAGTTATTAAACCCACATTTGTTCAAAATTATTCTTCTTCATGACATCAGGTTTATCAACCAAACCATTATGGCTAGACAAAAGCCTCCTAATCAAAATGGCTGACAGATCTGCTTTCAAATAGTTCAAAAAGGGCTTCCATGTCTTGTAAAAGTTGTCCATTTTCTGGGGCATCATATTTGTAAGATTGTCTAAAGGAATGTGTTCTATAATTAACTTAAGCCATCCTGACAAACCCATGCGGTTCTCAGACACCCAGCATATCAGAATGTTCTTCTTGTACAAAAAGTGAGTATGTTAAAAAGCTTTTTTTCCCATGTACATCTGAGGGAGGTAAATTCAACAAATCAAGGAGCAAAGAGACCGGATCCACCTTGATTTTCATCCCCAAGACCCTTTCTATTAGTCCTGTCACAGTGCTCCAATACGCATGGAGCCTGTGGCAGGACCTCTGACAATGAGTGAGGATAGCCTTATTTATTTTGCATTTGAAGATGCTCCCTGCTTAAATTTTGCGAAACAATCTGGGGCCAGATGAGCCCTATGACTGCATAATATGAGTCCTATTACAAATTATGACACGGGGTAAATCCCGCTGCTAATTTAAAACAACAACACAGAAAAGATTTAATCCGTGCTGTAATCTGTTAAAATTAGAGAGTTCAAGAACTATCCCAAAGGTTACTATTTAAAGTAAAACTTAACAACTTTATCTTTTTTTAAAGTGTAACAGAGAATAGTTAACTAACAACTTTGTCTCACCTTTCTTTTACTTTCCACTCTACACAACTGGTTCAATAAAATCTCCAATTAAGATTTACAGAAAAATTCAAATTTCAAAACTAGCCACCTGTTAAATCTTCTCTTTGTATCTTCCTCTGTAGATTTCCTTTCCAGGTTGTGTCAATTTTTTTTTGTGTGCAAACCCCTTTCTCCAGACAGGTACCTCCCAAGTACTTACTAGCAGCCTACATCTGTTGGTCTTTTGGCAGTCCTCACTAGATGTTCAATTTTTCCTGGTCTTATACCCGAAAGCATTAGATTGTTTCATTGGTTTTAATATTGTCAAATACCAAATTCAAACATTATTGTAGTTTAGTATCTTGGGGCATAATTTAAACTGGCTGAATGTGAATTTGATTTTGTCTCATAGCAATCTAGGTACTGCTAGCTGCTGGATAAAATGTTAATTCTCCAGCACTCTGTGTGCTTGTTAAGTCCTTCAACTCTCTTAAAGGTATAGTACCCCTTATACCTTGATAACATCTCCCCCCTTGAGAAAAAATGAGCCATCATAATGAAAAGATGGCTTCACTGTTACTCTATGTTTCAAATTCACTACCAAAACATACAGATAACTTTAATCTAAGTTCACCTTAACTTCTTCCCATATATATAATATTGGATAGTTGTATCTTATCTATACTTTATCAGTTAAATCCACAATAACGTATCTGCAATTACATTCAGATGCACAACATGTACAATTTTTAACTTAGGAGTCTATAACATAAGACTCCAATGAAATAGTCTTATATATTCTTAGAAAGCTTTAAAGACGAGTATAAGAGGATTATGATCGGTATACACAATAGTCTCTGACACATTGTTCATGACGGACACATTTGAGTTGGTACTGGCCTTACAACATTTTAATAGTTCTTTTTTGATCTTGGAGTATTTCCTCTGGTGGATGTTGAGTTTCTTCAAAAAGTAACCATCTGGCAGTTCCTCGATACAGTACTCCAATCTTTGAATTGGACAGAAGTCTGATTTTGTTACGGCGTTGACCTTCCGATAATCCACATAGAATCATTGAGTCCTGTCTGGTTTGGGAACCAAGGCGATCGGCGAAGTCCACTCGCACTGGCTTAGTTTGATGATATCCTTGTCGAGCATGGCCTGCATCTCCTTCTGGTGTTATTTTATCGGAGCTGTATTCCCTATGTCTACTTCTTGTACAATAGCATTAGTCTCCCCCATCTGATTCTTACGTATATCCTTATATTGCAGTAACAAATCTTTCAACTGCATTCTATGCACATGAGACACATAGCTTACTAACCTATCCCACTCCTCAAGGACTTCTTCATTTTTTAATCTATTTCGAGGCACATCAAAATCCACATCTAGATTTGATTCATCACTCTGCGGGGCAGTAACTAACACCTGTTTCTCCAGTTCTTTCTCTCTCGTATAATATGCTTTCAACATGTTCATATGATGTACCAGATATCTTTTCTTTTCTATCTGGCATCTTTACTAGATAGGTCACCTGACTCAACTTTTTTCTCAATTTGATAGGAACCACTAACGCTGGCTTTGAAGCAATCTCCTAAGACTGGTAACACGTCATCTCCTTGGGAAAACGTCTGAGTCTCAGAGCTTTTATCTGCCACTTGTTTCATTCTATACTGTGCCCTCTTTAGGTGCTGTTTAGCTAGCTCACCTACTCGATTTAGTCTCTCCTCACCTCCGATACATAATCTAAAGTGTGAGATCTCATTGGACCTGTCATTTTCTCTGTAATTAATTTCAAAGGGCCTCTCACTTCATGCCCGAGTATTAACTCGAAAGGAGTGAACCGAGTAGATTAGTTTAGGGCATCTCTAATGGCAAACATTAGGAATGGGATACCTTTATCCCAATCATCTGGGTAATCCTGACAACACGCTCTCAATGTGGTTTTCAAGTTCAGATGCCACCTTTCCAAGGCTGAAATGTGTTGCTGGTTAAAGCACAGCGGGTCAGGCAGCATCCAAGGAACAGGAAATTCGACGTTTCGGGCCAGAGCCCTTCATCAGGAATTTCCTGTTCCTTGGATGCTGCCTGACCTGCTGTGCTTTAACCAGCAACACATTTTCAGCTGTGATCTCCAACATCTGCAGACCCTCACTTTTTACCTTTCTAAAGCTCCCTGGGATTCAGGATGATACGCACTGGATTTAAAGTGCTGCATACCTAAGCTATCCATAAGCTCCTTAAAAAACCTAGCAGTAAAATTTGACCATTGGTCTGATTGAATCTCTCTGGGTAGCCCATACTGTGTGAAGAAAGCTACTAACTCCTCTACCACCTTTTTTGCCTTGATACACCTTAATGGAATTGCCTCTGGAAATCTAGTAGACACATCTATTATGGTTAACAAATACTGGTTCTCACTTTTAATTCTCAGTAGGGGACCTACACAATCAATTATAACCTGCGTGAAACGTTCTTCAAATGCAGGAATTAGCAACAAAGGTGCTGGTTTTATTGCTGTCTGTGGCCTATCAATTATTTGGCATGTATGACATATACGGCAAATGTTAGCCACATCTTTATGCATTCTAAGCCAATAAAAATGTGTTTGTACTTTAGCCTGAGTCTTTTGTACACCTAGGTGACCTCCCACAGATAGTTCATGTGCTACCAGTCACCTCTTTTGTCTGTATGCTACCGGCAACACAATCTGGTGCACCTTGGCCCAATTCTCCTCTGCACTAACCTGCCGTGGTCTCCATTTCCATCTATGGATTCTACCTTTCAGATAATAACCCTCCAGAATATTCTCTGCCTCCTTTTCAGAATACACATCCACATTTATAATCATGTTTTGCTGTTGTCAGTCTCTTAGTGTTTCAGGACTAAACACTTCTGTCTGACCCTCTGCCTGTTCAGGTTTTTCTTGCACCATTACGTCAAACAGGGTATCTGCTAACTGAACCTCAACTCCTTCATCTTTCTCTTAACTTTTCACTTCGTGCTGTGACTAATGACAGTTGGAAAATACCAGGATATTTCTGTTTTAACTCCTCAGTTTCTTGGTCTTCCTTGTGCTTCTCCACAACAAGGTGTGTCACTCCCACCTTGGATCCTGTCAAATCATTCCCAAGAACAAACTGAATTCCTGAAACTGACACTCTGTTAATCACTCCCACTGTATCTTTCCCAGTCTTGAGTTGGTACTCCAATCTGATCTTACATAGGGGAATGCTAAATTTCTGTCCATCTATCCCACAAATTACCACACTCCTGTGTAACAGATCAGTAAGAGTGCATATTCACTCATCTCTGATTAGATCCTATATCTCTCAAAATTATAACTTCTTGTCCTTTTCTCCTTGTTCTGAGTAAACTTTATCCACAGAGGTGAATTCTTTGTAGTCTTTGCACTCTCCTGCAGCTCCTCAGCTCTTTTTGGGGTCTTCATTACTACCTTCAGTAATGCCGCTAGCTTAGCTGCTTTTACCACATCTTTTCTTTAACAACCAGCATTGTGACCTTACGTGTCTCACTTTGCCACAGTGGAAACACCGGAGGCCTTTCACCTCCTTTCCACCCTCTTGGGCTTCTTTTTTATCTGTGGTAAACTCTTACCAGTGCTCTCTACTGTTGCTTTCGTAGTGCAGGATCTCCCCTTCGCCCAACTTTTATCCCTCACAGGACAACATTCTGGCTGGAAGCTTGTCTTACATGCCAACATGTATTCATCTGCTAATTCTGCTGCCTTTCTCACTTCCTGAACTTTCTGTTTATCCATGTGAATTCTTATCATCTCTAGAAGTGAGTTTTTAAACTTCTCCAGCAGAATAATCTCTCATAAAGCCTCAAAGACCCTCTCTCTATTTTTTAGGTATGCATCCATCTATCAAAATGACTAAGTTTAATTCTTTCGAACTCAACGTAAGTCTGACCTGGTTCCTCCTTTCTGTTTCTGAACCTCATCTATATGCTCTGGTACCAATTCACAAGCACTTAAAATAGCCTGTTTAATCTCTTCACAATCTTTTGACCCCTCAGCACGGCAAATGCCTCAGTAGCTCTGCCTGCCAGTTTAGTCTGAACTAGCATTACCTATAAATCTTCGGACAACTCCATCTGCCTAGCCAATTTTTCAAATGAAATAAAGAATGCTTCAACATCTTTCTCGTTAAAATGTGGCAGAGTTTTGACATATTTGTATATATCACTACCTTCTCTTTTCATCCTCATCCAGTTAACCTGACTTTGTTGACTAAGTCGCAACTTCTCAAGTTCAAATTGTCTCTCTTTTTTGTTCAGCTAAGAATCTTCTCTCTTTCTTTTTTCTCTCTATTTATCTTCTAACTCCATTTTCCTTGATTGCAGTTTATTTTTCTATCTCTGCTGCACTTGTCCGTTTCTCTGACACACCTAAGTGTTTGAGTAATTCCCTTATAATTTCAGCTTTACTTTTGTCCTTGTTTAAATGCAAATCTAACTTATTTGGTAATTCTAAGAATATGGCCGTTTTCTTTCCTTCTAAACTTTCTTGGCAAATTTGAAAATCATCTTCAAATCCCTTTAGAAATTTTTAAGAGCCATTTCTCTCACTTTTAATTTAATCAACCACAAGTCACCAAAAATAATTATCTCACCTACATTGTATTTAAGATCTAGGACTCTAACCTGCAAGTATTAAATCTGTTCAAATTTTTTGTACACCCGAATCTATTCAAATCTGCGTAAACCGGTTTAAATCTCAGACGACAGGCCCCAAACTGTTACAACATTCCCGTTAATTTAAACCAGCAACATAGAAAAGATTTTAATCCGTACTGTAATCTTAAAATTCTTGAGTCCAAAAAACTATCCCAAAGGTCACTATTTATAGTAAAACTGAGCAACTTTAATTTTTGAAATCCAGCAGAGAATAATTAGCTAACCACTATTTACATCTCCTTCCTCTAACCTATTTTTTACTTTCCCCTCTACAATACTAGCCTGATGAAACCCCTGCTTAAGAGTTACAGAAAAATTCAAATTTCAAAACTAGCCAGCTGCCGAACCTTCTCTTGGTATCTTCCTCTGTAGATTTACTCTCCAGGTCGGTGTTGAAGTTCTTTTGTGTGCAAACTCCAGACGTTACATTGTAAATTCTCCAGCACTCTGTGTGCTTGCTATGTCCTTCAACTCTTTTAAAGGTACAGTACCCCTTACACCATCATAACAATATTGAAATCCTCCTTGCATTCTCACAAATGTCCTCCCATGCTTCTGAAGATATCTCAACTCCTACCTCTTTCTCCCAGACTTCACGTAGACATTTGATGTCACCCAAGGAACCTTCCCTCAACAAATGATTAGAGTGCTCTTAGCCTGAAGCACCCTCTGTAAACTCAGTCAACAGCATGGTCTCCTTTCAGATAAAATCTCTAATCTGAAAGAAACAGAAGAGGTTCCCACTTGACAATCCATATTTTTGAGTTATTTGATCAAATGACATCAACGTTTCACCCCAAAACAGATCACCCAAACAAGAAATTTCCCAATTCGCCCAAAGTTTAAAGTTTGGATCCATCGTCCCTAGCTGGAAACCTGGCAAGCCCACTATGAGAGTAAGAAAAGATGTTTTAGACATATTACCCTCCATCCGTCTCATTGCCCTCTGTGCTTTTTAAGTGTTAATAACTATTGGATTATGGCAATGTTCCGCAACTGTCCTCATTTTGTCTAAAAACAACAGGTTAATAAGAGGACAGTTCGTCTAGGAGGCCTCAATGTCCAACCAAATCAAGGTCGAGTCCCCACAGGCTCAGTCACTTACGAAAGATAGCAGCTAATGTCCGGGAGGTCCACTCCCCCAATCTGTGGGGCAGTTGTATTTTCGCAAGCTTAATAAGGGGCTGCTTAAAGCGCCAAATAAAAGAACTAAACCAGCCATTCGGTTTCCACAATGTTTGCCTCATAAAGAGTAAAGGGAGCATCCGCAACGAGTCAATAAGTGAGAAAGAACATTCATCTTAGTGACTCAACCCAACCATGATGTTGGAAGGGCACCCCACCCCCTTCCATCGTTGAAGGTCTTGTTTTATCTTGTCAAACAAATGAATAAAATAGGCCTGGAATAACCACTCAAAGCTAGGGGTAACAGAGGCACAAGTAAAGAAAACCTCCCTGTGCCCACTTAAAGGGGAACCCACCTTCCATATCAGTTTTTCTCCTAAGACCCTCCATAGGCATAGCCTCAGAGTTTGCAAAATTTATCTTGTAACCTGAGAAAGAACCAAATTAATTAATACAAGGTATCAAACTTGGCACCGAGACTGTTGGGTTCGAGAGAAAAATAAGATCATCATCCGCATATAGCGTAATCTGATGCACCTTCGATCCCACCTTTGGGGCAGCTATATTAGGGTCCCCACGAATGGCCTCCGCCAATGGCTCAGTCACCAATGTGAAAAGCAAAGGTGAAAGGGGACAGTCTTGCTAACTGCCCCTACCAATGTTAAAATTGTCAGACCTTATACCATTGGTGAGAACTGCTGCCAGAAGATCAACATAAAGGACCCTTACCCATCTAGTAAACACTTCATGCAGGCCAAGACACTCTAAAATATAAAAGAAATACGGCCATTCCACCTGATCAAATGCCTTCTCTCCAAAGAGACTGCCAACCCTTGAACTAATAGCTGGGGCACTTGAACCATGTTAAGCAACCTCCTAACACTAGAGGATCTGCGACCCTTTTTAAAGCCCACCTGATCATCTTTAACAATAAAAGGGCAACACCTCTTCCAACCTCAATGCCAAATCTAAGACAAAATTTTGTAATCAGAATTTAAGAGTGAGATAGGTATGTAAGAGGCACAGTTCTCTGGGCTCTTCCCTTTCTTGAGGATAAGGTAAATATTTGCCTCTCTCAAGGATGACGGAATGCAGTCATGACTATATGAATAGATATACATGTCAAGCATCAATCCTGACAGTATGTTTACAAATTCTTTATAAAACTCACTGGGAAGACCATCAGGGCACACCTTTCATTTAGACATTGCCTCACCACCTCCTATACTGTTAACAGAGCACTAAGGAGAGACACCTGCTCAGCAGAAACCCTGGAAGATCCAAGTTCCTATAAAAATACTCCATTTTATCTCCTCTATCCTCACAACATTCAGACTGAAACAGTTCAGAAGAGAACCTCTGAAACACCGCATTGATCTTTTTAGCATTCCAAAAGTCCCACTCCCTTCTGTAATAGATGCAATAGATGGGGAGGCATTCTTCTTCCTAATCAGATATGCCAAATATTTACCCAGCCTATCACCATGCTGAAACAACCTTTACTTAGCAAAGGTAAGTTCCTTCCTGGCTGTATGCGTAAGCATGAAGATTAAGGCAGATTGAAGAGCTGTGATCTGCTGCAGCTTAGTCACTGACCAGTCTACTGAATTATGCTGTTTCGGCTGTCTTCAATCATGCCTCGAGCAGATGCTGCTGCTGTCCCTTCTGTTGCTTCTGACAGCTGAGTATGAGATAATTATCCCTCTAACGTAGGCCTTAGCAGTCTCCCAAAGAATAGACGGATCATGAGCTGTACCCAAGTTGGTGGCCAAAAATGCTTCAAATTCCTGAGAAAAGTAGTCAACGAACTTGCTATCCTTGAGGATGAAGGGATCCATTTGCCAGTGCCAAGAGCTCATTGCATTACCCTTAATCTTGACCACTAAATATTAACTGATGAATGATTAGAGATGGCAGCATTCCTAATTGATCAAGAAACACCAATTCTAGAAGAGCCATGGGAGTTAGGGGAAAAAAAACAGTCCTTGTATGGCACTTATTGGAAAAGAATGTAAAGTCCCTGTCCATAAGCTGGAGACGTCTCCAAACATCTACCAACCCCAGTTCCACACAAAGATTGTTTAGATTGTGGAGGAAACTTTGGGGAGCCTTTGGGCATTCTATCCAGCACAAGATCCATAAGGCAATTAAAGCTCCCCCCCCCCCCCCCCATAATATTATGCTGCGACACAAAGGCCATCAGCTTAGCGCATCAGTCAGAAATTTAACGGGTTGGGTCGGAGCCCAATAGACATTCAAAATACCATATTCCTCGCCATGTGTTAGGGCCTTAAGAATAACAAACCAACCATATTCATCTTAAACACAGTCTATTAAGATAAGGACGAATATGGCCAGCTCCCCCCCCCCCCCCCCCGCTCTTAGTATTAAAGGATGAGAAAAACACCCAATCAAACCCACCCTGCTGTAACTTCAAGTGTTTCTTGTCATTAAAGGTGAATCTCCTGCAACAGCGCAACATCCACCCTCTCTTTTTAAAGACTCAACAACACCTTTTTCCTTTTAACTGGTGAATAGATCCCTCTAACTTTCCAGGTGCACCATTTAAGAACACTGCTAGCCATGATCCCTTACAGCCACCTTTGACCTGCCGAGAGGTAGAATTCGACTTACAGCATTCTGGGCATATTCAAAAGAAGACTTGTGGAGTCTATTTATGAAAAACCAAAACACTAAACTAACTACAAAACATAAATGGCACTTAATGGGGGACTCTAACCCCTGCCCACAGAGGGCGCTTGCACCTTCCATTCTCCTTTCCAGCTCGAGCTGCAGCCCAGACCTTAGCAATAGAAGGAAACAGACAAAATAGTGAGCACTCTGCCCATCTCCATTTATATACCAACCCTAATCAGAGAGAAAAAAACACACACCAACAGTAACTCCCTTTAAGAAAAGGGTAACATCCAAAAGACATAGCAAGAGAAAAACAATTATTGTCCAGGATATAAATCCACCCAAATTATTTTAAAGTATCCAAGAAATTTTTCACTTGTTCTGAGGAGTCAAATGACCGCAGTCTTCTTGTGAGTAATATGAAGCACAGCTCGGTTGAATACCAATCAAATGTTGAATACCCAAGGTCACTTAATTTTCTGTTGACCTCATCAAATGATTTCCTTTTATGGCTCATGGCTGTGGAAAAGTCCTAGAAACACATTATCTTAGTTCCCTGATAAGTCTGTGGATCTTTCCCCATTCTTCTAGAAGATTCCAGGACTCTCTGCTTATCGCTGTTGATTTGAAATTGTACCAGGACCAGGCAGAGGCATCGATCCAGACTGGATCTGAACACCACAACCTGGTGAGTTCTGTCAACCTTCACCCAGTCTGTCTCAGCATCCCAGCCAAGAAACTGTGGCAACCAGTCTTCAAAAAAGCTTGCTAGCTACCCACCTTCCACTCCCTATGGCAACCCAATAACCCAGATAGTTTTCTTCCTACCTTGACTTTCCGGATTGACCTGCACCCTTTCAACTCCTTCTCATGCTTTTGTAGTATGACTAAAATTGGCTCCAGCAGAGTACGATTGTCTTCCATCAACTCCTTGATCATCACAGTGATTGCCATGAGTTCTTCAGCAATGTTCTGCTGCTCAGGTAGTTGTTTCTCTGCTGTTGAGGGAGCTGCAGCTGCATCCGCAGTTGCAGTCATGGGCATGCCCAACACCTTTGGTGAGTGTCCCATATGTTAGGGCTTGGCTGTATGCTTTCCTTTCGTCATCCTCGCTCGCTCAAAACAGAACCTTGACTATCTGTTCATCAACCATCCGAATCCCGGACCATCCTAGCATGATCCCAGGGCCTTGCAAAAACGGTACCAGGCAATCCAGCATTCAGTTATCCATTAAGCAGCATTATGCCGTGCATTGCCGGATAATCGAGAGATATTTGATAACTGATACTATGGTGTGAATTGCCGGATAATTGAGAGACACTCTGACAACTGGCATTCATGGATTACTGCTTGTTTCCGGCCACCCGAACTCCCCGCCTGTCGCAATCAGACAATCGAGGCTCCACTACAAATGGATTTCAACTGTTTCACAACCATTTAACATCAATTTTCTCTGAAAAAAGGTAAAGTGGCGTGGGTGGAGGGGGGGGGGGGGGGGGATTGGCGGGGGGGGTTAAAATATCACTACTGCTAGGCTGGGGTGTAGAGGTCAGCAAAGCAGATCTACTCTGATCACGCCACCTTGGATCCCCCTTTTAACTGCATTTTAACAATACTTGCTCTGCATTAGTTATGTGTAGTATTGAATCCATTGATTTTCTGGGTCTCATTCAGCTTTATCTTGCATGAAATCCATGTAGCACATGAGGACTTTGGACCATCTACATCCTGGCTTTTGTGCGAAAGAGCTGTGTTATAGCTTGTGCTCAGCACTTATAGTCAGGTTGCTCCAGACAGTTGTATCAATGGCATTTATCCCACAAAATGAAAAATTGCCCAAACATGTCCAGTCCACAAAAAGCAGGACAGATCCAAACTAACCAAATACTACCCTACCATTCTATTCTCAATCATCAGTAAAATGATGAAACAGCAAACATTTATTTTTATGGTGCCTTGTGATGTTTCATTTAAGGGTCTTCACAGGAGTATTATAAAACCAAGTATGAGGAGATTTTAGCTTGGTCAAAGTGGTAAGTTTTATATAGTGTCTCAGTGGAAGAAAATGAAGTAGAGAGATGAAGATTCCAGAGTTTGGGGTCTAGGCAACTGAAGCACAGCCCCTGATGGTGGAACATTTAAAGTTGGGGATGTGAATTTTTTTTTTGATGAGCGTGTCACTGACTAGCATTCATAGCTCATCCCTCATTCCCAGAGGGCAGTTAAGAGTCAAACACATCGCTGTGGGTCTGGGAGTCACATGTAGGCCAGACCAGGTAAAGTTGGCAGTTTCCTTTCCTAAAGGACGCTAGTAAACCAGACCGTTTTTTCCTGACAATTGAGGATGGATTCATCATCATCATCATCATCATTAAACTCTTAATTCTAGATATTTATTGAATTCAAAGTCCATTATCTGCATGGTGGGATTCAAAACCGGGTCCCCAGAACATGAGCTTGGTCTCTGGATTAGTAGTCCAGCAATAATGCCACTAGGCCATTGCCTCCCCTCGATGAGAACCAGCAATATTCTAATCCAGCCAACCAGGTCATAGCGTTAATTTCCATTGTTCTAGATTGTGAGTTTAGCTCAGAATCTCTCAGGCAGTTTTGTCCTTCTATCTAAGTGTATTCAGTATGTCTTTTTCTGTTCCTACAATTTGTTCAAAGCCTTCCTAGAAACGTCCACATCCTAAAATATATTGCCCACCACTTGACTGTCTGCAGTGGTAAGTGACATATATCCAAGGTGACACAAGGTGGGACGTTCCAGAAATAACGACAGAATATCTGGAGGGTGTGGGGCTGGGGCAGATTATGGAGATAGGGAGTAGTGAGACCATGCAGGGATTCAACAGTAATCTTCTGTTGAGGTTTTCTGACCCAACATTTCTTGATATGACTCAGTATCAAACTATGTTTTATAATACTCCCGTGAAGCACCTTTGAACACTTCATTACTTTAAAGTTGTGATATAAGTACAAGTTGTTGAGTCCATGAAAAAATCTTTTTTACGTCTTGCAGTTATGATATTTCTAGTATGTACAGCATATGAATAGGCATTTCAACCCAATACATCTATGTCTTTTCATGCACTTCATTAAAATTAACTACGTATGAAACTCCTCGTAATAGATTTGAAGTTTCCGTTCACGTGCTACTGTGCTGAGCCACAAGTCATGTCTAAAATGTTTCACTGTCTGTTCTCATTTAATCATCACATTATGGTAAGATGTTGCAATATTGGCAATTCCTAAAATCACTGGGCTGAATTTTAACCAAAAAAAAATCAGCTGAATATCAATTTTGGGGAGTTTCGTGGAGGGTTTCTCTCCATGAAGTCGAGCGAGTTATCTCTCACAATTATCCATTGCTTATCTCACTATGTATGCGCCATGCCCCTATGGTGCCACACTTGCACTACAATGTATTTAGCAGAGGCAGAGGTATTCACCACTGTGTGACCTTCCACCTTCATGCCATATTTAAATCTTAGCAGAGCACCTGGTCAAATGGTACAAGCCAGGAACTGCCATTCACAGTGTTACTGTAGAAATCTAAAGGATGTGGCTCAGAAAGGAAGGTTGTTGCTCCACTTTGCTATCAGTGACCTAGGGTCTTGGTGGGGAGCAGGATCAAAACTGGCAGAGATTAATCACACCTCCAGACCATGCCAGCCTAATCTGAAGTTGTCACTCCAGTCAGTGTAGAATGAATGGTCCAGAGGAAGCTGATCCACGAAGGAAGAAGCTTAATAATTTTCTGCTGTCTGCAAGGGTAAATGCCATAGACCTGTACTTCATCACTGTCATGACTTAGAAATGTGGAATATAGAAACAGGAGTAGACCCTTCAAGCCTGCTCCACCATTCAAAAAGATCATTGGTTATCCAACTTAGGACCCTGTTCCTCTTTCGTCCTTTGATTCATTTAGTTCTTGTTTCTTGAAAGTCTTCAATGTTCTGGCCTCTCAATAGTTTCCAGTGGCAGAGGATTTCACAGGCTTATCACTTTCAGAGTGAAGAAATTTCACCTCATCTCCACATTGACCTGAGTGACATTAGGTCCACTAGATTGATTCCAAAGGTGAGGGGTTTGTCTAGTGAAGAGAGATTGAGCATTTTACTCTCTGCATTTTAGGACAATGGTGAGATGTATGTAATGCTAAAGGTGATTGACAAAGTAGATGTAAAAAGATGTTTCTTCTTGTGGAGCAATCTAGATCGAAGAGGTCATGGTTTTAAGATAAGGGGTAGCAGATTCAAAACACAGATGAGAAGGAATTACTTCTCTCAAATGGTCATGAATCTATGTAATTCACTTCCGCAGAGTATAGTGGATGTCAGAACATTAAGTTTAAAGGAGGGGATAGAAAGATTTTTAATCAGCAATGGGTTGAAAGGTTATGGGGAATGGGCAGGAAAGTGAAGTTGAGACCAAAATAAGATCACCCTTGATGGTATTGAATAGCGGAATAGGCTCAAGGGGCTGAATTATTTCCTCCTGCTTTTAGTTCTTACATTCTATGTTTTCTGTCCTAAAAGGCCTACCCCATATCCTTAGTCTTTGATATCTAATTCTGGACTCCCCATTCATTGAAAATGCCTTTCCTGCATCTACTCAATCTCATCTTAAATGTTTAATGAGATCACTCCTCATTCTTCTAAACTCCAGTGAATATAGTCTTGCCTAGTCCAGTCTCTATATCAGTCTTGCCATCCTAGCAATCAATTTGGTAAACCTCATTTGCACTCGCTCTGTAGCCAGAACATTCTTCCTCAGATGAGACCAAAACTCTGCACAATACTCCAGGCGTGGTCTTCTCATTTGCAGGAATATACTCCTGCTTGAATCCTCTAATTATGAAGACCAACATACCATCATGCTTTGAGTGGCTGGTGTACAAGTACACTAAGGTCTCTTTGTCTAGATTAGAGTGGTGCTGGAAAAGCCTAACAAGTCAGGCAGCATCCGAAGAGCAGGAAATCAACATTTTGGGCAAAAGCCCTAGATCTCCCCTTTTCTAATCTTACCATGTTGAGATATTCATATATTTTTGCCTATTTTTGTGAACAAATGGATAAAATCACATTTAACCACATTATATTGCACCTGCCATGTATTTTCCCACTTAACATGTCCGAACCACACTGAAGCTTCTCTGCATTCTCCTTACAGTATACTCTCCCACCCACCTTTCATCATTTAAAAATTTGAAAACTGACACACAATTTCTTCATCCAAATCAGTAACATTTCTTATGAATAGCTGGGGTCCAAGCACCTATGCCATATTCCTCACTGCCTGCCGCTAGAGGGAAAGAAGACTCATTTATTCCTATTGTTATGAAATTGTAGACGTATACTGTACCTTTCAAGAGAGCTGAAATTTCTGGCTGGCATAGTGTGCTGAAAAATTTACAAAATGTAACATTTGGTAACAAATAGCTGGAGCTGTTTTGCTATGGTACACAACAAATTCAAATTTGGCCAATCAGTTTAGATTATGCCCTAGATACCGAAATCCAATTGAAATTGGTTTGTCATCAAAAAGTAAAATTCAATGAGCCAGTCCGATGTTTTGGGGTATATAAAATCGGGCATTTTGAACAGGTGGGGAGAACAGCAAAGAGCAGCCAGGCACCAACTGCCGGCAGAATAGCTGTCTGAAAGGTACCTGTCAATAAGAAAGTTGTGCAGCAGAAGACTAGAGGAATCTACAGAGGAAGTTTAACATTCGAAGATGACAACTGGTTTTGAAAATTGATTTGCCATAAATTGAAGAGAGAGGTTATCAGACCAGTATTGTAGAGTGAGAGGTAAAAATAGGTTTAAGAGAAAGGAGTTGTAAATAGTTGTTTTTTAATGTTCTCTTTTGGACTTGAAGAATAAAATTGTTAAATGTGTTCTTTAAATTGTGATATTTGCGATAGTTTTTTGTCACTCGAAATTTAACAGATTACGGCATGAGGTGAGTGTTTCTGTGTGTCTGGTTTAAATTAGCAGAAGCGTTTATCCTGTGTCATAACACTATTCTTTGTTACCTGTCTGCCAACTAGTTCTCAAACCATTTCAGTTCATGACTTCCAAACCTTTGGTGCAGGTTAATCTCTTACTTGGGATTCTATTATAAGCATTCTGAAAATCCAAAGAAATCCCATTAACTGGTTCCCTATTATCCACTCTATAAATTAAATACACAAAATTCCAACAGATTTGTCAAGCATGAGTTCCCCTTCGTAAATCTATGCTGATGCTCTTTTATCTTGTCACTATCTTCCAAGTACTCTGCTATTATATCTTTTATAATGGACTTGCATTTTCCCACCACCTGCGTCGAGCTAATGGTCTATGATGCACTGTTTTCTCTTTGCCTTCCTTCTTAAATTGTGAGGTTACATTAGCTACTCTCCAATTCATAAGAACTGTTCCAGAGTCTGTAGAATCTTGAAAGGTGACAACAGTTGCATCTGCCATTTTTATGGGCACCACCTTAAGTAATCTCGGATAAGAATCATCAGGCCCTGGGGATTTATTTGCCTTTAATCCATTAGTTTTCCTAATACCATTTCCCTACTAATATTAATTTCTTTCCATTTTTCCTTCCCTTAAACTGAGTTTCCCCACATTTTGGGGATGTTATTTGTGCTTCTCTTTGTGATTATAGACCTGAAGTATGTATTTAATTGGTCTGCCATCTCTTTGTTCCCTATTGTAAATTCTGTTTCTGACTGTAGGAGACTTATATTTGTTTTTATTTTTTTCTCTTCACATACCTATTGAAGCATTTTTATTAGTTTGTATGTTCTCTGCAATTTACTCTTATTCTATTTTCCCCTTTATAATCAGTCTCTTTATCTCCCTTTACTGGAATCTAAACGGTTCTCAGTTGCTTTATTGGCTAATTTGTATGCCTCTTCCTTGGAATTAATGTCATCTCTAATTTACCTTGTTTGTCATGTTCTGACTATATTTCCCATTTTATTTTTATGCCAGGCCAGACAGAATAACTTTCGTAATTTGTCCATGTACTATTTAAATGTTTGCCATTGCAAATCTAACATCATCCTTTTAAATAACAATCCCCAATTTATCATAGCCAAATTGTGTCTCATACCATCATAATTTTCTTTATTTAAATTCAGCATGCTAGTCTCAGAAACAGTATATCACTATCCATCTTATTGATGATAAATTCCATCCTACTGTGGCCATTCTTCCCTAAGGCCCATACAGATCTAGATTGTCAATTATTCTTTCCTCATTAATCACACTGTCAAGGATGGCCCTTTCTCTCGTTAATTCCTTAAAATATTGATCCTTATGCTCTCCAAGAATTCCTTTCCTACAATATTGCTACTTATTTGATTTGCCCAGTCTATACGCATATTGAAGTTAACCATAATTATAGCTACACATCAATTACTTGCATTTCTAAATTTCTTCTTCAATGCCTGTCCCAACATTACTACTACAGTTTGGGGATCCAGTACATATGGATGGAGAATTGGCTAATGGGCAGGAAACAAGCAAGTGGGAATAAGGGATTCCTTTCAAGTTAAAGACCTGTTGCCCAAAAAGGAGTACTCAAATCTTTTACTCACGTATTCTTCCCTTGATTTACAGACAAAGACAGGGAACCAACTCAGGATTTAATTAAACAAGCCCTTCATTTACTTTCACTTTACCTTAGCTTTAACTTAACTCGCATTTAACCTTAACCCTACTTTAACTCTAAGTTTGGAGTAAAACAAATACTACCCTGATTTCAAGTGAAGTGGCCAACTTTTGCTCTCCGTGTGGGTCTTGCCTCATGGTTCTTTGCCTTCTCTGAACATGCTTCTCAAATGCTGACCTTGAGAGCTTCTCCTGAGAAAATCCTTTGCTCTAACTTAAAAATGGGCTCCTTTTGCAGAATCTTCTCTGGCACTCAGCCAATGAATTAATTCAAAGCATGACCACTCCCAGCCAGTGGAGTTTTACTGGTAAAATACTTGCAAATGTTAAACAGCTACGTTCCATGCTCCATAAAAGGAAGTATGGTGCAGTCTGCCATAAAATCTGTCACATTTGGTCAACACAGGAATCTGCAGGTCACAACATGTCCTAGCTGTAGATTTCAGAGTTTAAACTAGCTTAACCAAAACTCTCAGTATGCTTGACTGTAGCTCTTAACCAATCTTGTAAGAATTTCTGTTGCTGGCCACCCGACTACAGGCCTGTAACCAGTGGGATTCCACAGGAATTGGTGCAAGGACTGCAATTGCTGACAATATATTAATCACTTGAAGGAAGGAACTAAATGTACTGCTGCCGTATTTGCAGCTAACAAAAAAAAATGTGGAAAGGCAAGTTGTGAGAGGAATAAAAACAGTTTACAGAAAGATATTGATAGGTTACAAGAGTGGGCAAAAATTGGCAAATGGAGTGGGAAAATATGAAGTTGTTCAAAATAACAATATTATTAAATGGAGAAAATCTGCAGAAAGCTTCAACCAAAGGGACTTGGGATTACTTGTGCACAAAACACGCAGAACCTGCACCAGGGTGCAGTTGGTAATCAGGAAGGCTAACTGAATGTTTGCTCTTATTTCAAGTGTTTAGAATATAAGAGTAGGGATATCGTACTGCAACTGAATGAGGTGCTGGAGTACTGAGAGCAGTTTTGGTCCCCTTATTTAAGGAAAGATATTACTTCATTTGAGGCAGTTCAGAGGAGATTCACGAGGATGATCCTTAGTATGGTGGGATTGTCTCACGAGTGGAGGTTGGGACTCTATTCATTGAAATTTAGAAGATTGAGAGGTGATCACATTGACATGTATAGGATTCTTAAGGGACTTGACAGGTAAGTGCTGAGAAGATGTTTTCCCTCAAGGAAAGTCTAGGACTAGAGGGTGCATCTAAGAATGAAGGGGCACCAATTTAAGACTAAGATAAGGAGGCGTCTCTTCTAGAAGGTTGAGTGTTTTTGAAACTCCTTGCTACAGAGAGCTTTGGGGCAGATTGTGTACAGTCAGTCAAGGCTGATATGTTTAGTTTCTTGATCAGAATGGAAATTAAGGGTCATGTTGTGTTAATCAGCCATGGTCCTATTGAATATTGGAGCTAGACAGAGGGGCCAAATGGCCTACTCCTGTTACTATTTCTTCTGGTTTATCTACAACTTTATCATTTTCTGTCCCTTTATGTTTCTCAGGTCAAACCATGTAGATTATACTTCCACGGAGCTAATATCTTTTCTCTCAATTACATGTATTTCTGTTTTAATCAGCAGCGCTAACCCCTTCCTTTTCTTTTGTCTGTCCTTTCTAAAAACTGAAAACTCCTGGATATTCAGTTTCCATTCCTGGCCACCCTGCAGTCCACGTCTCTGTAATTGTCACTATATCATCCCCATTTAGATCTTTTTGTATGACTAAGTCATCTATTTTATAATGAATATTCCATGGAAGGCCTTAAAACATATCTTTTTAGCAATCTTAGTCTTGCATGGCCCTGCTTCATTCTAGCCTTTGAATTCCCTGCCTATCACTTTACTGATTTCCTATACTGTCTTTTTTTTAAAACCCATTTTCCTGTCATTTGCGTCCCTGTATAGGTTCCCGTCCAATTGTCATTGTTTGGAGATGTCAGTGTTGGACTGGGGTGTACACAGTTAAAAAATCAGACAACGCCAGGTTAGAGTCCAACAGGTTTAATTGGAAGCACTAGCTTTTGGAGCACTGCTCCTTCATCAGATGGTTGTGGAGTACACACTTGTAAGACAGAAATTATAGCAAAAGTTTACATTGTGATGTAACTGAAATTATCCATTGGAAAAATATCTTGATTGTTTGTTTAAGTCTCTCATCTGTTAGAATGACCATGTTAGTTTTACTTTCATACGTAAATCACAAAAACTTTACATTCTCAGGTTAACTTTAATAATGGGTGTCAGCCCAGATAATGTGTTGAAGGTGTTTGCCCCTGTGTGCTGTTGTCTGTGCCATAATGGTGGCACATTGGTTAGCATTGCTGCCTCACAGCGCCAGAGACCTGGGTTCAATTCTCGCCTCAGGCGACTGTCTGTGTGGAGTTTGCACATTCTCCCTGTGACTGCGTGGGTTTCCTCCGGGTGCTCCGGTTTCCTCCCACAGTTCAAAGATATGCAGGTTAGGTGAATTGGCCATGCTGAATTGCCCGTAGTGTTAGGTGAAGGGGTAAACGGAGTGGGTATGGGTGGGTTGCGCTTCGGCGGGTCGGTGTGGACTTGTTGGGCCGAAGGGCCTGTTTTCACACTGTAAATCATCTAATCATCTAAATCATCATCTAATCTTCTCAATGTTTAGACTGATTCTAATCTAAAAAAGAGTTAAGAGTCTTACATGGATTCATGCAGTTTTTGAGCAAAGTACAATGTAACTCTGCAAGTACAAATTCACCCCACAAGTGTATGTGGGTTTGTGTGTGTGTGTGTATGTGTGTGTGTGTGTGTGTGTGTGTGTGTATGTGTCTGTGGTGGGGGGTTGTGAGTGTCTGTGAGAGAGAGTGTATGTGTGTGTGAGTGTAAAGGGGTCAGAGTCTGTGAGAGAGTGCGTGTGGGAGTATGTGTGTTTGTGTATAGGAGTGCATGTGCGTGTGTGTATAGTGCAATGGTAGTAACCTGTAATGTGACATCAACCCAAGGTCCCGGTTGAGGCCCTTCCTATGGACACACACACACACACACACACACACACACACACACACACACACACACACACACACACACTCAGATACTCCCAAAACCCCACCCCAGACACACACATACACATATACATTTGTGGGGTGAATTTGTACTTGCAGAGTTACATTACGCTTTGCTCAAAAACTGCATGAATCCATGTAAGACTCTGTTAACTCACTTTTTCGATTAGAATCAGTCTAAACATTTTGGCACAGACAACAGCACACAGGGGGCAAACACCTTCAACACATTATCTGGGCTGACACCAATTGTTAAAGTTAACCTGAGAATGTAACTTTTTTGTGATTTATATATGAAAGTGAAACTAACATGGTCATTCGAACAGATGAGAGACTTAACAAACAATCAAGGTATTTTTCAATGTATAATTTCAATTACATCAACACTAAACTTTTGCTATAAATTCTGTGTCTTACAGTTATGTACTCCACAACTTCCTGATGAAGGAGCAGCGGTCAGAAAGTTGGTGCTTCCAAATAAACCTGTTGGAGTATAACCTGGTGTTGTGATTTTTAACATTGTCATTTTAGTTTTAATCCTCTCCAACTGCACTAGTAAATACATCCAAGGATACCAGTTCTGGTATTGCCTAGGTATAAACCCATCCAGCTAGTACTGGTGTCACGTCCCCCAGAACTAGTCCTAATTTCCCTCCCCCTTGTATCTAAATTTCCCTCCCCTTTGTACCATCTCTCTAGCCATGCATTCATCTGATACAAGAACTATACAAAGAACAAAGAAAATTGACAGTGCAGGAACAGGCCCTTCAGCCCTCCAAGCCTGAGCCAATCCAAGTGTACTGCCTAAACCTGTCGGTCAATTCCTAAGCATCTGTATCCCTCTGCTCCCCACCTACTCTTGCATCTGTCCAGACGCATCTTAAATGGATCTACCGTGCCTGCCTCTACCACCTCTGCTGGCAACTCATTCCAGACTTCCACCACCCTATGTGTAAAGTACTTGCCGCGTGTATCCCCCTTAAACGTTCCACCTCTCACCTTGAAAGAGTGACCTCTCGTTATGGAATCCTTCACCCTGTCTATACCCTTGATGATTTTGTAAACCTCAATCAGGTCTGCCCTCAATCTCCTTTTTTCTCATGAAAATAAACCTAACCTACTCAACCTGTCTTCATAGCTATCATCTTCCAAACCAGGCAATATCCTCGTAAACCTTCTCTGCATCCTCTCCAAAGTGTCCACATCCTTTTGGTAATGTGGCGACCAGAACTGTACACCGTATCCTAAATGCGGCTGAACCAATGTCTTGTACAATTTTAACATGACTCGCCAGCTCTTATACTCAATACCTCGTCCAGTGCAGGCAAGCATACTGAATGCCTTTTTGACCACTCTATCCGCCTGTGCAGCAACCTTCAAGGTACAATGGACCTGCACTCCCAAAGCTCTCTGCCCATCAACTTTTCCCAAGGCTCTTCCGTTCAATGTGTAATTTGCTCTAGAATTAGTCTTGCCTAAATGCATCACCTCACATTTGTCTGGATTGAAATCCATCTGCCACTTTTCTGCCCAACTCTCCAGTCTATCTATATCCTCCTGTATTCTTTGACAGTCCCTTATGCTTTCTGCGACTCCACCAATCTTGGTGTAATCTGCAAACTTGCTGATCATACCAACAGTGCCCTCTTCCAGATCATTTATGTATATCACAAACAATAGTGGCCCCAACACTGATCCCTGTGGAACACCACTGGTCACCTTTCCCCATTTCGAGAAACTCCCTTCAACTACTACTCTCTGTCTCTTGTTGCTCAACCAGTTCTTTATCCACCTAGCTAGAACACCCTGCACACCATGTGACTTCACTTTCTCCATTAGTTTACCATGGGGAACCTTATCAAACGCCTTACTAATGTCCAAGTATATGACATCAACAGCCCTTCCTTCATCTATCAACTTGGCCACTTTCTCGAAGAACTCTATTAAGTTGGTAAGGCACGATCTCCCCCGCACAAAACCGTGTTGCCTATCACTGATCAGCCCATTCTTTGCTAAATATAAACTGATCCTATCCCTCAGTACCCTCTCCAGCAACTTTCCCACCACCAACATCAGGCTTACTGGTCTATAGTTACCCGGAATATCCCTACTACGCTTCTTGTACAGGGGGACAACATGAGCAACTCTCCAATCCTCTGGCACCTCACCTGTATTTAAGGATGCCACAAAGATATCTGTCAGGGCCTCAGCTATTTCCTCTCTTGCCTCCCTCAGCAATCTGGGATAGATCCCATCCGGTCCTGGGGATTTGTCCACCTTAATAACCTCTAGCCTACCCAACACATCTTCCCTACTTATGTCAACGTGATCCAGACTAATCAAACTTTTATCTCTAATCTCAAGATTCATCGTGTTCCTCTTCTCCGTGAACACTGATGCAAAGTAATCATTCAGAATCTCACCCATTCTCTCAGGTTCGACACACAGCCTTTCTTCATTATCCTTTAGTGGACCAATCCTTTCTCTAGTTACCCGCTTGCTTCTTATATAAGAATAAAATGCTTTGGGATTCTCCTTAATTCTGCTTGCTATAGCTATTTCATGACCCCTTTTAGCCCGCTTGATTCCTCATTTAAGACTTGTGCTACTCTTCCAATATTCCTTCAAGGCCCGTTCTGTTCTTAGCTGCTCGACCTTATGTACACTTACTTTTTCCTCTTGGCTAGTCGTACAATTTCTCCTATCATCCACAGTTCACGAATCTTGCCCTTCCCATCCTTTTACCTTCAAAGGGGCATGCCAATCCTGCAATATCTTTAACCTACCTTTGAAAGCCTCCCACATATCAAATGTGGACTTCCCTTCAAATAGCTGTGTCCAATCCACATTTCCAAGCTCCTGCCTAATTTTGGTATAATTGCCCTTGGCCCAGTTTAGTACTCTTTCCTCAGGACCATTCTCATCTTTATCTACGAGTATTCTAAAACTTACAGAATTGTGGTCACTGTTCTCAAAGAAATCCACCACCGCAACTTCTACCACCTGTCCTGGCTCGTTCCCCAGTACCAGGTCCAATATGACCCCTTCCCTCATCACACTATTGACATATCTTGCTATTTCTATTGAGTAGCAAGTGATACTGGCAAAAATTCTGAGATTTTAGGTCCTGTTTTTTAAACTTGCTTCCTAAATCCTGATATACTGCTTTGTGGACTTCATTTTTTTTTAGCAAGTTCAAAATGATACCACATCAGGTTAAAGTCCAGTCGGTTTATTTGAAAGTACAAGCTTTCAGAGTACTGCTCCTTCGTCAAGTAGCTACAATGTAGACCATACCTTCACAGAGTAAAAAATGAGGTCTGCAGATGCTGGAGATCACAGCTGCAAATGTGTTGCTGGTCAAAGCACAGCAGGCCAGGCAGCATCTCAGGAATAGAGAATTCGACGTTTCGAGCATAAGCCCTTCATCAGGAATAAGAGAGAGAGAGCCAAGCAGGCTAAGATAAAAGGTAGGGAGGAGGGACTAGGGGGAGGGGCGATGGAGGTGGGATAGGTGGAAGGAGGTCAAGGTGAGGGTGATAGGCCGGAGTGGGGTGGGGGCGGAGAGGTCAGGAAGAGGATTGCAGGTTAGGAGGGCGGTGCTGAGTTGAGGGAACCGACTGAGACAAGGTGGGGGGAGGGGAAATGAGGAAACTGGAGAAATCTGAATTCATACCTTGTGGTTGGAGGGTTCCCAGGCGGAAGATGAGGCGCTCCTCCTCCAGCCGTCGTGTAGTTAATACCTTCACAGAGTTAACATCTTTCCTCTCAATTGCATGTATTTCTGTTTTAATCAGCAGCGCTAATCCTGGGGCACCTCCACAATTTGTACCAAAACCACTGGCTGTTTACCCTCCCAGTTCAAAATATCCTGTAGCTGTTCTGAGATATCCTTAATCCTCACACTCAGAAGAAAATGTACCATCCTGGAGTCTAACTTTTGGCCACAGAGTCATCCATCTGTTCCCTTTACTAGTGAATCACCTTTTTCTGTAGTATTCCTACACTTTTTTTCCTCCTTTCCATTGATGGGGACCAATGGACTTTGACCTCATGCCAAGTGTCCCTTCATCACAAGAGGACAGGATGGTGTCAGGTAGCCAGCTGGAGGCGAAACTGCACAAAGTCCACAAGATGTCTCTTCTTAGGACATTCCTGAGGTGCCAGTCAGTCATTCTACCTCACCCTGTCTGCAATTTCTAGCCTTGGGACTTCAAGCTGAAGTACATTTGACCAGAACACACTCAGCATGCTTGGATCCTGTAGTCACAAATGACCCCAGGGTCATTTGTGGCCAAAACACCAAGGTCAGTGTGCTCCCCATCAAGACTGGATCTCTTCATTCTAGCTTCAGACCTTGCGACTGCAGCTGGATGCAGTGTGAAGGAAAGAAAAAAAAACTTTCCAAAGCCACATGAATTTCACCGGTAAACCTTGTTTGTAAGTACATTAACACATTCTAAAATATATATTTATCATTCATCAGCTCTGTGCACAGCCGTTATTTTAACTGTAGTGACACAAAGATAGATGAGCCATCCTTAGTGCCCAAGGTGTGTTCATCCTGTCTGAACGATAGTCATTCTTTCTGTAGCAAGATTGAAGAAGGGAACATTTGATGTTTCAAAGATTTCTGCAGGTTATAACCTTGATTTTTATCAAGCAAGGGGACATGCATAAGATGGTCATGTGGGATTTAAAAAAAGGATGTTGTCCTTAGCAGCATCAAAACATTTACAGTCAGTGAGAGCTGAATTTACAGAAACCAGTCCCATTAAATAAGGTTCACAAAGGAGTCCTGCCTGGGTTACTTTGGCCAATGCTACTGTGCCGTAGATGCTAAAGTGTTTTTAATTTCTGCAGTGTGTTCTCATTATCCTACAATGCAGCAGCCCTCATGGATCCTCATCATCCATCACATTACATCCTTCGGTTGTCTGGAGCAATGCAGGAATGTTTCAGGAAGATTCATTCTGGTTGGCAGGAGTTGATCTGCATGTCTTTTCAATACATCATCTCTTGGTCTGTGATGCATGGGAAACTAGCCCATCCTGTGCTGCTATGATGGCTGCCACTCTTATCAGTGATATAATTCCTCCCCAATACTTCATGACCTTCTTTGAGAACACGGCATTTAGCCATGTTCACTTTTGGATAAACTGACTTTGTTTTTTCCTGTCACACTGTCTTTTGTAATGAATGGTTTCAGCAAACCAAATGTTGTATGCAACTGACACTTTAGCAGAATTACCAGGCCCTTTGAATGGTTTGTGTATTGTTATGGGGACACACCCCCATCCACATCAATGAGCTGGGGTGAAGAGCATCAAATTCTTAGGAGTGAAGGTAACTGACAACCTGCCCTGGACTTTCCACGTAATAGTGATATTCAAAAAGGCATGCCAATGCTGCCTCTTTCTCAGACGGCTTAGGAAATTCAATATGCCCATCAGGACCCTAGCCATTTACAGATGCACCAGAGGATGCATACAATCTGGATGCATAATGGTCTGATATGGCAACTGCTCTGTCCAGGTTTGGAAGAAATGACAAGGTTATGTGGACAGCCTAGACCATCGCAGAAGCCAACCTATGATCCATGGGCTCCATTTATAATTGTCATTGCTGCAGAAAGGCTGCCAACATCAAAGACCTCTCTCACAATCTCTTCCATCAGTCAGAAGATGCAGAAGCACCAGCAGGTTCAAGAACAGCTTCTTTACTGCCATTATTTGACTGCTGAATGGACTCTCTAATTTCAAATAATGTTGATCTGGTCTTGCTAATACAAAAATAGAAGTTGCTGGAAAAGCTCAGCAGGTGTGGCAGCATTTGTGAAGAGAAATCAAAATTAACGTTTTGGGTCCAGTGACCCTTCCTCAGAACATCTGTAGTTTTTTTGGTTTTGATCTTGCTAATGTTGATCTTGCTTTGTGCACTTCCTGTGCACTTGTCACCTGTATGCCCCACTCTATTGTAGCACCCCATGGAACTGTATATCTTTGTTTGCTATGATCTGCTGTATTGCTTGCAAGACAAAGCTTTTCGCTCTACTTAAGTACATGTGACCACAATAAATCAAATCAAAATGTTAACAAAAATTGGCTCTGTATTTTGGACAATGATCTTTGTTCTCAAGTTTACCCTTAAGGAATGTTTCATTTCTGATAACAACACCACTCATCTCTGCATACTGCTTACTGCTAGAGAAGGTATCTTTGTATGATGCCTAAGTATTATGGTCAATAGTCTGTGGTCTGTTTGTGAGGTAAATTTCAAACCATGTAGATATTGGTGGAATCATCATATGATTCCTTGAGCTTCTTTCTCTATCTGTATACAATTCATTCCTGCTTTGTTTAACAATCCTGATGCAAAAGTTATTGGCTTCTCTTCACCATTGGTTAATATATAAGAAACAACTGTTCCCTCCCAACCTGTCTTCCAACCTATATTTGTGACATCTGCAAATTTGGTTACAGAACATTTGCTTCCTTCTTCCAGGTCATTAATATATATTGTAAACAGTTGTGGGGTCCCAACATTGATCTCTGCGAAACCCCATTGTCTCAGGTTGCCAACCTGAAAAGAGCCAATTATCCCCATTTGCTGTTTCCTGCCCATTAGTCAATCTTCTAACAATGCCAGTACACCACCGCAAACACTGTGGGCTCTTATCTAACGACTTGATCTTTGTAAGATGTCTTGTCGAATGCCTTCTAGAAGTTCAAATATAATATATTCACTGGTTCCCCTCTATCACTCTTGAAAAACTTTAATAAATTATCAGACATTATTTCACTTGCATGAAATCATTCTGACTTTGCTTGATTAAATTATGATTTTCCAAATGTTCCTGCTATTGATCCCATGATAATTGACTCCAATACCTTCCTCCCCAGTAGATGGGCTAATCAGCTTATGGTTACCCACTTTTTTTCCTCCCTCCATTTATGAATAGGGGTTTCCCACATTAGCAGTTTTCCAATCCTCTGGTACTTCTCTGGTAAGTTTTTCATGATTATTCCTCAAACACACCTGTTCGATTATACACTTTCTTGCCCCAGTTTCTGTACACTGTTTCTTTATACCAGAAATTTGCTGCTCTGTGACCTGTTTTTCCAGTTAGCAGTTTTGAATCTGCACTGGTGCTATTCTCTGTTACCACTTTGTGAACTCCTGCTTGAGCTTAGCTGTTGAGTTTCTTTGGCTGTTCATTCTATCAAGACAACCATTTCCAGTGTTTTCTTTAAACGTCGATTCCATTCCATCAATAATTTCTTCTGGATTGCTTTGCATCTTAAACCTCAAACCAACCTCTTTCTGATAATCATGATTTGGAGGTTCCAGTGTTGGACTGGGGTGTGCAAAGGTAAAAATCACACAACACCAAGTGGTCCAGCAGGTTTATTTGGAAACACTAGCTTTAGAGCACTGCTCCTTCACCAGGTGGTTGTAGGAGCTGCGCTCTGATAGCTAGTGCGTTCGAATAAACCCTTGGGACTATAATCTGGTATTGTGATTTTTAATCTTTCTGATAACATAAGCAATGTTGAATAAATCCCGTTGTTGATATGCACAAAATCAGAAGAATTTTGAGAAACTCAATCAGGGAACAGATATGTTTCATATGTAGTTAAATATAGGAAAATATATGGTAATGTGATTGACAGAAGAAGGTTGTTTTTGGATTATCTAAGTGTGAATTAAGAATATACTTGAGAGGAGGAAAGATTGTGGCAATTTAGCTCATAGATCATTATAGCTGTTTGCATAATGTAACTAAACTACTTTTCTTAAAAAAAAACACACAGGAAGTTGTGTTAAATAGTGAGTGGCAAAACATGAATCCAGAGAGATAATTATAAAAATATAGTTAGCCATGTATGATACAATATCCAGTACCAGTGTGTGTAGCTTTAACATTCCTACTTCAAAAGGATATTTAATTAGAAGACGGAAAAGAACAGAGGCTATGAAAGAAGAGTATGAAATCCTGAAAACTTTAGAGGAACTCATTCCAAATAAACTTTTCTGCCATTACTCCAAGGAACAGAATTAGGCCATTTAGCTCTTTGAGTCTGCTCCATTATTCAATGAGATGATGGCCCATCTGATAGTCCTCAACTCCACCTTTCTGCCTGTTGCTATGACCCTTGATTACGCTACTGATTAAATATTTGTATTTCTCCACTTTGAATATACTTAACAACTTGAACTCAACACCCCTTTTTCATTTTCAAATGTCACTAGGCTCGAAATGTTAACTCTGCTTTCTCTCCACAAGTGCTGATAGATCTGCTGTTTTTCTCCAGGAATTTATATTTTTGTTTCAGGTTTCCAGCATTCACAGTTCTTTGTTTTATTTAAGTATATAAGGTCATTTTTATGCAGAATTGTCTACTAGCATAGGTGGCGGTACAAGAAACCTTAATAGGTTGAGGAAGTACAACACATGTTCATGCCAGTCAATAGATTTCAGGATTAGTAGAAAACTGAAGACAGGAGGACTAGATGGCCTACAGGTCTTCCCTTAACTGAAATTGTTACAATGCTGCTGCAACTGCTGCGATTTAATGGAGAACAATAATCTGCCAAATTGATTTCATGCAATTGTTATCTAGAGACTGTTATTGCAAATGCGTGTACATAAGGTTTGTGTAAGAACGTGAACAAGTTCAATTATGATATTCCCCTGCTATGTTGGTTTATATATGAACAATAAATGTTTAGGCTACTTACCAGAAAAATATAATGGGAATGTGTATTGATTTTTGTGTTCAAATATCTTCAAAATAAAATTGAGGATTTAGGAAATGAGAGGATAAACATCTTCAGAGTTAGTGATCATCAGTTCCTATTACCAATATTTTTGTTAGCATTTTTCTCATTCTGTATTGAAGGGACAATGGTAGCATTAGTGTAAATAAAGCCTAAAGTAAAATGTATCTATGTTTTAAAAATCTTTTCCCTGTCACAGAAATTTCTGCACAGATCATTCCGAAAAAGCAAACTGGAGTAGCACATAGCCAATAGCCATTGGCCCATCTGGTCCAGATCCTGTTGTAATCTGAGGTAACCCTCTTTGCTGTCCACTACACCTCCAATTTTGGTGTCATCTACAAACTAACTAACTGTACCTCTTATGCTCGCATTCAAGTCAGTTACGTAAATGACAAAAAGTAGAGGACCCACCACCGATTCTTGTGGCACTCCACTGGTCACAGGCCTCCACTCTGGAAAAAAAACCTTCCATCACCCTGTGTCTTCTGCCTTTGAGCCAGTTCTGTATCCAAATGGCTAGTTCTCCCTGTATTCCATGAAATCTAACCTTGCTAATCAGTCTCCCATGGGGAACCTTGTCGAACGCCTTACTGAAGTCCATATAGATCACATCTACTGCTCTACCCTCATCAATCTTCTTTGTTACTTCTTCAAAACACTCAGTCAAGTTTGTGAGACATGATTTCCCACGCACAAAGCCATGTTGACTATCCCTAATCAGTCCTTGCCTTTCCAAATATATGTACATCCTGTCGCTCTGGATTCCCTCCAACAACTTGCCCACCTCTGAGGTCAGGCTCACCGGTCTGTAGTTCCCTGGCTTGTCTTTACCGCCCTTCTTAAACAGTGGCACCATGTTTGCCAACCTCCAGTCTTCCATCACCTCACCTGTGACTATCGATGATACAAATATCTCAGCAAGAGGCCCAGCAATCACTTCTCTAGCTTCCCACAGAGTTCTGGGGTACACCTGGATCAGGTCCTTAGGATTTATCCACCTTTAACCGTTTCAAGACATCCAGCACTTCCTCCTCTGTAATCTGGACATTTTGCAAGATGTCACCATCTATTTCCCTACAGTCTATATCTTCCATATCCTTCTCTACAGTAAATATTGATGCAAAATATTCATTTTGTATCTCCCCCATTATCTGTGGCTCCACACAAAGGCTGCCTTGCTGATCTTTGAGGGGATTATGGATAGATTATTGATGACTGCATTGGCGCCATCTTGTGCTCCCACGAGGAGGTTGAGCAATTCATCAACTTCACTAACACATTTCACCCTGACCTTAAATTTACCTGGACCATCTCTGACACCTCCCTCCCCTTCCTGTACCTCTCCATCTCCATTAATGACGACCGACTTGACACTGACATTTTTTTACAAACCCACCGACTCCCACAGCTATCTGGATTACACCTCTTCCCACCCTACCTCCTTCAAAAATGCCATCCCGTATTCCCAATTCCTCCGCCTCTGCTGTATCTGCTCCCAGGAGGACCAGTTCCACCACAGAATACACCAGAGACTGCAATTTCCCTTGCCACGTGATTAAAGATGCCCTCCAATGCATCTTGTCCACATCCCGCACCTCCGCACTCAGACCCCACCCCTCCAACCGTAACAAGGACAGAACCCCTCTGGTGCTCACCTTCCACCCTACCAACCTTCACATAAACCAAATCATCCAACGACATTTCCGCCACCTCCAAACGGACTCTACCACCAGGGATCTATTTCCCTCCCCACCCCTTTCTGCCTTCCGCAAAGACCGTTTCCTCTGTGACTACCTGGTCAGGTCCATGCCCCCCAACAACCCTCCCTCCTGTCCTGACACCTTCCCCTGCCACCGTAGGAACTGCAAAACCTGCGCCTACACCTCCTCCCTCACCTCCATCCAAGGCCCTAAAGGAGCCTTCCACATCCATCAACGTTTGACCTGCACATCCATCAATATCATTTATTGTATCCGTTGCTCCCGATGCGGCCTCCTCCACATTGGGGAGACTGGACGCCTCCTAGCAGAGTGCTTTAGGGAACATCTCTGGGACACTCACACCAATCAACCACACTGCCCTGTGGCCCAACATTTCAACTCTCTCTCCCACTCAGCTGAGGACATGCAGGTCCTGGCCTCCTTCACCGCCGCTCCTTCACCACCCGATGCCTGGAGGAAGAACGCCTCATCTTCCGCCTCGGAACACTTCAACCCCAGGGCATCAATGTGGACTTCACCAGTTTCCTCATTTCCCTTTCTCCCACCTCACCCCAGTTCCAAACTTCCAGCTCAGCACTGTCCCCATGACTTGTCCTACCTGCCTATCTTCCTTTCCACTTATCCACTCCACCCTCCTCTCTGACCTATCACCTTCATCCCACCCCCATCCACCCATTGTACTCTTTGCTACCTTCCCCCACCCTCCCCCCTGACCTACTACCTTCATCCCCACCCCCATTCACCTATCGTACTCTATGCTACTTTCTCCCCACCCCCACCCTCCTCTTATTTATCTATCCACTCTCCAGGCACTCTGCCTGTATTCCTGATGAAGGGCTTTTGCCCGAAACTTCAATTTTCCTGCTCTTCGGATGCTGCCTGAACTGCTGTGCTTTTCCAGCACCACTCTAATCCAGAATCTGGTTTCCAGCATCTGCAGTCATTGTTTTTACCTACCTGATGCTTGAGGGGCCCTATTCTCTCCCTAGTTACCCTTTTGTCCTTAATATATTTGTAAAAACCCTTTAGATTCTCCTTAATTCTATTTGCCAAAGCTATCTCGTCCCCGTTTTTCCCTCATGATTTCCCTCTTAAGTATACTCCTACTTCCTTTATACTCTTCTAAGGATTCACTTGATCTATCCTATCTATACCTGACATATGCTTCCTTCCTTTTCTTAACCAAACCAATTTCATTAGTCGTCCAGCATTTCCTGTACCTACCAGCCTTTCCTTTCACCCTGACAGGAATATACTTTCTCTGGATTCATGTTATCTCATTTCTGAAGGCTTCCCATTTTCTAGCTGTCCCTTTGCCTACGAACATCTGCCTCCAATCAGCTTTCGAAAGTTCTTGCCTAATACCATCAAAATTGGCCTTTCTCCAATTTAGAACTTCAACTTTTAGACCTGATCTATTCTTTTCCATCACTATTTTAAAATGAATAGAATTATGGTCGCTGGCCCCAAAGTGCTCCCCCACTGACACCTCAGTCACCTGCCCTGCCTTATTTCCCAAGAGTAGGTCAAGTTTTGCACCTTCTCTAGAAGGTACAATCATATACTGAATCAGAAAATTGTCTTGTACACATTTAACAAATTCCTCTCCATCTACACCTTTAACACTATGGCAGCCCCAGTCAATGTTTGGAAAGTTAAAATTCCCTACCATAACTACCCTATTATTCTTACAGATAGCTGAGATCTCCTTACAAGTTTGTTTCTCAATTTCCCTCTGATTATTAGGGGGTCTATAATACAATCCCAATAAAGTAATCATCCCTTTCTTATTTCTCAGTTCCACCCAAATAACTTCCCTGGATATATTTCCGGGAATATCCTCCCTCAGCACAGCTGTAATGCTATCCCTTATCAAAAATGCCATTCCCCCTCCTCTTTCACCTCCCTTTCTGTAGCATTTGTATCCTGGAACATTAAGCTGCCCGTCCTGCCCATCCCTGAGCCATGTTTCTGTAATTGCTATGATATCCCAGTCCCATGTTCCTAACCATGCCCTGAGTTCATCTGCCTTCCCTGTTGGCTCTTTGCATTGAAATAAATGCAGTTTAATTGATTAGTCCTACCTTGTCCCTGCTTGCCCTGTTTGATTCACTTCTGTTCTCAACTGTACCAGTCTCAGATTGGTCACTTTCCTCACTATCTCCCGAGGTCTCCCCCCCACCCCCTCACCTCCTCCTCCCACCACCCCCACCTTACCAGTTTAAATCCTCCCAAGCAGTTCTAGCAAATTTCCCTGCCAGTATATTAGTCCCCTTCCGTCCTTCTTGTACAGGTCTCTTTTACCCCAAAAGAGATTCCAATGATCCAAAAATGTGAATCCTTCTCCCATACACAGCTCCTCAGCCATGCATTCATCTGCTCTATCCTCTTATTCCTACTCTCACTAGCTCGTAGCAGTGGGAGTAATCCGGATATTATACCCTTGAGGACCTCCTTTTTAAATTCCTGCCTAACTCTCTGTAATCTCCCTTCAGAATATCAACCTTTTCCTTCCTATGTCGTTGGTTCCAATGTGGACAATAATCTCTTGCTGGCCTCTCTCTCCCGTGAGAACATTCTGCACCTTCTCTGAGACATCCTTGATCCTGGCACCAGGGAAACAACACACCATTCTGATTTTTCTCTGCTGGCCACAGAAACATCTGTCTGTACCTTGGACTGGAGAATCCTCTTACACAACTGATCTCTTGGAAGCCGACGTATCCCTCGTTGCATTAGAGGCAGTCTCAATACCAGAAACTTGGGTGTTCATGCTCCGTTCCCATGAGAATCCATCACCCCCTACATTTTCCAAAACAGCATACCTGTCTGAAATGGGTATATCCACAAAAGACTCCTGCCCTAGATGCCTACCTCTCTTACCCTTCCTGGAGTTAGCCCATCTATGTAGCTTGTCATGGAGCCCACAAGGGAGCAGGATATTCTGGACCTAGTGCTTTGCAATGAACCAGACTCTATAAAAGATCTTAAAGTAAGGGAACCCTTAGGAAGTAGCGATCATAATATGGTAGAGTTCAGTCTGGAGTTTGAAAGAGAGAAGGCAAAATCGGATGTAATGGTGTTACAGTTAAATAAAGGTAATTATGAGGGCATGAGAGAGGAACTGACAAAAATAGACTGGAAGCAGAGGCTAACCGGGAAGACAGTAGAGCAAAAATGGCAGGAGTTTGTTGGTATAATTGAGGACACTGTACAGAGGTTCATCCCCAAGAAAAGAAAGATTATCCGGGGAGGGATTAGACAACCATGGCTGACAAAGGAAGTCAGGAAATGTATTAAAGAAAAAGAGAGATCCTATAAAGTGGCCAAGAACAGTGGGAAATCAGAAGATTGGGAAGGATACAAAAATAAACAGAGGATAACAAAGAGTGTAATAAGAAATGAGAAGATCAAATATGAAGGTACGCTAGCCAGTAATATTAGAAATGATAGTAAAAGTTTCTTTCAGTACATAAGAAACAAACGACAGGCAAAAGTAGACATTGGGCCACTTCAAACTGATGCAGGAAGCCTAGTGATGGGAGATAAGGAAATAGCAGGAGAACTTAACAAGTACTTTGCGTCAGTTTTCACAGTGGAAGACATGAGTAATATCCCAAAAATTAAAGGGAGTCACAGGGCTGAGTTGAGTATGGTTGCCGTTACGAAAGAGATAGTGCTAGAAAAGTTAAAAAGTCTTAAAATTGATATATCTCCTGGCCCAGATGGGATACACCCTAGAGTTCTGAGAGAGGTGGCTGAGGAAATAGCAGAGGCATTGGTTGAGATCTTTCAAGAGTCACTGGAGTCAGGAAAGGTCCCGGATGATTGGAAGATGGCTGTTGTAACCCCCTTGTTCAAGAAAGGATCAAGACAAAAGATGGAAAATTATAGGCCAATTAGCTTAACCTCAGTTGTTGGTAAAATTCTAGAATTCATCATTAAGGATGAGGTTTCTAAATTCTTGGAAGAGCAGAGTCTGATTAGAACAAGTCAACATGGTTTTAGTAAGGGGAGGTCATGCCTGACAAACCTGTTGGAATTTTTTGAAGAGGTAACAAGTAGGTTAGACCAGGGAAACCCAGTGGATGTGGTCTATCTAGACTTTCAAAAGGCCTTTGATAAGGTGCCACACGGGAGGCTGCTGAGCAAGGTGAGGGCCCATGGTGTTCGAGGTGAGCTGCTGGGATGGATTGAGGATTGGCTGTCTAACAGAAGGCAGAAAATTGGGATAAAAGGTTCTTTTTCAGAATGGCAGCCGGTGACGAGCGGTGTCCCGCAGGGTTCAGTGTTGAGGCCACAGCTATTCGCATTATATATTAATGATTTGGATGAGGGGACTGGGGGCATTCTAGCAAAGTTTGCCGATGATACGAAGTTAGGTGGACAGGCAGGTAGTACTGAGGAAGTGGGGAGGCTACAGAAGGTTCTAGACAGGTTGGGAGAGTGGTCCAGGAAATGGCTGATGGAATTTAATGTGAGCAAGTGCGAGGTCTTGCCCTTTGGCAAAAAGAATAAAAGCATAGACTACTTTCTAAATGGTGAGAAAATTAGTAAGGCCAAATTACAAAGGGATCTGGGAGTGCTAGTCGAGGATTCTTTAAAGGTAAACATGCAGGTTGAGTCCGTGATTAAGAAAGCGAATGCAATGTTGTCTCTTATCTCAAGAGGGTTGGAATATAAAAGCAGAGATGTGCTAATGAGACTTTATAAAGCTCTGGTTAGGCCCCATTTGGAGTACTGTGTCCAGTTTTGGTCCCCACACCTCAGGAAGGACATACGGGCACTGGAACGTGTCCAGCGGGGATTCACACGGATGATCCCTGGAATGGCAGGTCTAACATATGAGGAACGGCTGACGATCCTGGGATTGTATTAGTTAGAGTTTAGAAGATTGAGGGGAGACTTAATAGAGACGTACAAGATAATACATGGCTTGGAAAGGGTGGACGCTAGGAAATTGTTTCCGTTAGGCGAGGAGACTAGGACCCATGGATACAGCCTTAGAATTAGAGGGGGTCAATTCAGAACAGAAATGGGGAGACATTTCTTCAGCCAGAGAGTGGTGGGCCTGTGGAATTCACTGCCACAGAGTGCAGTGGAGGCCGGGATGCTAAATGTCTTCAAGGCCGAGATTGATAGATTCTTGTTGTCTCGAGGAATTAAGGGCTACGGGGAGAATGCTGGTAAGTGGAGTTGAAATGCTCATCAGCCATGATTGAATGGCGGAGTGGACTCGATGGGCCGAATGGCCTTACTTCCACTCCTATGTCTTATGGTCTTATGTGACAGCATCTGAGACTTCCCCCTTTCCTATAACTACATCACATACTGTTGCTGTTGCAAATTCCTCATCGTTTCTGTCTGTCTCTCCAACCGATCCATTCGATCTGATAAGATTCGCATCCAGCAGCACTTATGGCAGATATAATCCACAGTAACCCTTAAACTCTCTTTAAACTCCCACATCTGACAAGAAGTATATATCACTGTAAAGGCCATTTTTGCTCCTTCACAATCTACAGGCCCAGAAAATAACACCATCTTATTCCTCTACAAAACACTGCCCCGGTTAAATTAATAGCTATGGCTTATATTTTCAGTTTAATCAAGAGACATCTCCAATAACATATAATCAAGAAAGAACCCTCTGTACTCACTAATACAGCCTTTCTCTTGGATAGATTTAAAACAACAATTAACTTTTCTGATTCTGTGTTGTGAACTTCGCCCAAACCGGTTCCTCCAAGATTAGTTGTGAAATTCACTGTTTGTTAATTTTCCCGGATGTACTCCGATGTCCCGTGACATATGAATTCAAAGACAGCAAAGGCAGTAACTGTGCAGGTTCTCTCTCTTTCTCTCTCTCTCTCTCTCTCTCTCTCTTCCCCTGCAGCATGAATATTAGTTCAGTTTTAACATCACTAACCAATTTGGTGTATTCCTCAAGGATCTATTTGTGGAATAAGCCTGCAAGAGGTCAAGGAAATTGAAAAGGAGAAGTAAGCTATTTAGAGTCATAGATTCATTGAAATATACAGCATGGAAACAGGCCTTTATCCACGCCAACCAGGTTTACTAAACTGGAATATAAATTGATCACAAAATGGTCTTCCCTGTATTCAATTTAAAATTGTTTCTATAAATCTACTTCAAAATTCACATGCCTTGATCCTACTTATAAAATAAACGTTGCTCCAGGGTCAGAATCTCCTAAAAATAAAATTGAATTCCATTTATTTTTGACTCTTACCGAATTCTCTCAAATCCATACGCAATTAAAAAATATCAAATTCAATTAAAAAATATATCAAATTCAATTGATTAGGTCCTCACCACCATACTTATTGTGGACATATTTTCCCTGATACACATCAGTAGCATTGACCACTGTCCAGACTTTGTGAAGGTAACGACTTGTTTCCACAATGAGGACATCCTTCATGGTGCAGTATTGCATTAAAATGGTGCAAAGTGTAACAAAATAACAGACATCGCTGAGTTTTAAGAAGCTTCTGTGAAGTGCTTTTACCATCAACAGCAGCAGAATTGTAGAACATTGCAATCAATGATCTCATGGTCTAATACAACCTTTTAAGCTTTGTCAATGCAGGCACTGACTATCTCCAAAAAGGAAGAGACCAACAATCTCCCTTGGTCATTAAATCAATATCAGTTGATTAAAAATGTAACTAGCCTGGCCATATAAATATTGTGACATTAAGAACAGACTAAAGGCTGCAACGTCTGCAATTAATTCAGTTTCTCATTTCCCAAAACATGTCCATCATCACAAGGCACAAGTCAGTACTTTAATGGAATGTTTTCCATATATCTGGATGAGAGTAAATTCAATAATGTTCAACAAGCTTAATCCAGGACAAAGTAACCTGTTTGATCAGCATCCCATTCATAACATCAAACATTCACTCCTTCCATACTTGAGAGTGTAGTGCTGGAAAAGCACAGCCAGTCAGGCAGCATCCAAGGAGTAGGAGAATCGACATTTCAGGTATAGGTCCTTCATCAGGAATGAGGCTTGTGGGTTGGAGGGGCTGTGAGGGGGTGGCTGTGTGAAGGTAGCTGAGAATGTGATAGGTAGATGAAAGTGGGGAGAAGGTGATGGGTTGGAGAGGAGGGTGGAGCGGATAGATGAAAGAGGCGATGGACAGGTCAAAAGGGCAGTGCTGAGTTTGAGGCTTGGGACTGGGATAATGTGGGGGAAGGAGAACTGAGGAAACAGGTGAAATCCACATTAATCCCGTGGGTTGCAGGGTCCCAAGGCAGAAGATGTGGCATTCTTCCTCCAGGCATCGGGTGGTTGGGGTTTTTCGATGGAGGAGGCCCAGGACCTACATGTCCTTGGCGGAGTTGGAGAGGAGCTGAAGTGTTCAGCCACAGGTGGTGGGGTTGGTTGGTGTGGGTGTCCCAGAGGTGTTCTCTGAAATGATCTGCAAGTGGGCATGGTTATTGGGTCAGGAGTGACATCATCAACGGATGTGACGCTCACCATGGGGACAGAGTGATTTAACATGCGACGGCAGCGACGTCACAGACTGAGTTCTGGTGAGTGACGTCACTGGTGGTGACCTCAAATTCACTTGGGCCATCTTGGCCACCTTCCTCCCCTTTCTGGACCACTCCATCTCTATCTCTGGTGACTGACTAACCACTGACGTCTACTCCAAATCCACAGACTCACACTGCTACCTGGACTACACCTCCTCCCATCCTGTCTCCTGTAAAATCCCCATCCCTAATTCCCAGTCCATCTGTCTCTGCCACATCTGTTCCCAGGATGACCAATTCCACCTTAGAAAATCCCAGATGGCCTCCAAAGATTGCAATTTCCCTTCTCACATGGTTGACTATGTCCTCCAGTGCATCTCCTTTTCCAGCTAGAGAAAAACGCTGGCGAAAAGGGCATTCTCCACTTCTGCCCTTAAACCCCACCCTTCCCAACGCAACATGGACAGAACCCCTCCCCAGTCCTCATCCTCTACCCCACCAACCTCCATATATATCGCATCATCCTCCACCACTTCTGCCATCTACAAACAGCCCCCAACACTAGGGATATTTTCCCTCCCCAGCCCTATCAGCGTTCTGGAGAGACCATTCCCTCCATGACTCCCTTATCCAATCAATGTCCCTACCAGCCCACACCCCACGCCTAACACCTTCCCCAGTCACTGCAGGAAACGCAAAACCTGCACCCACACCTCCCCTCTGACCACTGTCCAAGGCCCCAAAGGATCCTTCACATCCAAAAGAAATTTACCTGCACCTCCACCAATATCACCTACTGACTCCGTTGCACCTGATATGGTCTCCTCCACACTGGGGAGACTAGAAGCCAACTTGTGGATCATTTCAGAGAACACCTCTGGGACACCCTCACCAATCAACCCCATTGACCTATGGCTGAACACTTCAACTCCCCCTCCCACTCCACCAAGGACATGCAGGTCCTGGGTCACCTCCATTGACAAACCCTAACCATCCACTGCCTGGAGGAAGAACGCCTCATCTTCCATCTTGGGACCCTGCAACCACATGGGACTGATGTGGATTTCACCAGTTTTCTCAGTTCCCCTCCCCCTACATTATCCCAGTCCCAACCCTCAAACTCAGCACCGCCCTTTTGACCTGTCCATTGCTTTTCCCATCTATCCGCTCCATGCTCCTCTCTGACCTGTCACCTTCTCCCACACCTTCATCTACTTATCGCATTCTCAGCTATTTTTCTCCTCAACCCACCCCTTTCCATTTATCTCTCAGCTCCCTGGCTCGCCAGCCTAATTCCTAATGAAGGGCTTATGCCCAAAACGTCGATTCTTCTGCTCCTTGGACGCTGTCTGATTGGCTGTGCTTTTCCAGCATCACACTCTTGACTCTGATCTCCAGCATCTGCAGTCCTCACTTCTTCCTGATTCACTCCCTCCCTTAGTATGTACCATATACAAGTTGAACTCATCATGGCTCTTTTAAACATGTGACTTCCATCATCTAGAAGACAAATATGACAGACACATGGGAATGCCACCACATGAAATTTTCATCATGGTCACACACAATTCTAACTTGGACCTATATTACCTGTTCCTGCACTGTCATCGGGTGAAAAATCTTGAACTCCCTAATAGAACTGTGGATATGTCTATACGAGATGGACAACAGGAGTTAGAGAAGAATATCACCACCATCACCTCAATAGTGATTAGTGACAAACTTCAGACGCAGACCTTACCAGCAATACTCACATCACATTAAAGAATAAAATTTAAAAAAACAATAGTGCACCACCTGAAACTATGGTGCACCCTGTACTCTAAACATCAAAAGCTGCAAACACCTAAATGGTCGCATGATGGAGTGATCACAGCAATACGTTTTAGTCCTTCCTCATCCAACCCAGAGTGGTAATGAGTAGCAACCCAAATAAAGAGAAGAGCAAGAGATTCATGAATATTTCCATTCTTATACATGGTATAGTCCAGCATGAGACAAAGTTTGGAAAAAAGTCTCCTGATCTTCCTCCATCAATCTCTTCAGATGGAGGCAATTCTATGTGTTCTTCACCCAAAGTCCCAAGTGTTTTAGACTGAAGCATTCAGATACTCTGTTTCTATATAATAAATAGTACTTGAGTGCCTGCATGCAGCAAATAGAACAAACCGGACAACATCCTTAATGTAGTATTGAAGGACTGCTGACAAGAGTTAGATCCTTTCTTCATCAAACTGATCTTGCATGGATGTGATGCAGGCATTTGCCTGACAGTGTAGAAGATTATTTAGATACATCCTGTCCATAAAACAGCATAAATATAACATGACCAACCACTTCCAAACAAACTTCCATACATAAGTAAAGTATTGGGATTAATCATAACAACTAACTGTAATCAAATAACAACTACTCACCAAAAACCTATCACTGGAGCTCAATTAAGGTTTTATTAGAGGTGCGTGGCATCAGACCTCATTGCAGGATCGATCTTGATCTAAATGTAAGAATTGAATGCCAGAGAGGAGTTAGAGGTTATTGATGTCAAAGCAGGTTTCAACTTATTATGGCACCAACATATATTAGCAAAACTGAAGTTAGGTAAAAGAAAATCCTTTCTTTGACTAGAATAATACTTGATACGATTGAAAATCATTGTGATTTTCAGTCTCCACTCAACATCATGTTCTCATTAAAGAATTTTTAGTCCAGCCACCTTTAGCTACTTAATCAATGATCTTCCTTCATCTGGTCCTAAAGTGATGAGTATTCATCAACGGTAGTTATTCATCAAAAGAAAATTTAGATTCAAATTACAATGGACAGAATCTTATAGGGATCTGAGCAAGACGGCTGTAGTGAGATTTATGGTAGAATCAGAAGGGAAGTCCAATGAGGACTATCTCAATGTTGGGAGCATTTTTCTGTATCTTTTCAACTCACCACACCACCAGTGTAAAGTATATTACTAGGCAGTACCAAGTTGCTGAATCTGGGGCAGATATTTTCTGATCACTCTGTTCAGAGATGTTATGACATACCTCTGGAGTGGCTGGGACTTGAAACCACATCCCCTGACTCAGAGGGAGGGACACTACCACTGCACCACAAGACACCTCCAGTTCTGAGGGATCATTGCTTGTTAAATTTATTGTTAACGGTCTAATGCACAGAATTAATAGTCAGCATCCCTTCTTATCAAATGTGCCAAAGAAACTAGATGTTGAACAAACTTGACATGGAAATCAAAGCAGCTACCTGGCAAGTGTAGATCATAATGTATTCCAATGGGCCTCCATGTTGATGTCAGGCACCAACGAATTCTTCTTGATGGGGCTGGAATTGGATGTAAATGACACCACCAGATGAGGCAAGTTTGGTAAGATACATCAAGGAAATTCACTAAGCCTCATGGTAAGAAATTTTCCAAAAATATGATAAAACATGCACTAAGAAATAAGCAAGAACTAAGATTGAGCCCTGTATATTTCCAAACCAGCATAGTCATTGATGTAATTCAAAAAATATCAAACTATTCACAGAACCATTCTATTATTTGGTCATTCATTGGTATCGTTTCTGTGGCTGCAAAAATGGTAAAATAAATTGAATATTGCTACTTGTCAACTCAGAGTACAGCCTCAGAAGGAGCCAAATAATTATATGAGGACCATTGCAGTATTTCCAGTAGACAGTGTTTGTTTTAAGGTGATGTCTTCATGTCCTATTGTTTTCTTCCTTATGATTAATTCCTGCAATAGAAATCATATCCCTATTCATTCTCTGCACTACTTGGAGGAAAAGAGAGGTTAATTATTTACTAAATGATATTGAATTGGCTAAGGCAAGGACTGGAAACGATCTAGGAAATTCACTGCAGAGCAGCAATTAAAAAAGCAAATTGAGCACAAAGCTAGACTGCCAAATCATTAACTTGTAAGGCAGGCTGTTATGCCGAGCTGATCAAGCTTCACTGTCAATACAACTGCCAAAGTTTTGAGGATACTGGAAATGTGAAATAAAAACAAAACATAGTGGAAAACCTCAATAGGTCAGGCAATGTTTAAGACCTTCAATGTTGTGCTCATTACTGCAAAGTGTATTCTAGAGAGACATTCTAATACAGAGACTACAATTTGCATCTGTAATGTAATGAAGTGTCCCAAGGGCATTTAGAAGGGCATTAGAAACAATATATGACCACGAACAACATAACAAGATAATAAGTCAGAGAAACAGGAGGAGAAAGAGGTTGAAAGGTATAAAAAGTGTATTCTACAGGTTGGGGCATGGCCAGATGAAGACAGACCTATTAACAGTGAAATGATAAAAGTCGGAGAAGCTTAAGATGTCATAATTAGATGAATACAGATATCTTGGAGGTATTTTGTTGTATATTTGGATTCAACTTTGTTTAGTCTTCAAGGAACTTTCTGGAAGAACTTTTTATTGCGGCTTGATATGTGCAGACATTTTATCTTCAAACTAGGTCAGAGTTACATACATTTGACTTAATTACTACCTTGTAACCATTTTTATGTTTTTGATGCTAATCTAATTATTATACAGTGGGCATGTGCAAAATTATAACGATATGGAAGGATGAAGCCTCCATATGGAAGAATTTGAAAACAAGATTGGGAATTTTAAACAGAAGAAACTGTGGATGTTAGAAATCTGAAACAAAAAACAAAGTACTAGGGAAACTCAGTAGGTCGGCAGCATCTGTAGTGATAAATACACAGTTAATATTTTGAGTGCAGTGACCCTTTGTCAGAACTGAAAATAGCTGGGAAAGGGTAGTATACTGATGATTGGTTGGGAGTGTGAATAGATTAGCAACCGAGGAGGAGTGGGGTTCCAAAGCTTGTGGTTTCAAATAAACCTGTTGGATTATAACCCGGTGTCACATGATTTTTGACCTAGAATAGAATAGAATAAAGGAGGTGGTGCCCAGAGTGAGAAGGAGAGAACGAGAATGCTGACGATAAGCCGAGAGAGATAAATGCTGGATAGGATACTAATGGAAAGTTTAAATGTTTAAAACTGGGTTGGCTGTGCTGGAAACTACCTATGCAAAACTGAACACCTACACTCTGTTCAAAAAAAATGGCCCTAAGCTTCCAATTACCTGCCACTTCAACACATAACCTTCCCACGTTAACAATTCTCTCAGACCTGCTGCATTGTTTCAGCAAATTCAACACAAGCTGGAGGAATAATACCTCATCTTCCATCTAGATTCCTCTCTCTCTATGCATTCCATTAAACCTCCTTCCAGTTTTTCCCTCCCCAACCCTGTAATCAGCGTAAATACCACAATTTCCCAGCTGTTTTAAGTTCTGATGAAGGAATACTGGTTTTGAAATGTTAACTTTGTTTTCTGTTTTATAGATGCTGCCAGATCTGCTGAGTTTCTCTCCTACTTTCTGATTTTTTTTTGGAATTTTAGAATTGATTTTTCTCAACCAGGCACCAGTGTAGGTCAACAAGAATAGTGGGAAAAGGGAGATTGGATTTGGTGTGATAGAGGCAGAAGAGTTTTGGGTGAACTCAAGTTTATGGAGGGAAGAATATGGGACACCAGCAAAGCGTGCGTTGGACTAGTCAAACCTGGAATCAGAAGCAGATAAAGTGAGATAATTGTGAAGTCCAAGTTGGCGCCACCAGCATACACGTGAAAACCATCACTGAGGTTAAGCAGAAAATAAGAGGTGGGGGAGGGGGGCAAAGGTAGATCCTAGCAACATTAGAGATATTGGTACAGGAACAAGAATAGAAGCTGTTATGATTGATTCTCTGAAGTACAACCAGTAGAGAGGAGTCCCAATCAATTGGATAATGATTGAGAGATGTCGGAGGAGGATGGTATAGTTAACTGCTATTAGACTAATAATAGGTCAAAGTGGATGCAGAGGGAAAATTTATCTTTGTCACATAGGGCGCCAATCCAACTTTGCTAAGAGCTGTTTTTGTTTTGTGGCACAGGAGAAAACTTACAGTCATAGAGTCATAGAGATGTACAGCATGGAAACAGACCCTTCGGTCCAACCTGTCCATGCTGACCAGATATCCCAACCCAATCTAGTCCCACCTGCCAGTACCCAGCCCATATTCCTCCAAACCCTTCTTATTCATATACCCATCCAAATGCCTCTTAAATGTTGCAATTGTACCAGCCTCCACCACTTCCTTCTGCAGCTCATTCCATACATGTACTACTCTTTGTGTGAAAAATTTGCCCGGTAGGTATCTTTTATATCTTTCCCCCCTCACCCTAAAACTATGCCCTCTAGTTTTGGATTCCTTTACCCCAGGGAAAAGACTTTGCCTATTTACCCTATCCATGTCCCTCATAATTTTGGAAACCTCTGTAAGGTCACCCCTCAGCCTCCGACTTCTTAGAAAGTTGGGCACAAATTTTGGAGGCTCACATCCGAGTAACTTGGAGAGGAGTGAATGCTTAGAGATGGGATGTTAGTTTGTAGGGCAGTGAGGTTACAAGCTGATTTGTTTTGGGCAAAGAAGTGATGACAATAGTTCTGAAGAAGACAGCAAACAATACCTAAACAGGGAAAACTTTTACAGCCTGGAAATAATAGTGAAGACTTATGAAATGAGTCCATAATATTGGCAAACTCAGCTACAGGGAAAACATTTTGGTGCAACAGATTTGGTTGGTTACTGTGATGAAGTCACTTTGCAGATCATACCTATCTTCAACAAAAACAGTAATTGCTGGAAAAGCTCAGCAGATCTGGCAGCATCTGTGGAGAGAAATCGAGTTAATGTTTTGGGTCCAGTAACCCTTCCTCAGAACTGTGCTGCCAGACCTGCTGAGCTTTTTCAGCAATTTATGTTTTTGTTTCAGATTTCCAGTATCTGCAATTCTTTTGGTTTTTATAAGTAAATGCAGACTCTCTATTTGTCAAGTTCTGCTTTTAAGCTAAACTACAGGCAAAACAATAAGACATTATTACGTTTCACTGGAGGAATATACTTTAAGCAGATTTCCAATCTCTCGAGAAGAAATATTTGCTGAACTTTCAGAATGTTGCAATGGATTGCTGGAGGGCTATTCTTGTAAACCTAACATAAAACTTTATTCTTTATATCAATAGTTTCTCTTTTTTCCCTTTGAGAGGTTTCCTCATGATATGCACAAGATTGAAAATGATTATTGTGAGCTTCAACTTCAAGCATGCTGCAGGCATGTAGATTATAGTCTGATGTGCCAGATGCTTTACTATACAGGGAGTTATGGTATAATGCGACAGTCGCGTTCCCCTGCAACCTCACGCTATAGAAAATTTCGCTGTAGAAGATCGCTATACCCATTCAGTCGAAAGTTTACGTTATCCAAACAGTATCTACATTTCATCAATCGCGTTGATGAAACACGCATTGTACCAGAACAACCTGTACTTCTGGTTTGTTCCTGTTGACCAGGAAGAGTGCAGAGCTATTTGTGCAGATGCACTAGGAAGTAGCGCTCATAGCTGGCTAGCTAGAACGTTATTCCTAAACAATCTCAAATTTTTAAAAGCAATTGGATCAAATATTCTTTCAGTAGTTGTATGGAAATTATGGAGATATTAAAGAGTTTTAATATCCAATGTTTGGAGTAATCTTCATTGGAGTTCAGGGTATGCCTGAATTGTAGCTGAGAGGCAGCAAATCTTAAGGCAACAATAAAACAGTAGTTCCATTGTAGTATTTCACCAAATTAGTTACTTTCCACCATCAGTTTGGAGCTGAGAGTCATAACATGATAGATACTTTATTATTCTGATAGTTGAGGGAAATACAGTTTGTAGTCACAATAAATATAGTGTTCATTTATTCACTTACCTTTCTAATATTGGCTGAGTTTGTCCATTAGTCTATAGCCTGTCTGTAAACTCTTCCATCTTCCATTGGCCATTAGATGATGGCATGTGACATATTCCTGTAATTTAGGGTATAGCATATAGTAGTGCAGTGCTTTTGTAATTGGATTAGTAATTTGGAAAACATCCTACCAAGCTTTTTTAAGAGTTTCAATTCAGCTTTTTTCAAATAACTTATATAAGCAACAGCAACTATGAATCTGGGTGATCATTAAAAACTTGTATTTGATTGTAATTTAAGTGACCAACTAGTTCACTATTGTCATTCAAGATTTACTTGATATGTTGTTTGACCTGAGATATGAGAGTCCTGGTTCACACAAGCATAACTGAAAATTAATCACTCTATGAGGTTTTGAAGGAAATCCACTCAGTTGTGTGAAACAAATATCAGTTCTTTGAAAAGGAGTGCACTATAACTTTCTTGGGTTAATTAAAATAGTTTGTAAATACTGTCCATGCTGGGGATCCACATGCTATGTGGATGAATTAAAAATATAGTCTATTAGGACTGAACTTGAATATTGCTCAATAGAAAGCAAGATTGCTGAAGCTTTTTGTCATTGGCTCATCAATGCATACATTTCAATCCATTCAACAATTTATATTATTGTGAGAAAAAGGTATTGAGCGGTTATCAAGTCGACTGTGATTTTGTGAGGGTTTTGTCATGAAGAAAACGGGTTTCCGCCAAGAAAGCAATAAGCTTCTCAAGGTCCCAGGTCATTAAAAAAATAGCAAGGAGCGAGCATAATCCTTTTGTTTGTAGACAATGAATCCCAGTTTAGAATCTATGTTGCTTGTAGCAAGTCTAAATGAGTCGTACTATGAGATCAATTGATTATCTTAAGTCAGTTATTAGTGCATCTATCAGGATTGTTCAGCAAGTGCTGCCTAATCATGGAAGCAAGAGTCGACTATTCGCTTTGGATGCCCTTGTGATACCACATCTACAGGCTGCACATTTGAACTACCAACTGAACAAATCAAACAGCATGTTCCTTCATAATGAGCAAAGTACAGATTGTACTCAAACAGCTTGTGCTTGCAAAACGCAGTGTAAAATATCCACTGTTATATGTGGTTATGGAAGGAAATCACAATCACAATTATTAGGAGAACACAAACTTAAGCTAAAACAAAAGGGTGGTGTGATTGGGGTATTTTGAGAAGATGAGATTGGAGTAATCAAATAAGGGCTGAAAATGTGTTGCTGGTTGAAGCACAGCAGGCCAGGCAGCATCCAAGGAACAGGAAATTCGACGTTTCGGGCCAGAGCTCTTCATCAGGAACATTGGATGCTGCCTGGCCTGCTGTCCTTCAACCAGCAACACATTTTCAGCTCTGATCTCCAGCATCTGCAGACCTCACTTTTTACTCGTAATCAAATAAGGATCTATTAATCTCTTTTCAAGGTAGGGTTTGTAAAAACTGGATTGAAAAATTGACTGTTAAAACCTTCATTATAAAATTGTCATCTTTTGTGATATATCCAGATAAAAGTTTATGAAAAATCCAATAATTTGATCATAGCAATTTGAATAAATCAATTATTTTCAAATTATTTTATGTTAAATAAGTTAAATTATTCAAAGCAAGCATAAAATGTATAGATATGTGGTATGTTGCAGACAAGAACATGAAGACCAGCAAGAGGAACAAGGTTTAAAATGAGGAGTGATAGATATAGGACAGATGTCAGAGCAGTTTCTTTACTCAGAGAGTAGTAGGGGTGTGGAACACACTGCCTGCAACAGCAGTCGACTTGCCAATTTTAAGGACCATTCAAATGGTCATTTGATAGGCATATGGACAAGAATGGGATAGTGTAGGTTAGATGGACTTCAGATTGGTTCCACAGGTCGGCGCAACATTGAGGACTGAAAGGCCTGTAATGTTCTATGTTCTAAGCCTGATGTCATTTGTAAATGGTATAGCAGGCAGTGAAGAGTATAAAGGGATCTTGATCAATTGAGCCCATGGACCAATGAGTTTACTTTAGATAAATGCGAGGTTTTGCTTTTTGGTAAGACCAACAGGGCAGGACTTATACAGTTATTGTAGAACCCTGGGTAGTGTTGTCAAACAGAAAAAGCTAGGAGTTCGGGTTCATAGTTACTTGAAAGTTGCATCAAAAGAAGACAGAGTTGTAAAGAAGGCATTTGGCATGCTTGCCTTCATTGCTCACACCATTGTTGTTGTGGTTCTGTTCGCCGAGCTGGAAGTTTTTGTTGCAAACGTTTCGTCCCCTGGCTAGACGACATCATCAGTGCTCTGGAGCCTCCTGCGAAGCGCTTCTTTGATGTTTCTTCCGGTATTTATAGCGGTCTGTCCTTGCCGCTTCCGGGTGTTGATCCACAAACTCCATCAACAAACACATAGACCTGGACCCAATATACCAACCACTACAGCGGACAGCTGAAACTGACACCCGGAAGCGGCAAGGACAGCCCACTATAAATACCGGAAGAAACATCAAAGAAGCGCTTCGCAGGAGGCTCCAGAGCACTGATGATGTCGCCTAGCCAGGGGACGAAACGTTTGCAACAAAACCTTCCAGCTCGGCGAACAGAACCACAACAACGAGCACCCGAGCTACAAATCTTCGCACAAACCTTGAGCACTCACACCATTGTGTATAGGAGTTGGGATGTTATGTTGCGTTTGTATAAGAGGTTGGTTTGGCCACTTTTGGAAGAATGTGCACAGTTCTGGTTGCCCTGCTATAGGAAGGATATTATTAAACCAGAGAGAGTGCAGAAAAGATTTACAAAAATATTACCTGGACTAGAGGGTTTGTGTTATAAGAAAAGGCTAGATAGACTGAGACTTCTTTCACTGGAGTGTAGGAGCTTACAGGATGACCTTATACAGGTTTGTAAAATCATGAGGGGCATTGATAAGATGAATAGCAAAGGTCTTTCCCTGATGAAGGGGAGTTCAAAACTAGAGAGCATAATTTTAAGGTGAGAGAGGAAAGATTTAAAAAGGACGTGAGGGGCAACATTTCCACATAGAGGGTGGTTCGTACGTGGAATGAACTGCCAGAGGAAGTGGTCGATGTAGGTACAGTTATAACATTTAAAATACATTTGGGTAGGGAAATAAATAGACTCATAGAGTCATACAGCATGGAAACAGACCATTTGGTCCAAAAAGTCCATGCTGATCATAATCCCAAACTAAACTAGTCCCACCTGTCTGCTCCTGACCTGTATCCCCCCAAACCTTTTCTATTCATGTACTTAACCAAATCTCTTTTAAAGGTTGTAATTATACCCACATCCACAACTTCCCTAGTAAGTACATGCCACATGCAAACCACCCCCTGTGTAAAGAAACATTGCCCCTCGTGTCTTTTTAAAATCTTTCTCCCCCATTCTAAAAATGTGCCCCATCCCAGAGAAAAGATAACTAACATTAACTCTATCTATGCCCCCCCATTTTATAAAGTTCTATAAGGTTGCCTCTCTCCCTTCTCTGCTCCAGCAAATAAGTCCCAGCTTATCCAGCATTTCTTTATAGCTCAAACCTTCCATACCCAGCAACATCCTGATAAATCTCTGTTGAACTCTCTCCAGCTTAATAATATCCTTCCTATAACTGGGTGGCCAGAACTGGGCACAATATTCCAGTCGAGATCTCATCAATGTCCTGTACAATCTCAACATGATTTCCCAAATCTTATATGCAAAGGACTGAGCAATGAAGGCAATTCCCCCAATGCTTTTTTTAATCACCCTGTCTATATGTGATCTAAACTTCAAAGAATTATGTATCTTCACCTCTAGGTCCCATGGGCCAAACAGGACTAGTTTAGTTTGGGATTACAGTTGGCATGGATGAATTGGACCAAAAGGTCTGTATCTGTGCTGTATGACCCTCTAATCCAGAGTAAAAGTTGTTCTTGATGTAGTGGAGTGAACTATATTTAATTAAAGATATGTAAAGTCTCCTTTGCCCAAGAGGACCACAGGGCTGCTCTCTCCTGAGAGAGAGAGATGACTGGTGGTGAGTTTAACCTGAGGGTCATCATGCTTCAGGCAAAGGGTAAGTTTGAGAAGATGGGACGTTCAAGCTAACCTCAACTGATGTGGGAATTGAACCCTTGCTGTTGATGTCACTCTGCAGTGCAAACCAGCTGTCCAATGTAAGGTTTCAGGTTTGTGATCGGGAATTTGATGAATTTTAGGTATTTGAATCACCCCCACATCCCTGATTTTGACACTGGACCTATTTAGGGAATGTGAAATGAAGAAGGCAGTAGACAGATGTTTCAGGGCAAAAGAATGTCTGTGTTTATTTAACTACAAAGAGGTAAGTATAACACAAGAAATAAAAAGGCAAATGTAATAAAACAGTGTAATTGACACAATTGTACAGAGAATAGTAATTAAGACCATAAGACCGTAAGACATAGGAATGGAAGTAAGGCCATTTGGCCCATTGAGTCCACTCCGCCATTCAATCATGGCTGATGGGCATTTCAATTCCACTTACCCGCATTCTCCCCGTAGCCCTTAATTCCTCATGACATCAACAATCTATCAATCTCGGCCTTGAAGACATGTAGCATCCCGGCCTCCACTGCACTCTGCGACAATGAATTCCACAGGCCCACCACTCTCTGGCTGAAGAAATGTCTCCCCATTTCTGTTCTGAATTGACCCCCTCTAATTCTAAGGCTGTGTCCATGGGTCCTAGTCTCCTCGCCTAACGGAAACAATTTCCTAGCGTCCACCCTTCCCAAGCCATGTATTATCTTGTAAGTTTCTATTAAGTCTCCCCTTAATCTTCTAAGCTCCAATGAATACAATCCCAGAATCCTCAGCCGTTCCTCATATGTTAGACCAACCAATCCAGGGATCATCCGTGTGAATCTCTGTTGGACACGTTCCAGTGCCAGTATGTCCTTCCTGAGGTGTGGGGACCAAAACTGGACACAGTACTCCAAATGGGTCCTAACCAGAGCTTTATAAAGTCTCAGTAGCACAACGTTGCTTTTATATTCCAATCCTCTCTTGAGATAAGTGACAACATTGCATTCGCTTTCTTAATCATGGACTCAACCTGCATGTTTACCTTTAGAGAATCCTCGACTAGCACTCCCAGATTGAGAATTAAATACACTCTCAAATTAAACAGAGGTTTAAATACTATTCGAAACTGAACAGCAGTTTTAATCCAAGACACTTTCTTCAGGTTTCCTACCCTTGGGTTCCCTGCACTGTTACCACTCGCCTTCCCCTCCTTGGTTGGAAACTTCGGGGTATTGGTAGTTTCAGCTCACCACTGGGGAAAACACAGTTTTAAAGTGCGTCCAGTTGCTGAGGTTATATTGGCTCGGAACTGGCCTGTGTCTGGAAGCTCAAGTTCGGGTAGCACTTAGTTAGCTTCCTACAGTCTTGGATGTCCTTTGTTGTGATGATGCTCTTGGTTTGTCTTCCCAATTCAGCTTCTCAGTTCAGCCTCTGTGGTTCTTGGTTCCAAAGCTACTTGTGGCGAGTGCCTGTGGGGAAACTTGATGTTGGAGGAGTTTGATGTTGGAAAAGACTCTCTCTCTCTCTCCCAGATGAGGGCTAGCAGTTTTATAGTTTGTGTACCCTGTTACCTCCTCTCAAATCTGTGTTGCCATTGTGTTTCTATTGTTCCCTTTTGAGAGCACTTGGCTTCCTGATCCTTTCCTCAATCCTACACCAGCAAACTGAATTAAGCAACCACCATATATGTGTATTAAATTATATAAATAAGGTAAACTAATAAATATAAAGATAGCAGAGGATATAACTGAAATCTGATGCAAGATAAATTTAAAACAGACATCTGAGAGAGCTGCTTTACAAAGATTAATGTATTCCAAACATTCGTCAACCAGCAGTATGAATCTGAAGAGTTGTTTATAAAGTGGTTATATATTACAAATAGAGAGCAATCATTATGTACTAACATATTGTGTTCTAATTGACTTTTCTCATGTAATTAATTTGTGTCAGTTCTATGTAATCCATATATTATTAGATGCACCCTCCTTCTCTTCATTAATGAACCTGGGCTAGACAACTGCATGAGTTTATTTAAAAAAGAGGCCATTTTGCCCATTGTGTTCATGCCAGCTATTTGGTAGAAAAAGCCAAAAGTAATTTTTCAACTGAACTGTCTCAGGTTTTAGAAGGACGATTCTTGGTCTCTCAGCATCTAGTTGAGATTTCTTTGTACTGCACTATTTCTAATGACCATCATCAATAACTTTCTTTCATCATCATACTAGAAGAGGTGATGTTTGTTAATTATTGCACAGTTTTCAGTACCATTTGTGATTTCTTAGATACTGAAGCAGTGCTCCCATGCACGATTTACAATAGTCTGGCTGTGGACAATAAATAGCACCTAACGTTTGTGCCATTGAAGTTATCAGGCAATGACCGTCTCCAGCAAGACAGCATTATACCACTCCTCTTGTCATTTCATGGTATTGCCATCACTGAGTTCCCATCATCAACATACTGAAGGCTTATCATTGATAAGAAAGAAAAATGAATCATTAGGAGACTGTGAATTCTATAAAATGTAACCCTCATAGAAAGTCTATCCACCATCTACAATGTACAAACTGGGCTGTTGAAGACTGTCTACTTGCATGGAGAAAAGCTCCAAAAATATTCAAGAAGTCTCAAATCAGCCAGGACAAATGAACCTGCCTGATTTGCGTAATGTCCACCATCTTAAATATTCACTATCTCCACCAATGATGTACCGTAGCAGCAATGTCTATCAACTGTAAGATGCATTTTAGCAACTCACTAATCCTCCTTTGAAAGCATCTACCAAACTCAAACCTCTTCCACCCAAAGTAACAAGGCTGTAGATATACGGGAACACCACATTTGGGAGTTCCCTCCCAGTCACAGATAATCCTGACTTGGAACTATATTGCTAGTCATTCACTATAGTCAGGCCAAAATCTTGGATTTCCCTTCCTATTTGCACTGTAAGTGTACAGGTCATAGAGTCATAAAGATGTAGAGTGCGGAAGCAGACCCTCCAGTCCAACTTGTCCATGCCGGTCAGATATCCTAACTAATCTAGTCCCATTTACCAGCACTTGGCCCATATCCCTCTAAATCCTTCCTATTCATATACCCACCCAGATGCCTTTTAAATGTTGTAATTGTACCAGCATCCACCACTTCCTCTGGCAGCTCATTCCATACACGCACCACCCTATCCTCTTTAGTTCTGGACTCACCCACCCCAGGGAAAAGATCTTGTCTATTTATCCTATCCATGCCCCTCATGATTTTATAACACTTTACAAGGTCACCGCTCAGCCTCTGACACTCCGGAGAAAACAGTCCCAGTTTATTTAGTCTCTCCCTGTAGCTCAAATTCTCCAACCCTGGCAACATCCTTGTACATCTTTTCTGAACCCTTTGAAGTTTCACAACATCCTTCTGATAGAAAGGCAACCAGAATTACAAGCAGTATTCCAAAAGTGGCCTAAGCAATGACCTCTACAGCTGCAACATGACCTCCCAACTCCTATACACTATATACTCCGCTATAATGCACATTTTGTTAACGCAAATTCGTGTAATATGATTGACAAATTGGGGGCACTGTTTCTCAAGCGTAAACTTTTAAAACATGTATTGGCCAGAATGCAATTACACTGCCAAAACTTAAAGTACTCTTTCTAAAGCAAGATTTTTCTATAATGCAGGATTGCACAAGAACACAATCATTGCGTTATAGAAGAATTACTTGTATCGGCTACAGGGAGAGGATGAATAGGCTGGGGCTGTTTTCCCTGGAGTGCAGAGGCTGAGGGGTGACCTTATAGAGGTTTATAAAATCATGAGGGGCAGGAAAGGATAAATAGACAAAGTCTTTTCCCTGGAGTGGTGGAGTCCAGAACTAGAGGGCATAAGTTTTGGGTGAAAGGGAAGAGATATAAAAGAGACCAGAGGGGCGATATTTTCACACAGAGGGCAGTACGTGTATGGAACGAGCTGCCAGAGGAAGTGGTGGAGGCTCGTGCAATTGCAACATTTAAAAGGCATCTGCATGGGTATATAAATAGGAAGTGTTTAGAGAGAGATGGGCTGAGTGCTGGCGGGTGGGACTAGATTGGTTTGGAATGTCTGGTCTGCATGAACGAGTTGGACCGAAGGGTCTGTTTCTGTGCTATACATTTCTATGACTCTACCTATATTATGTAGACTTGTGACATAAGAAGAATCACTAACACCTTTTCGAAGGGGAGTAGGGATGGGCAGCAAATGCTGCCTTACTAGCAACAATTGCATCCCATGAATTAGTTCCCCTAAAGATTTATCCATAAGTTACCATGTATATTATACCCACTAACACGTCAATGTTTTTTTGCCGCAGGTCAAGAGCTTTTCCGGACACAATGTGAATGAATGATTCATGTTTGCTAGAAATTTTATGTTTTGATGGAAGTTATTATAAATTCTCTTTTAGTCATGAATGAGAATTCTCTCTTGTTTTCAGTGGTTTTTGAACTTGATTCCAAGCATACTCAGATGAGAACCTCCAAATGCTTCACATAAGATGTAATCCCAGATTAGCCTGAGAGATTTGGCTGCATCTCACAGGCTATCTCCAATCAATCGATAAACACTTTTGGCTGATTTTTTAAAGATTCATTTGTGGAATGAGGACATTGCTGGCTAAGCCAACATTTCTTGTCCATCCCGAAATGCCCAGAGGGCAATTAAGAGTCAACCACATTGCTGTGGGTCTGGAGTCACATGTAGGCTAGACCAAATAAGGATGGTACTTTCCTTCCCTAAAGGTCATTAGTGAACCAGATGGGGCTTTTCCTGACAATCAACTAGACTGTTAATTCCAGATATTTTTAAAATTGAATTCACATTCTACCATGGTAGGTTGCCACAACATTACCTGGTCTCTGGATTAACCACCTCACAATAATACCATTAGGCCATTGCCTCACCCCAAACCTTTTCTAGTCTTACCTTAGTCCAGTTAAACATTGCACATCTTGTACAGGCTTGGGGGCTGCTGCTCAGCAACTAGGGTGGGATCAAACCATTCCACTTAGTTGCCTTTGATCACTACTTTTGTAGTAAAAGACTATAGCATTTTGACTGCAGTATCGCAAAAGTCTAACTTTGTATTTCACTTGGTGTTAAGGCAAATTTCCTTCTTCAATCCTGAAAATACAAGGATTATATTTGGGTGAATATTGTATTTGATAAATCACGATATCTTTCACTTCTGCGATGTCCCTCATCCTGCATTAAACTTTTTGTTGCAACATACATTTGTTTCATCCAGGCTTAAATTTTTCACTGCTCTCTCAGCTACTCTGTCCTGTTTCTGCCCTACCACTTAACAGCTCCTGCTCATCTATCACTACTTTTCTTGCTGACCTATATCAGCACCATGCCATACAACACCTCCAGTTGGAAGTTCTCTGCTTTGTATTCAGATTCTATCAGAATAGGGCCTTGATATCCCTATGTCTGTAACGTACTTCAGTCTCTCATTTTCCACACATTCATCCCTTAAGCCCCTTGCTATCACCTTGTTTAAGTTGTCCTTAAAATACAGCTTTGGTCAGTACTTTGAGGAACTTCTTCTTTGACTTCTGCTGTATTTTTGTCTGATTACATTTCTATGAAGAGCATTAACTAAGACTAAAATAAGTAATCTTTTGCAGCACATTTACAATTTGAATGATTATGTAAAATGTCTTGAGCACTTTTGCTTCTTATAAGGTGTTCAAATCTCCACTCGCAAAATGGCATTACATTTGAGCATCTATTAAAAATCACTTTCCCCATCCCCACCACGTCTTAGAATCATAGAGACACACAGCACAGAAACAGACCCTTTGGTCCAACTCATCCATGTTGACCAGACATTCCAATCTCATTCAGACCCATTTGCCAGCATTTGGCCCAAATCCTTCTAAATCCTTCCTGTTCATATACCCATCCAGGTATCCTTCAAATATTGTAATTGTATCCATTTCCACTACATTCTTCAACAGCTTGTTCCATACATGCACCACTTTCTACATGAAAAAAGTGATCTTCAGGTCATTTTTAAATCTTTCCTCTCTCACATTAAGCCTTTGCCCTCTAGTTTTGGACTCTTCCACCCTAGGAAAAAGACCTTGGCTATTCACCCTATTCATGCCCCTCATAGTTTTATAAACCTCTATAAGGTCACCCCTCAATCTCCTACTCTCCAACCTTTCTAGCATTTTCCTATAACTCAAAGCCTCCAGTCCTGGCAACATACTTATAAATCTTTTTTGCACCGTCTCAAATTTAACAACATCTTTCCGATAGAATGGTGACCAGAATTGTACGTAGTATTTTATAAGTAGCCTCATCAATGTCCTGTACAGCCACCAAATAACACTCCAACTCCTATTCTCCATGTTCTGACCAATGAAGGCAAGCACACCAAATGTTGTCTTCATCATCTTGTCTACCTGAAGCTCTACTTTCAAGGAATTATGCATTTGCACTCATAGGTCTCTTTGTTTGGCAACACTCACGAGCGCCCTACCATTAACTGTATAAGTCCAGCCCCAATTTGCCTGTTCAAAATGCAATATCTCAGATTTATCCAAATTAAACTCCCTAAGTAAAGAACTGTGTCAAAATGTTTACTCAATCCTGGGATACTGGGGAATAGAATCTCCCATTCCCTTCGTTTTCCTTTTATATTAAAGGAAGCATATATCAAGGCAAATTGCTGCTGTATTTCTGCAGCTTCCAACATTTGCACACTTTTCCCTTCATTCAAAGATTTCACGTTTTTGTCTCCTCAAGTTTTCCCAGCAGCAAAAGTTTCAACAGTTCTGAGGCTGAATCCTAAATTTAGAGGGGGGCTGCAGGTGAGACCAAAGGAGATGATGGGCCTGCCAAGTTAGGAAACATTTGGCATGATGTCACTATCATTTTTAATACTGTTTAAAATGCAGTAGCTACTTTAGTGCCAGAGACTTTTGGAGATGATCCTGGCCAAGCTGCAGATTGGAACTTTAGGAAGCGATTGGGTCAAATCAGCCTTTATCACAGGAAGGTAGGCTGCTGCAGATTGGATCTTGAGTAAAGGGGGATAAACAGATGAGGCTCTAAATTTCCTGGAAGGGTAAGATGTTGGGATGATGGTGAGGACTTCTCATCATTCATGTAAACATGCATTTTGGAGGTAGGGACCTCATAGTCTATGACTGTGTGGGCTGAGGACCTCGGTCCGATGACACAGAGCAATGATTTATTAATTTTCAAATCATTCTCTCTATGCAGCATCCCCTGACTCCGATGAAAGTATGTCAGCATTTTGAATGCAAGTGCACATAACAGTTTCTCTCAGTATTGTGGAACTTGCCTTGCAGTAAAAGTGGACCTGCTTCCATTGTACTGGGAATTTTATTCAATAATGCAGAAATGTTCTTTGAAATACTTCTGCAACATAAATAAACCATTAGACAGAAGGTGCTTTTACATTATCTCCTTTTTCTTTTCTTTCTGGAGAATAATCACCTGCAGCAATCATCCTCCTCTTTTACTTTTTAATACAGAGAGTTCTATTTTGTAATTTTGAGATGCACCGTTTTACATATAGTGTTAACATAGAGAGGTCAGGCTTGATAACCTCCTTTAGGATCCACTATGGGCAAATGTCATGAACAATATGAGACAAAATAAAAGTCTAAAAAATCTATTACAGCCACCACTTGTATTTATAGTACTGAATACTTGTGCTCCATAGCTAGCCAGGCCCCCAATCCAGGCTGCCCCAATATACCAACAACTCTACACTGTGTTGGAAAATTGAACTTGATCGGTATGGAAAATATTTGGGTATGTCCTGTCCAGAAAAGCAAGGCAAATTCAAGCTGGCCAATTACTGCTCTATCAGTCTACTCTTGACCATCAGCAAAATGATGGAAGGAGTCATTAACAATGCCATCAAGCAGTACTTAGAAAGGGATAACTCGTTGACACATAAGGTTCCACAGGTCCACTGGAGGAGTTCTGAACCATCCTCAGCTGCTTCAGCAATGACCTTCCCTCTATCATAAAGTCAGAACTGGGGATATTTTCTGATGATTGCACAATATTCAGCAACATTTGAGATGCCTCAGTTACTGAAGCAGTTCAGGTCCATATTCAGTAGTACATGGACAACATCTGTTGTCAGAAATATAACTATATGATCAAGCTCACAAAACAAGAACCAACAGAACCCGTTGACCAGTAATGCAGAATTTCATAGCTCACCAAACATACTTGTTAGAGAGTTCTTGATGATGGTGACATAAATGTCGTTACATTTGTGCCACATAAAGGCCAAGTAATGATTGCTTCCAGTAAGAGGCAATCAAACTATTTCCTCTGAGTTTCAATGGCATTATTGTCACTGAATCCCCACGATCCAACATCTTAGGAGTTACCATTGACTAGAAATTGAATTTGATCAGCCATGGAAATGCTATAAAAAGACGAAAGTTGCCGAAAAAGCTCAGCATGTCTGGCAACATCTGTGAAGAGACATCAGAGTTAATCTTTTGGGACCAGTGACCCTTCCTCAGAACAGGTGAAAGACGTGTTGAAAATGCAGGTCAGAGGCTAGGAATTCTGTGATGTAATCCTCTTATGTTTCACCAAAGCATGTCTCCCATAATGTGTGAGGGACAAGTGAGGAGTGTGATGGGATACTCACCACTTGCCTGGATGTGTGCAGCTCCATCAACAGTCAAGAGGTTTGACAATGTTCAGGACAAAGCAATCGGGTTGACTGGCATCCCATTTACTACCATCATCATTCACTCCATTCAGATGTAGAGTGGCAACAGAGTATACCACCTACAAGATGCACTTTAGTAATGCCACAAGGTCTTCCAACAGCACCTTACAAACCCACAACCTCTACCATTGAGAAGGACAAGGGCAGAAAATATGTATGGAATTCACCACCTGCAAGTATCCTCCAAGGTACATGCTATCCTGACTTGGAAGTATGTTTCTGTTCCTTCATTGTTGCTGGGTCAAATTCCTGGAACTCCCTTCCACACAGTACTGTGAATTTACCACCAGCCTAAGGTCTACAGCAGTAGATAAAGACAGCGTGTCACATCTACTCCAAGGCAATTAGTGATGAACAATGAATGTTGATCTATCCAATAGTACCCACACTCACATGAATGAATTCAAAACTTGTGCATGTTTGATAGTGAAAAAGATCTTATTCATAAAATCCAATCTGAGCTTTGAATCTTACATAGTTAATGTTATGATCCTGGCTGATGGTAATGCTGAATATGTCAAATCCCAGAGTGAAATCTTTTTGATAGATCATAAAGTTAATTTTCTGTTTAGTTGGTTTCTGTGGTCACTGAACATATTGACATGTGAACTTCAATATTCTTTAACAAAAGAACAAAATTTTATTACAGAAGAAATGGAGAAAGCCAAAGCCACAGCTTAGAAAAATCTTAATATAAACAGCAAAGCAAAGTTTCAACAAGGTTCCCAGCAATATCCTTTACAGATACTCAATCCCAATGAAATGCCACTCTTGTTTTAACTTTTCAATTTCTTACCCAGCTGCCCTTTTCCATTTATGATGGCCACTGTTTAGCTCTGACAGAACTTTGACTGTTCAATACAAACTCTCTCAGTTTGGAGATTTCACAAGCTGAAATCCTTCTGCTGGGGGAAGCTTTCCTCCTGAGTTGAAACTGGATTATGAATTGAATTTTAAAGAAAACACATACTTTCCCTGTATATCATAAAAATTCAACTCAGTTGTATTTTATCAATTAATAATATAGTTATTCTGCCAGGGACATGAATTACTTGTCATTTCTTGAAAGCCTTTAGTTCACTGTTCCAAAGGACATTGTCTTCTCAAAAAGAGTAACTTTGACAGAACTGAAACCATATACCTAGTTTACCTTCAGTTTAAAATTCAATTTGTAAATCATAATAATATATTATGTACCTGTAGTATATTAATCTCATCAAGGTCAAACTTCTCTTCTGACCACATATCAAAGGCTTAAAATCCTTTACGACAACCAAAAGAACTGCAGATGCAGGAAATTAGAAACAAAAAACAAAATTGCTGGAAAGGCTCAGCAGATCTGACAGCACCTATGGAGGGAAATCAGAGTTAATGTTTTGGGTTCAGTGACCCTTTCTCAGAACAGTGGACCCAGTTCAGAGTAAGGGTCACTAATCCAAAACGTTAACTGAATTTTCTCTGTGGATGCTGCCAGACCTGCAGAGGCTTTACAGCAATTTATATTCCTGTTGCTTAAATTCCTTTATCTTGTTAAATGCCTATTAACCTATGAATTTAGAACTACCTGCTGAAACAATTGTAGCTTTTAAAACTTAGCCATGCATTTTTAGTGACATAATAAAAGCGCTTGGGGAAATGTCAACAAAGAACTGCACTGAAACTGTGGAAACAGATACTAATGTATTTGTCTAACCTGCATCAAATAGCCTGTCAATCAAAACAGTCCAGCAGAAGGTTTTGTTTTATTGACAACGTGATTTTTTTAAACACGTGATTTAAGAAAGATAGTATTATGAAGTTGAAGGTGTGTTCTGTATCTTTAAGAGAGTGTGAAGGTTGTTTTGCATTGAGAGTTTGCAGGCATCTGTCATGTGACTAGCAGTCTTAGAATGTACTGGAAAATTGAAAATATGTAAAATTTGGCTGTGAGACAAATACCTGAGTTTTTGTTGCTGTATTTTGACAACAGTTTGACTTTAACCAATTTGGTTAAATTATGCCCCAAGATACTAAAACCTAATTGAATTGGAATTTATTGTTTTTTGCCAACATCGAATTAATGAGACGATCTGATTTTTTGGGTATAAAGAAGCTGGCATTTTGCGAGTTAGCCAGAGAGAGAATTGCCATCAAGAGACTGCCATTCAAAACACTCTCTATCAAGGGTACCTCTTCATATGAAACATCTTTCAGCAAATGACCGAAGACCACCTAGGAAGATCTGTAGCCAGAGGAAGACAGACACTGGAGATGACAGCTACTGTAGGGTTTTGAAAATTACGGTGATATAATTTGAATAGGGGCATTTAAGAACCTGTCAGAACGTCAGCTTGACCATCAGCCTGAAGAAGGTTGGACATCCCCTGCCATTACCATCAACAACTATAAGCTGGAGGTAGTCATAACTTGGCTCCACCATCATGGAAGTCTCTCCCTTGACTCTGAGATCAACAGACAGATCAAACAAGCACATTCAATATTTGTCAGGCTGACAAAGAGATCAGGGAGAACAGAAAGCTGAGGTCTCACACCAAGGTTGCAGTCTACAGGGCCTGTATCCTCAGCACACTGCTTTACAGCAGCAAGACCTGGAGCCTCTACCCCAGACAAAAGCAGCATCTCAACTCCTTGCACCTGAGTGAAACCTGGACAAGTGGATTGAACGAGTTACCAACAATGAGGTCCTGGCCATCGTCCAGATTCCTAGCCACCTCACCCTACTCTAATACTCCGCTGGCTGGGCCGCTTACACAGCATATTAGATGGGAGGATCCTGAAAGACCTGCTGTAGGGGAAACTGGCCTATAGCAAGAGAGCACAAAGGCAGCCCCATCTTTGTTTCAAAGATATCTGCAAGAGAGACATGAATGAAGTCACTGAACATGATTGTTGAGAGGTGGGAGGGCATTGCAAGTGATTGCTCTCGTTTGAGGCTGGAATTATGCAGATGTCTAAAAAGAGGAGAAGGGAAGTTGAGGCTTGCTGCTGAAGAAAAGCACACCCACCATAAAAACAGTCCCAAGACAACACTGGAGCACAGTGTCTTGAATTGCAGGCAGTCGCTGCAACTGAGACTGCCACTCCCATGTGAACCTCCACAGCCACAACAAATGCTGCTCTACCAACAAAGATTGAAGCAAGACTTCCCAGGTGCAAATCCATGGTCTCACAATACTGGATGCCACCATATTGTTATAGAATTGGAGGTAGGTAACAAACGCTTAAGAGAAAGGAGGCTTAGAGTTGTAACTAGTTGTTTAATTTTCACTTTTAGAGTTAAAGAATAAATTGATATTTTTTCTTTAACTAGTGGAAGTTAGAACTTCTCTGTCACTCATGCTTTAATAAATTGAGGTGAGGTGAACTTTTCCAGGTGCTTAGTTTAATTAACAGAAGGGATGAGAGCCGTATCATAGCAATAGGCGCACAACCTTTCACCACACACACACACACACACACACACACACACACAGACACGGAGCTTTGCATCTACTGAGTAATTAATGACACCCACACTTATGGTAAGCGTTAAATTCATATTAGTCTGTTGAGTTTGTGTCTCCCTTCTATGTAAATCACATCAAACTGTCTATCCCCTCCTGGCTAAAATAACCTGTATCTGTGTCCTGCACATCCATTCTAAATATCCACAGTATCTTTCCAAATCTGCAAAATTCTGATCCAAAGTTGATTGTATCATGACATAATTTACATCCCTATTGGAAAATGAAAAGCTGATAACTCATGCTTAATGTCATTTTGTGTGCAATCCAGGGAGTTTTATTTGATATGTTTGTGCCGGTTTTCAGTTGACCTTCAGCCTTATAAATCAATTTCATGTTCTTTGCACCAGCAGATGGAGGGGTGACTTCTAGAAAGTAGCAGGGGCTCAATTTAAACCAAGAAATGGAAAGACAATGTGCTAATCTATCTCACCTCTAATTTTACTACCTCTGTATCTTAACCTCACTGTTTTACACCAAATAGCTCCACAAAACAGAGCTCCTCAGCTAACATTTGGTTGGTCATCCTTTTCTCCACTTCTTTTTGCTTTGTACCCATTAATTCTTCTATGTTAAAGACATTATATAAATACAAGTTGTTATACTTATAGTTATATACAGAACATTGCATGGCCACTGTTCTTTTAAATTCTTTCACTTGATAAAAATTATTAATATCTTACAGTGCTGGAGCATGAAAGGAAGTCATGTCCATTCTCCTAAAACAGAGGCACTGGGTTGGTTCCCCTGTCTGTATTTGTGACAGAAAGGAGATGGGATGTCCAAACAAAGGTGGCCAAGCAGTATAGCTGCAAGTTTTGTCTGTGTTTTCAGTGCCAGCCATTTTGCACAGGTGGTGAACCCTGCAGGTATCTCTCAAAGTTTCAATTAAACTGATTGAGGCTGTAACAAAGGTTCCCAGGTTAGATGTCACACAGCTTTCTGGGAATTGGGTGACCTCAACAATTAGGTCCAGTGAATGGAGGAATGAATGGAAATAGAACTGAGTCAGCACGGAATAAAAGCTTTTAGAATTTTATTAGAATTATTACAGGCTGAAGGATCACATTGCCTGTATTGAAAAGGTACAAAGAACAAAGAAAATTTACAGTCCATGAACAAGCCCTTCAGCCCTCCAAGCCTGAGCCGATCTAAATCCACTGTCTAAACCTGTCACCCAATTCCTAAGCATCTGTTTCCCTCTGCTCCCACCTTCTCATGCATCTGTCCAAACATACCTTAAATGAATTTACTCTGCCTGCCTCTACTATCTCTGCTAGCAATGTGTTCCAGGTACCTACCACCCTCTGTGTAAAGTACTTACAGCGTGGATCCCCCTTAAACTTTTCACTTCTAACCTTGAAAGCATGACTTCTCGTTATTGAATCCTTCACCCTTGGAAAAAGCTTATCTCTACCTACCCTGTCGATACCCTTCATGATTTTGTGGACCTCAATCAAGTCCCTCCTCAATCTCTATTTTTCTAATGAAAACCATCCTAACCTACTCAACCTGTCTTCATAGCTAGCATCTTCCATACCAGGCAACATCCTCGTAAACCTTCTCTGCACCCTCTCCAAAGCACCCACATCCTTTTGGTAATGTGGCAACCAGAATTGTACACAATATTCTAAATGTGGCTGAACCAATGTCTTGCACAATGTTAACATGACCTGCTAGCTCTTATACTCAATACACCGTCTGATGAAGGCAAGCTTACCATATTGACCATTCTATTCACCCGTGCAGCTATCTTCAGGGTACAATGGACTTGAACTCCCAGATCTCTCTGCTGGTCAAATTTTCCCAAGGCTCTTCCGTTTACTGCATAATTCAGTCTGAAATTAGACTTCCCAAAATGCATCACCTCACATTTGTCTGGATTGAAATCAATCTGCCACATCTCTGCCCAACTCTCCAGTCTATCTATATTCTCCTGTATTCTTTGACAGTTCTCTATGTTTTCTGTTACTCCTCCAGTCTTTGTGTCATCTGCAAACTTGCTGATCATACCAACAGTGCCCTCTTCCAGATCATTTATGTATATCACAAACAACAGTGGCTCTAGCACTGATCCCTGTGGAATACCACTGATCACCTTCCTCTATTTTAAGAAACTCCCTTCAACTACTCCTCTCTGTGGCCTATTGCTCAATCAGTTCTTTATCCACCTAGCTAGGATACCCTGCACACCATGTGACTTCACTTTCTCCATTAGTCTACCATGGAGAACCTTATCAAACACCTTACTAAAGTCCATGTATATGACATCTTACAGCCCTCCCTTCATCTATCAACTTGGTTACTTCTTCAAAGAACTTTATTAAGTTGATAAAGCATAATCTCCCCCAGCACAAAACCATGTTGCCTATCACTGATAAGCGCAGAAAATGTGTTGCTGGAAAAGCGCAGCAGGTCAGGCAGCATCCAAGGAGCAGGAGATTCGACGTTTCGGGCATAAGCCCTTCTTCAGGGCATTCCTGAAGAAGGGCTTATGCCCGAAACGTCGAATCTCCTGCTCCTTGGATGCTGCCTGACCTACTGCGCTTTTCCAGCAACACATTTTCAGCTCTGATCTCCAGCATCTGCAGACTTCACTCTCTCCTATCACTGATGAGCCCATTCTTTTCCAAATATAAATAGATTTTATCCCTCAGTACCTTCTCTAGCAACTTTCCCACCACTGATGTCAGGCTCGTTGGTCTGTTGTTACCCGGAATATCCCTACTACCCTTCTTGTACAGGGGGACAACATGAGCAACCCTCCAGTCCTCTGGCACCTCACCTGTGTTTAAGGATGCTACAAAGATATCTGTCAGGGCTCCAGCTATTTCCTGTCTCATCTACCTCAGCAACCTGGGATAGATCCCATCCAGTCCTGGGGATTTGTCTACCTTAATAACCTCTAGCCTACCCAATACATCTTCCCTACTTATGTCAATGTGATCCAGAGTTATCAAATTTCTATCTCTAATCTCTACATTCATCATGTCCCTCTCCTCAGTGAACCCTAATGCAAAGTAATCATTCAGAATCTCTGACTTGTCTGAAGTGTCTATATCCTGGAACATTTAGTTGCCAATCATGCTAAAGGTTGCAGTCAGTCATCAAGGGAATGTAGAAAGTTACGGGTAAGGTCTTCAGGGGTTTGAAAAAGATTGGACTTTGCTTGAGCATCAGTGCAATGAACCAGGTTATTTGCACATCATCTGGGCAACAGGAAGGATACAGTTAGAAATGGGAATGGCCCCATTATACAAATAAGCCACATAAGCATCTCATCAGTTGTGTGCCCAGTGAGGCAGGATCATAGGCATCACGAGTGCAGAGCTGCAGATCCAGAGCTATGGAGAAAACAGAGATTACTTCGAGCTCAGAATCCATCATACTAGGCAAAGCTGCATAGACATGTTCAATACAGAGGGAAACTGATTTTCTGGGGAAAGGATAATTTCAGATATTTATGTCCTTGTCAACGAGGAACTCACTCCACTCATCATCAGACTGAGCCAGTAGCAATCAAGGTAAGTGTGGTTTCGAATTTCTTAGTCTTGAAACGATTTAGAGTTACAGCCACAGACCCCTGCAACTTTTGACTGTCAGCTGCACACAGCTATATCATGATGATCACAGATGACACTAAATTTCCCATCATAATCGAAAACCTCACGGATATGCCACAACCTCCAAATTCCTACAAATCCATCATAGGTGAAACCAATGTTGCTATCGAGGCTTGTATCAAGCCTAAGAGGTTAACAAACAAGAATGCTTTAATGGTCCATTAATGTGCAGCTCATGTTGCCACAGCAGAAACAATATGCATGACTTTGTATTTTTGTTAGGAAGCTGTTAGTCAAGCTCCCCACTACTCTTTCATATCAATCCTAGGTACATGAATTGATTGTAGGTTATAAATGACAGTCTCTGAGCTGCTGGCTTTTCCCCCTTCTGTACCTCCTGAAGCTTTACATTGACCACCACTTGTTGGCATGATCCCTCATTGAACATCAATCCACTTTTTCAGGCTGTGCTTTCATTTCCTAGACATCGAGGGTGCATCCCTAAAACACTTACCCTGCAGGATTTCTCACATCAACATGTTTTCTATGTGCTTTTCCGCATTGCTTATTAATGGGAACGATCCTTGAGGAGATGCACAGCAGCAGTTGTGACAGCTATTGTGCATGCTGTCACCTGTATTTTCTTATGTGGGTTCTTGAGAGGCTTACAATGTCTTTTTGAGAGTATCCACCTTCTGCTCTAGCAAGAAAGTCTTGTAAATGGTTTGTTGCATGTCTGCAAGAATTTACAGGTTCTAGGAGCAGGCTCTATATTAGTACAAAGACTGTTGGGAGGACCTAGCCTATTGTCTGTCTCCCACAAAATCCTGTCTTACTGTCTCACCACAACCTCATGATATCCTCACTGTGGCTGGTGCATACTGCATTCAATCTATAATTAATTTTTTCACATCCTTCTAGACCATAATAAACAATGGCCTCGGAGGATGAGATTAGGAGGAACTGGGACAAGGTTTACTGAAAGGTGATTTTCATTGTGCAAGATGAGTTGGGTAACCATAATGGTGACTTGGCCTGAATTGAACACCAAAGTCTGCCTCAGAAGTCATCATTGCAATTTGATGTAGTACGAGTTTAGAAGTCGAACTCTGAGGCTAACAAGACTAACCACATGGATATGAATACAGCAAGAATGTACAACTACAGGAAAGAGGAAAATATGTCTAACCCATAGAACATTTATGTCTCACAGAGTGATGGACTAAGTTGAAAGCTTCCAAGACAACTAGTGGGAGCAACACTTCGCTTCTAGCATGTTTGTGGTTGGCAGACTCTGAAGTGGACTGTTGTATTCAATTCCAGCACTCTACTGGGAACTGCTGAAGCTGCGCATGACAGAATCATTGGGCAAAGCAGGGACGTCAGGCTATTAGTATAATTGTGAGGAGTCTCTAGGCAGCAGCGTAAATGTGTGGGAGTACGCAATGGCTTGACTATGTCATAAGTTCCATTTTGCCAGGCCAAGTATCAAAATCAATAATCAGCTGCAGCTGAGAGAGTGACACATCTCAGCAAACTCAACAGCTTTCAGCACCAATTGCAATTGACTTCTCAATTTTCATGAAAGGTGGTGGCCTTTCTTTGGTTCCATTCTAGATTTGGTCCACCTCCATTTTTGGGCCAGATTTGTCAAAGTGGGTGTCAGATCAATTGTAAGCCATTTAAGGCCCATTACTTTGTTATGATGAGGTAAAGAGTGATAATTGACTCCTCTCTTTTTGACTCACTCTATATCAGTCACAAAATATTTTTGCTTCTTTTAGGAGCACACTGCCATCTCACTTCAATTAAAATTTAATTAGCTAGATTGAGCTGAAGTTGCCAAATTACATGGTTTCCTTGCAATACAGAATTAGTGATTTTATTACCTGCTAACCCTGAGAACGATAACAAAAATGCAACATGAAATATGCACAATCTCAAGTAATACGTTTAAAAAAGGCTAAACTCCTCTTATGGATGGGAAGAATATATTACCCCAGTGTTTTTGAAAGCAAGCAGATTTTAAACTTGAGGACAATTGTTTAATTGTTAACTCATATTTTACAGTGGTGATAGAGTTTGTTGTTCTTGAGTTCTTGTTCAATGGTTGTTGTCCTCAGCTGCTTTTTCACCAGCATTGATTTTGAGGTTGAGGGAGACAGGGAGGAACAGATTTGCAGCTTCTTGGTGGCATCAACTATTTTTTTTTCTCTCTGGCTTTAAATCCAATTAAGACATTAATATAGATCCATTTGCGTAGTCCTGAGTCTAGTCCATTGTCCTTCCAGATTCAAAATTACAGGTATCTCTTTGATAGCCAATATGTGCAACTTATCTTAAAGGTAAAGTTGCCATAGTCCTAGTAGACTATAGTCTACTCCCTCATTAGAGAGAGAGAGAGAGAGAGTAGTGATGATTCATACCTGAGGATCACTGCGCCTCACACTAGGGGAGAGATTGAGAGGAAGTTTGTTCATGGTAGCTGCAGCCAATGTGGGAATTGAATCCACAATGTTGGCAACATTATGCATCACAGACTAGATGTCCAGCCAACTGAGCTAACCTTATAATAAAATATGGATTAAACAGGAAGTACCTGTTTTCTTGATGTTGACTCAATATACTGCTTTCAATCTTTTATATAATACATAATTGCAATGCAGCCAACTTTGTGCATACTGTGTGGGTTCCCTGGACATGCCTGATATCTGTTGTCAAGTTATCACAACCACCATTTTAGGTCAACATTTGTCCTTTTTGAAGACCACTGTTAGAGTCTTGTGTATTAAAATCAGAAGATGGAAGTTAAATATTAATAGTCAATGTTTCCCATTATTGTAGCAATTGCAAAATTATGCTTCACAGCAGGATGAGAATGAGTTGGAGATTCGTTAAGACATCCATCCCACCTCCCAGTTCCAAGGCCCAGGGAGTTATGTTACAAAATTACTTTTTGTTTCATTTTTAATACAAATTGTAAGCTTGTAAGGCACATACTATATTCAGTTTTCTCCTCACAGACTTCATGGACAATAGCCAAAATTGCATGCTTATACAGTTAGTCTGATATGTAAGACACAAGCATTAAGTCTACTAAGTAGTTCTTGAGCACTGCCAAATATTGTTGTAAAATAATTGCAATTGGCATTGACTTGGCATTGCATGTATAGTGCTGTCCAGCAGACTGAAGGAGTGCCTGGAACATCATGCATAAAACAACAAGCATATTGGGAGGTGTGGTAGAACTAGTACACAGTGCTCTGCATGTTCAAATAGCATTTACAAATTTCCCTCATCTAGTTTATTGTTTATTTAAGCTGACCCTTAAAATCACTTTCCAGTTATTGATCATGCATTTGTTTTTGGTTGCTTTTGCCTGTCTGCCATCTTCTATAAGCAGTTACATTAAAGCTTTTCACGTGTGCATTTATTTGTGGCTTGAGAAATATGTCACCTTCCTTAACTTTAAGTGTTGTTCTCTTTTTAGATTAGATTACTTACAGTGTGGAAACAGGCCCTTCGGCCCAACAAGTCCACACCGACCCGCCGAAGCGCCACCCACCCATACCCCTACATTTTACCCCTTACCTAACACTACGGGCAATTTAGCCTGGCCAATTCACCTGACCCGCACATCTTTGGACTGTGGGAGGAAACCGAAGCACCCGGAGGAAACCCACGCAGACACGGGGAGAACAAGCAAACTCCACACAGTCAGTCGCCTGAGTCGGGAATTGAACCCGGGTCTCAAGCACTGTGAGGCAACAGTGCTAACCACTGTGCCACCGTGCCGCCCACTAATGGTGCGTCTTCATTCCCTAGTTGAGCATAAGCAAAACGTGGGAATTGATTGACTTGCATTGCAGTTAAAGGATCAACTCAAAAAGCCATTGACTGAATATGCAGCACACTAATAGGGTATACAAACTTTCATTTGAATTTATTTTGTGTATAATCCATTTAACCATGGAACGTACACTGTTCTCTCTCAGAAAAATTCTGATGTGATTCAGCATTTGAAAAGAATGACAAGTTATTTTTGTTGAATAACAAAGTGTTTGTTATGTGACACTTTATCAAAATAGACCTATTTATAATTTCCAAGGTGACTTTAATGACATTTATATTATATACTTTTCGCCCCGGTGTCATGTTTTTCATTTTTGTTTTGTCATCCTTATGCTTTTTTTTCTTAACTTGCATTTATATTATCCCTTTCATAACCAGTGAAGACTTCAAAGAACCTTCAGCCAATGTAATGCTTAAGGCACAGCCACTCTTGTAATCCAGGAAATGCAGCAGCCAATTTGCACACAACAAGCTCCTACAAGTAGTTATGTATAATGACTAAACATCTGTTTTAGCGATGATTACTGAGCAACAAATATTTGTCAGGGACATGTCTGAAATATTAAAAAGCCAGTATAGAACTTCTTGAATAAGTAAGCACAGCTTCAGTTTCATGAATTGTTTAAAAATCTGCTCCTCTGGTGGTGCACTACTCCCTCAGTACTGGATATCAGTCTTGATTGTTCTGCTCCGATCCTGGAGTGGGCCTTGAATCAGAATCTTGTAATTGAAAGAAGTGAGTACTGCCAATTAAGTCACAGCAACTTTTATCTTTTGGTAAAATAACGAACAATTTGTAAGTAACATAGCTGTGGAAATGTATGCATAAGTTAATATACATCTAACTACAAATAGCAGTTCTGTGTTATTCCTGTACTTTGTCCAGAAAGTAGTTAATATAATTAGAAGAAGAATAGCAAGAAGTTTGGTAACAAGCAAATGACTTGTGAATCAACAACTGGAAGGATTTCCAATTATTTATATTTGGAAGTACAAATATATTTATATTAGCTACTTACATTCGGAAACATTTTTAATGACTCAGATTTTGCACTAAAAATAATAATGAGTCTATCTTTACCAAATTGGAGAGCAATTTCGTATGACTGCCCATGTATAGTTAAAAGTGGAAATCAGGAATTTTCTCTCCATATGGTCCTGCTCTTCCACAGGCTTCACTACACCACTTATTTGCTGAGAGCTTCAGCATTGATTTATGAGCATGGATGAGCATGAAGCTGTGGTGTTTGGCCAGAAAATACACAAACCAACAACACCAGTTAAAAATCTGCACTGTCCATTTGAGTGTGAATTAATTTTTAATTCTCAGTTATTATCAAATATCTTCAATGGCATTGAAAGTGTACTTTTACATTTGTTGGTATTTCGTTTCTTCAGATTTCTTTTATTATTGTAAATTATATGTCAATAAAGAATTATTTTTGCCTCTTGTTGTTTTCTTTTAAACTAACCTCCTTTCCATCTTTTTATTTTACATTATACACATGTTAAATTAAATATTCTGAATTTACTTCCTTGTTTTGATGACAGACTGCTCAGAAAGGGCTTTTAAATCTTACTGATTGAAATGTAATTCCTTGCTGTTTTCATATCCAGATCATAGATTCCCTATAGAGAGTATTGGACTGTATGGCTCTCCTGATAACTGTATATTGCCAAGCAAAACCCCACAAAAATCTGTGGACAACTGAATATATCTAACAATGAGTTACATTTGCGCATGTTTCACTGCAAATTCAAGGGTGATATTGCTGTTTAATAACCTCTAGTTGGTTTTACATTGGTGCTTTGAGATTTTTATTAGCATTGTCATATAAATCTGCAAATGGAGAAAAGGATTCTAATTTTTGATTGAACATAATGCCCAGAATAATCTAATTTATATTTATGTTTTAGATTGTGGAATCACCCAAAGGTTTCAATAAGACTTCAGCATTATTTCATCAGGTTTCAAAAAAATCTAACAAACAAAAACAGGAAAAAAATGTTTCTTTGCTGGATTCAGCCAGTTTCCTAATTCTGTGCATAATTTAGCTGCATTCACTATCATTGGGAGGGAGATTGGTGCAGTAGAAGCTTGTAGATATAATATTTGGCGTTTGTTAAGCAAACAAGATTAATTTCTTATTTAAATGAAATTTGGGAGAGCTGACCTACGTTTTGTAGCATATTTCCATTTCATCCATCACAGAGGAATTCTGCCTTGGAGATATTTATGGCTATTTTCTTCCATAAATCCATTATTCTCTGGGAAAAGAGTCAGCTCTTTGTATTTAATTTAGACCTGGGCAGTAAACAACTTAAAAGTGTGACCAGTGTTCCTCTGTAGTCAATTGAATAGAAAAAGTTGTCAACTAAAAACACAGTCTTACACGTTTAACGTCTTATAAGCTTCAACCAAATCACGGTTTGTCTGCATTTCTCTCCATGAATTGTATCATAATGCTTGTAAGCATCTTAATGTACATTGTATCCCTTGTTGAAATTAAAGTCATTTGCAAATATATACTCAGTCATAATATTGAGCTTTGTGAATTAAATACTTGATTACTTTTACATTTAATATTGATTTTACATAATAAACTTGGACAGAAAACTAAAATGATTGCTTTAGAATAATAATTTAACAACAAATATGTAACAATGGAAATTGAGAATGAAAATACCTGAAGTAAAAAATGAGAAAATAAACCTGGGACCTTGAGTGATCATGCAGCATGTTTAATGGCCATGCCAATTCCCTATCCTTTGGCTGGGGAAAGCAGATGGCAAACCCACCACAGCCATTCTGGGAACCCTGACATGATTAAATGTCATTCAGAGTTGAGGACTGCAGGAGATGCAGTGTAGCAGCATTCAAGGCCTGAGAAGAAAGGATGCGGTGCAGGCTGTTTGGGTCTGGTACGACATAAACCTGGCTAGGTGCAGGCTTATTGTTAAAGGCAGATTAGACTCTTCCAGTGGAGGCAGCACCTGCCGCACAGGAGCCAATCCATCAAATTTTAGTCAAGAGTGTTCTCCTCATCTTCTTTCTTTCATCACTCATATTCCCCTATCTAAACTCAGTTCCTTCTGTACCCAAACCTGGAAGAAATTTTATTGCAAGTCACTTGAAATTATGCTTTCAAGTTATCAACGGTCAACCCTTTGTCAAAATTTACCATGATACTTCAGTCATCAACCTGCATAACTGCTCCCTGACTCTACCTTTTGTAAAGTGCCACCACATTGAGTTGAACCATAGGACTTAGCCTCGTTTATGAAAAATGTTCAAAGTTCCAGGGTCATTGTTAAAAATCCTGCTGGTAGCCATCAGCTAAAATACTTCTCCCCTACTTTCTCCATCCTCATATCACAGCAGGTGCAAAGAGAGCATGTGTGATTATAATGCAAAGAGTGAGATCATTCATTCAGCTGCCATTGCTGCTTCCAACCCCCACCCAATCTCAGTGCTACATGGTTTTGTAAATATCAGGCACCCTTTCACTCCCCTTCAAAATAAAAGTTAACAAAACCTTCCACAAAATTTTTACCACTCTGTCCTTGGAAGCTGACACCCTATCTTCCATTCTTTTTCACTACTTGAATGTGGCATTGCTCATATTTGAGCTCAGTTTTGCTGCAATGTCATGTTTGAATCTCTTCAATCAGGTTACAACACCTGCTGTATCACTCTGTCAGATCACAACTTGTTCTCTGTGACTATAACTGTGATGCATTAAGAATTCTCATCCTCCTTGACCTTCCTGCAAACTTTAATATGGTTGATTACACTGTCTTTCCCCAAAACAATCTATTTGCTTTCCAGCTCAGTGGGACTGTCCTCTCTTGTTAGAATCTGACCCAAAAAAATTACAACCAAAGCATCTCCAGGAATGGCTTATTTTCCTAATCCTAACTCACTGTCTGTGGAATTCCCACTGGAGCTATCCAAAGTCTCCTTTTCCTTCCTTTTGAAAAATGTTCAAAGTTTCAGTGTCATTGTTAAAAATCCTGCTGGTAGCCATCAGCTTAAATACTTCTCCCCTACTCTTTCCACCCTCATATCATAGCAGGTGCAAAGAGATCATGTGTGATTATGATGCAAAGAGTGAGATTATTCATTCAGTTGCCATTGCTGCTTCCAACCCCCACCCAATCTCCTTCAGTTATGCTACCTCTTTTCATTGTTAGCTGTCCTACAATTCAGCCACTGGTAAAGTATAGTCACTAGGTCCACTAATTGGCAGTAGGTCTTGTTCAAACTGGCTGAAAATTAGATCCTAACATGAGACCTTGAGCCTCCTGAAATGCAGGTCTTCTGATATGTCAAAGATGGTTATTCTCTCTCTCTCTGTGCTGGGCATGGCTTTCTGGGAGGGCGATTATTTCAGATCTTCCACTCACCTCAGCTGCAGCCAAAGAGTTTGAAAGTCCCACAGCATCCTCTGGCCCAGCAACCTCTGTAGTTCTGGTTTTCTGAAGAACCTGCAGTGCTCTGTTCTCTTCACCCCAAAATGTTTTCCTTGCTGCACAGATGTAAACATTTCAATAAGCTTCAAATGAAAGCAAAATATTGCTGATGCTGGAAATCTGAAATAAAAACTGAAATTGCTGGAGAAATTCTACATGTCTGGCAACATCTGTGTCAAGCGTCAACTTTTTCAAGTGGAATTGGAAGCAGTTGGAGCAGCAGATTCAGAGATATTAAAAGTGAATGAGGAAGTCAGTTCCAGCTCATTAACCTTCGCATTTAACTGTAGTATATTAGGCTGCTTGTGAGGAAGTAGGTGCTGATTCTCAATTGCAAAATGCTAATCACTCAGCGCTTGAAGAAGAGTCTTGCTGGCAACTCTCAATGTTAAGTCTGTTTCTCTCTTCAAAGATGATATCAAATCTGTCGAGTTTCCCTAGCACTTTCAGATTTTATTTCAAAAACTTGTTTGGGTCAGCTTCCAGATGATCTTCATTTTCAATAAACAAGAGTATAATTGGTTCCTATAAAATCGCCGTTTCGGTCATGAGGTCATAGAATGCATATATGTGGTCTGCATTTGCATAAAGTAGAAGGATTGTGAGCAACATGAAAATCGTAACACTGACAAAGCAACTGGAATTGTACTGACAGATATAGATAGCATTCATTCTTCTCTAAAATTTGTCTCACTTATATTTGCATGGCATTTTTAAAACATGTTTAAAAACTCCTATGCTCATCCTAACACCTGACTCCTGTTCTTCAGACTAATTCTCAGGACCGGCAAAAGCTTTGTCCCGACATTGCTGAATTATGGAGGCACAACATATAACATCATGAAGCAAATGCAGGCTTGTGCTGAAGGTTCAGAGACATTTGAATCTTTGGAGCACAACCCAAAGAGCCTCACAATTTACTGAGTTGGTTGCTTTGGTCAGGTAGACATGTGCAATGAAGAGTTCCTGGTGTTAGTCTTGGTTTTCTTTTGACTTTATCAGCAATAAAGACCATATGCTTCATTTTACATGTCCCCGTGGTTATGATTTTGGCATGGGAGGTCACATGAAATAGGCCAAGAAATTCCCATCCACCCCCAAACTGACCCCATACCCAATAGGTGGGAGGAGGGGGAGTATTGAAATTAGCAGGCCGCGCAGCAATATTTAAATAAATAATAAACATAATTTACTTTTTTAACAGGATTATTGACTTGAAAAACAAGTTGCTATTGCCAAAATATGGCTGGCACGGGCAGATAGGTGGGTGTGAACAGAGCTTTTTTAATGGCCTACTTGGGATAAGACTGGAAGGTGGGGGAGTGGGGGAGTGGGGGAGCCGAAGGCACGGCACTGCACATCACTTGGCAGCTGTTCTGTGCACTTTGGAGGTATCTAACCTCCCACAAAGTGTCACTCCTGAATTGTCCCATGTTGCTTGTCCAACAATATCTGGTCCTTAACTCCACTTCCCTGGCCTGCAGAATTCCTTCTCAGTCTAAAGCCATGGACTTACATTTCTGGAACAGCCATGATCCTCTTCAGTTTTCTTCATACATCCCCAGCCATGCCCACTTCTGAGCATTATCCTTGCTGGCGTGTTGGAGCTATGTGCTCCTGAGGGCAAGACATCCTCCACTGAGAAGCAGAAGAATCGCTCTCCCCATTTCATTCCACCCACAATGTGTTAAGCTGTGGGGAAGCTTTCTTGATGCACTGCACACAAACCAACCAACCCCGCTCCCCCTCTGCAAATTTGAGTGATTCCTCTGGAAGGTCTATAGTCACACCATTGCTCCTTTATAACATCATCTGAAAATGTATGGCAGCTTATGTCTGTGCACTAATGACATTGAGCTCTTATTTTTCATACTTCTGTCAGTCTCTTTACTGTGTCTCCTTTACTATTTATCTTATTGGCCAAGGTTAACTTCACCTCATCCTTCCCATAATCCATAATTTCCCTTCTTTGGCTTTGTGTCCATTCATCTGGCAATGTTCAGAGACTTGGGATTGATTTCTACATTGAAACACCATATGAATACAAGTTGTTCAAGCAGGGAGTATGAAAAATCTTCAAGAAGTGTTTTGGGGAGGAATAGAAAAACTCAAAATGCTCCACTTAGAGAAATTAGAAATTCATTTTAAGTATTCCAACATTATCAGGAGAAAGCAATGGAGCCAAACTATTGTTTATTTAATTCAATTAAAAATCTGTTATTTCAGTCTAAAAGATTAAAAATCTGCTGCTATGAGATCAGGACACTGATTCTGAAGGTTAAGCCAACTCAATTCAATATCAGAAAGCCATGTACAGTAATTTGAAACTTAATTTATAATTCTGTGTACATTAATGGAAAGAGGTTAGGGACAACTTTGTTCCCAGACTGAATACAAAGTGGAATGCTCGATGATAATCCCGTTCAACCTCCAATCCACACATCAATCTAGTGATGCTCCACAGCAGGAATGTTGCCAAATTATTTTCAGCCAAATGTATACGTTGAATGTCTAGCTGCAAGGAGTGATATAGAAATATTACAGGGAATTGGTACTTGCTAGGGATACTGAAATTATTTGTTTTAAAATTATTTAGTTATTGCTTTCATGTATGTATTTACATAAATGCAAGTCAGGGATAAGAAAATGCCATTTTGCCAACTCAAGTTTCTCACTGATCCCTGAAGAATATGTCCTTGTTCCATCTATCCTCGACATCTGACCCTTCCTTATGTTATCCACAGCATTGGAGTCAGTTTTCCTACATTGGCTGACAACACTCAGCAGCACTTTTTTCCAATATATTCCTCAACCTGAGAGAACATTTTGCTTTTAGACAGCCTGTCTTACGTCAAGTTATGGGGGAACCATAACTTCCTAAAATAAATATTCATTTTGGGAGACATCAAATATTTCTTTCTCTTATTAGTTGATCCATCCTTTGCCCTGAGTCAGTGCACAGAATGTGTCCAGCCTCAGTGATCCAAAGCTGAGTTGTATCACCAATGGCACTGTATCATTAGAGTACATCATGTTTGCTGAAATATCTACTACATTGCCACTTTTGGATTCAATTTTTCCAAGGCTATCTCTTTTTTTATATAGGTAATTTTATTGAAAAAAGAAAATGTTAAAGATTTTTTTACAAAATTACAAAAATAATACAAACACTTTACAATATGATAACAGCACCAATACAAAATTAAATTTAAAAAACCCAACTAACAACTAATTTATTCTACAAACAACCAACACATAAAATAGCATAGCATACATTACTAACAGTAAACAACAAAGTAATTAAATAACTAGATACATGCTCAAAATAGATTTACATCAAGTCATCACAGAACCCATATTTATAGGGGATTCTTCCTCCCGGGGGGACCCGAACCAGCCAGAACCATTACCACAGCTAAACAAAAGCCCTGGACAATATGGCCGAAATATCTGTGTCAATATAGTTCAAAAAGGGCTGCCATGTTTTATAAAATAATTCCTTTTTTTGGTGCACCATATTTGTGAGGAAGTCAAGGGGGATATATTCCATGACTATCCTGTGCCAGTTTGAAAGTCTTGGGGGGCCTTCAGCTACAAAAGGAGAGGATAGTAAATAATTTCATCCCCTATACATCCAGGGAGGGAAAATTTGGAGAACCCAAAAGTAGGGACATTGGATCAAATCTAATCTCTGTCAAGGCATTTTCTACTCTATCCCAATACCTACGGATCTTATGGCATGTCCATAGACAATGCATGAGAGTGCCAACTTCTATTTTACATTTAAGATACATTGGGGATGCTCATGCCTTGAAGTTTGCGAGTCGTTCAGATGCCATATAAGCCCTGTGAAGTATCTTTAATTGAGTAGCCTGAGTTCTGTTATAGATAGAGATCTTTCTGACATTTTTCCAGGTGTCCTCCCACATTTCTAAAGAGATTTCCAACCCTAAGTCTTGATTCCAGGTTTATATAATCGTTCCAAGTCTTACGCGACCTTATTGTACAGTGAATGATAAAGAGTACTGACTGAGGGCGGCCCCATCGGCCATAGCACTCTCCTTTCCCTATCTGATTTGTAAGGATTGACTATCAGTGTGGTCTTCTTTTGTTTAAAATCTCGTATTTGAAAATACTAAAAGAGGTCCTTGTTAGGCAGTCCAAACTTCTGGTGCAGCTGCTCAAAGGACGTCATAACCTCCCCATCGAACAGGTCTCCCAAGTTTTAAATGTAGCATCTGTCATCCCTGGCTGGAATCCCGATGCTCCCACTATCGGGGTATAAGGGGGGCTTTTTTGCAGGTTACCCTCATCTTGTCGCATTGTCCTCCAGGTTTTAATTGTATTTAATACAATCGGGTTTTTACATTAGTCAGTAATAATTATCATCTTGTCCATAAATAAAAGATTGATGAGGGGACATGTTACTTGTGAGGTCTCAATATCTAACGAGATTGATTGGGTCTCTGTGACCCACAATCAGCTACATAAGATAATAAGGAGCTCAATTGGTACCTCCTGAAATCTGGAAAGTCCAGTCCTCCCCTTGCATGTGGGAGCTGCAACTTTTCTAATTTCATAAGGGGCCGTCTATGATTCCAAATAAAGGAACCATGCCAGCCTTAAAGCTTATGCAATGCCTGTCTTGGCAGCATCAAGGGGAGCATTCTCATAGGGTATAGAAGACGAGGTAGGATATTCATCTTAACTAAGGCTACTCTGCCTAACCAAGATATTGGGAGATCTCCCTAGCGTTGAAGGTCCTGCCTTATTTTCTCTAATAAGTGTGCATAATTGGCTTTATACAGCTGACCAAATGCTGGAGTGATAAAAATACCTAAGCATAGAAAACCTTCTAGTGACCATCGAAAGGGAAAGCAAGATCCGTCCGGTAAATTGGATATACTGGCAAGACATCCCAACGGCATGGCCTCCAAATTCATAAAATTGATTTTGTAACCTGAGAACATACCAAATAGATTGACCACCTGAATTAAACAGGGCATGATGTTAAAGGATCACTTAAGAAAAGGAGGACATCATCCGCATAGTGAGTAATTTTGTTCTTGCACAATCCAACCCTCGGAGCCGTTATATTAGGGTCAGTTTGTATAGCTTCCGCTAGTGGTTCAATCACCAGCGTAAATAGTAATGGTGAAAGAGGATATCCCTGATGACAGCCCCTGCCAACGCTAAAGCTATCCGAACTTAAACCATTGGTGATCACTGCTGCTTTGGGATCATTACATAATACTGAAACCCATTTAGTAAAGACCTCTTCATCACGGAATCTTTCCAGCATATAAAAAACATATGGCCATTCTACCCAATCAAATGCCTTCTTTGCATCTAGGGAACAACAGATATTGTTCCCTGTTTTGCAGGCTTGTATCATATTTAAGACCCTTCTAATGTTATTAGTTGATCTATGACCCTTTATAAACCCCGTCTGGTCCTCTTTTATAATGTATGATAAAACCCTCTCCAGTCTTAATGCTAACATTTTTGAAAGAATTTTAAAATCTACATTTAACAAGGATATGGGTCTATATGAAGAGCAATCTTCTGTGGCCTTTCACTTCTTAAGACTGAGAGAAATATTTGCTTCTGTCAACGAAAGTGGGAAGAAACCCTGACTGTGTGAGTAATTGTACATATTTATGAGTGGCCCGGCCAGTTCCCCGATAAATTCTTTATAAAACTTAACCTGGAATTCGTATTGCCCAAGTGCTTTGCCACTCTGAAGCTGCCTAACTGCGTCCTGTACTTCCTGGGTTGTCAAGGGGGCATTCGAGATCGACACCTGCTTCGAGGTTAAGCGCGGAAGGACAAATTTTTAAAGAAGGACTCCATCTTCCCAGTTCTATCCTCACAGTCCTGTGACTTATACAATTCAAAATAGAACTTTCTAAAGGCTGTATTGATCTTTTTACAATCACAAGTCAAGGTACCAGCACTTTCTCTAATGGACGTAATGGCTTGGGGAGCCTTTTTCTTTTTGGCAAGGGGGCATAGCTGCAAATAGAGGGGTGATAGATGTTAGAGACAGGTTCTTCAGTCAGAGAGTGATAAGGGCGTGGAATGTTCTGCTTGCCAATGTAGTTAACACAGCCACATTAGGGCATCTTAACAATCCTTGGATAAGCGTATGGATGATGATGGGATAGAGTAGGGTGATTGTCTTAGATTAGTTCACAGTTCGGCGCAACGTCAAGAGCTGAAGGGCCTGTTCTGTGCTGTATTGTTCTAGGTATGGCTAGGTATCCAGGCATTTTGTCAGCTTTCCTTTTTGCAACTGTCCTATAATGTCTTCATTTTGTGATATTTTGAGATCTTCTTTTGCCAATTATATTTAGTTCATTTGCCACAAATTAGACTGTCCATTGTGCATTATTTTACCTTTATTAATAAATTTAGTTCACAATTTTTCTGCTTGTTTGTGATAAATAACCCTGTCTCGAGCTGTATCCTGGTTCCTGTTGTTCTCCTCATTTTTTTTATCATGAACAAATATAATAATCTTGAATTTGTTTTGATTTATGCAATGAAAACTAGTGGTAGTGAATATAAGGTTAGTTGTTCTTATCTTCTATCTTTATAGAATCATAAAATAAAACTACACTGTAAGTGGCCATTTGACCTATGGTGTCTGCGCCAGCTCTTTGAATGGGCTACCCAGTTTGTCCTTCCCTGGTGCTACTTTCCCATACCTGTGTATTTTCCCCCCTTCATCTGCTCATCCAATTCTCTTTCAAAAGTTACTATTGAATCAGGTTCCATTATTCTTAGAGAAAAACTTAGTGTGTAAAAACATACTTTCTTACTTTTATTCATTCATGGCATGACAATGTTGCTGACTGTGCCAACTATTCATAGTTGCCTTCGAGAAGATGGTGGCGAGCAATCTTTTTGAATAATTGCATTCCATTTGATGTAGATAATCCTGCAATCTACATTCCCTCTAATTTTTTTTTCCTTCTGCATGGACCATTGATGTTTGTGCATGGCAGCAACTTCTGAAATCAAAAGTCAGTGCTGGGAACAATATTGACATGTCAATCAACATGGATAGACACTCGCACCACAGATACACTGTATAGAAGGGATGTTGCATGCAATACTATTAGGGAGTGAGTTCCAGGATTTTGACCCATCGAACTTGAAGAAGGACTGGTGATATATTTCCAAGTTATTATGATGGGTGACTCAGAGGAGAACCTGCAGGTTATGTTTCCATGTATCTGTTGATGTTTCCATGTATCTGCTGACTTTAACCTTCTAAATATAAGTAGTCATGGGTTATGAAGACTCTATCTAAACAGCTTTGATGAATTTCTGCAGAACATCTTGTAGATGAATACACACTATTGCTACTGAGCGTTGGAGGTGGAGGGAGTGAATACTTATGAACATGGTCCCAATTAAGCAGGTACTTTATGACAAATGGTGTCGAGCTTCTTAAGTGTTATTGGGACTGTACTCATTCAGCCAAGTGGAAAGTATTACATCACACTCCTGACTTGTGCCTTATAAATGGTAGAGAGACTTGGAGTGAGTCATGAGGTGAATTAGCCACTGCAGGGTTCCTAGCCTGTTGTTGTAGCCACTGTATTTATATACTAGTCCAATTCAGTTTCTGGACAATGGTAGCCTCCAGGATGTGGATTGTAGACGAGTCAGTGATGATGCCATTGTTTATGAAGGAGTAAAGTTTGGGTCTCTAATTTAGAGATGATTATTGACTGGCACTTATGTGGGACAAATATTACTTAACAATTGTCAGTCCAAACTGGGATATGGTCCAAGATTTGTTTACTTGACCTGGCAGAACCCAAATTGAGAGTCAGTGAACAGGTTGTTGCTATGTCAGTGCTACATGATAACACTGTTGATGATACCTTCCACAGCTTTACTGATGATCAAGATTAGACTGCTGCACAGTAATTGCTAGCATTAGATTTGTCCTGGTCTTTGTAAACAGGATATATTGGGGAAATTTTCCACATTGTCGAATAGATGTCAATGTTGCAACTGAACTGGAATATCTTGTCTGTGGACACAAGTTCTGGCACACAATTCTTCAGTACCATTGCTGGAATATTGTCAGGGCCCTCAGACTTTGCAGGATCTAGTAATGGTAAAGTTGCGATAGTCCCAGAGGACCACAGGGCTGCTCTCTCACTTGAGAGAGATGACTCATGATGGTTTAACTCGAGGGTCACCACACCTCAGATATTGGGACAGGTTGAGAAAGTGGGACCTTCATGGTAATCTGAGTTCGTAAGAGAATTGAACTGGCATTGTTGATGTCCCTCTGCATTGCAAACAAGTCTGCGTTGCCAACTGAACTAACCAACCCTCTGTACTTTCAGTTATATCTTGATATTATTGCAGGAGGGAATGCCAAGAGCAGCACCAGCACATACCTAAACATGAGGACAAACCCAGGGTTGGTCACAGTGTTGTCTGGATCATTATTTGTATGGTATAATTTGATGAATATGACCATGTCAGGCATTAGTTTGATTAGGCTGTGAGACAGTTTCTCCAATTTTGGCACAAGTCCCAAATGTTAGTAATCAGGAGTTTGCAGAGTTGCCAGGGCTACATGTGCCATTATCATTTCCAGTGCCTTGGTTGATGTCAGTTAGCCTATCTGATTTGAAACTGTTTAGCAGTTGTTACAAGTTAAATCATAGAGATGTACAGCTTGGAAACAGACCCTTTGGTCCAACTCATCCATGCCGACCATGTATCCTAAATTAATCTAGTCCCATTTGGCAGCACTTCGTCCATATCTCTCTAAACCCTTCATATTTATGTACCCATCCAGGTGCCTTTTAAATGTTGTAATCCTAACAGCCTCCACCACTTCCTCTGGTAGTTCATTCCATGCATGCATCATCCTTTGCGTGAACAAGTTGCCCCTGAGGCCCCTTTTAAATCTTTCCCCTCTTGCCCTAAACCTATGCCATCTATGCCCTACCCAGGAAAACACCTTTTCTATTTACCTTGTACATGTCCTTCATGACTTTATAAACCTGTATGAGGTCACCCCTCAGCCTCCAATGCTCCAGGGAAAATTGCCCCAGTCTATTCAGCCTCTTCCTACAGCTCAAACCCTCTAATCCTAGCATCATCCTTGAATAGCTTGCTATTGTTATGGACCAGGCCAGACCCACTCAAAACACTTCAAGAAAGTAGCCTGGACCCTAACATTGCTAGTTGTTTTATGCTGGTGTAAGGTGGATATTCCAGGAGTGATGTAGCTGTCCCAACCGCTTTGTTTTAAGCAAAACAGAATTTATTAGCAAGATTACTAAACGAAACACAAATGTAAGAGAACAGAATACAAAATAACAACCTATCTGAAGACCCAATAGATTATCCCTGCTTAATGATGTTGTTCCAAATACTTGCAACAATTCCCATATAGACTCCTTGGCAATAAAGGAAAAGTCAAACACAGAGTCTTCCAGGAGAGAGGGCGAGATGGCAGAGGGATTCAGTATGGAACACCTTCTTCCATGTTGCTGTTTCTAGGACCAGCAGCCTTAAACTGTCTGCCTGCTTTCAGCCAGACTGCTAAAAACCAAACCAAAGAAGAGTGGATCTGGGAGATTTGGCCATTCCCCTTTCATTGTAGAAGTGTCTTCTTTTAAACTTGAAAGCCTTTATTCTGAGGCAGTATCTGTTAGCTATAATCAAACAGGCCCTAAAACTCTTCAAACCTAGACTTTTCAGAATTACTGCTTTTACGACCTCTCTAAACAAAAAGGCTAAGAGCAGTGTTACCTTGTCAAAGGAGCAGGATCATTACACTAGGCCATTTCAGACGGCAGTTAAGAGTTGGCCATATTGGTGTAGGGCTGCGTCACATATAGGCCAGACCAGGCAAGGACAGCAGTTTCCTTCCCAAAGGTCAATAATGAATAAGATGTTTTTTTTTCTGACAGTGGTTTCATGATCCTCATTAGGCTTTTAATTCCAGATTTTTATTGAATTCAAATTCCATCATCTGTCATGATGGGATTCAAACTTGAGTTCTCGGGACATGACTTGAGTCTCTCAATTACAGATCAGTACTAATAGGCCATCACCTCCTCTTCCTCAAGCTACCTATTTTTGCCAAACACCATAAATCTGTGTCCCTTGTTTATTAACACCTCTGCCACTGGAAACCAGTTTCTTTATTCATTCTGTTAAAACCATTCCTGATTTTAAAAACCTCTATCAAATTCGTTCTTAATTTTCTTTGCTTCAAGAGATAAAACTCATTTGTCAGTCTCTCTAAATAACGAAAGTCCGTTATCACTGGTACAATCCTAGCAAACATTTTCTGCACCCTTGTATATCCATGTCAAGATGATTAATATACATCCAAAATTGTAATGAAGTTAAAACAAACTCCTTGGGAATACCACTGCATACTTCTCTCAAAACTAAGGAAAGTCTGCTTTCTGCTCTTCTTCTCTTGTTCTTCAGCCAATTCATATCCACATTGTCATTGTTCCTTTAATCACTAGACTCTAATTTTGTCTTCAGGTCTGTTGTGTGCTACTAGTCAAAATCCTTAACCCCTCCAAACATCAACCACAGTGCTCTGATCAAGCCTCTCTGTATGTCATCACAGAACTTAGATTTGTCAAACATGAGTTAGTTGAACAAAAGCACATTGACTTTCATTTATTAATATTTGTTTCGGTTCCAATTAATTTTATAGACTTAAAAAGTTAATTTTTTTTAATGTCCTCGTGCTTTCCCCAAGAAAGTAAGCTCTCACTTTCTCTTATCCAGTGACCCTTCATCAGAATTCTTAAGAAGGTTCACTGGACTCAATGTTAACTCTGTTTCTCTCTCCACAGATGCTACTAGAATTGCTGAGTTTCTCCAGCAGTTCCTGTTCCTGTTCAGATTTTCAGTGTCTGCAGTTCTTAGTTTTGTATCCTCACTTCTTCTGCACATTTTTGAATGTACTCTTCCAATATTCATTTTTATTGTTTCTGTTCATTCATTTGAAGGATTATGTGTTTTTAATTTGTTTCCCTTGGCTTTAATATTTGCTTGGTGTTCAATGTTCCTTGTTCAGTTATCTTTCAGCTGATATGCTTAACTATTTCCCAACTGATATTGTCTAATGTGTTGGATTTTCATAGGATGGAAATGACATCTGATTCTCAAATCCTGACCCGATTCCTGTGGTTTCCACTTTATAGCAGTGCCTTTGGGCTTTTTTGAATCACGAGCTGCTATCCTGTACTCATGACCTTGCACTCATTCTGGGGGTAGGTATGTCCTGGGACTCTAAAATTTTCATGGATTTATTCCAGCTTTTCAAGGAGTCCTGGTTCACAGCACCACACAGGACAGTTTTTGAAAAGTAATTTCATAAGATGTCACCAATCACCCTTATTCCCATGACCATTCAAATTGTTGTGCCTCACTGGGGTAGCATACTTGAATCAAGCCCTGCTATTTCTGGAGTCATCATTAAAGTTAAAAAGTTTTAAAAGTACACAGAATTCCCCAATTTACCTGTCTTTTACATCTAAGTTGACAGAAAGATTGAACCAGGTCTCTGTATTTGAAGAGAATTACTATTCAAATAAGTAGATTTTGACTTCGGATACATAATTATACACTTTAACCTATAACCCTACTCATTAAAACTCTAACAGACTTACAACATCTCTCTCTACCCTCACATACAGGCAAACACAAACAAAACTTTGGTATCATTGCTGGAGGGCAAGTCTGGGAAAGCTGTTTAGTGCTCTGTGTCCATGGGATTTGCTGAGATGATCCTTTTGCTGATCAGGATTATGCTTCTGGATCTTCCTTGTCTGGTTACTTTCACTTGTTTGCAAGAGTTACAAGGTGACTGGTTCACATTATAAAGGTACCTTACTCCTTAACTGCAAATTAGAGCTTACAGCAACCGATAAGGGGAAAATAGCTGGTTATCGTCAGGCTTGAAATGCTTTTTTATTGCAGAGCATAAACATAGCTCCTTCCTTTCCAGATGTCTGATGGCTTCAGACATTCATAACCCAAGTTATTTAGCTCCCTAAGAGCCGATCACATAGCTTTTAGGCAGAAAACTTGTGTCTTTGATAACTTATCACCATTTTCCAATTCAACCAGCTAATTGCTGCTGGCCAAATCTCTGTTTGCACCCCCGCCCCCCCCCCCCTTTCCCCGGTTCCAGCTCATTTTTACTGAGGCTTTCTTCACTGCTTGAACTGGCTTTGTAGACAGTACTGACAATGAGTATCAGGTAACTTGCTTTTAAAAAGTGCAACAATGCTTCACGTTTCTTGGCTCTTAAACGTATCATTTTCTTATTTCAGACCACAATTAAAAATACAGTAAAATAAAATATGCTATTTCCAATACACTCCATATCGAGCTATGTCACATGGTTCATCATGCCAATGACACTTCCATGCCCAATCATTCAGTATACACTCAGCGTAAAAACAAGAAACACCATACTGACTTCATGCTGTGTGAACAAAAAAGGCTTTTAAAAATTACTTTCCACTTTAAAAAAATCTCCTTTCACAACAGGTCAACGAATCATCCAAACTCTTCAATGTATTAATAGCAGAGACTATGACCACTTTAAAGCTCTTCACCTGTATGCAACTGACAGATCTCCTGGATCTCAGCCATTTCAACAGTTGAATGGATGTCTGGGCTCCCAGTTTAACATTTCTATTGTAGCAAAAAGGTTTCTTTTAGAAAATTAATGTCATGAAAGAATGATGTTTTAAAAGCTATTGTAACACATTCCATTGTCACAAATCTGTTAATTTATTCTATGCTGATTGTCGAGGTTTAACAGGCATAGAAGTGTTAAAGCTGGATAGGGCATATGAGAGTCAATGCAAAGTCTGGTATGATGATATGAAGGGACATGGAGATGGATTGGGAGACATAATGTGGCAAGGGAGGTTTGCGATGCTATGGAGGTTTGCTGGCAATGCATGAAGTGGCAATCAGAGGGAATGGGGATTGCATTGTGGGTGAAGAGTAAAAACAAGGGGACTTTTTGTTTTAATTACAATTATACAAGATCCCACAGCACTGCATTGGTCTTTTAAACAGGCAACACCAGCTTGACTGCTCCTGTGACTACCTCCGAATTCTTTCCTATTAATTTGTCAGCACACACCATACCATGATGAAAATCATGTACTGTGGGCACTTTCTCCTGAGGTGGACAAGTGATCCAAGTGTTTGACGACTCACATTGTAAATGAAAATCTAGCACAATATCTCATTCCATTTTATTTATGTCTTTTTGACTTCATCTTGTTTTACATTACTGATAATTTTATATTCTTCAAATAGAATCAAATTGAAATTGTAGTGATTGTAATAAGGTCAGCCAGCTGGACTTCATAAATATGAGTTCCCATATTGGGGCTGTTTATCTGGTCCAATCAGGGAGCCCTGGCTAACAGATTAAAAAGAGGGGTGTCAGAGATTTTGTCACTCTGAGACTTGACTCTAAAGTGACAATACTAGAGTCAAATATTCTTCATGTGTAAATGAAGGGTGACTTGGTGACAGGATACTGACCTCTGTGAACTTATTTCAGAAGTTACTTGTTCCCAAATGTTCAACGACATTGAAATTATGAAAATTGTTATGATTGCTTGTTAGCACCAACTTGAGAAATAAATTAGCCTCAGTCTGATCTTCAATATATTAAGTAGGCACGACGTTAACTCATGTAAGACCTATTTAAAATCAGGCTCATTGAGTTAAAAAAAACAATCGTTTACCATTTGGGCACTCTCAGTTTATACTTTTCACTTTTCCCTTAACATCAATTCAGTTGCTTACTTACAAATTTTCTCAAATATGTTTTGGCCATTCTTATCTTTATATCTGACATCCTCTGATTTCATTTACACTTATTCACGAGTGTGAGCTATGTTTGTATAATTCCTGCAATTTCTAACTTCAGAGTCTTATTCCATTTCCAATTATTCAGGTAAAGCTACAGGCAGAATCTTCCTTTTTTTTTGACTGTTTGTGTTCTTTGGAAGATTTTTTGCCATGAGACCAAGTGAAGTTTCTTAATCAAACTTGCCTCATTCATTAGGCATCATTCATGTCCAATTCCAGTCCCATCTTACCATGCACTGTTCCTGGTAAAACTCACCACTGCTGGCATATCTCAGAACTGTGTTGCTGCGATCTCTGCTTTCACAGCCATAGGAACTTGAAAATCTTCTCAACTCATTGAAGTGCAGTTCCTTAGAAAGATGGAAAGGTTGTCATGTGATGAGGACAAAATATGCATTCAAATGCAAAATACTCCTTTCAGGAGAGAAATTTATTTTGTAATCCTTAATAATACCAGAGCATCTTTACATTTGTTTGTGCTGTCAAAATGTATTAATATATTACCATACTATTAATTTATTAACTAACTGTTTTTGGTTATGTTGCCAGTCTATCAATGTTCTCCTCCTCTGCTTCTGAGCTGAATTGTTTGTAATTAAATGTTATAAATTGGAGAATAAAATCAGCTATCTGGAAAATTTTGATTGTCAGTTAATCCCTAGCCTTTTTGAAACAGTAAAAATTAAATATAGTGCTCTTCCACAATGCTTTTAATAAAAGTTGTACATGACAGGAAGATGTGGCACCATCTTCCAGTTTTCCTATTTTACTCACGAATTGCAAACGTATGGAATATTCTTTCTTCAGTTACCATTTATTTAATTACCAATCATTCTATCTAAAACTGGATTGCATTTCGTTGATATCCAGACCAATGTTGAAGAAAATACTTTGACAATACATAACGTGCTTTGTATGAAAATGGGTTTTCTTTTCATCTTCAATATATTAAAACAAATTACTATATATGGATTAATGCTTTGGCTGGCATGCCTCTTCTCTATCAATTGATTTTCTGGTATAACATCTTAGAACAGCTTTATTTTTTCATTTGTTATCTTTCCTTTGAGACTCATATGAGCTGTATGCTATTGTGGAATACAGTACAAGTGTAACATCTCTGAGAGATGAAGTTTGCAAGGTCATCGTTAAGCAATTGTTTTCCATTATGTTGTATGAAGACAGAGCTATTTGTAATATATCTGCGAGTGTTGTACTATATTGCAAAAAAAATCCTTTACACAGAATTGTTAAAACACAAGGAAAGACCAAAACAAAATTCTATATTTTACTTTGCATAATTATGCAAGGAAATATTATCAGAGGAAAATCATCAGAATACAGTATCTTTATGGAACTTTGTGGTGTGAAATGTCAAAATGTGGGTTAATCCATTAACAGCATTTATTCAAGCTTACTCACTGATTAGATACTACTATGCAACACTACCAGAGGAGCCATGGAGCTCTCAGCAGTTTGAAGCAATACTTTGAGGTATCATATCTTTTTATACAATTAGATTTCCACTACATTTATTAACAGAGAAAATGTTGAGTTGTTGGGCGTTGGTGCCCATTTCTAGGCAGGACAGACTCATTTACTCTTACAATGTCTTCCAAACATTCTTTCCTGGAATAGTCTTTTTGACACTTGGTAAATTTTGCAGTGTCATTAAAGCATAACAGCCAGAATAGGCCTTTCATCCTCATGAACCAGGGTCAGCCATTCAGATTGATTACTGATGATCTGTAATTCACTTATATTTACCCAGCTTACTTTCATACTCCTTGATAGCTCTGCCCACCTAACAAAAATCTATTTCAGTCTTTAAGGCTCAATTATTTTTGCATGTATAAGCTTTTGAGAAAGCTACTTCCCAATTTCTACCATCATTGGTGTGAAAGCATGATTTTAATTCCTATCCTAGCTATAATTTTCAGAATTTGCTCCCTTATTCATGGGGCCTCCATCTGAGGAATTAATTTATCTGTACCTAATATATTTGATCTTTTAATATTTGAAACTGCTTAATTGAATTTTCCAAACAGTCCAAGTTAGTAACCAGTGCTCATAATTTGCCTTTCTGAGTGTCATTCTGGTGAACTTGTGTTGTTGCTTAGGCCCAAACTTTGGGTTCTCTCCAATAACATCCTTGTTTCCCAACCTCTTGTATTCTTTAAGACACCTTGTAAAGCCTATCTTATTGCCAAAACCTTTGGTCATTGACCTAATATCTCCTTATATGGATTGTTTTATAATACTTTGTCTTATAATTCTCCTGTGGAGGACTTTAATTGGGATATTATATTGCTTTAAATAAACCATATAAATGCAAGTTGTTGTATTCCCTGCTGGTCTCAATTTGTTTCTGCAACAAATGTTCGTGATGATTCTACATTTCCCCATTTACTCCTCCTCTAAATCTATCTTTTGTTTCTTAACTTGTCCAGTAACCATTGCTTTAAGGCCTGCACCATGTTTCCTTTAGCAAGCACAGAGAATTCTGGAGAAACTCAACATCTGTATGGGGAGAGAAAGACTATGTTCCATTTTCTTGTTTAATCTTTGCTGCCTTCTACTTTGTCAATGAACTTCCCTTTTGGCTATTGCCTTTCTTTTCCTCTAAACATTCAACCTATTGGGTATGTTCTGCCATTTAATCAGATCTGCCTCATTTGATTGTCCTAAATCCATTTTCATGCCTTTTCCTCAAGGCTGCTTGCGCTGTCTCTAGCGCATGTACCACATTAAATCACACATGTAAACAGTTCCAGGGGACACAGGCTAAGGTGGGTGCAGTGTGGGAGATTGGAACCTTTGAAAAGAGGTGCTGAGATTAGGATGGAGCACAATCAGAACCAAGGAGTTGGGGTAGGAGTGACTCAGGATTGGGAAAATTGTATTAGGGAGCTTGAAGGAAAACAGTGATTGTGCATGCATAGTGTCAGTAGGCACTACTTTTCTCTTTTCTCTGAGATGATACCCTCTGGTTCTAGACTCCCTACAAAAGAAACAACCTCTCAGCATCTACCCTGTCAAGTCCTCGAAGAATCTTGTATGTTTCAATAAGATCACCTGTCAATCTTCTAAACCCCAATAAGTACAGCCCCAACCTAGTCAATGTCTTTATGTGAAAATCCCTCCATCCTAGACCACCCCAACGAACCCTCTCTGCACTGTCTTTAACACCAACTTAAAGCCTGCTACCTCTTTGGGTGCAATCTTAAAGGGGTCGGAACAATATGGGCTACAGCAAAATGTGGCAGACTTGGGTGGCAAGTCTGTCAAGGCCCATCTTGACATTGAGTTCATCTCACTCCATCCGTGCTTCTCATAACCGTCATGGTGAGATTTTGATGAGGCAGCAGTGAGGTGTCAGTTGATGGGGATTAATGCTTATTAAATGCATTGTTAAAGATATAACTTGTAACATTAACATTTAGTCCCCTGTCTTACCAAACTTGCCAAACACAATACATGTTAGGAAAATTTGACAAAGAATCAAGAGTACATACATGGCAGATTCAGCTTGCTACTTGCCCCAAATGACCTCCCTGTTGGAAATTGGGTGCCAACATCTCAAAGCACTCTGTCTCTGCCTCTGACTCACTCACTCTCACATACACACACACCAACATATGTCCCAGCCTTAAGAACATTTATGACATATCACAGATAAACTTATAGGATACTTCTGCATTTCAGTGCTATATCTCCGGTAGCCTCAAGAGCTGCATCATTGTAATACTGCGCTAAGATCACTTTGCACTCAGGGACATGAACCTTGCTCATGAACTAGACCAGACTGCATCTCTGGGTTCTTTGGGTGCTGTCATAGCATTCATGTACACTGTGCTGGCCAACATGCTCACAGAAACAATGCCTTGAATTGCCTTGCTTTTTTTGTGTTTTGTCCCCTTAGCCACAGATAATAGGCTGCTATACTTGCTGGCTTGTTGTGAAGTTTCGTGCAGAAATAAGCTAGAAGATGTGTCATAGTTATCAGTAGGCCTCAATTAAGTGAAGAGAGATAGCATTTGTTCAAAGGGTCCCGGCACAGCAAGTCAAGGGAAACCTCTAATACCAATCCAGAACATGCTTGGGGCCATCAGAGACTGGGTTCTGTCCTCATAAAGGATAAGGAGCTGAATGACAGGCAGCATTTCACCCATTTTGACTCTTTCTACCCTATTTTGGGTGGCACAGCTATTACTGTTGGTGCAGATGAGGTGTACTGAACAAGTGAGCAGGTAGAGCAGATGGTGTGCAGGATCAGTAGTGTCAAGATGGGTGGCAGCAAATGTAGAAGATGTTGCAGACAGTCATGAGGGTGGTAGTTCATGAACCTTGGTGGGAAGTGGGTACTTTAGTAGAGATTAGTGTGTGTGAGAATATCCATAAGAACATAAGAACGTAGAACATAAGAACATAGCATAAGAACTAGGGGCAGGAGTAGGCCATCTGGCCCTTCGAACCCAATCTGCTATTCTATATGGTCATAGCTGGTCTTTTTGTGGCCTCAGCTCCACTTACCCACTCTCTCATCATCACCTTTACTTCCTTTACTATTCAAAAAATTATCTATCTTAACTTTAAAATATTCAATGAAGAAACCTCAATTACTTCACTCAGCATGAAATTCCACAGATTCACAACCCTCTGGGTGAAGAAGTTCCTTCTCAATTCAGTCCTAAATCTGCTCCCTCTAATTTTGAGGCTATGCCCTCTTGTCCTAGCTTCACCTGCCATGGAAACATTCTTTCTACTTCTATTTTATCTACTCCCTTCAAAATTTCATATGTTTCTGTAAGATCCCCTCTCATTCTGCTAAATTCCACTGAATATAATCCTAGTCTACTCAGTTTCTCCTCATAAGCCAACTCCCGCAACTCTGGAATCAACCTAGTGAACCTCTTCTGCACCCCCTCTAATGCCAGTTTATCCTTTCTCAAGTAAGGAGACCAAAAATACAAGCAGTACTCCAGGTGTGGCCTCACTAGCACCCTATATAATTGCAACATAGCCTCCCTGTTCTTAAACTCAATCCCTTTAGCAATGAAGAACAAAATTCCATTGTCTTCTTAATTACCTGTTGCACCTACAGCCCAACCATCTGTGATTTATGCACAAGGACACCCAAGTCCCTCTGCACAGCAGCATGCGGCAATGTTTTACCATTCAAACAATATTATTTTGACTGTTATTTCAGTCAAAATGGATGACTTCACATTTATTAACATTGTAGTCCAACTGCCAGGCCTTTGCCTGTTCACTTAAACTATCTATGTCCCTCTGCAAAGTTTCACAGTCCTCTGTGTACTTTGCTCTACCACTCATTCACTTCGTCACTCTCAGATTTAGGACTGAATTGAGAAGTAACATCTTCACACAGAAGGTTGTAAATCTGTGGAACTCCATTCCCAGTGAAATAGTTGAAGCTTCCGCATTGAATATGGTGTCAGAGAAAAGACAGTAGCACTTATGCTGGTAAAGTGAAAAATAAGTTGATCTTATTCCTTAGTGCTGGGCATTCCACCAGATAGTTGTGACTGCTTTAATCTGAGCTGGCATGGTCTGGTGTTGTGGTCTCCACTGCTAGTACTAGGGAAGAGAAAGTCCTGCTTTGGCACCATCCTGCAGAACAGGATGTCCAGGACCTTGCCTGCAAAGTAGGGCACTGACTACCATCTCCTCAATCTGCCACTTCTAGGGCAAAATGTTAGTACTGTGCAGGGCAGCTCTGCACTGACCATTTTTGTCTTGATATACAAGGCATGTTTAAAGATGATGACAATTTCAAGGGATGCCAGTGCTTTGTGTGGCAAGTTGTTCTGGTCACAGCGCATAGCAAAATTGAGCAGAAGTTGGATGTGAGAGATGCCATAGGATATGGTAGGCCATATTCCATTTAATGTTTTTTCTGCTGCATAGACCTCTGAGATCAGTGAGCCTCTGTGACTTCTTGAAGCAGAATCCATACATTGCCATGCCTCCTAGCACTGTGCAGCCAAATATTTGTCAAAGGTAATTAATGATGTGAGTTTGGGAAAACAGGACAAGAAAATGATGAAAAGACTTCCACAAAACTCAATGCAACTCAGACCTAGCCTAAAATATGTAAGGTTTGAGCCCTCCAACTTTTACTAGTTTTGTTGGGGCCCGATATCAGTGACAAATGGGGGTCTGACTCTCGACACTGGTAATTTTCCTACCCCACCCTTTGGTCAGCTGTTGTACAGATAGCTGGCTTATTTCCAATACCGTAATAGACCCAAGGGAACTTTTCATTTGATTTCTAATAAATTGTCTTTAACTCCCCTTAACTGCTTACTGCATTTAGCTCATCTGAACTTAATCCCACCTCAGGAAAAATAGTTGCACAGAGGGATGATGTTGGCAACTGGCAGACTGACCACCGGTCCAAATGTAGCCACCACCCTGGCTCTGCACTTGGGCCATGTCAGATTACAATTTTTCCAAATGCATGCATCATGGACCGGACTGTCAGTTTTGCACTGAGACTTTATTAAATGAAGTCTCATAAGTGAATCATGATATTATTAGAACCCAGAAACCTGAAAAAAATCTGTTATCTATACAAATTATTTCTGAGACTAATCTTGTCCTTCATACTGCAATTCCTTGGCTTTCTCTCAATCCTTTTAAAAAAAAGACCTGAACGTAATTGGAAATAGCAATTGATATTAAAATTATAGAAGATTTAAGGTTATTTTATGTAAGGTTTATTAAATATGGTACACAGTTCAAAATAAGAATATGTAGCTATTTTGTTGTGATAGTTTGCTGAGAGAACAGCCAGCTTTTCATTGTTAATGACGGTGCATTATTCATGACTGTTATGAGAAATGTTGCACTGTGGATATGCTTTGCTTTTTGCCCCTTCATTGTGCTTCAACTCATCGATCCATTTGGTTAATCACTTAAATTATCTCCTGTTTAACAGTTTTATTGAATTTCTTCAATTAAAGCTTTGAAACATTTCAACTTGCAATGATTTTTAGCACTTTGATCTTTATTGTGCTGGGGAAGCACAAAATCCGATTGCAGTGATTGTTAATGCTAATCAATCAGCATTCCAGTTCATTGCCTGATAAATTATTTAATCTTATTGTGTATAATTCCTGAGTTGCCAATAACAACTAACAGAAAAATACTTTCTTTTATTAACAGTTTTTAACCCATGACATTGTGGCTGACTCTTAACTACCTTGTGAAATGTCCTAGAAAGTCTCATAGTTGGATCAAACCACTAGAGAAAGAATTGAACCAGAATAAAACCAGAGGATAAACCAGAGGAACTACTAGACATTCCATGTACCAGTGGAAAAAAAAACATTCAAAGGCATCCTTAGCCTTACAAAGTCCACCTCACTAACATCTGGAGACATCTATCAAAATTGCGGAAGTTGTCTCACAAATTACTTGAGTGGTAGCCTGATACTTATATTTATAACATCATACCTTTAGAAGAAATACCCACAATCTTCCATCACCATTCATAGATATGCCCTGTCGTACTTGAAAGCCAAACCATCCTGGTTGAAGCCACAATGCTCAGCAGGCAGGAGGCAATATTCCAGAGAATCTTCAACATTGTCCCTATGAAGTTTCAAGACATGGTTAAGTAAACCATTGAAAACCATTTAAAACCATAAGATGTAGGAGCAGAAATATGTTTCAATGAGATCATAACGGATCTGATAATCCTCAAGTCCACTTCCCTGCCTTTTCCTCATAACCCTTGATTCCCTTACTGGTTAAATATCTATCTTTCTCAGCCTTGTAAGATACTTAATGAATCAGCCTCAACTACCCTCTGTGTTAAAGAATTCCACAGATTCACAACACTCAGAGAAGAAGTTCCTCCTCATCTCTTTTAAATATGTAACTTCTTCTTCTGAGATTATGGCTCTGTTCCTAAAATCTCCAAAAAGGGGGAGAAAACCTTTCCACATCTATCTTGTCAGGTTCTCTAAGAATCTTGTATGTTTCAATAAAATTACCTCTCATTTTTCTATATTCCAATGATTACCGACCCAATCGACTCAACTTCTCCTCATAAGGAAGGCTCTCCACACTAGGTATCAGCCGAGTGAACTTTCTATGGACTGCCCACAGTGCCAGTATATTTTTCCTTCAATAAGAGGCACAGAACTGTTCAGTGTTCCTGCTGTGGTGTGACTAGTGCTTTGTACAATTTTGCAACATTTCCCTACTTTTGCATTCCAATCCTTTTGAAATACATGTCAACATTTAATTTGCTTTTCTGATTACCCCATGAATAAAGTCTCCCAAATCCCTCTCTTCTGCTTGCTGTAATCTTTCTCCATTTAAATAATATTCAGCTTTTCTATTTTCATGCCAAGGTGCATAACCTAACATTTCCCCACATTTTATTCTATTTGTCAAGTTTTTGCACACTCGCTTAACCTATCTATATGCCTCTGTAGACTCTTTGTGTCATCTGCACTACTTGTCTTTCTACCTATTTTTGTGCTATCCACAAACTTGGTTGTAGTATGTTCACTTTTCTCATCTAAGTCAATAATATATTAATCCCTGTCATTAATCCCTGTGGCACACCACTAATGACAGACTGTCAGCCTGAAAATGCCCCCTCATCCCAGCACTGTGTCTTCTATTATTAGCCACTCCTCTACCTGTGCTAATATACTTCCTCCATAATCAAGGGTATTATCAAGTAGTCCTACATATGACACTTTATGAAATGCCATCTGAATATCCAAATATATTCCATCCCCTTTATCTATCCTGCTTGTTACCTACTCAAATATTTCTCCTTACTGGATCAGGCATGATTTCCCCTTCATGAAACCATGCTGACTCTACTTGATCATATTGCACATTTTCAAATGCTCTGCTATTACGTCCTTTAATATAACATTTTCCCAATACCAGCTAACTGACCTTCAGATACCTTTTTTTTAAAATCTCCTTCCCTTTTTAAATAAAGCAGTTATCCAATGTTTTGTGGCTTTTCCTGAATCTAAGGATTCATCGAAGGTTACTACCAATGCACCCACTATCTCTGTAGCTACTTCCTTTAACAGTTTAGGATGCACCCCATCAGGCCCTCTGTAAATGGATGGTTCAGCTTCTCCATATTGGAAAGCAGAATGATGATACTTAATGCTGAAATGAAATAATACATGGAAGGCTTTTAAAGAGAGGTTGATTAGAGTGCAGGATAGACATGTCCCTGAGGGATAGAATGAGAGATTGAAATGGCAAAATTAGGGAACCACTGATGACAGGTGAAATTGTGACACTAGGTAAGAGGAAAAAGCATACAAAAAGGTCTAGCCAACTGAAAACAGATGAAGCATTGGAAGAATATCAGGAAAGCAGGACCAATCTGAAACAAGGAATTAAGAGGGCTAAAAGTGGTCATGAAATATCTTTAGCAAACAGGGTTAAGGGAAACCCCAAAGCCTTTTATTCATACGTAAGGAGCAAGAGGGTGTCTAGAGAAAGGGTTGGCCCACTCAAGGATAAAGGAGGAAAGTTATGTGTGGAGTCAGAAAGTGAGATTTTAATGAGTACTTTGCATTGGTATTCACCAAGGAGAGGGACATGACGGATGTTGAGGTTAGGGATAGACATTTGACTAGATCAAGTCAGCATAAGGAGGGAGGAAGTGTTGGGTGTTCAAAAAGACATTAAGGTGGACATCTCCCCAGGTCCAGATGGGACCTATCCCAGGTTACTGAGGGAAGCGAGAGAGGAAATAGCTGGAGCCTTAACAGATATCGTTGTATCATCCTTGAACACAGGTGAGGTCCTAGAGGACCAGAGAGTTGCTCATTTTGTCCCCTTGTTAAGAAGGGTAGCAGGATTAATCAAAGTAATTATAGATCGATGAACCTGATGGAAAAGATATTGAGGGATAGGATCTATCTAAATTTGGAAGAAAATGGGCTTATCAGTGATAGGCAGCATGGTTTTGTGTGGGGAAAGTCATGTCTTATTAACTTAATAGAATTGTTTGAGGAACTGACGAAGTTGATTGATCAGTAAAGGGCAGTAGATGTTATATACATGGACTTCAGTAAGGCGTTTGATAAGGTTCCCCATGGTAGCCTGATGGGGAATGTGAAGGGTGTACTAGTTAGATGGATTGAGAACTGGCTGGGCAGAGGAGACAGTAGTAGTAGTTGATTGGAGTTTCTCAAAATGGGGACCTGTGACCAATGGTGTTCCACAGGGATCTGTGTTGGGACCACTGTTGCTTGTGATGTACATAAATGATTGAGAGGAAGATATAGGTGGTCTTATTAGCAAGTTTGCAGATGACACTAGGATTGGTGGTAGCAGATAGTGAAGGGGACTGTCAGAGAATGCAGCAGAATTTAGATAGATTGGAGAGTTGGGTGGAGAAATGGCAGATGGAGTTCAATCCAGGAAAATGCGAGGTGACACATTTTGGAAGATCCTATTCAAGAGTGCACTGTACGGTAGATGGAAAAGCCAGGGGAAAATTGATGTACAGAGAGATCTGGGTGTTCAGATCCATTGCACCCTGAAGGTAACAACGCAGATCAATAGAGTGGTCACGAAGGCATATGGTATGCTTTCCTTCACCGGACAGGATATTCACCAACAAATTCCACCCTGACCTTAAATTTACCTGGACCATCTCTGACACCTCCCTCCCCTTCCTGCACCTCTCCATCTCCATTAATGATGACCAACTTGACACTGACATTTTTTAACAAACCCACCGACTCCCACAGCTACCTGGATTACACCTCTTCACGCCCTACCTCTTGCAAAAATGCCATCCCGTATTCGCAATTCCTCCGCCTCCGCCGTATCTGCTCCCAGGAGGACCAGTTTCACCACAGAACACGTCAGATAGCCTCCTTCTTTAGAGACCGCAATTTCCCTTCCCACGTGGTTAAAGATGCTCTCCAATGCATCTCGTCCACATCCCGCACCTCTGCCCTCAGACCCTACCCCTCCAACCATAACAAGGACAGAACGCCCCTGGTGCTCACCTTCCACCCTACCAACCTTTACATAAACCAAATCATCCGCCGACATTTCCGCCACCTCCAAAAAGACCCCACAACCAGGGATATATTTCCCTTTCCACCCCTTTCTGCCTTCCGCAAAGACCGTTCCCTCCGTGACTATCTGGTCAGGTCCATGCCCCCCTACAACACACCCTCCCATCCTGGCACCTTCCCCTGCCACCACAGGAACTGCAAAACCTGCGCCCACACCTCCTCCCTTATCTCCATCCAAGGCCCTAAAGGAGCCTTCCACACCCATCAAGGTTTTAACTGCACATCCATTAATATCATTTATTGTATCCCTTGCTCCCGATGCGGTCTCCTCTACATTGGGGAGACTGGACGCCTCCTAGCAGAGTGCTTTAGGGAACATCTCCGGGACACCCGCACCAATCAACCACGCTGCCCTGTGGCCCAACATTTCAACTCCCCCTCCCACTCTGCCGAGGACTTGGAGGTCCTGGGGCTCCTTCACCACCACTCCCTCACTACCAGACGCCTGGAGGAAGAACGCCTCATCTTCCGCCTCGGAACACTTCAACCCCAGGGCATCAATGTGGAATTCACCAGTTTCCTCATTTCCTCTTCCCCCACCTCACCCTAGTTCCAAACTTCCAACTCAGCACTGTCCCCATGACTTGTCCTACCTGCCTATCTTCTTTTCCACCAATTCACTCCACCCTCCTCCCTGACCTATCACCTTCACCCCCTCCCCCACTCACCTATTGTACTCCATGCTACTTTCTCCCCACCCCCCACCCTCCTCTAGCTTATCTCTCCACGCTTCAGGCTCTCTGCTTTTATTCCTGATGAAGGGCTTTTGCCCAAAACGTCGATTTTGCTGCTACTCCGATGCTGCCTGAACTGCTGTGCTCTTCTAGCACCACTAATCCAAAAATATTGAGAATAAGAGTTGGTAGGTCATTGTTACAGTTGTAAACTTTGGTTCGGCCACACTTGGAATACTGCATATAATTCTGGTCACCACATTACCAAAAGGATGTGGATGCTTGAGAGATGATGCCGAGGAGGTTCGCCAGAATATTGCCTGATATGGAGAGCATTAGCTATGAAGAGAGGTTGAGAAGATTAGGATTATTTTTATTAGAAAGATGGAAGTTGAGAGGGGCCCTGATTGAGGTCTATAAAATCATGAGAGGTATAGACAGGGTGAATAGCATGAAGCTTTTTCCCAGAGTGGGGAACTCAGTCACTCGAGGTCACGAGTTCAAGGTGAGAGGGGAAAAATTTATGCATCGAAAGTTCTTTATGCAGAGGGTCGTGGATGCCTGGAACGCGTTGCCAGCGGAAGTGGTAGAGGCGGGCATGATGGTGTCATTTAATTTGTATCCAAACAGATACAGGAATGGGTAAGGAGCAGAGGGATTCCGATCCATAGAAAATAGGCAACAGGTTTAGATAGAGAATCTGGATTAGTGCAAGCTTGGAGGGCCAAAGGGCCTGTTCCTGTGCTGTAATTTTTTTTGTTCTTTGAAATGGCCCCTGTGCTTGCCCAGACAGAGCCCATGACATAACCCGGTTGTGACAGGCTGAGGAAATGTCTGAGTGCCCATGTGTCCCTGATTCATCAGGTAGGGGCAAGGGAGCCATGGTGGCTGGGGAAGAAGGTCTCCTCAGCTACCACTCCTTCGATGCCTGGCCATCTCTAGTTATTTGGAGGAGGCTTTTGGGACTCATCCCAGTCTCTTAATTGGCCTTTCAATGACCTCAGTTTGCCTCAGGCTGATGAATCACCTGAAATCTTTCCTGTCACTGTAAAATGCCAGTCTCACCCCCTCCATCCCCCTATTATGCACACAAACACAAACTCATTCGGGGAACCATACAATAATTTCTTAAGGTTCTTTTTGGAGAATCTGAAGGAGCTTTTCCATTAATGTTCAGATAAGCTGTGCACAAAACCAACATTAAGTAAATATTCTGGATGTTTCTGTTTTTAAGTAACAGGACAATGGCTCAAGAGAACAGGCAAATATCACCTTCCGGATCTAGCTATTATCCTACTTTTAAAAAGTACAATGAAAGATGCTTTTGAAAAAATTAATGTTAACTAACCTTCATGATTTCTTTTCTCTCCCCATTCAATTGAGAATGCAGTGACACTGCTGGATGCCGGCATTGGATAGTTTTGAGTTCATTGAGTGTGTGGGCTACATGAATTGATGTTTTTTCTTTGACAGACAATGTTAGGTCATTATTCATTAAGCAACCAATTCATTAAATTTGAATCATTACTGTGTATTTCCAGCATTTTCTCTTGTTTTATATCTTTGAATTTATAGTTCTTTTGCTATTATGTATTGCATTTCTAGACAAAATTAATTATATCAATTGTATATATTTAGTTATTTCTTCTATAAATATATTGTAATTTATTTTCAACTATTGCAACTATAATTCATAACATTTTAAAATTAAGACGTTTTACATTCACAGACAGTGTGTGTCTTCTCACTGCAGGTGAGAAACTTACTTTGGATGGAAAAGGGTGTGTCTTTTCTTATCCTCGGCGTGTGTACCTCAATTAAATAATTCAGCAACAAACATTATTTTAAAAATAAACAAGGTTATTTATTCCCTCATACTTATCCTGGATTATCACAGTGCCACACACATGCATTTAAAGATAAAGGTATAACAATTTTTAATGCAGTCTCTGATTATGATCTTTGTTCCCCCATGTGACAAGCCTCTAGCTTATTGAATGGATGCAATGCTTTAATGTTAAAGTGTGGATCACATAAGTGAAGTATTTACTGTAGATTGTAAGGCTTCTTAAAATCAAATTTCTTGAAGGTTGATTATTAGATGAACACTGAAATTGGAAAGGTTAAATACTTTGGACATTTGATTTGCTATGAATTTTTAAGTCCAGTTCTCGGAATGGCTGACAACTGATGGTTCTGCTGGGCTTGGAATAATAGAAATGCAGCTCCCACAATAACTTTGATCACTTGACTTCTGGGGTTTACACTTCTCAGGGCAACTGGGTGTAACTGGGGCGAGAATGGCCATTGTGATACAATGGGAAGTTGTTGGTAGCTATTGAGTTTTAATCTTTTCTTTGTCTAGAAAACATGGAGATAGACTGTCTGGAAACTTCAAACTTAGTACTGTAGTTGTTTGGCCATTCCTAACAATGAAATGTGAGAATTTTACACAGGTTGAGAGGTTTCATCACCAATGTACATCTTTAATTAAGCATTTGCCAGAGACTTGATACTGTCTGTAGTCCAAATGCCAAAAGTCATAGGATTTGCAGTAAACATCTTAATAGCTTGTTTGTGTCAAGTATTGTCTGAAATTGCTTGTACTGGGCATGACAACTCAGTGTTTAGAAATTATGCAGCTAACTATAAGTAGTTTGTTATAATCTTTAATTCTGGCATTTCTTTTATAATGACTTTCTACCTTCTTTCTTCCTTTTAATTTTTGCACGTCTCCAAGTACAAGATTTATCATAGATTGCCCATGATGTTGTTAGTTTGGATTTGGCTGTTGGCATTAATATTTGAAAGGAGGTTACTTTTGGTAACTTTAATTATGGTAATTTCAAATAGATTTGGATTTCTATTCATATATAAAAAAAAACTTCGTATATTTTTGCATTATATAAAATCAAGTGAGTTACAAAACTTGCCATAGTAAGTGAATTTTTCATCCTATATCTTTCAAAATTGCATGAGAGGATAAATATGCAGTTTAAATGTCAATGTTAATATTTCAGATTCATAATGAAAAGTTTTCTTTCCAGAAATATCAAAAAGGTGTCAAATACTTTGATTTAGAGATCTAAGCAATGTTTTATGATATCAACTACAAATTTTACTGCCAGTAATTACATTTTCTGAAATAACATAAACTCTCTTTGAGGTATGCAGAATAATATTGTCACATCTTGTGTGTAGCACACTGAATTAATATATTGCAAAAAAACTCTATTTATTCATGCGCCTCAAAGTTGCTGCATGTTGTACCATATGTGTCATTGAACACAGCAGCTTTATAACCTATCCTATCCTTGATGATCGATTAATACAACACAGTGGAAACAGAGTCAAAGATTTAACAATTCAAATATTTTTTTCTGGGAATACTAATTAACCCTCTGTGATTGCTGATGGGTCATCACAGGTTTGGACACAATTTTCGTATTTGACTGTTAGGAGGAATTCACTTTCAGGCAGTTATATAGCAGTAGTGTATATAAGAGCATCCTAAGGTTAATAATTGCCCAGTGAAGATTCCATGGTTTGGCAGCTGTTTGTAAATTTCTAACAACTGTCCTTGGGGACATGCTGGGAAATGACTGTTTTATTTTCAAATGCTTTCAACACAATGGATATAAGTAAGGTTCAAGACATTTTGGAAAGCTATCTCTGCATTTCAATTTAAACTCTCTGAAGTTTTCATTCCTTTTTGCAAATTGTGAACACATGTTTTGGGAACTGTGCTACATCTTGAAGTTCACATTTTGTTTGAGAATGCTGCTTCTTGGTCTCTGTTGTACTGACATCTGTGGTCACTGTCTTCATTTCCTTTCCTCAAGAATATTTCACCTTTTATTTCATTGGTGAGTACTTCCTTCATGCTTGTTGTCATTGCCTAACACAGAACAGTGTTATCACTCAACAGTCCTTCGCAGGTGATCACATTGGTGACACATGAGCACATTGAAAACTTTTTAATAGAAAATTAATGGATAATATTTATAAAATCATGTTGAGGCAATTGAAAGATTTTGTTTTTGCTCCTAAATAGAAACAGTACGTCAAGTAAAACAACAAAAGAGAGGTGGTGGATTCATAATCCAGAAACCCAGGCTCTAGAATCATGGGTTTGAACTCTTTGTGGTGAAATTTGAATTTAGTTAATAAATCTGGAATTAAAAGCCAGTACAGTGGTAACAATGAGGCCATTGTCAATTATCACAAAAACAACTCATCTAGTTCAGTGATGCCCATGAGGAAAGAAAATCACTGCCTTTACCGGATCTGGACCCCATATCCATTGCAATGTTGATAATTCTTATAAGCCTAGCAAACCACTCAGCTGTGTCAAATGTCAAATGCCAACAAATCCTAAAGAAAGGAATGAAATTGGACAGTCACTTGGCATTGATCTTGGCACGGGAAACAACAACGGTGAAACCAGCCCAGTTCACTTTGCAAAGCCCTGCTTATTAACCTCTGACTTGTGGCCACATTGGGAGAGCTGTCCCACAGACTCATCAAGTCACAGTGTGACATAATCATGTTCATGGAATCAGACACCACCATCACCACTTCTGTGTATTTTCCATCCTATCTGCAGGACAGACTCACCAGAGCTGGTGGCACAATGGTACACAGTCAGGAGAGAATTTGCTTTGGGACTTAAGATTGACACTGAACCTCATCGAGTGTCATGACCTCAGGTCAAATATGAGCAAGGAACCTCGGTGTTAATTTCCCACCTTTGGAAGGAGGATGAAATGTAGTAAATACAGAAAGTACTGTGGATGTTGGAATACAGTGCCTCTCACCAAGAGTGTCACTACTATTGACTGAGCTGGCCAAGTCATAAAGGATATAAGTGATAGACTGGGTCTCTGGCAAAAAGGAAAAATTTACTTGAACTTGTCCTTGCCAATCTATCTGCCCCAGATGCATCATCCATGACAGTATTAATTGAGGTGATATTCACAAGGTCCTTGAGGACTCATAGATGCATCTTCATGTTGAAGATACTTTTAACATGTTATGTAGCTCTACCACTGTACTAAATGGGATAGATTTCAAACAGAGCATCCATGAGGAATTGTAGGCCAGTAGCAGCAGTATTATATTTAACCACAAGCTGTAATTTCATAGCCTGGCTAAATGCCACTAAACGAATACCATTAAGCAACGAAGGTTCAACGAAGAGAGCAGGAGGACATGCTAAGAGCAGCACCAAGCACAACTAAAAATATATTAATCCAATGAAGCTGCAACATAGAACTACTTACATGCAAAAAGCAGAAGCTACATGCAACATACAGGACTAAACAATCCCACAATCAGTGGATTGGATCTAAGCTGTATGGTTGTGCTGCATGCAGCATTAAATGGTGGTGGACAATTCAATGACTGACCGGAGGAGATTTCATAGTTAGTCCCATTTCGACAATGGAAAAGCCCAGTATATCGATTTAAAGGAAAAACTAAAGCATCCATCTTCAGCCAGAGTTGCTGAGTAGATGATCCATCTCAGCCTATTACTATGTTCCCCAGCTCCATAGATGCCAGATATCAGTCTTCAGCCAATTCAATTTACTCCACATGATATTAAGAAATGGCTGAAGGCTTTGGACACTGCAAAGGCTGGGGTTCCCAACATCATTCTTGAACTGTACTTTTGCTTCAGGACTAGCCATGTCCTTCACCATTTCAGCCAAGATTAAATGGCAGACCAGGTTCGAAAGGCTAAATAGTCTAATTTTGCTGCTAGATCTTATTGTCTTGTCGTCAAACTGTTTCAGTAAAATTACAACACCAGAATCTAGTTGGAGGTCCAGATGCTGGAGTGGAGCAGCTGAGGGTCAGAGCGGAGTGGCCGGAAGCCTGGATCAGGGTGGAGCAGAGTGGCTGGAAGGCTGAGCAGTACGGAGATGGTTATTGGACTGGAGACTGGCACAGGCAGTCAGCAGCTAGTGAGTGTGGAAGCCCCTGCACTGATCTAATGCAATATAATATATATGACTGTAACATTTATCCTTTTAAACTTTATTTCTTATTTGCTAACTTATACTATGTATATACTAATAGGTAATGTAACTTTTGTTTCACTCTATTTCAGTATCTGTATCTAAGATTTGTACCTAGGTACTTTGTCATCCCTCACAATGTTTAGGTACAATGTAAACTTTTCACTGTACTCCTTACTTGAACACATGTGACAAAAACCTAATTCTAAATCTAGTTGGCAAAGGCCAAGATTGATCAGGTGTGCCCTTGTAAATTCAACCCACCAAAATCCTTGACAGTGTAATGTTGATCATCAGCAAAGTGATAGAGAAGGTCATCAGCATGCTATCAAGTGGCATTTGCTCACCGAAGCTCAGTTTGGATTCAGTCTGGATCACTCAGCTCCTGACCTTAATATAGCCTTTGTCCAAACATAAACAAAATAGCTGAAGTTGAGGTGAGGTGAATGACTTTCCTTGCTATCAAGGCAAGTCTGAGAGTGGCGTCAAGTAACCCTAACAATCCTGGAGTCAGTGGTATTCAGGAGAAAGAACTCTCTGATGGCTTGAGTCATGCATAGCACAAAACACGTTAATTGTGATTGTTGAAAGCCAATGATATCAGTCCCAGGGCATTATTAGAAGAGTTCCTTACAACAATGTCCAGACTCAATCATCTGCAGCTACTCCATCAATTACCTTACCCTCATCATAAGGTCAGAAGTGGGAATGCTCATTGACTATCATGCATTGTTCAAGACCATTTTTCTCTCTTCAATCACTGGAGACATCCATGACCAAACGCTGTAAGAATTGACAATATCCAGGCTTTAGCTCATTGGTGGTAAGTACATATGCATCACACAATTGCCAGGAATTGAGAATCTAACCATCATCTGTTGACATTTGATGGCACTACCGATGTTGAATCTCCCACTTTTAGCATCCTGAGGGTTAACATTGACCAAAAAATGAATTGGACTGGCCATATAAATGCTGTGACAGCAACAACAGGTCATAGGCTAGGAATTCTGTGGTGACTAATTCACCTCTTGTCTCCCCATTGCCTGTCCACTGTAAACAAGGCATTGTCAGGAGCATGATAGAATTCTGTCTACTTGCCTGGATGAGTACAGCTCCAATATCACTCAGGGTAACACAGCCAGTGGGTGAAATCACTCCCGTTACTTGTTAAAATATTGCCCAATACATCTGTATTTGTGACAGAGAACAATAATAGTATTGAATCTATTTGGCTGCAGCAAGATTGCGGAAAATGTCAGATATAAAAATCAGTTAGTTTTGATGCTTTTTTGAAAGAATCAGCATGAAATTCTGTGAGCTTGGAAAATGATAAGACATCATGCTGCCACAGTCTTGGCTCAATTGCTTTACTGTTAAGATAGTGGTACTTTAAAGATTGGCGCCTCAGCTATCCTTGTTTCATTACGTTGGCTATAAACACTAGGTGTTTCAACTTCCTTTGAATCTCAACAGCACTGTGTACTGGGGCATTTGCCCACTGTTGTGTGCTGTTTATCTGCTTTTGCATGTGTAGTTATGCTCTGAATTTCAGAAGAAGTTAGGGCTTTGATTGTAACATGATCAGTTGATGCATTATTGTTACAAATGATTTTCTACCAATGTGAGTTGCTGATGGAGTCACAATTTACATTATGGCATTAAGTGCTGTCACAGATCACATTTGCAATGTAGTAATCTCAAGGGTAAAATTTAACTTAATAGAACACATTATGACATAACATTGAATCATCAGCTTGATTTGATAGTTCATTTATTGTGAGGTTGATGTAGATTTGAGCGTATATTCGTCCAAGTCTAATGTATGCATTATAAGCAAAAAAGATACAGCTCAGAGCTTGATTGTGCCTATGTATTGAGCACACAAATTTATTAGAAAGTTTGACAATGGCCTCAATTTTAGCACTGTTTACCAGGGCAAATTTGGCAGTTGTGTGGCAAAAATATGAAAATGAGAATTACTTTCCCATTCTCATGGATCAACTGGGCATTATGTGAACACAGAAGCAAATGACTACTCATGCTGAAAATCTGAAATAAAAATGTTAAATTCTAGAAATATTCACCTGATCAAGAAGCATCAATGGACAGAGAAACAAGTAATGTTTCAGGTCAAAGATTTTCAACAGATTTGGCCACCATTTTAATGTGAGAGTTAAAGCTCGTAGCAAAAAAAAGGTTTGGCAGTATGTCTCATTACTAAAGACTCTTTCCCCATTGGGAAGGGAGAATCTAACATTTAGGCTGGGAACTCTTTTTTTTTCCCCCTGAGTGTGGGGCAGGCATCTTTAAGAATGAAACAATCTCCCACTACACCAGCAAGGTGCGGGTGAAAGAAGCAGATCAAAGCCCAGTCACTTAAAAGGTGACCTCATGGACTTCTTCACAAATCAGTTCTTGGAACTGTGGTGTCGTACCTCACCTGAAGCTGCCAGCCACAAACAACCACTGTAATGAGGATGGTAGCTTTGAAGGCCCTGGCGGCAAGTTGATTAGCAGAATCTTGAGCTATTGGACAGGTATAGGGCCAGAAAGTTGCTTTCAGTGGCTACCCTCAAACATTCCATTTGTGTGCCAGATTACCCTCAGATTGAGGAAAATAGAGGCCTTCGCCCTCAACCTGGCAGGCAGGCAGCCCTGTTGTTGCACTTTTCTCACCTGCTGGGACCTAAATTAATAGGGATGGTGGTGTAAAGAGGCCCTTAGGTGATGTTAATTGACCACGAAAGGCCTTAATTAATGGGAAAGTCAAGCATGGGCCCTTGTACTCAGAACTTAATTCCTGAAGTGGCAGGACAGGGACAGTAAGTTCTCTGGTCCAAGCTGTCCTTTCATTTGCTACCTTCCTGCCACTTCTAGGGAGGGGAAAAGTCTAACATAATTGAATTTAATCTTTTCAACACTCCAAGGTGGATACCTGTATCTTAAGGTGGTCCCCGTAGCTTACATGGACAACCATTTGAGATTTGAGCAAAGCTAAAGAGGTTATGAATGCAGAATACTATTTTGTGTACCTGGTCACATCCTCTAGATAGGTTGCAGTGCTGACGTTGTGTGTCTTAAGTTTGTGAAATGCAAAGTTATAGAAACAACTATAGCCATATGTTATAATCTGTAGCTGTGCTTATAAAAATGCATGTTTGATAGACTTCACCAAAAAGACTGCCTCCAAAAACTGCTTAAGAGATAAAAAATCTGCAGATTCTGGAATCCAAAGTAGACAAGCAGGAGGCTGGAAGAACACAGCAAGCCAGGCAGCATCAAGAGGTAGAGAAGTAGATGTTTCAGGTGAAACCCTTCTTCAGGGCTGGTGGGTGGGTGTAGGGAGAACTGCAGATAAAGGGGGTGTTGGTGGCAATGTGGTGAAGTGTGGATAGGTGAAGACAGGTAGAGGGTACGACCAAGTTGGTCAGTGGGAGGAATGAATCCGGTTGGTGGCAGGGAGGAGTGGAAGGGAGTTAGGAGATTTGAAATTGGAGAACTCAACGTTGAGTCCTCATAGCCCGGAGGACTCAACATGGACTTCTCCAATTCAAATAACTTCCCTTCCCATCACCTGACTCTCCTCCCAGCCCCTCTCCCTCCCTTCTACTCCTCCCTGCTACTGACTGGATTTATTCCTTCCATTGACCAACCAGATTGTACCCTCTGCCTGTCTTCACCTATTCCCACTTTACACCCTCCCCCCGCCACTCCCTTTATCTGTAGCTCCCCCTACACTCATCCCCAGCCCTAAAGACAGGTTTCACCTGAAACGTCGCCTTCTCTACCTCTTGGTGCTGCCTGGCTTGCTGTGTTCCTAAAATAGCTTATCTCAGCAATTGGCTTTGAACTAGTGATGATGCAACTAGTATTTGGTTGTGACTGTTTCCGTAAAACTATTTTTAGAATGAAATTTTAAAAATGCTAGCAGTGGAAAGGAAGGACTGGATAGCACCAGAAGTTAGATTCAGAATGTTCTCAGAAACTGGTTTCCACGTCTTAGTCTTAATCATTTTAAGTTGTGTTCAATTGATCTTAAATGATGCTTAACATCTACAAACGTAGCTTTGTTGCGAACCATATTAAGAGTGCACTTCATTATTTCCCAGGACGATTGGATTGTAAAACATTATTCTGTCTGTGGGAAATACTCTAAAGCTGCAGTATGCCAGCACAATTACAACTCATATAGAAAAGTACTGCTGTTAAATAAAATCATTAGAATCATTTATCAAAATGTATGTTACCAATCCCAGATCAAAAAACCAGTGAATAAATAACTGGGATGATGGCCTTCAGTAATTCAGTAATTCTTACTGGCACAGGCTCAGCTTTTAACACAAGGTATTCAAATAACATGAATATAATTTGCTGAAGAATATTTTCTTTTGGAGGAGATCTAATAGAGTTATTCAAAATCATGAGGATTCTGGACACAGTAGGAAGAGGGAGATTCAGAATCACAGAATTGTTATGATGCTGTAGAAGGCCACTGCCTGCATCAGTTCTCCAAATAAGCATTGTAACCTAATGCTAATCTCTGCCCTTTCCCCATAACTGTATACGTTATCTGTTCATATATAAACATCTAATGCCAATTGAATGCCTTAGTTGAACCTACCTCCACTGTATTTCCAAGCAGTGCATTGCAGATCTGAACCAATTGATGTTCATACTGGACAGGTCAGATTACAGAGTGAAGCCTGGCTTGATAGTCCATAAGTTTTATTTTTGCAGTTTGGATACTGTGTTGGCAGGAGACTGCCAAGACACTTTTAACAAAAAAAAGAAAGTTTACTCCACGCTAAAAGGAAATAATCACAAAATGTTTTACATTTATATAAACATTATTTGAAGTGGACTCAGTACAAATATCAACAATGAAGATTCAACCTGTATTCACCCAACAACAACTTGAGTTTGACAGCATCTGTGGAGAGAAATCAGAGTTAACATTGCAGGCCCAGTGGCCTTTCGACTGGACCTAAAATGTTAACTCTGATTTCTGTCCACAAATGCTACCAGACCTGCGGAATGTTTACACAGTTTCTGTTTTTGATTCTGATTTTCTGCATCCACAGTTCTTCAGGGTTGTTTTTCTTTAACAACCTGAACTTGTTTATGATACAATTCCATTTTGAGAGATTATGGCTTGACTGTATTATCTGTTTTTCTTTCCCCTGAAGATAACCCATTGTTCAGCTGTAGTTCTGTTGTCAATTCTTCACTCCAAGCTATCTGGTCCAGCTCTTATTACTCTATTGAAGTTGATTCCCTATCAATTCCCTCTGCCCCACCCACCCCCTCCCCCTCCCCCTCCCCCTCCACCCTTCCTCCCCATCCACCACAGTTAATTATTCTTACTCGAATTCTTACTCTAGATTAGCCATTGTCCTTCTCCATCATTATCCTTAACCCTATCATATGATGATCACTGTCCCCTAAATAGCCCTGCAATGATGTTGATATATTTAGCCCAAGAACCAGGTTTAGCAATGCCTACTTTTTTGTTGGACTGTACATGCACTACCTTTGAAAATTCTCCTGAACACATTCTGACTATGCTTGCCCTGCATTCTTTCAACACTACCACAATGTATATTTGGGTAATTAAAGTTCCCCATTGTAACTACTCCAATAATACTTGAACTTTCCTGTAATTTCCTGACAGGTTTGTTCAATTACATCCTTCTCACTCATTGGTGATTTGTATACAACACCAATACAATACAATTGCACCACTCTTGTTCCTTAGATCAGTAAAATTGATTCTGTTCTTGTATTTTCTGAGACATCCACTTTGTCCAGCATTGAAATGCCCTCCTTAACTAATGTCATCATCACTCCCTTTTTTCTTGTATCTTTCCTGAACACCCTGAAACATCCCCCTTATGAAAGGACTGAGAAAGCATGGCAAAGATTTAAAGTAATTAGTAAAAGAAGTTAAAGTGATATGCAAAAAGCATTTTCACACAAGTTAGGATCTGGAGTGCAATTTCTGTCAGTGTGATAGGGGGACTTTAATTGATGCATTCAAAAGGGAATTAGACTGTTCCTTTTCAAGTGGCAATGTGCAGAGTTACAAGTAGAAATCCAGAGAATGGCATTCAGTGAAATACTCATTTGGCCTCCTGCTCTGGAATAATACTGTATTTCTGTGAAGAATAGGGAATATGACTTTTGTTTTACTTTATGTATCTATGTATATGAATAAAGTGGCCTTATAGGATGGCACTACTGTGTTGATTTTGTTCAGAAAGTTGGTACTGACACCTGGGAAATCTATATCCTTGACAGAGAGTGATGTACCTTCAACTAGGAGTTTTCAAATCCCAATCCAAGTCAGGTGAAAATGTTTGTGATCACAGTACTCATATCCAAGTGAAGCAGAAGTTTTCTCACACAAGTTATAGTGAGAGGTAACCTCTTCGCCTCCTCCCACGGTACCTGCATCTCTATATTTAGACTTATCAGTCAACTTGTGAAGTAAAAAGTAAAATATCCTTTACAGGTTAGAAGATTTGATAGATCAATGGAGTTGTAAATCACACTGGACTAGTTCAATTGTAGAGGCACAGCATCTGAAGACATTTTTCTTTTAACTTACAAGGAAAATCGAAGATTCTATTCAAAAGAAAGTGGCTTGGCACCTCTGCCTTGTAAAACAGCATGCTGATATTGCATATTGATGATGCATGTGGCAGCTTTCAAATCAATTCTGGCTCAAAGGGTTGCCACTTTAACTTAAAATTGTGTTCAGTGTAGATTACAGGCTTGAAAACACTTGTAGTACTAACAAGTTTTGAGAAGTTTTGTAGCTCAGGTTGAGGTTCTGGATGTAGGTTTGCTCGCTGAGCTGGAAGGTTCATTTTCAGGCATTTTGTCACCATACTAGATAACAACATCAGTGAGCCTCCGGATGAAGCACTAATGGTATGGCCTGCTTTCTATTTGTGTTTAGGTTTCCTTGGGTTGGTGATGTAATTTCCTGTGTTGATATCCTTTCCTGTTCTTTTCTTCAGGGAGTGGCAAATGGGATCCAAGTCAGTGTGTTTGTTGAGTGTGTTTCGGTTGGAACGCCACATTTCTAGGAATTCTCTTGGGTGTTTCTGTTTGGCTTGTCCTAGGATGGATGTGCTGTCCTAAACAAAATGGTGTCCTTCCTCATCTGTATGTAAGGATACTAATGAGAATGGGTCATGTCTTTTTGTGGCTAGTTGATGTTCATGTATTCTGGTGGCTAGTTTTTTTGCCTGTTGGTCCAATGTTGTGATTGTTATAGTTCTTGCAAGGTATTTTGTAAATATTAATTTTGCTTGATGTCCGTATTGGGTCTTTCAAGTTCATTAGTTGCTGTTTTAGTGTTTTGGTTGGTTTGTGGACTACCATGATGCCAAAAGGTCTGAGTCGTCTGGCAGTCACTTCCGAGATGTTGTTGATGTAGGGGAGAGTGGCTTGGGTTTTCGGAGGTGTTTTGTCTGCTTGTCAGGGGTTGTTGCTGGGAAATTGGTGGACTGTGTTCATTGAGTACCCATTCTTTTTGAATACATTGTATAGATGATTTTCCTCTGCTTGTCATAGTTCCTCTGTGCAGCAGTGTGTGGTGGCTCATTGAAATAATGTTCTAATGCAGCTTCATTTGTGGATGTTGAGATAATTGCTTCTGTAGTTCAATATTTGGTCCGTATGTGTTGTTTTCCTGTCGACACTGGTTTGAAGTTCCCCATTGGCTGTTCGCTCCTGTGACATGTAGGTATGGGAGTTTGTTGTTGTTTTTCTCCTCTTTAGTGGAATTTATGCTAGTAAGGGTATTATTGATGGTCTTGAAGGTTTTCTCTAATTTGTTTCCTTGAATCCTGTAATTTCCTTTAATTCCTCACATCCAGACTTCTAGTATACATTTGTAGCAAGGAATGGAGGTAAGTGATATCATTTAAATTTTTATGTGGATGACTTGGTATTGAATGTACATGTGTATGCATTCATGAGCAGACCTCCCTAAAGTAGCCAATTTATCTGATTTTATCTTTCAACATATATTTTGAAACCGCTCCTATTAGTATAATAGACACATAGAAGCATTCCATTTGTAAATTAAGAAGCACTCAAAAACAACAATTTGCAATTATATTGAAATTATGTTGGAAATGTTTTTTTCAAATAAAAGTCTCAGCCTTTAGGTTGGAGATGCTGGTTGTATCCATTGTAACCTTTTAAAAAAACACTCATTTACAAAAGTCAGATGGCTTCTAAATTTGTTGGTAAATTCAGTCAAAATGATGTAATACCCAGAGCTTCTATTGAAAAGAATTTATTCTAAAATGGCATCTCGCCTAATTTTCCATTGTTTCATCAGTGCTTAAGAGTACGAGTACACTACTTCAAGCAATAATGCATTACATTACTACAGAAGTAAAGTGGTAATTTCTGTGCTGATTATCACCATTTACTCCAAGTTGGAATGAAGACAGTACACTGCAATATTTTTCTCCTGATCATTGTAGCTATATATGGTTTTGTATTTATTGACAGCTAAAATTAACTTTGTGCTTGCACACATATATTTTCTCGCTTCATGTTTGTGTTTATTCTTCTGTGGAAAAAATTGAACAATATTTATTTTGAGTACTTCTTTAATCACAAGTTTTTCTTGCCAAATTAAGAGTGGCAGTAATGATCAGAAACAAAAAGAAGTAAAATATAAACGCCACTGAGATAATCTAGACTTTGACATTTTTTCCAAATCAAGATTTATAAAACTCACAAAGTGCCAAGAAAGGGATATATTCATTATCTAAAGCATTTCCTCCACAGCTTCAGGCTATTGATGACAGATGATCTGAATGTCAGGGTCATAAAGTTCTGGCAATCTGGGCTTAAAATCTGGGGGTGATGCACAAATTGGCTACACTTATTTGGATTGAGCTGGAAAAATATAGAAATTTGGTGTATCTATCATTTTAATGACCATTGCTGTTTTATATTTGATACATAGTAATGTACTAGAGCTAGGAATGAGGATTATTTATGTCGTGTTTCAAGATAAGGAAAACTTTCACAGTTGCATCTCAGTAAGCATGTAGTTTGAGAAAGTCAGTAAAAGCTAGCTTGGTACAGTTTGAGCAGGATGCTTCACCTTTACAATCAACCTGGAAGAATTAAACAAGTTTGAGTTTTCCTAATTTGAAGCTTAGTATTCAAGCACCATAAACTCATCTAAATATATTAATTGTGGCCGCAATTGGCTGTTCTCTCCTAAGTGTTGGCTCTGTGTTTACCAAAGAGTCAGTCAACATTATTTTGAAATTAGATTGCAAACAACCTCCTCTTCTAAAGGACAAAGTCAAAAACATGATGCCAGGTTAAAGTCCAACAGGTGTGTTTGAAACTGCAAATAAACCTGTTGGACTATGACCCGATGTCGTGTGATTTTTTTTTGACTTTTTCCACCCCAGTCCAACACTGGCACCTCCACTTCTTAAAGACCAACTGTTCCTTTTAAAGTGAAGTTACACAAATGAACATCATGACAATTTGAAAACAATGAAAAGTTCAAGGAGAATGTCCTGAACAACAGTGTAGACATTAAGATGAAGGTGGGAGGGACAGAGGTGCAATGGATCTCTTGGGGACCACATGAGCCTCAAGGGCCACCCTTGGAACTGTTTCATTTAGAGCCACAGAAATCACTTCCTGGGTTCTAGAACAAAAAAATGATCAGTGGTACTGTCTAATGACTTCACCCAAGTGCCTAATGTCAGCAAATTCATCCTCACAGGACGTAATCTAGGTACCACACAATATACTGGTCAATGCACCAAACATTTATGACTCTTTTTGACACTTGGGTCACATCCAGGTTCTCCACCTTAGCTTTCTACATCTACCAATGCCAGCCTCTCTCTCACATTTTGGTCCCCCACATATTTATACTTAAGCTGTGGCAGACACATCACCCAAAAACCACTCTCCACAATCACAACATTCTTTTCATGACCTCTTTTGCATGATAAGATGAAACACAATGGAAGAAAGTTGAGCAGAACTGACAAGGAATAAAGATGTCAACATTATCTGAACTGAATAGAGGATTGGCACTCCAGATAATGGGGCTCCTGGCATTCAGTATCTTGAGAACACCTGAGAATAGTGGAATGATCCTGCCTTATGCCCCTCTTAACCTGAGGATACCTTCAGCAGTCACTCTGCAATGAGAAGCCAACTAATGGTGTGACATTGGACCTCTTGCTTTACATGTAAAACTGTCCTCTCTCACCAATTTTCTCTTGTGATTCCCTGCTTTCAGACGATTAAGAACTGCCACAAATATTGCCATAGACATGTGAGGAAGTGAGAACATTAGAGAGAACACTTACTGAAGTTTCTCTCAGTCGATCTGATGCTCCTAGCACCCATTCAGATACTGGCAAGCTAGTGTAGAGTTGGATTCAACTCCTGATGTGTTCTAACTGTGAACAGGCTACAAAGAGACTAGGAGTAAAGGATGGCTCATTTCTAACACCTCATTGGGTGAAGTCATGGACAGGTTCTGTTGCAGAGGGCTGTGATGATCTTGATGGCACAGCATGCAGCAGAATGATAATTGGCCTGCAGACACAGCTGTTGAGTGCAATCAATTTTTTTTTTAGATTAGATTAGACTTACAGAGTGGAAACAGGCCCTTCGGCCCAACAAGTCCACACCGACCCGCCGAAGCGCAACCCACCCCTACCCCTACATTTACCCCTTACCTAACACTACGGGCAATTTAGCTTGGCCAATTCACCTGACCCGCACATCTTTGGACTGTGGGAGGAAACCGGAGCACCCGGAGGAAACCCACGCAGACACGGGGAGAACGTGCAAACTCCACACAGTCAGTCGCCTGAGTCGGGAATTGAACCCGGGTCTACAGGCGCTGTGAGGCAGCAGTGCTAACCACTGTGCCACCGTGCCGCCCACCAATAGCCTGTTAAGTTTTTGTTACTATTATGGAGAATGGAAAATTCTGGATGCAATTTGGCAGAAAATCTTGCCCTTACTGCAGTCTGTGCTCTATCTCAGTCTCTGTCTCCATCATATTCAGAATATTTCATCACACTCCTGACTCATACTTTGATGATGATTGACAGATTTAGAGCAGTTAGGAGCTGAATTACCTACCACTGAATTTCCAACCTCTGACCAACTCTCGTAGCCATAGTATGAATATGGCTGGTGCAGTTCAGTTTCTAGTCATCCCCAGGGTCTTGATAATGTTCTAGTCGTTCCTGATGTCATTACAGGATAAGTCAGATCCCAGACTGAAAAATTGATTTATACATTTTTTTATTTGATTTAGAGGTAGGTTGTCACTGAAACTTAAAAAATACTCCTGCAGATTTGGTTTTAACAATAAAACAATTTATTATTCAAACAAAATCAAGACAAGATAGAATAAACCAAACTACTTATATATAACAACAAATTTAAAGTTATGAAACAAAAGTAAACAAAAATCCCATTAACTCCAAAACACTCTCTTTATGGATCCCAAAATGCTCCTTTCCAGATCCCAAAAGTTTATAGAACTCACACCAGAGAGAAGTTCCTTTTTTACCTCTAAGCTTAATTTAATTGTGCCATCAACTCTTAGTCTTGAGAATCTGTTAGCCTCTTTCTGGAGCCTGCATACATCTGAGTCTAAACATTCTCAGCTTTAAACAACCGCTTTAGAGTTTGATCCAAACACTTCTAACCTGAGACTGTTACTAAACTTCTTACTCTGAGCCAATCTATTTGCAACAAATCTAAATCATCAATCTCCTTTATCAAGAATAACTGCTGTACATGTCCATCTTTAGTTCAGAACCTTGCTGAATTGCCCTAAACTGAAACTAAAATTGAAATGTTTCTCTTCAAGCTATTGATGTCTGATCCAAGCAAAAATAAATAAATTCAGAACTTTCCAAGAGAAAACTGACACGCTGTTCACTCATAATTTCTCCCAAAAAACAAAAACCTATTATCTCTTGCAGGTTATCTTGCTATACTTTTAAAAGAAATCACCCTGGTTGCAGAAATTCCTCTTCCCTCCTTGTTAGAATGAAGCAACTACTGGCAGAAATTTGGGAGCTCAAGGCTTTCAGTGTACTCCTGTGACACTTGCAGGAGAAAAAGTTATCGAAAATGACCTTCCCTTCAATTTGGCTACCTGGCCCTTTCAAGAATACGAGTGCAGGACTTATACTTCCAGCTTCACAATGGATCCTTGAAAAACAATCAACAGATCTACGTAGCATCTGTGAGGTTCATAATGAAGTCTTTACCTCTCGTAAGCTATTTAGCTACGCAATGTTAGGATAGCACCCATTCACAGCCTTTCAGTGGACACAGGACATCTGCTTTGGTTACAAGGAGGTAATATTAAAGAACTATCAATTTTCAACTGTGCCTGATATATTTGCTGGTCTGTTGTGGTGGAATGTCCACCTTGAAAAGAACAATTCAAAAAAGGTCCTGTAACCAGTGTGGAATCATTCCATAACTACATGGCTGCATAAAAGCTAGGACTCCTTGGTTTAGACCGAGTACTAGAAGTTCAGTATTACAAATCATTGAACAAATTATTGATTGTTTCTGGATATAATTCTGAGGAACTGGAAATGTAAAATTGTGCTGTGGTAGGAAGATATGAAGATGAATTGTCAAAGATTGAAGTTGGACAGTCATGATTCGCAGCTATGGTTCCTATATGACAGATAATCCTAAATGAGTTTTAATTAAGTAAATACATTGAAAATGACATACATGTATTAACAAATGTCTGTTAGACAGAACTTTAAACGTAACTTCAAAGGAATGTTCTTAGTTTTGTTTGTTGAAAAACAAACTACATCTGCACTTCGGAAGCTGGTTCAGGCAACTTATCCTGATTCAGTTGTCCTTGACCTAAAGTTTGAAAGTACAAGCAAAAGGCTTGTATGAAGGGAAAGTGACAACCATATGTTATATTTTATTATGAGGTGAACTCAATGCAAAAGTAGAGAGATTACGTTTCAGTTATGTAGGCCACTGATAAAACCATGTCTAGAGTATTGTGTAAAATATTTGCCTCCTTATTTAAGGAGTAATGAAAGTATTTTGGAAACAGTTCAGAGAGGGCTTACGACACAAATATCTGGAATGAGTAGCATGCCTAATTAGGAAAAGTTGAACAGGCTAGACTTGTATCTGTTGGAGTTTAGGCAATTAAGAGGTGACTTAATTGAAGCATGTAAGATACTGAGTGGTCTTGATAGGGTGGATATGGGAAAGGTGTTTCTTTTCTTAGTAGAATGTGGAATTTGAGATCACCATTTAAAAATAAGTAATGACCCATTGAGCACAGAGCCGTGGAGAATTTATTTATCTTACATGGAGGTAAACATCATTTTAATCTGTATCTTTTTATTTTTTTGATTTTGGACTGAAAACAGAAAAAAAAACTTTTATAAACCAAGGATTGCTAAGAATGACTGCATTTTTGTTTGAAAGAAAGTATCCTGGCGCCTATTGGAGCATTCTTTACATAGCTGATGCTTCAAGCAGTAGTAGGAGAAGATGCAAATGAATAAAAACCAAAGATTTGTACAAATGGAGTTTTAGTTAGCAACAAGTAGCTAATTGGTCTATGGACTAGTGAACAGTTATTCAAGATAAAGGTCTCTGCCTGCCAATAACTTTGTTATTGGTTCTTCGGTAACTGAACAGCTTAGGGCTGTGAACAAGACAGTGAGAAGTCGTCAGATCTCCACCAGCTCAGGAGTTGTTTCTGTTCTTTACAGCAAAGCCTACCTAAGGCTGAAGAAAATCACTTTATTTTTCCTTTATCAGTTGCTGTAAGCTATGCCTTTTAGTTAACTAGCCAAGAACCTTTTATAAGTGTGAACCAGTCCCCCTGTTACCTCTGCAAACCAGTGAAAGAGTCCAGAGAAAGAAAACTGAGAAGCAGCATTCTGATTAGAACAAGAACCATCTCAGCAGATGCTGTAAACAGAGAACACTGACTTGCTTTCCCAGTTTTTCCTCTGTGCAAATCATCTCCTTTTATTGTATGCATATTTGTGGGCATGCATGTATGTAAGGGGTTTAGAGTTTTAACAAGTAGAATTATATGTTGATGGTTCATAACTGTTACCTAAGCTAGAATCGATTTAATGTAATAAATGGTAATTCTTGTTGAGGACAGAAGCGCAGTCTGTGCTTTCTGTCAACTTGGGTCTGAGAATCCGTTAATTTGGAGCACTATGTGCATTTCTATAAAATCTTTAAGTTTTGCGACTACTTCAGAAATAGTGGGGTTTGATTTCCTGTGAGCTACCCCAATGAGACTTAACAATAGCCATGTGTTTTTGCAACTCTCTTCCACAAAAGACAGTGTCTTTGAATATTTTTAAGGCAGAAATGGGTAGATTCTTCATAAACAAAGAGATGTATGTTGTCAGGGATTAGTGTGAACATGGAGTTGAGGTTATAATCAGATCAGCCATTATTTTAGTAAATTATACAGCAGGCTCAAGCAGCCAAAAGGCCTCATCCTAATTTGGTGTGTCATTTTGAGATTTATAATGCTATAGTTTGAGGAAAAAATTCCAATATATTTTTCAGCATGATGTAAGTACATAATCAGGGAAGGTAATTTATTTTTAGAAAATTTTCAGGACAGTTTTTGCTTGAAATTAATCCCCTAAATTACTTTGTCCTCTTTAAGGTGCGGTAGTTACCAGAGTCAGCTTTTGCCATTCTGTTTACACTTTGCAAGGAATCAAGAGATGTGATTTTCATTGAGCAATATTCCTTTCAAATGAGAAACTATGGATTCTGAGTTTAATAACATCTAAGCCAGATAAGCCTCTTCTTTAGCTTGAATGGGAAGGTTGCATATTCTGAACAGCTCCCCATTCTTCTAACTCTTACAAGCATCACTTACACCCACCTCTGGGCACTGTCTGTCTCGTCCATTTCCTTGACTGACTTACTGCAGAAACCCCTCACCAATGCTTTTGTGATCACGACACACTCAGTTCTAAAGCTTCACAGTCAGTATCCTATATTGCACCCTCCATAAAGTTGATATCATCAAGAGCTCTGCTGACCAAATCCTAACGAACACTTGTTCCATTCACCCACCATCCCTGTGCTCACTGACTGATATTGGCTTCCAGCTTATCAATACAGAGGAATCGTGACTATCTGGCATTTTATTATATGAATATCGGATTATCCAGCAAGATCACAAGGTCCCAATGCTCGGCTAAACTATGTATTCCAGCATTCAATTATCCAAATGAAATACTGCCTGTCCGTGTCCTTCAGATAATTGAGGTTCCTCTGTATACTAATTTTAAAATTCCCATCCATGTTTTCAGACCTTGCAATTCTTTGCACCACTATGCTTTTGCAACCTTCTCAAATTCTGCAAGCTTCTGAGATATCCGATTTTTGTTGCTCTACTATTAGTAATTATGGGCTGTATTTAGTGGTTTTGTTTGACTAAGTCTGGGTTGGATTGAGTTTTTGGAGGGCATGTCACTGCAAGGCTTAGCAAGATTTTCTCACTCTATCTTAACAAACTCACTTCATTAATTACATGCCATGCCCTTATGTCATCTGATTTCTGCCCCATTTTAAAACTTGCTGTTCCTAGGATCATCTCGCTGCTCACTGGATATCTCAAAATTCACTGGCATGCCTGAACTGTTCCACGTGGTGGCTGATATTTGTTCTGAACATGGAAGATAGGAGAAATTTGGGGATTTGCTTTATGGATAGAAGGGGTGGTGCAGATGAGGACTTGCTCTCCCACAGGACCATTAGTGTGGACCATGACACCAGACCATGCCAGTCTAGTCTAAGGTTGCCACCTAAGTTAAAATATTCTCTGGAGGAATACCCTGCACTATAGGAAGAGGGTCAATGTCCTTTTCCACTTTGCTCATGTAATACCATTACTCTGATATCTGACACTTCTCAATCTCCGCTATTAACTCACCTCCTACCAAGGCTCATGCTCTACCACTCTCAATGTCTGCACACCTTTCCCACTAACTCTCACCCACCATAACCCTAGTGGCTTTAACCCTTGGTGCCCTGTGAGCTACATTTTCATTTGCTTAATTTCCCCACTTGTACAAACAGTAAAAGCTGTGCCACCCAATTTCATGTCCTGTAACATCTGCCTCTTTCTCATTACTTGAGGAAAACACATTATATATGAAAGGAAAAGGAGTCAAGATGGGTGTTATACTGATAATTATTTGGCTTCTCATTCATTGAGATGAGGATCCTGATTTGACTGTTCTAAGCAGCCCCTGGATTGTACCTGACACTACTCCTGATTTACCTTGCCAGGAATCCTGAACCAGAGGCTTAACCTGCTCGATTGACAGAGCCCTTCTGATAACTATGACAAGTATCTTGGCTTTGTGTTTGCGCTAAACAGCAAGGCAAGAAAACAGGAGTATGAGTCTGGTACCTCTGATTGAGGGGTAAAGCTAGGCACTTCAAGGCAGGGTGCTTTGAGTATCCAGGTAGTCTCAGAGTGAATGAATGCTATGGCAGAGAGGGAAGAGCTTGGAACAGCTTATGAGCTGGGTGTGTACAATGACAGTTGCTGGTGCAGCATTGAAGTGCAGAAGCAATCTGTAAGTGGATTAGAGGCGTGCATGATGGATGTTAGAGGCTGGCACGTTTTGGATGCCTGTCTCCATAGATGTGAGATGCATATGGTTGGTGTTATGGAAGATGCCATGAGGTGTTACTGCCCAGTATCCAATGTGGAAGTTGTTTAGAGCAAGCAGTGAGTGGAATTTGCCAGATGCACGCTTTGGTTTCTTTGTCAAATTTGACTGTCAATTGGCAACTCTGCTGCCTAGCATGAATCTTGACACATGTGAGGAGGATAGAAGATAGTGTGAGTTGCTTGCCTCGCCCTGCCTCGCGAATCTCCCATTCTACCATATATGGAATCATTTCAGACCACTGTACTATATTGTCCTCTGTCTTCAGCTGACTACATCCTAAATTTTCTGAATTTAAGTCCTTAAGATCATAAGATGTAGGGGCAGAAGTGAGTCATTCTGCCCATTGAGTTTACTGCAGCATTCAATGATACCATGGTTGATCAGAGAATTCTCAACTCCACTTTCCATAAGTCTTTATTCCCTTGCTAATGAAAAATTTATAGATCTCACTCTTGAATATTCTTAATCTTTCACTCTCAATAACCCTCTGCAGTAAAGAATTTCACAGATTGCCTACCCTCAGAGAGACCAGAGACCTCCTAATCGCTCCCTTAGATATATATTTGTTCCCAACTTCCTCTTCCCCTCAACCTCTTCTTTCTTTTTCCAGGTAATACCCTACGTCTTTTTCCTGTTGCTTGCATTTCCTTCAGCCTTCTCTTCCCATTCCTTCTCCCTCTCATTTCTGTCACATTTCCTGCATTCCTCTCTGCTCCCTTCTTGTCTCTCCTCATACTCTTGCCCAATTCATTATCACCTTTCCCCATCCCCCTCTTTCTCTCCTCTCCTTTCCTCTTCCTCCTCTGCCACTCCCCTGTCTTTTCACCCCTCTTTCACCTGTCACTCTCTTTCCTCCTCCTTTCTCTTTCTCCATCTTCATTTTCCCATTGTAAAACATCTATTTCAACACTGAAATAATTTATAATCTATTTGCTTAACTCTTGAACAAACGTTATTATATCACAAATTCTCTTTGCAAGTTTTAGATTACTGAAAACGTTTCTGAAGTATGAAACAGAAGCTTATTTGCTGGAAAAAGGCAAAACATTTTTATACATTTATTTTATCCTACTTTCAGCAATTACAGACCCATCCTATTATTAATTAATTGCATACACACCAAATGAAATTAATTCTGTGACTCCATGGTCAGTGATGGGCAACTCTACGGACTTCCCTTGGTTTTCCATGACCTTATGATGCTTGCCAGACGTCCTTATCCCTACCCTTGGGCCTATCACAATGCATCTTACTCAATCCAATACTGCTGACTTCTGCACCAATAATTCAATCCTCCCTGTTAAGGGTGTGGGGGCCTTTCCTTACTGTCTAAGACTGTCCAAAGTTATTTTTTAACTGAAGTAAATTTATTTGCTATGGATCTCAGACTTTAAATCAGCGAGGTGTGGAATTCTTCTGTCAGCATACTTGAGGATGACCTTAGCCAGCTGTCTTTTCATTAACAACTGCAGCTGCCTGTTTGTAACAGTATTAGTTGTGGACCTTTTGTGTGCTTTCTTAATCTTATTACCTTGGATATACATTCTGTCTCCAGAGCTGTTCTACCTTACAGTTTACTTCAATACATACTACACAACACAAGCTATTGTAGGTCACCTGGAAACCATTTTTAGCCATTTTGTGCAGTTTTCAGCCACGGGCAGTACCAACACAGCTTGCCTGTTCTCATCAGATTAATGCTAAATCCTGTGACTGTAGGCCACTTTGTTCTGCAACAGAGTCCACAATAGGGCAGAACAAATCAGCATGGGTGCTGGTTTTCCTTGCATTCAGTTCATCACTCCTTATAATGAGACCATTCTGATTCTGAACATCCCAAGTGGATAACTGACCATGTCAAAGCTCATGGACTGGTATAAGACCATAAGACCATAAGACATAGGAGTGGAAGTAAGGCCATTCGGCAAATCGAGTCCACTCCGCCATTCAATCATGGCTGATGGGCATTTCAACTCCACTTACCCGCATTCTCCCCGTAGCCCTTAGATTCTTGATGTCACAAGGAATTATCAATCTCTGCCTTGAAGACTTTTTGCATCCCGGCCTCCACTGCACTCTGCGCCAATGAATTCCACAGGCCCACCACTCTCTGGCTGAAGAAATGTCTCCGCATTTCTGTTCTGAATTTACCCCCTCTAATTAAAGACTGTGTCCACGGGTCTTAGACTCCTCGCCTAACGGAAACAATTTCCTAGCATCCACTCTTTCCAAGCCATCTTGTAAGTTTCTTTTAGATCTCCTCTTAATCTTCTAAACTCCAATGAATACAATCCCAGGATCCTCAGCTGTTCCTCGTATGTTAGACCTACCAATCCAGAGATCATCCATGTGAATCTCCGCTGGACACGCTCCAGTGCCAGTATGTTCTTCCTGAGGTGTGGGGACCAAAACTGGACACAGTACTCCAAATGGGGCCTAACCAGTGCTTTATAAAGTCTCAGTAGCACAATGGTGCTTTTATATTCCAACCCTCTTGAGATAAATGACAACATTGCATTCATTTTCTTAATCACGGACTCAACCTGCATGTTTACCTTTGGAGAATCCTCGACTAGCACTCCCAGATCCCTTTGTACTTTGGCTTTACGAATTTTCTCACCGTTTAGAAAGTACTCCATGCTTGTATTCTTTTTTCCAAAGTGCAAGACCTCGCATTTGGTCACATTGAATTCCATCAACCATTTCCTGGACCGCTCTCCCAAACTGTCTAGATCTTTCTGCAGCCTCTCCACTTCCTCAGTACTACCTGCCTGTCCACCTAACTTTGTATCATTGGCAAACTTCACTAGAATGCCCACAGTCCCTTCATCCAGATCATTAATATATAACGTGAACAGCTGCGGCCCCAACACTGAACCCTGCGGGACACCGCTTGTCACCGGCTGCCATTCCAAAAAAGAAAGTCTTATCCCAACTCTCTGCCTTCTGTCAGACAGCCAATCCTCAATCCATGCCAGTAGCTCACCTCGAACACCATGGGCCCTCACCTTGCTCAGCAGCCTCCTGTTTGGCATCTTATCAAAGGTCTTTTGGAAGTCTAGATAGACCACATCCACTGGGTTTCCCTGGTCTAACTTACTTGTCACCTCTTCAAAGAATTCCAACAGGTTTGTCAGGCATGACCTCCCCTTAATAAATCCATGTTGACTTGTTCTAATCCGACTCTGCTCTTCCAAGAATTTAGAAACCTCATCCTGAATGATGGATTCTAGAATTATACCAACAACCGAGGTTAAGCTAATTGGCCTATAATTTTCCATCTTTTGTCTTGATCCTTTCTTGAACAAGGGGGATTACAGCAGCCATCTTCCAATCATCCGGGACTTTCCCTGACTCCAGTGACTTTTGAAAGATCTCAACCAATGCCTCCGCTATTTCCTTAGCCACCTCCCTCAGAACTCTAGGATGTAGCCCATCGGCGCCAGGAGATTTATCAATTTTAAGATCTTCTAGCTTTTCTAGCACTCTCTCTTTTGTAATGGCAATCATACTCAACTCAGCCCCCTGACTTCCTTTAATTGTTGGTATCGGAGGCTGCCCTAACTTACTGTGCTGGCAAATCCTGAACAAAGGTTGACGTGAATGAGGACTGCTGATAATTATGATAAGTTTCTGGATTTGTGTCTGCAGTAAACTGCAAAGCAATACAGCATTACTTTGAGCCTGGTATCTATGACTGAGGGGTAAAGCGTAAGAAGGCAAAGTATGACTATGCAAAGAAGGGATGCTGTGAGCATCCATATAGACACGGAGTGAGTATGTGCTGTGGCAGCAATGAATAGGTTATAGAGGCAGCCTGGCCCAGTTCATGAACTGTTTGTGTCCCTTAATTTAGTGTCCTCGCTGCAGCATTACAATAATAGTTGACACTATATCCCAGGGTGCAGTATTGATGTGAAGAAATGTCTTATAAGTGGGTTGAAGATGTGCCAGGAGGGTTATTAGCAGGTTGCACATTTTGTATGCCAATGTCCATGGGTGTGGTTTGCACGTGGTTGGTGCCCAAGTGTGCCCTGAGATATTGGTGCTCAGTGTTCAACATGGAGTAGCAGGCATCAAGTGGCAAGCCGAAATCACTAGATACAGTCCTCTGACTTCCGTGTTGAGAATTCTCAACATCTAGCTTGTTCAGTGCGTTCTTGTAAGGTAAGAAGTTGAACATTAATGAGGCAAGTAGAGCTGTTAGTAAGGCATTTAACAATTTATTATCCCCTGTAATTGACAACTTACTACTATTTATTGAGAAACATGCTTTGGTACTTGTCAGATGCATAAAGATTTAGTGAGTTGCTCCCAACAGTGAGATATACTGATCTGGATTTCTTGTATTATTCTGCCACAAAATCTCTCTGCAGTCCACATTATTCAGGCCCTATAAGATTATGCCCAATTTCTTTCTTCCTTTTCACCTCTATTATTAATGCCACTGTCATCATGTCAAAAAATGTTGTGCGCTCTCTCTCACTTACCTGTTGTTCCATTTGCTGTATAGTTCCTTCTAGCCACGTCTCCCACAGACCTGCCTGTAGCAGCTTTTGTTGAATGTTCCCTTTACTAAGGTTGAGGCTGAGACTAGCTGTGCATTGTGTTAGACACTGCTGTTGAGTGTGCAGGCAGACAGAAACATGTTTCACTCCGGGGTGTACTCTGAAATAATTTAGGTGAACAGTCAACAGGACATTTGCATACTGTCCATTTCAACATGACTTGGCACTTGAAAGTCAGGTTTCCAGTGTCAGACAACAGGCATCATCAAATCTTTCTCCTGCATAGTCCAAACTAGGAAACGTAACCCAGGAGTCACAAATTAGATTCAAAATGTGTACTGAAAGCAAAATAAAAATTAAGAAAGAATTAAAGGGATTCCAATATAGAGAGATAAAGGAAACACAGAATGTGTATAGAATGTTGATTTTACTGTTTGAAAAATCTGATGATTATTAAATTCTGAAATAATGAGACTATGTGTCTAAAAATAAATTTTCAGGGCTAGAGAGATTGTTTGGTACCAGTTATAAGCATTAAACATTCACTGGTCCCTGAATAGACCTGCTCTAACATTTTTTGCCATACTTAGTAAGTAATAAGTCTATGTAGCAGAGCCTAATGACCTTGCAGTGATTTCAATGTTGTATTAGCCAGTTGGTTTCCAACTGAGAATTTAGTGGGGGTCCTCTTGTGGTGCAGCGGTAGTGTTCCTACCTTTGAACCAAAAGATCTGGATTCAAGTTTCACCTGCTCCAGAGGAGTATAATAACATTACTGAACAGGTTGGTTAGAAAAATATTTTTAAATAAAAAGATCTAGTGCTGTGTCTATCAGTGTTCTTGTGTGATTTGTTATTCTGGACTACAATTGCTGATTTCTGTACCTACTGAGCTTGCCCATTCTCAAATTGTTGTTTGACTTGTTCAATAATAATGGTAAACGCGGTTAGTCTTATTGATATTATCAGCAAAAAGATCCAGGCTATTAAAAAGAAAATTGGCCATTTTAATTGCATACGTTTTATTAGGAAGACTGTGTACAATAAAATGGACTTTAAAGGAATAGGTTTAACTGATAATGAATCTGTTTTATAGTATTTATTGTTAGCAAATTGATTACTGAACGTCTTTTTCTCACCATGACAATTGTGTAATCCAAAATTTAGAAGCTTATACTAGAACTATGTCACTCATTGTATATAAGAGTTATGGCTCACATAAATGATAGGGTATAATGAGATTCGTGACAGAATCAGAACAAAGTTTGCGGAGACAGATATTGACATTAGGAGCATCTTGCACCACCTTTTGGCAAATGATGAGGCAAGTTACTCTCTAGACAGTGGCAAGTTCCTAATTAGAGGGGATTGTAGTTTTGGATGTAGGTTTGCTTGCTGAGCTGGAAAGTTCGTTTTCAGACGTTTCGTCACCATTCTAGGTAACATCATCGGTTAGCCACCGGATAAAGCAATGACGTTAGGCCCACTTTCTATTTGTCCGTTTAGGTTTCCTTGGGTTGGTGATGTCATTTCATGTGGGAATGCCACTGTCTCAGGGGGTGATAAATGGGATCCAAGTCAATGTGTTTGTTGATAGAGTTCCGGTTGGAATGCCATCCTTCTAGGAATTCTCATGCATGTCTCTGTTTGGCTTGTCCTAGGATGGATGTGTTGTCCCAAGCGAAGTGATGTCCTTCCTTATCTGTATGTAAGGATACTAATGAGAGTAGGTAATGTCTTTTGTGGCTAGTTGATGTTCATGTATCCCGGTGGTTAGTTTTCTGCCGGTTTGTCCAATGTAATGTTTGTTACAGTTCTTGCAAGGTATTTTTAAAATATAATTTTGTAAAACAACAAGCAAAACTAATCTAATTTACAAAATACTTTGCCACAACTGTAATAAATACTACATTGGATAAACAGGCAGAAAACGAACCACCAGGATATGTGAATATCAACTGGCCACAAAAAGACATGACACACTGTCACTAGTATCTTCACATACAGATGAGGAAGGAAACCATTTTCACTTTGCCAACACATCCATCCTACCACAACCCAAACACAGACACCCACGAGAATTCCTAGAAACATGGCATTCCAACCGGAACTCTATCAGAAGACACATTGACTTCGATCCCATTTACCACTCCATGAGAAAAAGAACAGGAGCTGATGTCACCAACCCAAGGAAACCTAAACACATAAATAGAAAGCGGGTCATGCCATTAGTCTTCATCTGGAGACTTGCTCATGATCTTACCTAGTATGTTGACGAAATGTCCAAAAATGAACATTCCAGCTCAGTGAGCAAATTACATCCAGAACCCCAACCTGAGCTACAAATCTTCTCAAAGCTCGGGATTATTGTTTGTTAAACATCTTGTTAATGATCCAACTTGCCTGATTAATATTCAGCTTCCTAGTTTACCAAACTGACCAAATAAACTAATGCCTAAGAAACATTTCATGGAAAAATGCCTGGCAGTTTGAAGTTTGCCACTTGCTGTGAAGGATTTACATGTTGAGCACCGGCACTGACATTATAGGGCATGCCCCACTGGCCACACCAGCCCACGCCCAAGAATACTGGCCTTATGTGCCAGACACTAACAACTCACATGACATTTCTGTAGTCTCTGTATAGGATACTTCAGGACTGCACTTTGGGCTAGACTAGCAACCATCAATTTGCAATTTGAGATGGAGAGGGTACAATCGGAAGTGACAATATTTCAGTTGAATAAAGGGAACTATGGAGCCATGAGGGAGGAGCTGGCCAAAGTTCAATGGTGCAATACCTTAGCAGGGATGACAGTGGAGGAACAATGGCGGATATTTCTGTGTATAATGCAGAAGATGCAGGATCAGTTCATTCCAAAAAGGAAGAAAGATCCTAGGAGGAGGCATGGGTGGCCGTGGCTGACGAGGGAGTTAAGAAACATATAAAGTTAAAAAAGAAAAAGTATAACATAGCAAAGATAAGTGGGAAAACGGAGGACTGGGAAGCTTTTAAAGAATAACAGAGGATTACTAAGAAGGAAATACGCAGAAAAAAAACGAGGTACAAAGGTAAACTGGCCAAAAATATAAAGGAGGATAGTAAAAGCTTTTTTAGATATGTGAAAGGCAAAAAAGTGCTTAAGACTAAAATTGGGCCCTTGAAGACAGAAACGGGGGAATATATTACGGGGAACAAAGAAATGGCAGAAGAATTGAATTGGTACTTCAGATTTGTGTTCACTGGGGAAGACACAAGCAATCTCCCTGAGGTAACAGTGGCTGAAGGACCTGAACTGAAGGGAATTTATATTTGCCAGGAATTAGTGTTGGAGAGACTGTTTGGTCTGGAGGTTGATAAGTTCCTGGGGCCTGATGGTCTGCATCCCAGGGTACTGAAAGAGGTGGCTCGAGAAATTGTGGATGTGTTGATGATTATTTTCCAGAGTTCGATAGATTTGGGATCAGTTCCTGTGGATTGGAGGGTGGCTAATGTACCACTTTTTAAGAAAGGTGGGAGAGAGAAAGCAGGAAATTATAGACCAGTTAGTCTGACCTCCGTGGTGGGAAAGATGCTGGAGTCTATTATAAAAGGTGAAATTAAGACACATCTGGATAGTAGTAACTGGATAGGTCAGAGTCAGCATGGATTTATGAAGGGGAAATCATGCTTGACTAATCTTCTAGAATCTTTTGAGGATGTAACTCTGAAGATGGCCAAGGGAGATCCAGTAGATGTAGTGTACCTGGACTTTCAGAAAGCTTTTGATAAGGTCCCACACAGGAGGTTAGTGAGCAAAATTAGGGCACATGGTATTGGGGGCAAAGTACTAACTTGGATTGAAAGCTAGTTGGCTGGCAGGGAACAAAGAGTAGTGATAAACGGCTCCATTTCGGAATGGCAGGAAGTGACCAGTGGGGTACCGCAAGGATCAGTGCTGGGACCGCAGCTTTTTACAATATATGTTAATGATATAGAAGACGGTATTAGTAATAACATTAGCAAATTTGCTGATGATACTAAGCTGGGTGGCAGGGTGAAATGTGAGGAGGATGTTAGGAGATTACAAGGTGATCTGGATAGGTTAGGTAAGTGGTCAGATGCATGGCAGATGCAGTTTAATGTGGATAAATGTATGGTTATCCACTTTGGTGGCAAGAACAGGAAGGCAGATTACTACCTAAATGGAATCAATTTAGGTAAAGGGGCAGTTCAAAGAGATCTGGGTGTTCTTGTACACCAGTCAATGAAGGTAAGCATGCAGGTACAGCAGGTAGTGAAGAAGGCTAATAGCATGCTGGCCTTCATAACAAGGGGGATTGAGTATAGAAGCAAAGAGGTTCTTCTGCAGCTGTACAGGGCCCTGATGAGACCACACCTGGAGTATTGTGTGCAGTTCTGGTCTCCAAATTTGAGGAAAGCCATTCTGGCTATTGAGGGAGTGCAGCGTAGGTTCACGAGGTCAATTCCTGGAATGGCGGACTACCTTACGGTGAAAGACTGGAGTGACTGGGCTTGTATACCCTTGAGTTTAGAAGACTGAGAGGGGATCTGATTGAGACATATAAGAGTATTAAAGGGTTGGACACTCTGGAGGCAGGAAACATGTTTCCACTGATGGGTGAGTGCCGAACCAGAGGACACGGCTTAAAAACATGGGGTTGACCATTTAGGACAGAGATGAGGAGAAACTTCTTCACCCAGAGAGTGGTGGCTGTGTGGAATGCTCTGCCCCAGAGGGCAGTGGAGGCCCAATCTCTGGATTCATTTAAGAAAGAGTTGGATAGATAAGGCAGGAACAGGATACTGATTAAGGATGATCAGCCATGATCATATTGAATAGTGGTGCAGACTCGAAGGGCAGAATGGCCTACTCCTACACCTATTGTCTATTGTCTGTCATTGTAATGCTGTTGTAAGGATAATGTGACTAGGTCTAGACCAAGGAGTATCTCGAGGCGCTTTCGTTAGTGTAATGGCACACATTCATTCTGAGCCTACCTGTATGCTCATTGCCTTGCTTTTTTTTGTGCTTTGTCCCTCAGTCAGAGATACCATGTTCATATTATTTGTGGCTTGTTTACTGTATCTGGTGCTCCTGATGTAGTCTTCTATACTTCGGTGAGACCAACTATAAACTAAGGGAACGTTTTGCTGAGCAGCTCAGCCTGGCCCACAAAGGTCGACTTGACCTCCTAGTCACCGTCCATTTTAATTCCCCTTCCCATTCACTCTCTGACATGACCATCCTCAGCCTCCTCCATTGCCACAGTGAATCAGACCACAAACTGGAGGAACAACATCTCATCATCTGCCTGGGCAGCCCACAATTCTCTAATTTCAAGTAACCTCCCTTCCCATCTCCTGATTCTTTTTCCAACTCATGACCAGATTCATTACTCCCATCAACTAATCAGGCTATACCCTCTACCTGTGTTCACCTTTCATTACCCCACTATTCGGCTCCTCTCCCATCCAAAACCTTCCCCCATCCACCCTTTATGTGTAGTTCCCCTCATCCCCATCCAGTCCTGAAGAAGGGTTATATCCAAAACGTTGACTTCTCCACCTCCTGATGCCGCCTGGCTTGCTGTGTTTTTCCAGCCTTGTTTTTGCCATTTAGTACAGCTTCAAAGATGGGAACTTGTCATGATTGTCAGCACTCCTTGGTCAAGTCAAATCAAGATGGATAGCCTTTGGTTAGGGGGTCCAGTTTTATAAGTTAAGGGCAGCCTCTGATACCAGTCAATTGTTATGACATGGAGATAGATAGTCAAATCAAATCAGCCTTTTAACCTTGTATTCCCAACACAGGAAAATTTCAAAGATCCTTAATGGTTCCTAACCAGACTTTTTTGAGAAACCACTGCCAGACTCAGCAAATAATCAATGATTGACATCAGGTTTTTTGCGTAAACAAAAGACTTAACGATTTATTAGCAATACTATAATGGTAGTACAACAAAATCAAACAGCAAAGTAATCTAATTGGTCTATTTGATAAACCCAAAAAAACTTTTATTTTTAGCCCTACTCACACAAACGCAATTCAGGAACAAATAAAATAAGTTTGTAAAACTGGCCAGATTACTTAAATGGTTTTCGTAATGCACCATTGCACAGACATAGATAATTGTTTCTTAGTTGATTTTCTGAAGATGTTGATCAGGGTCACTTTACAGTGCACTGAGATAAAGGCTTATAATTTAGTTTTTTATTCTCATAACTTCTGGATGTAGGTTTGCTCGCTGAGCTGGAAAGTTCGGTTTTAAATGTTTCGTCACCATACTAGGTAACATCATCAATGAGCCTCTGGATGAAGCTGATCCAGATGATCTCGTAACTTCATTAGCTAATAAGGGAGGTTAGGCTGGGAGTTTTCAAATCTTCAAGCTGTAGCACCAACAGCTGGATTCCTTCTCACAAAAAACAGAGTCCAAAATCCAATTCAAACTTGACCATTCCCTGATAGACTGACTATCTCCTCCACAAGGTCACGGCTACTACGTCTTCCATTTACTTAAGCTTAAGGCCTTTTCCAGATTTGCTGGAACCAATACCTAGGTACTGACTTTGTTAATAACCAGCTTCTCCTATCTGTTTAAACATAATGTCTTCCCTAATGATGAAGCGTTTACAGAACATTTTGAGCAGGAACGAACCTTCCAGGCCTGGCCCACAAATGTTTGTTTGGCCTGCTTTCCTTTAAACACAAACTGTTACCAACAGTCTGAAAGTCACTTTGTTGTGGTTCTGTTCACCGAGGTGGGAATTTGTGTAGCATCATGAAGCTCGTGGACCTGTGCCTCACCACCCACTTCACTTTCAACAACATAGTCTAAAAACAAACCAATGGCACACCCATGGGATCTCCGCTATCAGGATTCATAGCAGAAGTGGTAATGCAAAGGCTAGAACAAATAGTCCTACCAATCATCAAACCAAACATCTGGGTTCGCTATGTAGATGACACCTTTGTCATCACAAAACAAAACAAGATAGAAGAGACATTTAACATCATCAACAGCACCCTCACAGGCATAAAGTTCACCAAGGAGGAAGAAACTGACAACAAACTCACATTTCTGGCTGTCACAGTAGAAAGAAAGGACAAGGGAGAATTACAAACCTGCATATACAGAAAACCGACAAACACTGACCAAATACTCAACTAACCAGCAACCATTCCAGCACACACAAATGAAGCTGTATCAGAACACTATTCCAACGAGCCACCACACACTGCAGCACAGACAAACTTCGAAAAACAGAGGAGAACCACCTATACAACGTATTCAAGAAGAACGGATACTCAAAACACACAGTGCGCAGATTCCTCAAGAACAAACCACGACAAGCAGACAAAACACAGCCAGAAACCCTAACCACCTTACCATATATCAAAGAAGTTTCAGAAATGACAGCCAGACTACTGAGACCCCTCAGAATCCTAGTAACACACAAACCCACCAACACTCTCAAACAAAAACTAACAAACTTAAAAGACCCAGTACAACCCATGGACAAAACCAACATCATCTATAAAATTCCATGCAAGGACTGCCACAAACACTATGTAGGACAAACAGGAAGAAAGTTAGCCACCAGGATACATGAACACCAGCTAGCCACAAAAAGACACGACCCTCTCTCCCTCATAGCCCTACACACTGATGAAAAAAACATTTCGACTGGGACAACACATCTTTCCTGGGACAGGCTAAGCAAAGGCATGCCAGAGAATTCCTAGAGGCCTGGCACTCCAACCACAAACCATAAACAAGATCTCGATGCCATCTATCAACCCCTCAGAAAACGAACAGGAAAAGACATCACCACAAACCCCAGGAACCCCATCCAGGAGAAAGATATAAATAGAAAGCAGGAGACAACAGCTTCGCTTCACTTGGAGGTCGCCACTGATGATGTTGCCTAGCCAGGTAATGAAAGGTCTGGATATCAAACCTACAGCTCAGCGAGCAAATCTACACCCTAAATAATTCTTCTCCTCAGGCAAGGGTTAACAACTACTGCCTTCCCAGCTTTACGTACATTTTAAAAAAACTTGCATTTCACATGGGAATTTGACCAGTTTATCAAAAACACATTTATTTTGTCAAGATAATTCTGTGTTTTAGAGCATTTCTGAATTATTCCTTGACTACTTTGTAATAAAATAGCAAACGTAATGGGAAAAAATAACTGGTATTTTAGTACTAACTGGTTGGGTTGGCTTTATTGAAGTCAATTCATATTTGATATGAGTATCATTATGTAAATAGAGCATAGTTGAGCAACATTAATCATTGGCAATTGAATCCATTCTGGTCACACCCTTATTTTGGAGCATCTGAACAAACTTCTGCATCTTTCATGAGGTGGTGTTTGTTTCTAAGCCATATTTAAGTGTATATCTAATATGGAGATAAGCTTATGGATTAGCACACATTTATTCATTGACTACTAAGAAACCCTGGGTGTTAAAATTCCCTTTGTAATTCATTGGATGATGACAAATGACACTGATAATTTTGGGTCATAGACTAGTGGTTAAAATGTTGCTAAATTTCCCTTACACCTTGCTCTGTGTCTGGATGATTGCTTAAAGAACTCATAATATGCTCGTAAACAATGCAAGTTTTGTAGCATATACAAAAGTCACCTTAGACTCTTCAGCAACACTGAATTGGGAGAGTTTATCTTTAAGTGTTCTAACTGCTTCTAAATTTGATTGTTCTTGAAATGCAGTTCACACACTTAGAACATATACTGTGGTTCAGATATTAAGTATTAGGTACTGGTTCTAAAGATATGTTTAATTAGGTATAGCTTATCTCTGACAACCAGACCATGGATTCTTGACATATCTTTAGGGCAAATTATTATTTGTAATGATTTGTAATTATAACAACAATGAGAAAAAGGGAATAAGGCACTTTAAAATTACCAAAGATGAAAACTTAAATCAAGTATAACCTGAAGTGATTTCATTTGGCTCAATTCAGGACCACTCATAACACCAAAGTTTTAATCAATGTATGTACCTTTCAGAAATGCACCTCTGCCTAAACAAAGTGTGCTTGTTTATATCACTACATGATGCCTGATGGTTACTGTTGGTGCCATAATAACCAAGTAGGTTTTAAAAAAAATTGTTAATGCCAGGGGAAGGCTTATGAAATTCTCTTTGAGGAACTACCTGAATACTGGCAATCCTAAGTGAGAAATTGAATTTTAAATTTATTGGTGCTGATGAAGGAAAGGTCAGTCTTTTACTCACCTGTTTGCTTCTATTACATCATTTTATGTTTCAGTACTTTGAAATGAAATGCAGTGATGCACACAATGATTCTTTAGTTCTTCAGTAAGACAGGAGCATTTTAACAGTAATATTTCAATACAGCGTCGTATTACCATTCCAGTGTGAATGAGTTTTCATGCACTGAAACCTATAAAAGCTTTATTCCACTTGGAGTACAATATACAACTATAACAATATTTTTATGTTGTTTATCCATGAAATAAGGAAGTTCTAATCTTTGCCAACATTCGGAATTTACTGTTTTATTTCAGACAGTTGTATTGTTGATCTGGGTGCTTATTAATATCCTGATGTGCAGATTAGATTTTTTTTTACATCTATTAAAAGTAACCTCAATTATATATTAAAGGTAAATTCAATGAGATCATTAATCCCAGAAACTATATTAGTTCAAAAGTTGTATAATACACGGACAGATTACAACTTTCATCATCTTCCTCTTTAATTTACTAACTCTCTACTTTCCTGCTGCAGAATGTCTTTTCAGAATGTTTTTTTTTAACCAATGTAATTGTCATCAACATGTACTATGACTACTGGTTGTTCAGTCTCCCCCTTCAGAATGCCCTGCAGCCGTTTGAGACATACCTGATCCTGGCCCCAATATTAGATTAGATTAGATTACTTACAGTGTGGAAACAGGCTCTTCGGCCCAACAAGTCCACACCGACCCGCCGAAGCGCAACCCACCAATACCCCTACATTTACCCCTTACCTAAGGCTACAGTCAATTTAGCCTGGCCAATTCACCTGACCTCCACATCTTTGGACTGTGGGAGGAAACCGGAGCACACTCACGCAGACACGGGGAGACTGTGCAAACTCCACACAGTCAGTCGCCTGAGGCGGGAATTGAACCTGGGTCTCTGGCGCTGTGAGGCAGCAGTGCTAACCACTGTGCCACCGTGCCGCCCAATATCATACAAGATTCTCATTTGCTGCCACAGTGACTCCCACACTTACTGAGTTTACTATGATGGGCTATCCTATCCAACCCTTCAGTGAAGGCATGGTGACCCTCAGGTTAAACCATCAGTAGCTCTCTCTCTCTCTGATGGAAGAGCAGCCCTATGGTCTGGTAAGAGTAAATTGACTTTACCCTTACCTCATAAACTGTATTAGCAATGTTTGTGACTCTTGTGGCTGAGTGGTAGTGTCTCTACCTCTGGACTAGGAGGCCTATGTTCATGTTCCATCTGCTGCAGAGGTGTGTATTAACATTTCTGTACAGGTAGATTGGGAAATACATAAGAGCAATGTTCCCTCATAGTTCCCAACTGCCTGCCCTCTATTGTAGCTACCTTCGTGCTCAGGTCCTTGGAGAGGGAACACCTGGTATCCACATATACTCTCAATGTCTTTTAAAGAGGTGGATTCGGCAGAGGGTGGAGTGCTTTATTTTCTCTTCTAATCCCATTTTGATTTAATCCTCTCACTTAATCCCTACCTTTTCCATAACCTTCTCCACTTTGTAACTTGGACTAATACACAAAGGAAAGTGGTTATAGTAATTGGTGATCAATTATTTCAGCTGCAGAGGCAGAGCCATCTTCAGCTTCTTCATGAATGACCTTTCTTTCATCATATGGTCAGAAGTCAAAATGTTTGTTGGTAATTGCACATTGTTTAGCTTTTCATTGACAGATCTCATTGACAACATGCATACTATATGTGATGCTGACTTTAAGGTCAGGTATGAAAAGTTTAGCAAGGATCTAGAGTGGAGATTTTTTTAAAACATACTTTAAAATGTATTTTGATTAAAAAATTAGAAAGCCCATCGGTGCAACATCATAAAATCTGAAGAGGGCTGAGAGAAGCTGAGGTAAATCAAGATGCATTGATTAACTAACACTTGTAGTGATTAAGTGACACTTCAGCCTTAAAAATTATAGTATGTCAGAGGAATGAAAGATGAAAACAGCAAGTGGTTATGTCATTTTCAGGACCTGAGAAACAGTGAGTTAAATTAGGAGTGAATGCAATGAGCAACAGATTTTAACACAAAAATAGCATGAGTTTGCTAAATGTCTTACCCAGTTCTATTTCTTGAATATATCTGCAACTAAACCAATGCAACTAAAGTCAGAAACAAAATTAAAGTAGACTGTATAACTTTGTGACTCTATGACTTGATCTTAACTCTCTGTAGCACTGGCCTTTTCCATGCTGTATTATTTGTACTGCAGGCAACAAGAGACTTTCAGATAACCATGCTGCAGTGTTGGCTGTGATGAAGGAATTGATAGCATCCTCGGTCAATCATTTTTAAAGATATTTTCCTCATTAATTTGTTCAGAGATGTCATTACACATCTCCTGTGCAGGTGGGACTTGAATGTGGCTTTGAGATAGGAACACTACCACTGCATCACGAGACTCCTTTAAATATAACTTGGATCCACATGAATATCTGAATGATTCAAAGACTGGAAACTTGGTTCGAATGATTAGGAAAGAAAGGGAAAGAATTGGGGCCACTTTTGACTGAGTCATTGGAAATGTGCAAGTTTTAGTTAATGACTCATTCAGTAAGATTCTCATTGAGTCTTTTGTTTGATATTTGTTACTAGTATATCTACATGAGATCCAACAATTACTAGGATTTTTTTTATTTAAAGCATGCCTCTTTGGTTTAATCTATATGTTTCTTAAATGAGCTTGGGATTAGGATTGTTACGGATTTGTTTTGAAAGGTCAACAATTCTTTGTCATTTTAACAATGGAAGAAAAATTGGTGCATTCAAGATAAAGATGCAACTTGACACATAAATAAGCTCAACTAAAAATTATTAAGCAAGCCTACCTATCAAAATCTAGGATGTATGTTCTTTATGATCTCTTTCAATTAGTATTTACAAGTTACATGCTGGGTGCAGATTTTTTGTATATTACAAGGTTGGTAAGCATTTGTTTCTGGGGCAGACAAGTAACCGATTAAATGGGAAGCAATGCTGTGCTGTAGATAAAAGGGACACTGTGAATGTACGTGCTTAGATTTCCATAAATGACTTAAAGGGCCTAAAGATATGGATGTGAATTTTCCTGCTGTCTCAAAGATAAGTAGGAAAATATGTTATGAGAAGGATCTGGTATATGGAGTATAATGTGGGAAAATGTGATATTTTCCATTTCATCAGTAGGAAAAAGAAAGTATTATCTAAATGGTGAGAGATTATCAAACTCTGAAACAGAGAGATTTGGATGTCCTAATGAATGAATGATAAAAAGCTAATATGCTGGTATAGCAAGTCATTAAGAAAGCTATTGAAATTTTATCTTTTATTTGAAGAGAAATTGTAAAAGAAAAATGGGCATTGGTGAGACCAACTCTGAAATACTGTGCAGTAGAGGCCTCCTTATTTAGGGAAGAATGTAAATGCATTGGAAGCAGTTCAGAGAAGGTTTACAGGACTAATATTTGGAATGGGTGTGTTGTTTTACGAGGAAAGGATGGGACTGGTTAGGCTTGTATCCGCTGTGGTTTAGAAGGGGAGGAGATTAATTGATTGAAATGTACACAATCTGGAGGGGTTCTGATAGGGTGGATGTGGAGAAATGTTTTCTGTTGTAGAAGAGTCCAGAGCTGGAGAATACTGTTGAAAACAAGGGATCACTTATTGAAGACAGTGATGAGGGGATTTTTTTTCCTGCCTTTGAATTGTCTTCTTCCAAATGCACTGGAATTTTTCAAAGCAGAGGTGGGTAGATTTTCCTTAAACAAGGGGGTGAAAGTTTATCAAGGGTAGCCAGGAATGTAGAGTACAGGTTGCAATCAGATCATCCATGATCCTGTTAAATGGTGGAACAAGCTTAAGGGCCAAATGAGTCAAGATTAGAGTGGTGCTGGAAAAGCACAGGAGGTCAGGCAGCATCTGAGGAGCAGGAAAAATGGAAGTTTTGGGCAAAAGCCCTTCATCAGGATGTTCCCTGACCTGTTGTGCTTTTCCAGCATCACTCTAATCTCTAGCATCTGTAGTACTCACTTCTGCCTTAAGGGCCAAATGGCGTATTCCTGCTCCAAATTAGTGTGTTTGTATTATATGTCACTGTTCTGGTAAGAAAAAAAACTATCCATTTCCTGTCTAAAGGATCCACAAGATGCCTAGTATCAGTTGAGAATATTACTACAAGTAGTATGTCTAGGTCTAGGCTGGAAACCAATAAAGAGCCAGTAAGATTTCAGTTAGTACTGAAAAAGCTAAATGCATATCTTGGTACCCTGGATAGTGCAGTGCCTTTGTTGTTTTGTACATTACAAATCTGCAGTGAAATTACAAGAGAATGCCAACATGACACAGTACTTATAATCAGGGACTTTATTACCCATATATAGATTGGGACAGTGGTGGTGTAAAAGGCAGTGAGGAGCAAAAATTCCGAGGTTGTGTTCAGGAATTTTTTTATGGCAGTATGTGCCCAATAATGATGTGCTGTTAAACCTGGTTCTTGGAAATGAAGTGAACTGAGTGAACACAGTGTCAGTGTCAGGTAGCAGGACAAAAGCAAGGAGGTGATGTTGAAGTCATACAATTTTTCGTGTACAATTCTGGGTGGCACATTAGAGGAAGGAAATGAGTGCATCAGGTGTATGCAGAAGACGTTTATAAGAATGGTTTCAGGAATGAGAAACGGAGCATTGTGGATAGCTCAGAAAGGTTGGGACTGTTCTCCTTGGGCGAAGAGGGTTAAAAGGAGATGTGAAAGAAGCATTCAAAATCATGAGGGTCTGGACAAAATTATTAGGGAAAAACTGTTTCCACTTGTACAAAGGAACAAGAGGACATAAATTTGCAAACATAGCAAATGCGATGTAAGAAAATAACTTTTTCATAGGCGAGGCATTATGAAATTGAAGGCGTGTACTGTGCATTTAAGAGAGCACGAATGCTGTTCTGAACTGAGAGCTTACAAGCTCTTGCGACATGACTAGATTGCAGTCTCAGAGTGTACTGGAAAATTGAAAATATGTAAAATTTGGCTGTGAAATGGATACCTGAGTTGTGGTTGCTGTTTTGACAGCAATTTGAATTTAACCAGTTTAAATTATGTCCCAAGATACTAAAACCCAATCGAGTTTGAATTTATTGTTTTGCCAATATCGAACAATGAGATGATCTGATGTTGGGGATATAAAAATGCAGACATTTTCAAAATGGCAAACAGAGCAACTGCCATCAAGAGAGACCCAAGAAATAGGAAACACTCTCTATCAAAAGGTACATTTTCATATGAAACATATTTGCAGTAAAAAGAAAGATGATGATCCAGGGAAATCTTCAGCCGGAAGATGATAGACGCCAAAGACAATAACGACTGTGTGGTTTTGAAATTAAGTTGATGTAATGTAATTTTAATAAGTGTCTTATTGGAACAGCATATTATTATAGAGTTGGAAGCAGGTCATAAGCAGTTGGGAGAGAGAGAGGGGGGCTTAGAGTTCTGAATAGTTGTGTAATGTTCACTTTAGAGTAAAAAATAAAGTGATGTTATTTTCTTTAAATAGTGGAATTTGGGAGTTCTCTGTCACTCATATTTTCACATATTATGAAGCAAGGTGAGCTTTCCTGTGTTTTTGGTTTAATTAACAGAAGGGTTCACCATTGTGTCATAAGAGGTTGGATCGACCTGGAACTATGTGGAGGTAGGTTCAAATGATGCATTCAAGACAACATTCAATGATAATTTAAACAGAAACATTATGCAGGGCTGCAAAGAAAAGAAGGAGAATGGCATTCAGTCATAATGTTTGTTTGGTGTGCCTGTGCAGACACGATGGGCTGAATGGCCTCTTTCTGTGCCGAAACACTTTTGAAATTCTGTGTAATGTTTAGTGGCAAAACTTTCTATCTTTCAGAGCAACACTCCCATTTATGAAGTAATTAAAGTCAGGGATAACAAAATACCAGAACTCGAATGCTAGAGGAAGCTAAGGAGAAGGATGAAGATAATAAAATTGAGAGGTTGTTATCCAAGTGATTAGTGTAGTTGAGCAGACATGGCTGATGGATGAACAGGACTTGATACAAGTTCAGATAATGGCAAGAGGGTTTTAGATTTATATAGGGTGGAAGATAGAATTCCAGCTAAGCAAGCATTGATTTAGTCAAATGTAGGATTAATAAACGAATGGGGGAAGAGTTTCAGCCACAGGCAAGCTGAAGCAGGGAAAACTTTGGGTAACATTCCTCAGGTAAAGTAGGCTGGTTTTGCTGATGGATCATTTATGTGGTTGGACGCTCATCTTGGCATCGACAAAGCAGCAAGTTTGAGAATGATTTGGCTTAACTTGAGACATTTGCCGATGAGTGAGATTGAGTTGTTGGCCCAGGAATAGCATTTGTTGATCCATATTAGCTGTGACAATGGCTTCAGCATTCCTTATATTTAGTTGAAAGAAATTTCTGTTCATACATTATTTGATATCTGACAGGCAGTGTGACAAGCTGGAGACTATAAAGAGTTCAGGAATGATTGCCATGACAACTGAGTGTCATTGGCTTACATATGATAGCTTCTGTATTTTCAGATGATGGATGGTGTAGCTGAGGGACAACATATAGGTAAAGTTTGGGAGAAGATTTGTAGCTCGGGTGCTCGTTGTTGTGGTTCTGTTCGCCGAGCTGGAAGTTTTTGTTGCAAACGTTTCGTCCCCTTTTCTAGGTGACATCCTCAGTGATTGGGAGCCTCCTGTGAAGCGCTTCTGTCATGTTTTCTTTGGCATTTGTAGTGGCTTGTCTCAGCCACTTCCGGTTGTCAGTTCCAGCTGTCCGCTGCAGGGGCCGGCATATTGGGTCCAGGTCGATGTGTTTGTAACAAACACATCGACCTAGACCCAATATACTGGCCACTGCAGCGGACAGCAACTGACAACCGGAAGCGGCAGAGACAAGCCACTATAAATGCCAAACATAACAGAAATGCTTCACAGGAGGCTCCCAAGCACTGAGGATGTCACCTAGAAAGGGGACGAAACGTTTGCAACAAAAACTCCCAGCTCGGCGAACAGAACCACAACAACATATAGGTAAAAATTGGAGAAGATCAAAGATAGATCTTTGGTGGATTCCAGAGGTAATGATACAAGAAAAGATTCTTAGACAGTATTTCAATAGATAAGAACAGAATCCAGTGAAAGTAATCCCACAGAGTCGGATGATGAGGGTGAGGCATTGGAATATTGTGTCATTAATCTTGTTGAATGCTTTAATAGATTGAATAAGGTGAAGAGTATTTGATTATTATCATGACAGTCATATAGAATATTATTTATGATTTTGGTAAGAGCTGCTGGATGTTAGGAGGTAATTAAACATTGAATTTTGGGAAGGAATGGGAGGCAACAACACATTCGAGTACTTTGGGAGGAAAGAAAGATTAGGAATCAGCAGGTGGATTGGAGTATTTAATGAGGAAAGAGAGAGAGAGAGAGAGAGAGAGAGAGTGAGAGAGAGAGAGAGAGAGACTGAGACTTATGGTAGATTGGATTGGGAGAGTACCAGTGGAAAGAGAACTGTTAATAGCATCAATTAACTGGAGCCATGGAAGGGAAAATAGTCATATGTTTATTGGGAATAGGGTTGAGGGAGGAGGAGATAAATTCAGGTGTGCTTTACAGCATGTAGCAGTCTTCTTCAGACCGAAACAGGAATGTTTTTCATATTTACTGAATCTTTTTAAATTCAGTAGTATTTTTATAGTTTTGCAACGAATTGAAAATATTCCAATTCTGTTTCATATCTTCTTTCATTTCCACAGAGTGTGAAAAATTTATTGCCATTCTGAGTCACCCAGCACTTCAAAGTTGCAGGTTGCATTTTTTATTCATCCTTGATGTTTTCCTGTAGCCCTGAAAATTCCCATTGGGACATTGGTGAAAATAATTTTTTTTGCTCACTTTTAAAATTCAAAACATTTCCTGCTGGCACAATGATTATACAACAAATAACAATTATGTTAATTGCTGATTATGTGGTATTTAATATATATCATACAGTTCATTGTATACTCAGGGACTGAATCTTAAGTAAGGTTATAAGAAAGCTGCTGAAATGACCAAAATTGGATCAAAGATATGACAGTTGTATTTTCATTATTATTTTAATCTGGTGAAAAAAAGTCAAAAATTCTTGCCTATACTGGAAATGAAATTACACACTCACTCACTCTCAGCAGTTATTGTATAATAGTGGTCTGTATTTGTTAAACACTTCTATCCCCTCCTTAGCCTGAAAGTTCAACACAATAGTCTCTGTGGTGGAAGCGAAGTTCATTTATTCTTCAGCAATAATATTTCTGCAACTTTTGTGGATACTACTTTGAAGTTTGAAGATTGTTTAAAAAAATACAGCTCCTTGAAGCAATTGTTGTCCCTTGAAATTAGGATGAACAATGCACTAAGTTACATGGAAAATGCTACATCTCCATGGAAACTTATCTACCTTACCCCTTTCCTCAGGGATCCCATTGCTATTAATCATAAGCTAATTTAGAAATCTCCTCATGTCCTTGAAATACTAAAGCACATAATGTTGCCAACTGCAGAAGAAGTAAAACTCATTATCTTGGATTGCCGAACCATCAAAGGAATTTCATGTCAGTTGAAATTATGATGTGTGGTGTTTTAAGCCTTTTTAAGATGCCATGAGGAAATTACTTTATCAAAAGTCAAGAGTTTGCTGCTGCATCAATCTGCTAATGCTGATTAATATAAGGATTCTCTGACAAGTGAGAAAGAACCTTGTTGTTTTAAAATATTAAAATATTCCCTTTGGAATATCAGAAGAATTATGTAAGAGCTGTGGTGTTTCCTTGGCTTCTCAGTTCTCTGTGCTTGACTGCACGTCTCTATTGGAGATACAATAGGAAGTCCTGCAAAATTAAGGCTCCATATGACTTTCATGAAGAAGTACGTATTCATATTTTTCCAGTAGGTGGTGAGGGCCATTTATTGGCAAATCTCCCCTAGTGTTCAATTCATGGTATTGCATTTGTTTTAAAAGACTTTCTAATCAGAAGCAAGCATGGCTGACAGGCGAAAAGACTGCAGCCCAGAACCAGGTTTGAATGTTAAGATCGGAGAATACAGGCACAATAGAGTGTGATTGGAGTGATGATAGGTTTGGATAGGTTCTGGAAAGTTATAACAAAGATGTAGAGCTAATAAGGTGTTCAGTGATTGCTGGGGGTATTTAGGTGAAGGAGATGTGCTTCAGAGCAGCTGTGTGGCTCAGTGGTTAGCACTGTTGGCTCATAGTATCTGGGACCTGGGTTTGATTTTAGCCTCGGGTGGTTGTCATTGTGGAGTTTGCACATTCTCCCTGTGACTACGTAGGTTTCCACCACGTGCTCCAGTTTCCTCCCACAGTCCAAAGATGTGCAGATTAGGTGGATTGGCCATGCTAAATTATCCTCAGTGTTTAGGGATATGTGTGGATAAGCCACGGTAAATGTGAAGTTATGGGGATAGTGTAGAGGCCTAGGTCTGGGTGGGATGCCCTTTGGAGGATCAGTGCAGTCTCTTTCCACACTGTGTGGATTCTGAGATTCTTGCGAAGATCTGAGGTGGGGGTTAGCTGGTATTTTCATTTATTGTACAAAGTGAAAATGCACCCGAGTTTACAAACAATGCTATAAAAGCATTTACCTGACGGATAAGATGCTTTCTGATTCCTTCTACCTGTCAGATTTACGTAGACTTGGGGTGAGGTGGGGGCTCCAGTCTGCAGTTGTTCAAAAATAGAAATCAGTTAAAATGAAGGCAAACATTTTCTTAATAGGTGTCAGTGGGTGATCGCCCTCTTGAGAGGAGTTTGATAACCTGTCCTTCATCCCATGTCTGCTAAAACTGAAAGTTCGCATGTTGAGGATTCCTGATTCAGAATTTTACCACTGTCTTCATTAGACCCAAAATGACCTTTTTTTATAGGAATTAAAATTCCCTCCAGAGACTCAATTAAAAACTTCTGGAAAGAATTGCTAAGATTTTAGGACAGCTCAAGTCATATTAAATGCTGCACTCTTCTGCCTCCTTGCACTATTTTTTGTTGAAAATAAACTTAAAGCTGGCTTCCTGGGTAATATCTGATGCAAAAAGCTCCGGCATCTGATCGTTCACTGTCACACATTTCCTTCCATTTGGAAAGGTATAGATTTCAGCTATTATCGGATATGTGAACATTGAATTTGCTGAAGGCTTCTTATATTGTGTATGACTAACAAAGACTAAATTGGAGCTAATACTGAGATCTGTAAACATGATGGATACCATCATGTGATTTTTGCTATATTTCAAATTTGCTTCTTTAAATTTTTTGCAATAACATATTAGGCAACTAGTGAGGTTAAAAGAATTTACTTGAATAAAGAACTCAATAACTTTACCATGTTTCAATATATTGACATCTGTATTAAAAATGTCACATCATTCGGAAATTATACTTCAGTATTTAAGTAATGTCTTTCCTTCATACATATTTTTATATAATTAACATACAATGAGCCAAGCACATCACAGAAGTATTATAAAATAAAATTTGATATTAAAGTGCAATCTGATGTTGGGCAAATGATTAAAAGTTCATCAAATAGGTAGTTTTTAAGAAATGCCTTGAAGGAAAAAAAAGCAAGGTCGAGAGGCCATGTGATTTGGGATGGTTCCAATTGTCTGTTGAGCTTGGCGTAAAATTTCCAATGAGCCAAAGAATACAGTACTTCAGTGTTCTGACCAATATTTATCCCTCAGACAACATTATGAATGCTGAGTAACTTGTGGTTATTTCATTGCTGTTTATGGAACCTGATTATGTAAAATTTGCTGTTGAAGTTTGACGCAAAACAGTGGTTTAATCTTAGTTCATTTAGTCTGAAATGTTTTAGCATATCCAAGGTTGAGAAAGAAGTTAGATAACTTGTACAAAAGTTTTCGGAACCGGGTGTACTAATGAGTACTAATGCGACAACTATGAGAACTCCAAGCAGCATTATGCCAGAGTACTGATGTGGATTGTAAGCTTTTCTAAAACTGCAAGTTGCAAGTCTGTCGATGAACAACACCTCTTTTGAGATGTCCAAGTAAATTTACCTACGTTACCGGATGGAGAAAGACTGTGGAAAGCTGCAGAAGCAAGGGATTTGGGAGCCCTCATCCATGAAACACAAAGAGCTAGCAAGAGATTCACCAGATAATAGGAGAGGCAAATGGAATGTTGGCCTTTATTTTAAATGGGATGGAGTATAAAAGTTGGGGGGTTTTACTAAAACTATACAAGGTACTAGTCAGACCGCAGCTGGAATACTGTGAACAGCTTTGGGCTCTTTACCTAAGGAAAGAGATTATAACATTGGAAGCAGTCCAGAGAAGACTCACTAGACTGATGTCATATATCTTCTGAGGAGAGGTTGTGTAGATTGGGCCTGTGCTCATTGGAATTTAGATTGAGAGGGGAACTTATTTCAATGTACAAAATTGACAGGAGAGATGAGGAAAGGTTGTTTCACCTTGTGGGACAGTCTAGGCCTAGGGGGCATGACGTCAGAATAAGGGATCACACATTTAAAACAGATAGGAAGAATTTCTAATCGGGTAAGGTCCTTCATCGTAATCTCAGCTGGTGCAGGAATTGAACTCACACGTTTGACATTGGTTTGTAATGCAAACCAGCTTTCCAGGCAACTGAGTTAACTGTGACCCCCTCAGTACAAAAATAACGATGTCTCGCTAAGACTATACAAGGCACCAGTCAGACCCCTGGAATATTGTGAACACTTTTGTATCCCTTATTTAAGGAGAAATATACTAGCATTGGGGCTAGTCCAGAGAAGGTTCACTAGGTTGATTCTGAGTATGAGGCGAGGACACAGTTTGTGCTTGTACTCATTGGAGTTTAGAAAAAAATGAAAGGCGATCCTATTGAAAAATAAAATTCTGAAGAGGTTTGACAGGAAAAATATGGAAAGCTTACTTCCCTTGTCAGATCAAGGACCAGAAGGCATAAATATCAACATATGAGGTCGCCCATTTAAGACAAATATGAAAAACAATAATGCTCTGAGAGCAGTTAATCTGTGGAATTCTATACCATATAGAGCTTTTAAGGCTGTGTTGCTAAGTATACTCACTGATTAAAAATCTGTCCATCTCAGTGTGAGGGAATCAAGGGTTATGGGGACAAAACAGGGAAGTAGAGCGGAGGATGATCAGAACAGCCATGATCTCATTGGATGGTGCGGGGTGGAGTGGAGACATGAGAGCCTGAAACCTGAGGGAATTGACAGGTTAGTGCAGGGCAGAACAGACAGTGAAGGTTTAGGAGGTTGAGGGGTTCCCCTAGATTGACAGACTGAGCTTGCACCTCACTCTATAAAGTGCTAGCTGGGTTGCCTGCCAGCTTCATCCAAATTGCAAATGTGCAGTGAAACAGGAACAGCTGAAGTATGTAGAGTCAGTGTTTCCTTTTGTGTTAGCAAGGTAGTGGGCTCCGCTTGTGAAAAATGTGTGTCCCTTCAAGGCATTTACACATTACAAGTTTATGCCATTTGTAATCATAAAATTCTGCATGTGTACTTCATTTTCATTCAAGTATCAACTATGTCCATTACAAATTCTAGGCCTAAGCAATATTGACTATGATACTGTCAGTCCAAATTAATCATTGTAATATCTGGGAAGCAGAACTAATTCCAGGCGACCTATAAAGTGTCACCTGCATTCCATATTTGGCAAACTCGTTCCAAGATCTTGTAAGCTACACCAAAGGCCTTGAGCTGAATTCCTCACACATTGAATTGTAAGTATTGCTTTTACATGCAAGCCTTAATTGGATCATGTGGAGGGTGAGGAGAGAAAGTGTAATTATTTCTATCATACTTTTAATTTCTTGTTGTGAGCACAATATTGCTTGTGCTACATATATCGGAATAAGGTTTACTGGATTAAAAAGGTCCATGTAGAAGTATCCTGTTGCCCTTCTTGCTGGAGCTCTTCATGTCCTAAGATACGAAGGTCTATGGTAAACTCTAATATATATGTGCAGTGACTGTTAACTGATCACATTTAAATGAGCTACATTATTTCTTATATTCCCTGAATAGGATCATTGGAATGGTCATCAATATATCAAGGCCCAATAGGTATAATTTCCTCTATGAATTGAGCAAAAATTGACGAAGTACACATGCATCTGGAAGGCTGAGACCAACATTTGTATCACAGTTTCTAAATGTAGAGTTTGCAACAAAAGATTCCATCAGATTGAGGAAACAGTAGAGAAACCCATAGTGTTTCGTCTTTGATTGAGTGTCCTATACGTATAAGGTTCCCTGCTCCTGCTGAATGAGGATGTCCTGGCACATTATAACAGAACTGTGCCAGCTGCTGGAGAATTCCAGGTGAAGGATGCTGTACAGCGTACAGATGCAGCAATGGGAGCACAGCCAGTTCTGATATAACCCGATAGTTCTGTTCTTGTGCGTTCTAGTGTTACAAGAAAAATCATGCAATACCTATGCCATTTAAACTTATTGGGCATTATAGCCAATACAGGTAAGGAAAGTTGGAATTCCATAAATAATGGATTAAATTCAATCACAGTAAAGCCAATTCACTTTGAAAAAAACATGTGTTATAGCAGAACAGTGTGTCCATAATAACATAGCTGATGTTGTTCCTAGGAAAAGGTTCCATTCAATTAATGTTTAACTCATCTACGATCACTGCAGACGCATCTTAGAAGTTTGCACCAAGTACTTGGAAGTTGCCATGATGTCTATATCCCTGGTAAGTCTCAGATTCCTGCTTCATTCTAAGGGCCACATACCTTACAAGGATGTTGCTGGTAGACCAGGGCTGCCCTCTCCAACTATGGCTGATCACTCCCTCACACAATGACTCACTGAAATGGAGTGTAGATATAATGCAACACATCCTTCCACTAGGACCATTAAGACCATATGATGTTATCTCCAGATGAAAGGGTTGTATGCTTCAGGTAGTGTGCGCAACATAATCCTTCCACACTGTGTTCTAGACAATTAGAGCAGGTAAAGGCTAGAATTTCATGGTTGATGAGGAGCTGTAGGGCAGCAGCATTTTCCAAGAAGAAAGATGAGGACGTTGATCAAGAGGAGCATCACTTTAGTTATGATAAAACATTGTGCACAACAGACCAGACATGACTTAATGAAAAATGCTTCCAATGGAATTGAGTTGGGTCTGTTATGGATCAGGCCAGACCCCCGTAAAATATTTTAAGAAGGTAGCCTAGACTGTAACTTCTTATTTTAAAGGCAGACGTGAAGTGGATATTCCAGATGTGATGCCTTGGTCAAAGGCTTGAAGTAAAACAGAATTTATTTAAAAACTACAGTTGAAACACAAAAGAAAGAAAACAGAACATAGAACATTACAGCACTGTACAGGCACTTCAGTCCTCGATGTTGCGCTGATCTGTGAAACCAATCCGAAGCCCATCTAACCTACACTATTCCATTCTCGTCAATATGCCTACCCAATGCCTACACTATTCCATTCTTGTCAAAATGCCCGTAAGGTTGGTGAGTCTATAACTGTTGCAGGCAGTGCGTTCCACACCCCTACTACTCTCTGAGTAAAGAGACTACCTCTGACATCTGTCCTATATCTAATCACCCTTCAAATTTGAAACTATGCCCCCTCGTGCTAGCCATCCTTGGAAAAAGGCTGTCACTGTCCACCTGGTCTAACCCTCTGATTATCTTGTATGTCTCAATTAAGTCACCTCTCAACCTTCTCTCTAACGAAAACAGCCTCAAGTCCGTCAACCTTTCCTCATAAGATTTTCCCTCCATACTAGGCAGCATCTTAGCAAATCTCCTCTGACCCCTCTCCAAAGCCTCCACAGCCTTCCTGTAATGTGGCGACCAGAACTGCATGCAACACTCCATGACCTCATTGCTCAAAAATTCAATCCCTCTACCAATAAAAGCTAACGCATTGCATGCCTTCTTAACACCCCATCAACCTGGGTGGCAACTTTGAGGGATCTATATACATGGACACAGATCTCTCTGCTCATCTATACTACCAATAATCTTACCATTGGTCCAGTACCCTGCACTCCTGTTACTCCTTCCAAAGTGAATCACCTCACACTTTTCTGCATTAAACTCCATCTTCCACCCCTCAGCCCAGCTCTGCAGTCCATCTATGTCCCTCTGTAACCTACAACATTCTGTTGTGGTTCTGTTCGCCGAGCTGGAAGTTTTTGTTGCAAACGTTTCATCCCCTGGCTAGGCGACATCATCAGTGCTTTGGAGCCTCCTGCGAAGCGCTTCTTTGATGTTTCTTCCGGTATTTATAGTGGTCTGTCCTTGCCGCTTCCTGTTGTCAGTTTCAGCTGTCCGCTGTAGTGGTTGGTATATTGGGTCCAGGTCGATGTGTTTGTTGATGGAGTTTGTGGATGAATGCCATGCCTCTAGAGGCATGGCATTCATCCACAAACTCCATCAACAAACACATCGACCTGGACCCAATATACCAACCACTACAGCGGACAGCTGAAACTGACAACAGGAAGCGGCAAGGACAGACCACTATAAATACCGGAAGAAACATCAAAGAAGTGCTTCGCAGGAGGCTCCAAAGCACTGATGATGTCGCCTAGCCAGGGGATGAAACGTTTGCAACAAAAACTTCCAGCTCGGCGAACAAAACCACAACGAGCACCGGAGCTACAAATCTTCGCACAAACTTCCTACAACATTCTTGACAATATCCACAACTGTACTGATCCTGGTGTCATCTTCAAATTCACCAACCCACCCCTCCACATCCTCATCCAGGTCATTTATAAAAATGACAAACAGCAATGGATTCAAAACAGATCCTTGCGGTACACCACTGCCTCCAAATGAACATTTCCCATCAACCCCACCCTCAGTCTTCTTTCAGCTAGCCAATTTCTGATCCAAACTGCTAAATCACCCTCAATCCCATGCCTCCATATTTTGTGCAGTAGCCTATCATGGGGAACCTTATCAAATGCCTTACTGAAATCCATATATACCATGTCAACCACTTTACCCTCATCTACCTGTTTGGTCACCTTCTCAAAGAACTTAATAACTTGTGAGGCACAACCTCCCCTTTACAAAACAACATTGACTATCCCTAGTCAACTTTTCCTATTGAGATGATTATAAATCTTATCTTTTATAAACTTTTTCAGCACTTCACCCACAACCAAAGTAAGGCTCACTGGTCTATAATTACCAGGGTTGTCTCTACTCCCCTTCTAGAACAAGGGAACAACATTTGCTGTCCTCCAGTCTTCTGGTACTATTTCTGTAGACAATGACAACATAAAGCTAAAGGCTTGGCAGTCTCCTCTCTGGCTTCCCAGAGAATCCTAGGTTAAATCCCATCTGGCCCACTTGCAACTTGTTGCAAGGAAAAAGGCAAGTTAATTACAAGGAGTCCAAGGGGAAGATATTTATTTTGTTTGGAAGCTTAACTTCTGGTTCCAATCTACCGAAACAACTATGTTAGGAAATTCCATATATAACAGCACAATGCTAAGAGTAAAAACCTTTATGAAGAATGAATCACAAAGCCATCTCAATTTGCCTACCCAATTTCCCCTTTGTTTCAGCACATCAGACAAATTCCAGACAACACCAATACCATGGAAGAACGTCTGGTTTACACAGGAGAAAAAGTGAGGACTGCAGATGTTGGAAGTCAGAGCTGAAAAATGTGTTGCTGCAAAAGCGCAGCAGGTCAGGAAGCATCAAAGGAGCAGGAGAATCGACATTTCGGGCATAATTTAAAAACTCAGAGTGATTTCTGATATGACCAGGTTCATAGTGTCAATCAGATCCCTTGATTGAGGATGTTGTCCTTATAGATTAAATTACTTAGTGTGTAAACAGGCCCTTCGGCCCAACAAGTCCACACCAACCCTCCGAAGAGCAACCTACCCAGACCCATTCCCCTACATTTACCCCATTCACCTAACACTAAAGGCAATTTAGCATGGCCAATTCACCTAATCTGCATATCTTTGTGAGTGTGGGAGGAAACCGGAGCAACTGGAGGAAACCCACGTAGACACAGGGAGAATGTGCAAACTCCACAGACAGTTGCTCGAGATGGGAATTGAACCCGGGTCCCTGGTGCTGTGAGGCAGTAGTGCTAACCACTGTGTCACCATGCTGCCCCATGTTTAGTAGCTGCTCAAACTTTAATCATTCTAGTCATTTTTTTCTGTTATCTTCAATATCTAGTCAAGAAAATGAGGAACTGAACTTTGTCTTAGAAGTAAATAGGTTAGTTAGGAATTAGTTGTGAGACAATAACAGGTATATTTCCTACTCATAGGGGCACTGCTGGAAATATGGGGCCCCTTTAAACCAGTGTTCACTCAGTATTGCATATTCATGATTTCCTGTGTAACATGAGATCTTGTTTTTGTTATATATCACTGTCACTGTCAAAGCAGTAACTAGCCAACTACTAGCATAAACAAAAAGTTTATTTGGGCACTACACTACACTATTATGCATGCAACATTTTCGAAAATAAGAAGGTTTTGTTCTTAGAATGAATGGAAACTAACCTTCAAAAGGAGGCGGGCAAGGGGACAACAGTTATCCGATACCATGAATAGCTATCGCATGGTCATTGGTCAAAAAGATTCAGGCAATTGACACAGAGCAAATTACCTGCCCGTAGAAGTAGGGTATATTAAAAGTGCTTCGGGGTAGTAGGGATCCTCATTAGCCAGCCCTTACAGGCAGCAGTCTTAATCAGGCAGTCCTGAAAGAGCTGCTTTCTCTGAACAGAAGATTCTTTTGAATAACAATTGGAAAACTTAACTAATCCGACACAGCAACTTAACTAAGGTGCTGTTCCAATCCTGTAACATCTGATAAACACACTCTTGGGTAAAAGGTAAATTCAAACATCGGTTTCTTACACGTATGAGAGATTTCAGAAAGAAAAATCAGTCAAGACCATTTGCTGAAGATTGGAATCTTTCTCTGCACTCCAGCAGCTTCTCATTGCTCCAACTAAACCAGATTAGAAAATACCTGAACTGGGAGAACTGGCCACTCTCCTGTCATTGTTGAATTAGGTTCTTTCCAGACATTTCAACACCTCTGTCCTTACAACCTCAAAAAAAAATACAAGAACAAAATAACCTTTTTAAAGTGACATCATTGTCGCAGGTGAAGTCATCATTCATTAACTGTTAATGCGCTGATGCTGGAAAGGCAAGTGGTCATTAATTTCCCAAATGTTCCTCTTTGCCGTTGTGGTTGCATCATGTGATACAAAGGAGGGCTGCAGCTAAAACTGATAGCTGCCAGACAAGTGATGGGGTAAAGTGAAAATTTGTTTGCAAATCTGAGATTCTGTTTACATGAAGGAGCATTTGCAGTTACAGAACCTAGACATGTTGACAATGGCCACATGTAGGTTCATCCTTCTCAGCTTGAATTTACAAAGGACTGAGTGCCACAGGAATTATGAAGGTCAGGCACTTCTGACTTCTGGAGTGTCCCCATAGGAGGCTTCAAGGGGACAAGTGAATGATTTTCTCTCATTGCATGCCTACTGTCACTACCCTATATACTTATGAGGTAAAAGCACTTGGAGTGAGGTCAAGGTCCCTTGTCTTTCTGATGTCTTGGTAATGGGGCAGACTTCCAATGGCTAAAAGGGATAGAGTGCAAGCCATTGTGCATCACTGTCCAACAATGAGCACTGTTCTGGGCCTGGATCTGCATGGCTATGAAAACAGCAAGAAACATACATACATGCCAGAGTCAGGTGATGGTTATGGACTCCTCCAATCTTCAATCCAGTTTCATGGATGTCCTTGACAAATCTGCCTGCATTTCCTGTGTCTGCATTTTAATAGTGTTAACAAAGGGCTGACATCATGGACTCCTCTCCTGCTGTGGGCTCAGCAAAAGCTTGGTGTCCAGCAGTCCTTTTAGTGTTGGTAACCTGAGGCATTTCTTCCTCAGTCAGCTGTGGAGATGTACCAATGATGTGCTCAGCAAAATGTGCTCCTAATTCTAGCTGACATACCCACACAATATCTAAGCTGGTTGAGGGCGTAGGAGAAAATCTTGCCTGTACTTCCTTTGAGAGATCTGTGTCTCCTTCCTAAGGTTGAAGGAAGAGGTTTGAGTTGGAGAGACAGATCACTTTATAATGGTCATTTCATGGATGTCACTTGTACTTGCAGAAAAAAGTAGTGAGAACAATATGCGCTATAGAGTAGAAGCTTGATCATGATGAGAATATGTTCAAAGTGGTGATGCTAAGAGAACAGTGTAGCACTTGATAATAAATCTTGCAGGATTGCTGGGACACTGAGGTTATAGCACTCCTGTAAATGGTCACGGATTGATTAATGCAAAAGTTCCATCCTTGTGGGAGCCTCCTCTGCCCTATATAGGCTTCTTTTGTTTCATACAATGGAACAAGGAATTGAGTGAGATGAAAGTGACTGGCACAGCTGTTAGTATTGGTTCAAGTGATGGAAAGGTGATGAGATGTCCTGAATGAGGTAGAAGGAAGCACAACGGACATGAAGGGTTAGTAGCCAGTGGGTTGAGGTTGTTGAGAGCCACTGAGAAAAGATACTGCATGCAACAGTGAGCGTAAGATAGACCATGATCCTTAGTGGGAAGTAGGTGCAGTAAAGGAATTCAGGTGAGTATTAGATTGCAGAGACAAGATGGTGGCACTTATCCTTGAGGAATGCAGAAGGCCATTAACCATCTTCCTGTGTTGTTGAGTGTTTCTCCTGACTATGGAAACTACTGTCAGTTTTGAACCAGACTGGCAGGGTCTGTTGCTGTGGTCTCCTTTGATCATCCTGAGCTAAGCATAACCCTCCTGTCCACCAGCCCATCCTCCAAGAACTTCAGTTCCCTGTCAGCAAAGAAGGATGCCAATTTGCCTCTATTGGCCATCTCCTGTTGAATTCTTCACACGCTTCAGCTGTGAAGGGCTATTCCTGACTTGCAGCATTTAAATTGATAGACACCTGGACGATGTATGAACACCGTAAGGTTCTAGCTGAAAATGTGTTGCTGGTTAAAGCACAGCAGGTTAGGCAGCATCCAAGGAACAGGAAATTCGACGTTTCGGGCCAGAGCCCTTCATCCTGATGAAGGGCTCTGGCCCGAAACGTCGAATTTCCTGTTCCTTGGATGCTGCCTAACCTGCTGTGCTTTAACCAGCAACACATTTTCAGCTCTGATCTCCAGCATCTGCAGACCTCACTTTTTACACCGTAAGGTTCTATTTGTGCCACTGCTGAATACAGGACAACACAAGAGCGCTACTGTGGAGGTGTGATGGGTATTAATAATGAATGTGGTAAAATTGTGAGAGAAAACTCACTAGGGCCTACTGAGGGAAGCTGAGCCTACAATTGACAACTTCTACGAAATTTTGGGAAAATCCAACCCATGATCTCAAACCAGAGAGTATTATCTGGAATAAAGGGTTATACATTAAAGGCGTAGGTGAGGAGGAATTTCTTCTGTCAGAGGATTGTGAATCTGGAATTCTTCACCACAGAAGGTTGTTGAGGCCGAGTAATAAAGTATATTCAAGGCTGAGATAGAAATATTTAATCAGAAATATCAAAAGCTAAAGGGAAAAGGCAGGAAAGTGGAGTTTCGGATGATCAGATCAGCAATGATCTCATCAAATGGTAGAGCAGATTTGATGGGTTGAATGGCCTACTTCTGCTCCCATAGTCTCATAGTTCTTGTAGTAGGTTCCCTAAGTAATTTGGGTAAATCAGCAAATCGTCCTTATTAGCATGTGAATTGGGAAGCAGGAATTGGATGAATTCTTTATGATGGTTTAGATAGAGAGTGTCAACAGTCTACTGAGCACAGCAGGGAAACAGAAACAGAATGCAAGATTTTTGGGGGACAGTTAAGATTTGAGTCAACCATACTGCTGTAGGTCTAGAGTCACACGTTGGGCAGATTATGTAAGAACTGTAGTTTCCTTCCATAAAGTATACTCATGGAGCAGATGGAGTTTTCCCAACAATTGACAATTATTTCATGATCATCATTAGAGTCTGGATTCCAGATTTTTATTGAATTTAAATTTTACCAATTACCATGAAAAGATTTGAAGCCAGGTTCTCACAGTGTTACCTGAATCTCTGGATTAATGGTCAAACAATAAAACTACTAGGCCATGGCTTCCCATCTCATCATATCACTAATTAAATGCTGGCAGACCTTTACAACTCACTACTAATTAAAATCCTGAAGTAGTCAGTTAATGCCCACTAAAAAAGCTTCAGCTTGATAATGGCCCTACTACATACCTTTCCAGAAAGTACAAAATCCCTCCCTGACTGTATGACCTACCTGCTGGGTTTTGGGAGAGACACCTCCATTTATTTCAATCTGGGGCCAGTTGAAGGTAGATATTTCAGGGAGGGATGAGTCAAGAGATTGACAACCAAAGATTATTCACTTCTGCCCATTCTTAACTCATATCCCCTTGACTTCCTATCTATACCTGCAAGAAAGTACTGAAAGAAAATTACCTACCTGTTAAACTTGGATACATTTCACAATCGGTAAGACGCCAGAAACCACTGACTGGTGATTTGCAGACTGGAACTTCACTACTGAGATTCATGATTTACCAAGAGGCTAGCCAGTCAGCTGCTAAGTTGATGATTGGAGTTTGATCAGGGAACCTTTCCATTGGTGGAGGCATAGAATCAGTCACCCCTTAAAGGCAATCTGCGCACAGTACGTGAAACATTCAATCTTGGCCTTGTCTAATTGGTATGTTAAAAAGAACTTTTTTTCCTCCCTTATTTTTAAAGCTACTGGAAAACTAAGACCAAGTGACTTTTAAAGCCCATTTATACATTTTTCAGGCAGAAAATTTGAATAAACGTGAGGTAAAATAAACTAAGTCAAGACTTATACAGTTAAAAGTAGGGTCTTCAGTAGTGTTGTAGAGCAGAGAGACCTCGGGGATCAGGTACACAATTCTTTGAAGTTTGCATCACGTAGGATGGTTAAGAAGGTGTTTAACATGCTTGCCTTCATTGCTCACGTCTTTTGAGTATAGGAGTTGGGATATTATGTCGAGGTCATACAGGGTGTTGGTGAGGCCTCTTCTGTAGTACTATGTCAAGTTCTGGTCTTTTTGTTAAAGGAAGGATATTATTAAGCTGATGTGGGTTCAGAAGGATTTACCAAAATGTTGCTGGGATTGGAGGGTTTGAGTTATAAGGGGAGGTTGGATAGGCTAGGACTTTTTTCGCTGGAGTCTAGAAGGTTGAGAGGCAGCCTTATAGAGGTGTATGAGATATGGATAAGGAGAATGGCACATGTCTTTTTCCCAGGATGGGAAATTCCAAGACTAAATGACATATTGTTAAGATGAGAGGCAACAAGATTAAAAAAAAGACATGAGGGGCAATTTTCTTTTACACAGACAGTGGTTTGTGTGTGGAATGTACTTCCAGAGGTGCTGGATGCAGATACAGTTACAATGCTTAAAAGACATTGAGATAAGCGTATGAAAAGAAACGTCAGGAGGTATGGGGGCCAAGCACAGGCAGGTGGGACAAGTTTGGTTTGAGATTATGGTCGGCTTGGACTAGTTGGACCGCATGGTCTGCTTCTATGCTGTATGACTCGATGGCACCATGTTTGGTAGATGGAAAATCCAAATCCAGTGTGGCTATTGTGTAAGATTGGACTGAAAATTCCCATTAGACACAGCTATTTTATTCTGGTACTGTTATAAACAGAAAGTGTAAGTTCTTGCATTGGAATTAAAGGTGGTGATAGCTTCTCTTTTAGTAAATGGAGGAAATATTTTCACTGGTTCATTCTTTCCTTTGTTCAGGAATCAAACCATGCTCTGATTTATATACTGACATCATACGCTGTAGGGCTGGAAGTCTGGGGTTGATTTAAGTGTTTTACATTTTGCTTTTTTTTCCCAGAATGGCAAATATTGTCATAATTTAATTAGATTAATTTGCAAAATTTATCCATTTTGCAACATTGACTTCAGGCATTTTAAGCTTTCTTTTTACAATTTAAGTACTCACTTCAATTAAACAATTTAGTCATAGGTTCTTATTGAGTCTTTGCAGAATCTTGAATGCTATCTTGAAAATATTTAAACAAGAGTTCTTATCACTGCATTTCTGCTGAATGACACTAACATCATCATTTTTGACCAGGTGGAATGACCCTGTAAAGACCACTAGCTCAGCATACGAGTTAGAAACTGAGCATTCTTAGAAATTTCAGGTCAGTATATCCAGTTTAGAATACTGAGTAAGTGGTTGCTTCCTTGCAAGTTTCATTTTTTTCGACACTACCCATGTGCTTTGTTCTTTCAGATCCTTCATTTTGAATCTATTAAAAGCTTGGGCTAGAATCTGATCACCACTGGATTCTTGATACAAGTAACCAGCCATTTTAAGTTTAAAGGTTGAGAGCTCCTTGGGCTGTTTGACTAGAGGCTAATCACAACCAACCTTGTGCTCACACTGAAGTGATAATCAAGGGATGGAACCCCAGATAATTATTACATAGGCTCAGTTTTTGGATATACTTGACAAATAATAGATTGAAGGTTTTCACAGTTAAGTGTCTACTGAGATTAAACATTTTCTTATGAATAGTGTATCAATATGTTGTGATATCCAGAAAGTGAATTAAATTGTGTTTGAACCACTCATGGGCTCTCCGATCTCCAGACTGATAGTAGAAGCGGTAATGCAAAGGTTAGAAAAAATAGTTTTACCGCAACTACAACCCAAACTATGGGTCAGATACGTGGACGACACCTTTGTAATCATTAAAAACACAGGAATAGAGAACACACACCGGATCATCAACACCACACTCACAGGAATCCGATTCACGAGAGAGGAAGAAAAGGACAACCAGCTCCCATTCCTGGATGTGATGGTACAAAGAACACCGAACGGAGAATTCACCACAAAGGTATACAGAAAAGCCACACACACAGACCAAGTCCTGAACTATGAAAGCAACCACCCCAACACGCACAAACAAAGTTGCATCAGGACATTATTCAAAAGGGCCACAACACACTGCAGCAGACCTGAACTAGAAAAAGAGGAAGAAGAACACCTATACAAGGTATTCAACAAAAACGGATGCCCGCGCAATTTCATCAACAGATGCCTCAGGGAAAGACAACGAAATGAGGACATGCCACAACTCAAAGGACTGGCCACACTCCCATACATCAGGAGCATTTCTGAACTGACAGCCAGACTGCTGCGACCACTAGGACTCATAACAGCACACAAACCAACAGCCACTCTCAGACAACAACTCACCAGGACAAAGGACCCGATACCCAGCATGAGCAAAACCAATGTGGTTTACAAAATCCCATGCAAGGACTGCACAAAACACCACATAGGACAAACAGGAAGACAGCTAACAACCCGCATCCATGAACACCAACTGGCCATGAAACGACACGACCAGCTATCCCTAGTAGCCATACACTCAGATGACAAACAACATGAATTCGATTGGGACAACACCACCATTATAGGACAGGCCAAACAGATAACATCCAGGAAATTCCTAGAAGCATGGCACTCATGCACGAATTTGATCAACAGACACATCGACCTAGACCCTATATACTGGCCACTGCAGTGGACAGCTACTGACAACCGGAAGCGGCAGATTCAAACCAGTATAAATGCCGGAGGAATCAGCACAGAAGCGCTTCACAGGAGGCTCCCAAGCACTGAAGATGTCACCTAGAAAGGGTCAAAACGTTTGCAAGAAAACCTCCCAGCTCGGCGAACAGAACCACAACAATGTGTTTGAACCAATTATGCCACTTCAGTTTTATAAATAACTTGCTTAATGTTATATATTTTTGTTCCAAGAGAAGTGCACTATTTTAAATCTTCGCCTACTACTGATAAATTCAGTTGACATAATGAATAACCTCTACTTAGGTCATACACCTAAGTGAATTATGATTTTGGCAATCTCTTGAGGGAACTAGCTGGGCCTTGTTTAGTATTTTCCCTCAGAAATGTACATTTGTTGAGTTGGTATTTCAACCTCCTGTGCTAAGAAATTGAAACACATTTTTTCAAAATTGAACAGTTCAAAATGTATTTCCATCTGTTGTGATTTTACTTTAGTCACAAAGTAAATCTTCAATCTTCATGGTTGGCCACAACAATGATATCACAGTGCCAGACATAAAAATATAGTTATCCAAAGTCAGCTGTATAATTACAACATTTGTAAGTCATCTGGATGGGTATATGAATTGGGAAGGGTTTTGAGGGCGATGGGGCCAAATGCTGGCAAATGGGACTAGATCAGATTGGGATGTCTGGTTGGCATAGATGAGTTGGACGGAAGGGTCTGTTTCCATGACACTATATGACCCACTGACTATGACGATATGAAACCTTCAGCTTTTCAAGAAATGGGCAAACAATCTTGTATTTCCACCATTTGGATTTTCCTCTTCAGATTTTGAAGTACATGTGTTTTGTAGATCTAAAGTGAGGATTGCTTTTTATGTTTTACATATAACATGTACATTAGAAAACCCATGTCACTATTTATTTTTCACGAATTGTAGGTTTGTAGTTGAGGCCTTTTTATGTTGTCAGCAATTTGGGGTGTGTGTCTGTTTTTATTTTGAAGCCTTCTGGGCAACTTTCAAATTTTAAGTTGATATATGTTAATGTAATTTCTGTTGTTTTAAAAAAGACAGAAGATCTACACACACAAAAGAATAGCAATAATTTCTAAATCAGCTGTCTTGTTCTAAATACTTGGAAGGAACTTCAGTCCTTTAAAGATTTTGGTCAGATTGTGGGATTTCGCTGTCATTAGGCAATCCCAGCCCGCTGTGGATGACTTTCAAACTGAAACTAAGTAGGAAGGTTCACTGTGAGCTTCTCAGTGAACTAAATATATGGAGCTCATGTGGCACATGTTCCACTTAATACCACAGTCTGAGGCTGCTTGAAAGTGATATAAATTGATGAAATAGAAAATTCACACTACTCAGCCTCCAATTGCCTTGAATATTGCCCAGCCTGGTGAACATTTATGTTGACTACATCAGCCACTTGCAATGCGAAATACTTATTTCAATATTTTGATAAGCACTCCACTTTTTTCTCACCATATAATTGACAGACTGCTCAACTAACTAATTATAAAAAAAACCTATCAAATCAACTACAGTAATTCTTTTTCATTCAATGCACATGTTTTAATGTTTATTTTAAAATGGAACCTTTTAATAAATGCATGTAATCTGTTTGAAAGTTGTGTCTTTGAGCGTGGTGTCAGTGTTCGCATTAACTATGCATTTTTGAATTACTTGGGTTGAAGTTGTCGTGACTAATTTAATTGAATAGCTCACAAATGAATATCATTCCAAACCTTTTATATTGTATTAAAGGCAACTGAATCGGCTTCCTCTGTTCATGCTTATAGTAAAATCCTAATGCTATTGGAAACAGGAAATCTGCGCCCCCCCCACCCCGCCACCGATGTCAGCACAACATATTGATGGCTATATGTAACCAGCTATTTGTAGACTCAATTAGTGTGCCAATATTAGCTGCTATAAACTAGCACAAAGTGGCTCTCGTGATCGAGTAATAGTGTCCCCTTCTTACCCATGTGTAGAATAAAATGTTTGAACATGTTGCTTAAAAATCATTTTTTCAAGATTTTGTGTGGTACACCGGCAGTGATCCACCTCCATGGACTAGAAGATCTGGCTTCAACTTGCAACTGACCAAGAGGTTGCTGTAACATGCCCGAACAGGTTGATTAATTTATTTTTAAGCTAGCATAAAGTAGGGCCTGCTTTCCCTAGAACGGCTACTTGAGTCTGGAGGTTTGTGTACTGTTTTAGGTCACTCTGCTCGCTATAAAGTGGAAATGCGAGGAAAAATATTCTCAGATTTCACTTCTCAGTATAAGCCTTTAGTGCTTATACTGATATTACTCAGCCATCCCTTAGAGATATAGAGATGTACAGCATGGAAACAGAACCTTCAGTTCAACCTGTCCATGTTGACCAGATATCCCAACATCATCTAGTTCCACCTGCCAGCACCCGGCCCATATCTCCCCAACCCTTCTTATTCATATACCCTTCCAAATGCCTTTTAAATGTTGCAACTTGTACCAGCCTCCACCACTTCCTCTGGCAGCTCATTCCATACACGTACCACTCTCTGCATGAAAAAGTTGCCCCTTAGATCCCTTTTATATCATTCCCCTCTTACTCTAAACCTATGCCTTCTAGTTCTGGACTTCCTGACCCCAGGGAAAATACTTTGTCTATTTATCCTATCCATACCCCTCATAATTTTCTAAACCACTATAAGGTCACCCCTCAGCCTCCAACGCTCCAGGGAAACAGCCTCAGTCTATTCAGCCTCTCCCCATAGTTCAAATCCTCCAACCCTGGCAACATTCTTGTAAATCTTTTCTGAACCCTTTCAAGTTTCACAACATCTTTCCAATAGGAAGGAGACCAGAATTGCATGCAATATTCAACAGTGGCCTAATCACTGTATGGCCGCAACATGACCTCCCAACTCCTGTACTCAATACTCTGACCAATAAAGGAAAGCATACCAAACACCTCCCTCACTATCCTATCTACCCCTGTGACTTCACTTTCAAGGAACTATGAACTTGCACTCCAAGGTCTCTTTGTTCAGCAATATTCTCTAGGACCTTACCATTAAGTGTATAAGTCCTGCTAAGATTTGCTTTCCCAAAATACAGTACCTCACATTTATCTGAATTAAACTCGACCTGCCACTTCTCAGCCCATTGGCCCATCTGATCAGGATCCTGTTGTAATCTGAGGTAACCTTCTTTGCTATCCACTACACCTCCAATTTTGGTGTCATCTGCAAACTTACTAACTGTATCTCTTATGCTTGCATCCAAATCATTTATGTAAATTACAAAAATGAGGTTTTGTTTTAGGTATCCTTTCTATGATGTGGAGAGAGAAGAATGACCAAATTGAGCACCAGTACCATAGTGCACAGTACCTTGCCATGCCTAGTTTTAGTCTTAAACATACTTCGCATATATTAGTTTTACTGTCCTTCTCTTGCTCTACTTTAGCTTACTTATATAACTTTATTATGTTAGTCCAGATTTTCACTTATTTTTGGTGCTTTGTACCAGAGATGTTCGAGAAAGTGGCTCTAGAAATACTGGATGCCTTGGTGGTCATCTTCCAGGATTCTACAGACTCTGGAAGAGTCCCTGCAGATTGGAGGGTAGCTAATGTTACTCCAATATTCAAAAGGGAGGTAGAGAGAAGTCAGAGAATTATAGACCACTAGCCTAACATTGGTAATGGGGAAAATTCTCGAATCCATTATTAAGGACTTGGTAGCGAAGCATTTAGAAAGCAGCGGCAGAATCTGACATTGAACATGGACTTATGAAGGGGAAATCATGCTTGACAAATTTGTTGGAATTCTATGAAGATGTAACTAGTAGAGTTGACAAGGAGGAGCCATTTGTTGCATTATGTTTGGACTTACAGGAAACATTTGACAAAGTCCTGTACAAGAGATTATTGTGCAAGAGGAGAGCTCATGGGATTAGAGGAAGTACATTGAGATGGGCAGAAAACAGTTTGGCAGAGAGGAAATAAATAGTAGGAATTAATGGGTCCTTTTCAAACTGGCAGGCATTAACTAATGGAGTGCCACCGGGATCGCTGCCAGGACCCCAGCTATTCACAATATATATTAATGATATGGATGAGGGAACAAAATGTAACATCACAAAGTTTGCAGGTGTTGCCAACTTGAGTGGGAGGTTGAACTGTGATGAGGATGCAGAGATCCTTCAGCGTGATCTGGACAGGTTGTGTGAGTGGACATATCAATGGCTGATGCAGTATAGTTTTGATAAGTTAGTCGCTTTGGAAGCAAAAGCAAGAAGGAAGATTACTATCTGAATGGCTGTAAATTGGAGAGAGGAGAGTGCATCAGGACCAGGATGTCCTTATGCACCAATTGCTGAAGGTAAGTGTGCAGGTACAGCAAAAGGTAAAGAAAGCAAATGGTATGTTGGCCTTCATTGTTGGAGGTTTTGAGTACAGGAGCAGGGATGTGTTGTTGCAGTTATACAGGGCCTTGGTGAGGCCACACCTGGAAACTTGTGTGCAGGTTTGGTCTCCTCTTCAGAGGAAGGATGTTCTTGCTTTCGAGGGAATGCAGCAAAGGTTTACCAGGCTGATTCTGGAAATGTGGAATCGACTTATGAGGAGAGATTGACTAGGTTACGATTATTTTTGTTGGAGTTCAGATGAATGAGGGAGCATCTTATAGAGACTTATAAAATTCTAACAGGACTAGACAGGATAGATACAGGGAGGATGCTCCTGATGGAGGGTGCGTCCAGAACCAGGGGTCACAGTCTGAGGATTCGGGGTGGGCCATTAAGATGGCGATGAAGAGACATTTCTTCAACCAAAGTGGTGTGCCTGTAGTATTCATTACCACAGGAATTAGTTGATGCTAAAACATTGAATCGATTCAAGTGGCGGAGAGATATAGCACTTGGGGCAAATGGGGTCAAGGGTTATGGGAAGAAAGTAGGATTAGGCTGTTGAGTTGGACAATCAGCCATGATCATGATGAATGGTGGAGCAGGTTTGAAGGGCCGAATGGACGACTCCTGCTCCTGTGTTCTATCTTTCAATGTTAACAATACATGTCAAATTTATAGCAAGTTACAGAGAGTCTAGAGCAACATTTCCTTGCCAGTGATGAATTTACAGATTTTCTGTCATGTCACTCTTGTTTCTTCAACAAGAACTGACTGAGGACTTTCATCCCAGACTGCTTCACTGTGATAGGAGAAAATTAATGCAGATGCTGGAATCTGTACTGAAAACAAAAAATGCTGGAGATCACAGTGGGTCAGGCAGCATCCATGGACAGAAAGCAGGCTAATGTTTCAGGTTTGGATGACTCTTCATCAGAGCTGAAGCTGAAGTTCTATACTTTGAAATCAGGAAAGTGAATGGCTTGAAGGGGAACTTCCACATTGTGGTGTTTTCACGTTCCCAGTGACTGCCCTTGACATCAAGGCTGCATTTGATTGAGTGTGGCATAAATGTACCCTAGCAAAACAGGAGTCAATGGGAATTGGGGGAAAACTCTCCACTATTCGGAGTCATAGCTGGCACTTCAGATGATGATTGTGGTTGTTGAATGTTAGCCATCTCAACTCCAGGATATCCCTGCACAGGTTCCTCAGGCAAGCATTGCTTAGGCCCAACTATGTTCAGTTACTTCATCAATGAAGTTTTCTTCATCATATGGAAAGAAGAGTGGATTTCAGCTAATGATTACACAATGTTCAGCACCACCCATGACTCCTCAGATACTGAAACAGTCCATGTCCAAATGTAGCAAGACTCAGACAACATCCTTTGTCAAGAAATGACCATCTTCTATAAGAGACAATGTGGCCATTTTTCAAGACTTTCAATGATATTATGATCTCTGAATCCCCTACTGTCAACATCCTTGGTGTTACCATTAACCATAAGTTGAATTGGTCGAACTATATTAATACAGTGGCTATAAAAGCAGGTCAGAGGCTATGAATCCTGCAGTGAATACTCACACCTGATTCTTCAAAGCTTGTCCATCATTTACAATACGCAAGTCAGTAGTATGATGGAACACACACTAATTGCCTGGATGGGTGCAACACTCAAAAGCCTGACACCTTCTAGGACAATGCAGACTACTTGACCAGCACCACATCCACAAACAACCACTCCCTCCTCCACTGAAAGTCAGTAGCAGCAGAGTTTTCCATCTGCAAGATGCACTGCATCAATTTTCCAAAGATCCTTTGAAAGCACTTTCCAAACCCGTGACCGCTACCATCTAGACTGATGAGGGCAGCAGGTACGTGGGAGCACCATCACCTGCACATCCAATCCAAGCCACTCACCATTCAGACTTGGAAATATATCACCTTTCCTTTAGTGTTGCCGAAGCTGAGACCCTTACCAACCTTTACAGATGCATCATAGAAAGCATTCTATTCAGATGTATAACAACCTAGAATGGCAACTGCACTGCCCAGGACCATAAGAAACTACAAAATTTTGTGAGCACAGCCCAGACCATCACAGAAGCCAACCTCTCATCCACGGACTCCGTTACACTGTTTGTTGCTGCGGAAAGGCTGCCAATATCATCAAAGACCCCGCCAAATTCCTGATGAAAGGCTAATGCCCAAAATATCGATATTCCTGCTACTCGGATGGTGCCTGACCTGCTGTGCTTTTCTAGCACCACACTCTTGACTCTGATCTCCAGTATCTGCAGTCCTAGAAGACACAGAAGCTGTGCACATGCACCTATAGGTTCAAGGGCAGTTTTTTTCCCTGCTGTTATTAGACTGCTGAATAATGTTGATCTTGTTTTGTGCACCTCCTATGCATCTGTAACCTTGTATACCTCGCTGTATCTGGGCATTCTATGATCTGTATGTCCTTGTGTGCTATGATCTGCCTGTACTGCTTGCAAAACAAAGCATTTCACTGTACTTAGGTACATGTGACTACAAATTAAATTGAGATGACTGACCTCCAATTATCCCAACTTTATGTTAGGTGGCTCAATAGTTAGCACTGCTGCTTCACAGCACCAGGGATCCAGGTTCAATTCCACTTTTGGGCAACTGTGGAGTTTGCACATTCTCTCCGTGTCTGTGTGGGTTTTCTCTGGGTGCTTTGGCTTCCTTCCATAGTCTAAAGATGTGCAGGTTAGATGGATTGGCTATGGTAAATTGGCCATAGTGTCCAGGGATGTGCAGTCTAGGTGGATTAGCCATGGGAAATGCATGGTTACAGGGATAGGTTAGAGGGGGTGGTTCTGAGTTTGCCCTTCAAAGGATCGGTATGGATTTGATAGGCCAAATGGCCTGCTTCCATACTGTAGAGAATCAACGATTTGAGGTATGGCTACATTGAGTGGTGAGTTTTACCTCTGATTTCCATTTTGTGAATAACTTTCTATGAGATTTGCAGGAAATGATGAAGTTTGTAATGAGGATATAGCTCAGCATGATACTTTATTGCGTGTATAATGTCATGTTAGGTTTAAATAACCTTGGTAAATGATGCTGAACAGCTTTTACAGCTGTTTTTGACTGCATTACTTTATGCAATTATAAAAGCCTACTGAAGTCATTTTTGTTTCATTCTGGGAAACAAATTATCCAGTTTACAATTTCCACCAGTCCTTTTGTGGTAGGTTGTTACAATTTGCATTTCATATTTATACTTTGAGCATTTTAAGATTCAAGCTGCATATGTTTTAGATTTTGGTTTTAATAATGCTGTGATGTCAAATGTATGATACAAAAGCCTTTTCCAAAGTTCAGTAACACAAATATCGTCTATTCTTGATACCTGTCCAAGGGATCAGGGATGTTATAATACTTAATATGTTAAAGCTGTTTACAAGACTGAGTTAGAATACGTAAAACTATGATTTCCGTGAAGTGCAATACTTGGGTCCTGCAAACTAAATGTTACTTGCTCTGATCTTCTATTCAAAGAATTATCAGAAGGAGCATTTGCAAAGCCTTGGAAAATTGAAATCTTAAAGCTTTTAACTTACCTGCCTGTAACATGTACATAGCAAGACTACCCTGAAATGGAAGGAAAATTATAGTGAAAATTGTTTTGGGGGTTGGGGGAGTGGACAAAGTTGAAAGATGTGAACTGTGGGAGAAGTAGACCAAATGGAAAGCTTTGTGAGTTTTGGTACATATAGCATTTAAGAGAGTGTATCTTAAGGTGATGTCAATAACTATTGCCTTAACAGGATATGATGTTAGTTCCATGACTTATAGTTAGCCTGCAAGCAGCAGTAGTTGTGATCAGATTAACTTAGTGTAGTAACTCTGTTTCTATATAGTTTTATATTTAAATAAAAAACTCACTCTGGTTACCACTTTTTGTATGATGGGTACATTTATATCAAAGAGAAGAATGGAACAAAGTACCAGTGGAAATTGAGGGAACAGACAGGACAAGGAAGGTACTGCGTGAACTACAGTGAGACTACAATTGCAAAGGGGAAGGATTCAGCAACATTAGCAAGAGGAAGCATTTCACTGTGGGTTAGCAGCGGAGGAAGAGTTTTAATAGCATTGAGAGGAATGCTACAGAGTATGAAGTAAGTGTTTGGAAGAGAGGACATGTTTTCCTAAAATTAAGGGGAGACTGATAAGGGATGAGAGTGCCTTTGCAAAGGCAACAGGACAAGTTAGGAAAATTATGCTCTAGTTGTCTGTTGAATATGAATGTGTTAAACTGCCACATATCAACTCTTCTATAAACTATTCAGATTTAAAAATCCATCAACTCAACAAATGTTTGCCAAATATGTTGCTGCAGACCACAACTTAAATGGATATAATTAAAATTTCTAAAGTTAAAACAAGGACTGCAGATGCTGGAAACCAGATTCTAGATTAGAGTGGTGCTGGAAAAGCACAACAGTTCAGGCAGCATCCGAGGAGGGGAAACTGAATAAACATTTAATGCTGAGAAAAACCAGGGCATGTAGAAGGAGTAGGGGAATGTGATTACTTTTGAAATATTATCGTAAAATGTGTATCGTAAATTATCGTAAAACACAAAGTGTGTTCAATGGCTTCCTTCAGTGGTTTTTAAAATGATTTTTGGAAAATTATTAGAAATTAATTAGAATGCACATGTTTTATTGTAAAAATCCCAAATTTTCCAGGTAAACATGTCTCCAGAATTTTCTTGAAATGTACTTGAAGTGTGAGGAATTGCTTTTGATCTAATTGTGTGCAATTTCAAATTTGCTGTGTTAAGGTGTTGCTTCAGTGTGGTTGTAACATTGTCTTTAATGTGGCTAGGGACATCGGGATATAGGCACATAGAAACTGGAGTAGGCCATTCAGCTCCTCAAGCCCACTGAGCCATTCAGTAAGTTCATTGCTGATCTGTGGCCTAGCTCCATATGTCTGTCGAGGGCCCATATCCTTTCCTTAAAAAAATTGTCTATGTCAGGTTTTAAATTTAAAAGTGAATTAGCTTCAACCCCCATTTGAGAAAGTGTGTTCTAAACTCCCACCACTGTTTGTGTTCTTTTTGGCATCTCTCCTGAATGACTTGGCCCTAATTCTTAGACTGTGCTCCCAGTTCTTGAATCTTAACCCAGTGAAAATAATTTATCTAACCTGTCTTTCCCTGTTAATATCCTGCAAGCCTCAATTAGATCACCCCTTAACTTTCTAAATTGTAGAGAATAAAGGCCTAATTTGTCTAATCTCTCCTCATAACTTAACCCCTGAAGTTCAGGTATCATCCTTGTAAATTCGCACTGAACTCCCTCCAGGGCCAAAACATCCTTCCGAAGGTATAGTGCCCAGATCTGCTCACAGTATTCCTATGTGGTCTGACTATGGTTTTGTATAACTGCAACATAATGTCTGCATCCTCACACTTGCAGCCCTTTAGATATGAGGGCCAGCATTCCATTAGATTCCTCAACTATTTTCTGTGCTGATATGTGGTACTTTAAGGCGCTACGTACCTGAAACCCGAAATCTTGTAGGACATTCACGATGTTTAACTTGATGCTTTCTAAAAAAATACCCTTATTTATCCTTTATCTGTCTGAAATGGATAACCTCACACTGGCTTAAATTAAAGTCCATGTGCCACAGATTTGCCCATTCATCTATCAATATCCTGTTGTAATTTTATGCTGTTGTTAACACTGTCTGCGATGCTGCCCAATTTTGTGTCATCAGCAAATTTGGATATTGCACTTTTTAATGCTATTATCCATGTCATTAATGAATATTATGAATAAATGAGGTCCCAACACAGATCCCTGCAGGACACCACTAGTTATGTCCTGCCAGTTTGAATACTAACCCATTATTCCAACTCTCTTTTCTGCCACTCAACTAATTTCCTATCCATCAGTAATTTGCCCTCAATTCTGTGGGCTTCGCTTGTTTAGGACTTTATCCAAAGCCTTCTGGAAATCCATATAACAACATCCATCAACTTAGGTCTATCCTCCACCTTTGTCACTTCTTCAAAAATCTCTATGACGTTTGTCAGGCTTGACTTACTCTTCATGAATCCATGCTGAGACTTCCTGAATATCTGAAATGTTTCAAGGTGATCAGTTACCCTACCTTTGATTACAGATTCCAATAAATTCCTCACCACAGATGTCAGGCTAACTGGTTTGTAATTCCCCGCTTTCCCTCTGACACCTTTCTCAAAGAATGGAGTGACATGAGCAAATTTCTAATTCAAAAGTACAACTCCTGAATCGAGGGGGCTTTGCCAATGTCCCAGCCATAATCTTTCAATGTGCTGTCCTACCTCCTTTAACACCCATGGATGGAAACCATCAACTCCTGAGAATTTGTCACCTCCTCAGTTCCATTAATTTTACCATTTTTGAAACTTAACTTAAGCTAATTTTATTTAGACCTTGTCTCTGATCCTCTATTAATTGCTTTGAGACTTCAGTCAAGCTATCTTTCTTTCCTGCGGTGAATACTGAAGCAAAGTAATCATTCAGCATGGTTACCAGTTCTTTTTGGTCATTGACAATATCCCACTCTCAGCCTTCAGAGGGTCAATAGTATTCTTAACTAACTGCTTTCCCTTTAGATAACTATAAAATTTCTTCCTATTATCTTTAATGTCCCTTGCAAGTTTCCTTTCATAATTCCTTTTTAGCCAAGCTTATAAACTATTTTGTAGCCCTCTGCTGGTCTTTGCATTTGTCTCACTCTGTGGATCTGTGGTGTTCTTTGTATTTTTATATGAACATTTTCTGCAGTTCCTTACCTTCTTAGATGTCCATGGCTGAATTTCTTTTGTGTAGTGGAACTTTTCCTTCTCATAGGTACAAACTGCTTCTGAATCTCATTTTTTTTTTCACACCCTTTGCTGTTCCTTGGTTGTTTTACCGATTATCAGAGCTTCCCAGTTAACTGTAGATACTGGCTGCCTCAACCCATTTAAGTCTGCCTTATACAAATCCAAGCTTCTCGCATCTGTTCTTTGTTTGTCTCTTCCAACAGCTACATAAAACTAGATCATGTTATGATCATTATTTGACCAAAGCTCACAAACAACTTGATCACTAATTAATCAGCTTCATTGCTCATTACTAGATCCCATATTGCTCGTCAAATCCATACATACACTTGGTGAAGGCACAACATTTCTGTGGATGATACAGAAAAACAAAGCATTGTATGATTAATATATGTAAACAGAGAATGATATTCTATCCATGATGAATGGGTTAAAGTAATTGGAAGACAGTTGAGGATTCTGGATCTTTCTGATTCTGTCTGTTTCCTTCAAATATTTCATTAGGAGGCAGGAATTAATTGATGTAGTTTCATGATCCATGAATTATTTCAGTTAGTAAGTCTCTTGCCTTCTAAATGTTGTCATTTGCAAACCAAACAAAATGGAGTGAGTTTAATTATTCTAAATACCATTGATACTTGAAGGTTAAGCACTTTGCAATTTGCAGTGCAAGTTAACAAATTCCAAACTTTGAGAAATTATTTGTAACTTATTGTCCAAATCAAAAATGTGAGATTTGGCTTTTTACAAAGAAATGAGATAAATGTTTACTGGCTAATGGGGCATGCAAATTGATCAGTAAAATTGTTACAGTCCTTGATAATAATGCCTGATGTTGGGATATTTAATAAAGGGCTTTGGTTTTTGTTAACAATCTATGTGTAGTACCTGCAAATCTATAAATTTGAACAGAGGAAATTGGTATGAAATGAAGCTGAAAGGAATCTCAGAGGGTTGCACAATAAATAAACTTGAGTATACTTTATTTGCATTTAATTATTTCTTTCTTTCTAAATAATATACTTACTATAATCCCACATGGATTCAGTTGTTTTGGAAGTGGATTTAATAGAATTCATTAAGTTGCTGCTGCTCTGAAAGAAGGTATCACTTTACGATCATTGACAGTTACCTACCAAATCAATTCATTAATTTTGTTAAACCTTCAATGGAAATTAAAATTAAAAATGAACATTGTACGTTATCAGTTTAACAAAAATATTATACTTATTTGGATTGACATCCCTGCTGCTGACTAAAACTGGGAACCTAAATACAATACATGAAGGCAACACATCTTTAAATGGAGCCACATAGTCTTATTTAAATTTGTGAATGTTTCATTCTGCCTGTACCTATTAGTATTGATATGGAGGCCAACATTGTTGCTTTGGTTCACAGAGTACCAAGTAAGTTAGCTGCGTTAAGTTATAACTTAAGGGTGAGGATCTTGGAAACTGTTGAAGTGCACAGTATGACAGGAAGCTGGCTACAACCTGCTACTGACTTTAATAGACAACTGTGTTGCCATTCAGCCAGAAGTTGGAAAGCTCCTTGGGAGAGGCAAATTTCCAGTTTACATACAGTAATATCTTATTAACAGTTACTTTAACAGGAGATTTCAGCTTTTTAATTATTGGTACAGCTCTCCTTTGCTTACACAAAGTTGTTCATGGAAGTAAGGCAGGGGAGGGTTGGGGAAGCATGGATTCTCAAAGCGATGAGCAGAAAATCTCATAAGCACAGAGTCCTCGCAGATGATTTTTTTTGACGAAGTAATATCTATTGCTCACACTATTAATAGATGACAGAGTCTTTCCACTACAGTTGGAGGTTTGCCTGTATGATCTCCCTAATGTTGTGCATATTATAATTGACCAAAGCTATGGCAGGTGACTGGACAGATCTGGATTCAGTACGCATCAGCCAGAGTCTCCAGACTGATCAATGTGCTGTGCTCGGCACTACATAGTGGAGCATCAAAGTTTAGATGCAGGAGGAGCAAGATGTTGACTCCGATGGAGGGGACGGTGGAGCTATGACAACGGCAATTTGGCAAATTGCTGCCCATGATGTCCTCCTAATATCACAATTTTCTTAAGGTGCACCATTGCTATTAGCTGGTGGTCATTTGCTGAACCCACTTGCTCTACTTTCAGACTGTCTTGCAATCAATGAAGTGTCGTATCATGGGCACTCAGCTTAAAACCTTGTCTTAGCATTCAGCATAAATGAGAAGGTTTTTTGCTTGATAATAGGCTAAAATGATGCAACCAAATTATTTTTATATGACTAATAAATAAACTTAATCTAACTTTCTGCAACAATGTGTGTCCTAATGCAGCTACAAATCTCTACTCTTTTTCAGCTTTTACTAAATTGTGCGAGCACTGTAAGAGCATAAGATACAAGTTGTTTACATCCTTGATCTGATTGCTTAAATGCTCTAAACTAATTTTCAGAACTTAGCTAGTTTTGGAACCTAACCGGGCTTCAGTATCTCACATCTTGACAATTAGAGCACAAAACAGCGTGTGAGGTCACTGAGGTGAGGAGTAAAAGCTGAGAAGTGTGTGAACAGAGCACCACTTCCAGCTTCCTTTACTCCTCCACCTCTCATGGCCCATGCTCACTTTCCTACCATCAATGAGCTGGAGAGCATTTTGCTGTCCAGTGGGCCACTGGCAGGCTAAGAAAATCTTCTAATTTGTCATATTTAGGGTAACGTTGACTGTGTGCAAACCATAGGTGAGAGCCATATATATACTTACCCTTCAACCTTGCTTGATGTTCATTTGTCGATTATTACATGGAAAAATACAGTATAAAGGCTGTGATGCCATGATATCCATGCTTGAGATGGATCATCCAGTCTCTCTGTGATCGTTCGGAATACCATTGAAAGTATTTTTTATACTTCACAGCTTTAGTTATTGCTGTAAAATTATCCTCTTTGATATATATCATCTTGAGCATAGCTTGAAGGCACCTGGACTCACTGGGGACTTTCCACTGCTGTCTCTGTCTCTGCAATCTGCTGTTACCTGCTTGTGATATACAAAACATTATCTGAAAATCCAATCATCCAGATTATCTGATCCATCAAAGAGCGTATATCTGTGCTTTTACCTGTGCTGCATGAATCCTGTGATGGTGCAGCTTCAGAGCTAGTGGCAGGTTTTTGGGAGAATTTTTTCTTTAGATGCAAATCTCCCAAGGGAGATTAATGACATAATTTAATCGTGCAAGTACTGAATTATGTTGCACTACCCAGAGGAGGTAGAAGTATTGGGTGATGGTATTGTATTTTCTGAAAACAAAAGAGGACAGTATGTATAAGCTTAAAGTGGCAAGATGACTACTTGCCTGCTTTTGAGCAGGTTGGTTCTGTTCTCAGTGTGGGCTGTTAGCATTTGTTCATAAAAGTTAATTCAAAATCAAACAAAAGATATATTTGCAAACAATTACATATTAAAGGCAAAGTGTGTTGAGAAATATAAAGAGAAGAAGGAGCTCTGGTGATTTATTACCGCTGACTCAAAGTTTGTGAGTTACTGTTGTAGATATGCCATATTTTATCGGCAAATTACATAAGTCATCACGAGCAATACGGTTAAGTGATGTTCTATTCTTTCGCCAGCTACACATTAGAGTAGTCTACAGACCTTTGAAGTCAACTGGCAAGTTGAAAAAGGAAGTTAAGAAAGCATATTGGATACTTTTATTAGTTGAGGCATTGTATCCAGGTGAAGGGTGGTATGATGGAACTGTATAAGATGTTAGGCCATAGCTAGAATACTGTGTGCAGTTCTGGTTGCCACACTACACAAAGGACATGATTGTACGAGAGAGAGAGAGTGCAGAGGAGATTCATCAGGCTGATCCCTAGGCTGGACCACTTCAGCTCTAAAGAGAAAGTAGGAAAGCTGGGACTGTTTTTCTTAGAGTAGTGAAGTCTCAGAGAACACCCGATTAAAGCATATAAAACTTCGAGTAACATTGACAGAATGGATAGGAAGAAACCTTTCCTCTTAGAAGGATCAAAAACCAGGGGGCTTAGACTTAAGGTAATCGGTCAAGAGTATTGAGTATCTGCAACTCACTGCTGAAAGGGTGATAGAGGTGGGAACGATGACAACCATCACAAGTATTTAGATGTTCACTTGAACACCATAGCATACAAGACTACAAGCTAAGTGCTGGTAAATGGGATTAGAGTAGGTACATATGCGTGATGACAGTGAGCTGAAACACCATTTTCCATACTGTATATCTCTGATCCTTGCTACCACTGATGAAATTCCAGTGCCTGTTCTGTAGCTGTCCATATCAAGACAGCTGATGTAATGCTCTGTATCTACTTTGTGATCCCTTTGAAAAGAGGAAAGGAGGAGTCATGTAAGTTAAAGTTATGAATGTGCTGAATGAATGAATGGACAGTATTTGTTGAGGGCCACTGAAATATATAGGCATAATGTATAAATTAATAATAGGGCAAGTGCTACTGGTCAGATGGGAACATGCGAATGGTCTGAGAAATGATGCACAGGAATTAACTTGAAAATACAGATTGAGTGTGTTGGTATAAAAATATATATCAGGATGCAGTTAAATATGGCATTGCACCTGTCTTGCTTATGTCATTAAACTACTTGTGGCACTGCATTCAATGATGGGGCATTAGACACCTACTAAGCACCTGAGTGCACTCCAGCTATGTGGTTTTGCCCTCTCAGGAAGCTGTTTTTCCATATTGACAGGGAAGAATTAGTTCCTTAAAGCCCCTTGCAGCTCACAGCATTACGTCTAGAAGGCATTTCTGAACCAGGGCTCAAACTTGCCCAATTGAGAATCTATAAGTAAGAGCTTCCCCAATTGTCTATCGAACATACAACAGTACAGGCCCTTTGGCCCTTGATGTTATGCCAGCCTTCTATCCTACTCCGAGATCAGACTAGCTTACATACCCTTCATTGCACTAATTTCCATGTGCCCATCCAAGAGTTGCTTAAATGTCCCTAATGTATCTGATTCAACTACCACTGCTCACGGTGCATTCCACAGACCCATCACTGAGTAAAGAATCTACCTCTGACATCTCTTCAAATACCTTAAAACTATGCCCCCTCTTGGTAGACATTTCTGCCAGAAGAGAGAGTCTCTGGCTCTCCACTCTATCTGTGCATCCCATCATCTCGTAAACCTCTATCAAGTCACCTCTCATCCTTCTCCACTCCAATGAAAAAAAGCCCTAGCTCCCTCAGTCTTTCTTCATAAGACATGCCCTCCAGTCCAGACAGATCCTGGTAAATCTCCTCTGCACCCTTTCTAAAGTTTCCACATCTTTCCTAGAATGAGGTGACCTGAACTGAACACAATATTCCAAGATAGTCTTTTCAATCTTTCAACGGGCTTTGAGACTTTTAGATAAGCAGATAAATATGGAAGGAATGGAGGGGTATGGACCAAAGGTAGGCAGAAGGGATTAGTTAATTAGGCAATGTTGGGCACAACATTGTGGGTCAAAGTGCCTACTCCTGTGCTGTAAAGTTCTATGTTCAACTATCATCCTTAGAGTTTTCAATTAATGGTTCAGTTGAAATCATGTCATGTGCATTGCCATTGCACCCACTTGTCCGAACTAATTGGGAAATGTAGAATTCAGGTCTAAATGCATCAGCTGAATTAAAAAGAAATTGCAAACTCACTGCAATTGTTCTGGGTTCCCCACATACTACTGGCTGTCCTGCAACAGTAGGTTGAAACAGTAAAAATCCACCCAGAAGATCAGCAAACAAGAATATGATTCAAAAGGAAAAGAAGTGTCCTGCACCTATCCGAACCATTCCCCTGTACACCTCATTCCAAAAATTGGGAATTTGGTTTTCTATCAAGCCATGTGTAATATAAAGTTCATATTAATTAAATCAACCATGTATCTAATGGAGAGTTTAAAGGGTAGTGTGAATCATATTATGACCCATGAGTTTTGTTTTTACACATTTATTTTGATTATTTATTTGTAGATCTCCAGTTAGACTTGAATCAATTTAATCAAGATGACATATTTAGTTGGCAGAGTGATTACACTCTCCAGAGGATAAACAGTTAGTACTGAATAATTGTGGAAACTGCCTTTTCTCATACTTTTATACACTGCCAAACTAACAGTAGAACCCTACCGAGAAATAATGACATTTTTGTGGTTGGCTGGTGGTAAATTTCCCCTGATAGTCTCAGCTAGAAGGTTTACTACAGTCTGGTTAGTTTCCTTTTTTTTAAATCTTAATCCCTGACACACTTTACTCAATGTAAGAAGTTAAAGGTAGGATGGATTGGGACTCAGAATTTAATGTGGAAAAAGCTATTGTTAGTTAGATTTAGAAACACATTAGAATTTATGGAAAAAGGTAGAGGGCTAGCAGGAAGAACATTGGAGAAATGATATCTAGAGGTGACAAAAGTCTAGATAGGAATTTCAGTGAAAGACCAGCTGAGATACATGGTAGGGTATGTCTCTATAAAAAAGGTTTGGGGCTTTGAAACTCCATTCCGGATATTCACCCTATTCAACCCAGCCAGAGCTGGAATGGAATGAATGGAAAAAAGAGCAATGTTTATTACCTGTGCTGATCAGAGTTCACATTGACTTTTAATGCATCTTTCACCTATATGTAGCTCATACAATCTGATAGCACTGAAGTATTCATACAGTCAAGGATTATGATGTAAAAATAGAACTGCAAATAGTCAACATATGCATTACTGTGTAAATTGTTAAAACTGTGGTCTGACAAGTGCCCAGGTCATGATAGATTTTACCTATAGTCTTTGAAAGAAGAAGCAACTATGATAGTAAGTACATTGGTTTTAATGATGTGGAGATACTGGAGTTGGACTGGGATGCACAAGGTCAAAAATCAAACAACACCAAGTTGTTGTCCAACAGGTTTGTTTGATATTGTAAGCTTCCTCAGGCATGGAATGATAGGGAGATATAGTATTTATAAGAAAAAGTTAACAACTTCAAAACTAGCTGCCCTTGTTGAATTCTTTAATCAGTCAGGAGGTAGACTGCTGATTAAAATGCAAAATACTGATTCATTTCAAGTCTTTGTCCCTAGATAATTAAAGGTTTTATCTATGCACAAGGGGTAATAGCTCAGGTTGGACATTCCACTTTACTTGTGAGTGTTTCGGGTGTAGGTTTGCTCACTGAGCTGTAGGTTTGATATCCAGACATTTCATTACCTGACTAGGTAACCTCATCAGTGGCTACCTCCAAGTGAAGCGAAGCTGTTGTCTTCTGCTTTCTATTTATGTTTTTTTGTCCTGGATGGGATTCCTGGGTTTTGTGGTGATGTCATTTCCTGTTCATTTTCTGAGGGGTTGATAGATAGTATCTAGATCTATGTGTTTGTTTATGGCTTTGTGGTTGGAGTGCCAGGCCTCTAGGAATTTCTGGCATGTCTTGGCTTAGCCTGTCCCAGGATAGATGTGTTGTCCCAGTCGAAATGGTGTTTTTTTTCCTCCGTGTGTAGGGCTACGAGGGAGAGAGGGTCGTGTCTTTTTGTGGCTAACTGATGTTCGTGTATCCTGGTGGCTAACTTTCTTCCTGTTCACCCTACATAGTGTTTGTGGCAGTCCTTGCATGGAATTTCTTAGATGATGTTGGTTTTGTCCATGGGTTGTACTGGGTTTTTTAAGTTTGTTAGTTTTTGTTTGAGAGTGTTGGTGGATTTGTGTGCTACTTGGATTCCGAGGGGTGAGTGTATGTGCACATGTGCGCGAGAGAGACTGTGTGTTTGTGTATGGGAACAGGTGTGTGTGTGTGGTGTATATAGTGTGATGGGATCACCTGTAGTGTGACATGAACCCAAGATCACGGTTGAGACTGTGTTCGTGGGTATGGAACTTAACTGTCAGCCTTTGTTCAGCGATTTTGCATTTATGCTTAGCTCAAAGTCTGCATTGGAGAACGTTCACCCAAAGATTGGAAGCTGAATGCCCTAGACTGCTGGGAGGGAACAGCCCTATGTATTAAATGTTGTGCGGTGTCCATTCATCCATTGTTGTAGTGTTAGGATGGTCTCACCAATGTTCCACACCTCAGAGCATCCTTTCCTGCATCAAAGAAGATAGACAATATTGGCTGAGTCACATGAGTACCTACCGTGTATGTGGTGGGTTGTGTTCCCATGGATTATGTTAGTATCTATGTCAATTATCTGACATGTCCTGTGGAGGTTGTGTGGTGTTCTGGTCTTCTGATGGCTGGGTTTGCTGTGAACAATGGTCTGTTTAAGGTTTGGTAGTTGTTTGACGATGAGAAGTGGAGGCATAGGTCTTGTCCGTAGGGGATGGCAGTTTTAATATGTTCAGGGTGGAAGCTCGAGAAGTTTAGTTTGTCCATAAGCTTGTGGTACAGTATGGTGCAGAGCTGTCTGTCTTTGTAGATGTGTGTGTCCAAAAGGAGATTGATTTGAAAGAGTAGTCCATGGTAAGTCTGATGGTGCGGCGAAGCTTGTTGATATCATTAACATGAGCCCAAGGGAGAAAATGTCATCAATGCGTCTGCTGTACAGTGCTGGTGAGAGATCCTGCATGACAGAGAAGCCATGTTCGAACTTGTGCATGAAAATGTTCGAATATTGGGGTGCAAATTTTGTCCCTATGGCTGTTCCTTGTGTCTGAATGAAGCACTGGTTGTCAAAGCTAAAGATGTTGTGTACGAGGATGAAGTGGCTGAGTTGTTGGATGGCGTCTGGAAATTGGCAGTTGTTAGTATTGAGTACTGATGCTGTTGCAGCAATGCCACTGTCATTGGTGATGCTGGTGTAGGGTGCTGCAATATCCGTTGTGATGAGTGTTCCTGATTCGATTGTCCACGGATGCTGATATTACTGAAGGAAATCTAAGAGATTGTTGCATCTGCATTTAACCCTAAAAGATTACTGGGACATTGTCGTGAAATGCTTGTAACTTTGAGCAGTAAATTCACTCTTTTTAGTATTCAGTTGCTAAAGCTTACAGTACATATTATTTAGATCAAAACCCTGAGTACTGAAAGATTATATCACTTGAATAGAATAATCATATATTGCTCTAAGCCATTAAAGCAGTACTAAACTTGGACATGCAGTGATTTTTTGATACATAAAGAATAGACTAAACTTTATTGAAAAGACTTAATTTATTGCTACTGACAGAGGGAATTCTTTATCTATTATTGGGAGAAAGACATTTCCATTAATTTTTTTTCATATTTGAAGATTTGAATCTCATGTCAATAAGAATGAGGTACTTAAATCCTGCCGCTGCCTTTGAGGGATTTCAAATAAATGTCTTAAAGATATAGTAGAAGATTTCTTTCACTTATGAAAAAAAAATCACCAAAGTAGATTTTCTAAAATAAAATTCTTGATGGCTTAAATTTGTAGCGTATGTTGGAAATTAGTAAATTTCCATGTTGATTCATTAATTCAACCTTAAACATATTTCTCTGCATGTGCATTGAATGGAATACAACCTTACCATTCTGGACTGTTAACAGTTTTTATTTATGATTTTGTTTTGGTTCTATCCTTCTCTGTCTTTCTGTTCTGATGAAGAGTCACTCTACTCAAAACATTACCCGGCTTTCTTTTCACAGATGTTGTCAAACCTGCTAAGTTTGTCCAGCAATTTGCGTTTTTATTTCAATTCTTCAGCATTTGCAATTCTTTGTTTTACTTCTCTGTTTGACATTGACTAGCTCACTTCCTTGATCTTTTCCTGCCCTTATTCTCTATAAAAGCCTTCTTCCATTAAATAATTATTTTCAGTCCCCTTGTGTTCTAGACTTATGGTGTGTCTTGACTTCTTTTATTTCTTAGACAGGTTCCTCTGTTTCAAATTACTACATTTTTAATACTGTGTCATCTAGTGAAGAGTTCTTTTCACTGTACCATTTTCTTCGCAGTTCTGCATGAGCTGATATGCATATTGCACAGAAAACTGTGCCAAGACAGACCCATTGCTACAACCTCAAACTTAAACAAAATCTTTTAGTTGACTTAATTGATTAGCCATCAAAACATATGGCCAAATTTGTGAATGAAAATCTTGTCCTTTGTCCTGTTAAAAGAAGCAACAGTCAAAAATGAAAACAAGTCCCATTTGCCAATAGTTCATAGAATCATAGAGTCATAGAGATGTACAGCATGGAAACAGACCCTTTGGCCCAACTCGTCCATGCCGACCAGGTATCCCATCCCAATCTAGTCCCACCTGCCAGCACCCAGTTCATATCCCTCCAAACCCTTCCTATTCATATACCCATCCAAATGCCTCTTAAATGTTGCAATTGTACCAGCCTCCACCACTTCCTCTGGCAGCTTATTCCGTACATGTTACCACCCTCTGCATGAAAAAGTTACCCCTTAGGTCTCTTTTATATCTTTTCCCTCTCACCCTAAACCTATGCCCTCTATTTCTGGATTCCCCGACCCCAGGGAAAAGACTTTGTCTATTTACCCTATCCATGCCTTTCATAATTTTGTAAACCACTATAAGGTCACCCCTCAGCCTCTGACGCTCCAGGGAAAACAGCCCCAGCCTGTTCAGCCTCTCTCTATAGCTCAACCCTGGCAACATCCTTGGAAATCTTTTCTGAAACCTTTCAAGTTTCACAACATCTTTCTGACAGGAAGGAGACCGGAATTGCATGCAATATTCCAACAGTGGCCTAACCAATGTCCTGTACAGCAGCAACATGACCTCCCAACTCCTGTACTCAATACTCTGACCAATAAAAGAAAGCATACCATATGCCTTCTTCACTATCCTATCCACCTGCAACTCCACTTTCAAGGAACTATGAACCTGCACTCCAAGGTCTCTTTGTTCAGCAACACTCCCTAGGACCTTACCATTAAGTTTATACGTCTGCTAAGATTTGCTTTCCCAAAATGTAGCACCTCGCATTTATCTGAATTAAATTCCATCTGCTACTTCTCAGCCCATTGGCCCATCTGATCAAGATCCTATTGTAATCTGAGGCAACCTTCTTCGCTGTCCACTACACCTCCAATTTTGGTGTCATCTGCAAACTTACTAACTGTACCTCTTATGCTCGCATACAAATCACTTATGTAAATGTCAAAAAATAGAGGACCCAGCACCGATTCTTGTGGCACTCCACTGGTCACAGGCCTCCAGTCTGAAAACCAACCCTCCACCACCACCCACCTTCTACCTTTTGAGCCAGTTCTGTATCCAAATGGCTAGTTCTCCCTGCATTCCATGAGATCTAACATTGCTAATCAGTCTCCCATGGAGGACCTTGTCCAATGCCTTTTTGAAGTCCATATGGATCACATCTACTGCTCTGCCCTCATCAATCCTCTTTGTTACTTCCTCAAGAAACTCAATCAAGTTTATGAGACATGATTTTCCATGCACAAAGCCATTTTGACTATCCCTTTGCCCACCACTGACATCAGGCTCACTGGTCTCTAGTTCCCTGGCTTGTCCTTGCCACCCTTCTTAAACAGTGGCACCATGTTAGCCAACCTCCAGTCTTCCGGCACATTACATCTGACGATGATATAAATATCTCAGCAAGAGGCCCAGCAATCACTTTTCCAGCTTCCCACAGAGTTCTAGGGTACACCTGATCAGGTCCTGGGGATTTATTCACCTTTATGCGTTTCAAGACATCCAACACTTCCACGTCTGCCCCCAGTCAGCTTTCGAAAGTTCTTGCCCAATACTGTCAAAATTGGCTTTTCTCCAATTTAGAACTTCAACTTTTAGATCTGGTCTATTCTTTTCCATCATTACTCTAAATCTAATAGAATTATGGTAGCTGGCCCCAAAGTGCTCCCCCACTGACACCTCAGTCACCTGCCCTGCCTTACTTCCCAGAAGTAGGTCAGGTTTTGCACCTTTTCTAGTAGTACATCCACATACTAAATCTGAAATTGTTCTTGTACACACTTAACAAATTCCTCTCCATTTAAACCTTTAACACTATGGCAGTCCCAATTGATGTTTGGAAAGTTAAAATCCCCTACCATAACCACCCTAATATTCTTACAGTTGGCTGAGATCCCCTTACAAGTTTGATTCTCAATTTACCTCTGACTATTAGGAGGTCTATCATACAATCCCAATAAGGTGATCATCCCTTTCTTATTTCTCAATTCCATCCAAATAACTTGCCTGGATGTATTTCCCGGAATGTCCTCCCTCAGAACAGCTGGAATGCTATCCCTTATCAAAAACGCCACTCCTTCTCCTCTCTTGCCTCCCTTTCTATCCTTCCTGTAGCATTTGTATCCTGGAACATTAAGCTGCCCGTCCTGCCCATCCCTGAGCCATGTTTCTGTAATTGCTATGATATCCCAGTCCCATGTTCCTAACCATCCTCTGAGTTCTGCTGCCTTCCTTGTTAGGCCCCTTGCATTGAAATAGTTTAATCGATTAATCCTACCTGCCCTGACTGTTTGACTCACTTCTGTTCTCAACTGCATCAGTCTCAGATTGACCTCTTTCCTCACTATCTCCCTGGGTAGCCCCCCCACCACCATACTAGTTTAAATCCTCCCAAGCAACTCTAGCAAACTTCCCTGCCTGTATATTAGTCCTCTTCCAATTTAGGAGCAATTCGTCCTTCTTGTACACATCACTTCTACCCCAAAAGAAATTCCAATGATCCAAAAACGTGAATCCTTCTCCTACACACCAGCTCCTCAGCTATGCATTCATCTGCTCTATCCTCCTATTCCTGCCCTCACTAGCTCGTAGCACCAGGAGTAATCCAGATATTACTACTTTTGAGGACCTCCTTTTTAAATTTCTGCCTAACTCTCTGGAATCTCCCTTCAGAATCTCAACCTTTTCCCTTCCTATGTCGTTGGTTCCAATGTGGACGATAACCTCTTGCTGGCCCCTCTCCCCTTGAGAACATTCTGCACCCTCTCTGAGACATGCTTGATCTTGGCACCAGGGAAGCAACACACCATTCTGATTTTTCTCTGCTGGCCACAGAAACATCGGTCTGTAACTTGGACTGGAGAATCCCCTAACACAATTGATCTCTTGGAACCTGACGTACCCCTCATTGCATTACAGCCAATCTCAATACCAGAAACTTGGGTGTTCATGCTACGTTCCCCTGAGAAGCCATCACCCCCTACATTTTCCAAAACAGCATACTGTCTAAAATGGGTATAGCCACAAAACACTCCTGTACTAGCTGTCTACCTCTCTTACATTTCCTGGAGTTAACCCATCTATGTGACTGTATCTGAGACTTGCCCCCTTCCTATAACTGCCATTCATCGCATGCTGTTGCAAATTTCTCATTGCTTCTAACTGTCTCTCTAACCAATCCATTCGATCTGATAAGATTCGCAACCAACAGCATTTATGGCAGATATAATTCGCTGTAAACCTTAAACTCTCTTTAAACCCCCACATCTGACAAGAAGTTCATATCACTCTACTCAAGACCAGTTTTGCTCCTTCACAATGTGCAGAACCAGAAAATAACACCTTCTTATTCCTCTACAAACACTGCCCCAGGTTAAACTTATATTTTAAGTTTAACCAAGAGATATATCTCCAAAAACATATAATCAAGAAAGAACCCCCTCTACTCATTACTGCAGACTTTCTGTTGGACACACTTAAAACAAGAATGCACTTATCTGTTTCTGTGCTGTGAATTTCGCCCAACAGTTCCTCCAAGATCAGTTGTGAATTTCACTGTTTGTTAATTTTTCCAGACACACTCCGATGTGCAGTGATATCTGAAGCAAAGGCAGTATCAGTTTCTTTCTCTTTCTCTCCTGCACTGTCCTCACCATGTGCTTCCTTTGTCTGTCTTCTCCCTTTTAAAACTGCTGTTGTTTTGACTTTTTTTTTCCCAAAGTTCCAAAACAATGCAACAGCATATAAAACAATAATTTGAGGAAATCACCTCCAGCACCTAAAATACCTCAAAAAAGGAGCAGCTGTTACAGCCAGAAATTTTTCCTGTCTTCCATCTTAGAATTCTGTTTTGAATTTCTGTGTTCAAGTGAAATTCAGGTGTTTGTGGAATATTTTCATTTGTCAACCTTACAATGCTGCTTCAGTTCCTGTATTTTTAATTTTATAATTGTGATGTTTGTGCTCTGCTGCAGCCAGAATTCTTTGTCCAGACCTGAGGAAATCATGACCTACTGCACAAATATTAAAATCACTTTTTAATTCGGTTATTCTTATGATACAAAAAGAAACTCCTGGAAGTAGAATGCATTTGTGGATAGAGAAATGTAGTTACCTTGTGATGTCATTAACCTTTTGTCAAAACTGCAATGCAAGTTCATCCATTATTCTTTTGCCTGTTTGCATGAGGTTGCTATTTAGTGTTGGATTAGAGGTTGCTTTGTGCTTGGGGCCAAGGCTGCCTTGGAATTGAATTGGGACTACATAAACTAATTGGAAGACCCCTTGAAGCCAGAATTGAGAAGCTTGATCAATGGCTTCCTAGCCTGGGGGGGAAGTGATAAGTGATTTTTGTTTTTCATAAAGGTAGGTCAAGAATGCAGTTTTAATCCAGTATGGAGTACAATTTAATATATTTTGTGAACAAAAATGACTAATTATTTCCACTCCATAAATTTACTGCAAGAGAAAGATGCTGGTAATGCTTAGTTACTAAGCTGGATCATGAGCCTGTGTTTGTAAGAACTTTCCCGTTGGGAAATTTGTTTTGCTTCTTTAGTAGAAAAACACTGAAGCTCTACCCTTCTCCTGACTATGCTACACCATCTACCATATCCACTTATTATCTTGTATATTTTTAATGGCTTCAGACCAAATATATAGTACTGTTTATCCTGTCTAAAATGTGCAAAAACATGTAATAATTCACTTCCACTCATATATGACATACTTAAACTAGCAGAAGCTTTAATTAATTCCATTCTTTCTCGTTGACATTTTTCAACTTCTCTGTTAAAGGAGGGGTTCAGAACATTAAAAATCCACTCTATAGCTGTTAATTAACCTCAATGGCCAATATTTCAACTAATTTACCACGAGTTACCTTTAATTCAGCTACTTATTAAGAAATCTCGCGGGTAATCAAGTACTGCAACAATGATTTAAATTTTATTGCATCTAGAAACCAAATTAGACCCCTCAACAAAGCAGTTAAGCCACACGACTCAACTTGGTTATTAGCCGATTAATGGTGGAATTTAGCTACAATTCCACTAAGTTTCTGTCTCTAGAAATGTCCAGAGTTCAATCCTTATGCAATGTTTTTCGTCTAAGTTCTGCTGCTGAATTGTTCTGGTGTTGGATTCTTATACAGATTTTTATCCTTCAGGTCTATGATGTGCTATTATTGATGATTCTTTAGAATCCTACATCCAAATGTTATAAGACTGCAGCTTACCTTCTTTGTTCCTTGTTATATTTGGCCTTAACTGTCTGTTTGAAGATACAGGTTTTCTGTGATTAACTCCTTAAGTTCTTCTGCAGGGCAATCAGTTGTCCTCTGGCAATAAAGCAGTCAGTTATTAAGCAGATGTCAAAACAGTATTGTTCATGTAGCTTTGACTCCTTCTTTTCATGCTTTCTGTTCATGTATGTTTGTTCTTATCCTATCCCTTAGTTTTGATTCCAGACAAAGCTATTGCTGCTTATTTCCATGTGAAGCAGTTTATCATTGCTTATGGATTGAAAGAAACAACATTTATTAATTTCCGAAACTTGTACTATCATAATTGTAAAGATTGATACAGTTTTCACATAAAGATGGGCAAGTCACTTTTTGATGTCTGAACTTTGAAACAAAGTATTTTGACAATATGATTGCACCTGATGACAATGATGCTTTATAGTCATAGAGCTGTACAACACGGAAACAGGCCCTGCAATCCAATTCATCCATGTTGACCAGATATCAGAAATTAATCTGGCACCCTTTGCCAGCACTTGGCCCATATCCCTCTAAACCCTTCCTATTCATATACCCATCCAAATTCCTTTTAAATATTATAATTGTACCAGCCTCCTCCACTTCCACCGGTAGCTCATTCCATACGTGTACCACCCTTTGTTTGAAAAAGTTGGCTTGTAGGTCACTTTCAAATCTTTCCTCTCACACCTTAAATCTATGCCCTCTAGTTTTGGACACCCCCACCCCAGGGAAAAGACCTTGGCTATTCACTCTATCCATGTCCCTCATGAATTTATAAACCTCTATAAGGTCAACCCTCAGCCTCCGACTCTCCCAGGAAAATAGCCCTGGCCTATTCAGCCTCTCCCTATACCTCAAACCTCCAACCCTGAAAACATTCTTGTAAATCTTTTCTGAACCCTTTCAAGTTTCACAACATGCTCACTATAGCAGAGAGACCAAAATTGAACACTGTATTCCAAAGGTGGTCTCACCAATGTCCTGTATGGTTGCAACAACATCTCCCAACTCCTCTACTCAATGCTTCGATCAATATAAACAAGCGTAGCAAATGCCTTCTTCACTATCCTGTCAACCTGGGACTCCACTTTCAAGAAACTATGAATGTAAACCTCAAGGTCTCTTTGTTCAGCAACACTTCCCAGGATCTTCCCACTAAGTGTATAAATCCTGCCCTGATTTGCCTTTCCAATATTCAGCACCTCATTTATCTAAATTAAACACCATCTGCCATTTCTTGGCCTATTGGCCCATCTGATCAAGGTCTTGTTGTGCTCTGAGTTAACCTTCTTCGCTGTCCACTACACTTACAATTTTGGTGTCATCTGCAAACGTACAAGCCATACTTCCTACGTCCACATGTGAATTATTTATATAAATGATGGAAAGCAGTGGACCTTGCACTGATTCTTGTGACACACTGCTGCTTACAGGTTCTCATCTGAAAAACAACCCTCCATCACCACTCTCTGTCTTCTACCTTTGAGCCAGTTCTATATTCATATGGCTAGTTCTCCCTGTTTTCCATGTGATCTAACCTTGCTAACCGGTCTACCATGAGGAACCTTATTGAACACCTTTCTGAAGTCCATAAAGATTATGTCCACTGCTCTGCCTTCATCAATCTTCTTCGTTACTTCTTCAAAAAAATTCAATTACGTTAATGAGACACAATTTCCCATGCAAAAACCATGTTGACTATCCCTAATCAGTCCTTGCCTTTCCAAATACATGTATTTAAAACTGTATTTCCAAATACATCAGGATTCCCCCTAACAAGTTACTCACCACTGATGTCAGGCTCACAGTCAATAGCTCCCTGGCTTTTCCTTACCACCTTTCTTGAATAGTGGCACCACATTAGACCACCTATAGTCTTCCAGCACCTCACCTGTGCCTATTGATGATCCATAAATCTCAGCAATGGGCCCAGCAATCATTTCCCTAGCTTCTCAGTGCTCGAGGGTACACCTGATCAGAACCTGTGGATTTATCAACCTTTATGCATTTTACGATGTCCAGCATCACCTCGTCTGTGACATGGACATTTTCCAAGATGTTTCTATTTATTTCCCCAAGTTCTCTAACTTCCATATCCTTCTCCACAATAAACACTGATACAAAATACACGTATATTATCTCTCCCGTCTCCTGCGGTTCCACACATAGGCGACTTTGCTGATCTCTAAGGGGCAATATTCTCTCCCTAGTTACTCTCTTGTCCTTAATGTATTTGTAGAATCCCTTTGGGTTCTCCTTAACCCTGTTTACCAAAGCTATCTCATGTCTATTTTTTTGCTCACCTGATATCCCTCTGAAGTATACTCTTATGTTATGGACCAGGCTAGACCCCCTTAAAACATTTCAAGAAGGAAGCCCAGACCCTAACGTTTCTAGTTGTTTTAAACAGGTATATAGTGGATATTCCAGGAGTGATGCAGCTGGCCCAACCATTCAGTTTTAAACAAAATACAGTTTATTTACAGATCACTGAATGAATCATGAACAAAAGAGAACAGAATTTAGAATAACTTTAGAATAACCCTTCCTGATGAAGGGCTCTGGCCCGAAACGTCAAATTTCCTGTTCCTTGGATGCTGCCTAACCTGCTGTGCTTTAACCAGCAACACCTTTTCAGCTCAGTTTAGAATAACTTAACCTATTTGAAAACCCAGTCAACTCTATCGTAACTTAATGATGCTGTTCTAAACACCCACTTTGTCAAAAAAAGGTAAAATCAAACACAGTTCTTTACAGGAGAGATGTCATAGAGAGGGAGGATTAGCATGGAGCTGTTTCTTTGGGGCTAGCAGCTGATCTGGGCTCCCAACTAAAAGGTGACCAGCAACTTCAAACAGACTGCTTGCTAAAATCAAGCCTTGAACTGGGAGAACTGGTCGCTCCCCTTTATTGTGCAAGTGTTTAAAAAAAACTTGAAAAACCTTTTCCAGTAGATACTTCCAGACATATTAGAATCTCTGCCATTTACGACCCATTTTGAAAAACCCAAGGACAAACATAGCCTTCTTAAAACCATTGTCACATCCTCCCCCTTGGAAACATCAATGAACCATTAATATCCAAAGATGGCTTAATTTTAAAACCTCCCTTAATCTTACATTGTTTATACAATACAGCTTTGCATTGACTATAAACATGAAATTTGCACTATTACATTTCTGTTTACTCCTGTCATTGAATGCCTCTCAATTTTTCTCATCCAAGTCTCGACAATGCGTTGGCTATGATGTTTTCTTATCCTGCCACATGCACAATATTTAAATTGAATGGCTGAAACAACAAACTCCACCTAAACAGTTTGGAATTTTTGTCCTTAAATTTTTCCACAAACTTCAGTGGATTATGATTGGTATATATGATTGTCTCAGATGTGTTACTGATAACATAACTATTAGGTTAGATTACTTAGAGTGTGGAAACAGGCTCTTTGGCCCAACAAGTCTACACTGACCCGCCAAAGTGCAACCCACCCAGACCCATTCCCCTACTTTGCCCCTTCACCTAACACGACAGGCAATTTTAGCACGGCCAATTCACCTAACCTGCATATTTTTGGACTGTGGGAAGAAAGTGGAGCATCTGGAGGAAACCCACGCAGACACAGGGAGAATGTGCAAACTCCACACAGTCAGTCGCCCGAGGCGGGAATTGAACCTGGGTCTGTGGTGTTATGAGGCAGCAGTGCTAACCACTGCTATTGAAATGTTGTAACACCAACACCAAGCTCAAAGTCTCCCTCTCAACTGTTGAATGTTCAGTTTCCTGGAGAAATATCCAAAAGGTCTTTCTGTCTTCTCATTGGTGCTGTGCTGTTGCAGGAACACAACGCTCACATCACTTGCATCGATAGTCACCTTGATTGGTTTTGCGTAATTAGGTGTGGCTAACACGGACAGTGGTTAACACAGCTTTCAGGCTGTCAAGTACCTTCTGACAGCCCACTGTTCACTGAAACTTCATGCCTTTCTTTCATAATTCAGTGAGTGAAGTAACTACACTGCTAGGATTTGGTATGAACTTCCAATAAAATCCACTCAATCCTAGGAATCGTAGTACAAGTAGCCTCCGCTATTCAAAAATAGAACATTCCCAGGTAACCTTTCATAAGCAGTAAATTGCATAAAGCAAAGGTGCATGATTTATATGGGAAAAAGTCACAGGTTTTTCATAAAAGCAAAAATCCCCTTCGGATTCACGAAAACAGATACTAAAGTAGGTATTTCATAAGAGCGCAATTGCATAAAGCAAAACGTTCTTTTTCCCCAATTTCAATCCCTCATGGATTGAAATTGATGTCAGAAGTCAAACTTTGATTTATGAACCAGCTCATTATCGCCAACCATTTCACCTCCTAATCTTGCTGTTTTAATGCCTCTCTAAGAGTGCCATAGGTTTACTGTATTTTTAATGCCCATCTCAACCTATCAAAATTACTTTGTTTGATCCTTTCAAACTCCAATGCAGGTTTGATCATTGTCCCTCCTTAGATTCCTGAAATGCTGTCTGTAGGCTTCTGGCACCATCTTGTATGCACGTAAAATGGCTTTCTTCACATCCTCATATGCTCCAGATACTGCCTCTGATAGTGATGCAAATACCTCACTAGCTCAACCTACAAGTTTTGTTTGGATCAACAAAACTCACATGGTCACTGGCCACTGCATTTTTAGCCACTTTTTCAGATGAACTGAAAAAGGTTTCTACATCCTTCTCATCAAATGTGGCAATGCTTGAATATATTTAAACAGATCTCCACCAGGCCTTTGGCTACCATGGATTTACTCATCCCCACTCTGTTCCTCACTAAGCTTACCTTTAGCCTTCATCTCAATCCATTTAAGTTGACTTTCCTGTCTAAGTGTCAATTTCTGAACTTCAAAGTCACTCTCTTCTCTCTCTTCTGTTTTTCGTTTTGTTCTGCTAGGGCCTTTTGTTTCTTTTCTCTTTCCTGGGCTTTTAGTCGTAATTTGAACAGTTTCATTTCTTTTTCTTTTTCTCTTTCTTTTTCTTTTGCCTCTAACTCAAACTGCTTCATTCTCAATTGAATTTTAGCCATCTCCAAAGATTCTGATGGTATTTTCAGCGAATTTAAATGCTGAGCTGTTGCTGTAATGATCTCTCCATTCCTCATAGAAGGAGGCAGCTCCAACTCCAGCTTGACTGCCAATTCCAGCAGCTTTGCCTTGTTCACCTTTTATAAGAACCACAATGTCACTTCTTCTACCCCCACTGTTCGTGACTGCAAGAGCCATTACTACACTAAGCACTGTTTAAACCAACCGAATTGAACACCTGGAACAAAAGACACTAACACCTACCACTTGCTGTGTTTGAGTTCAGCAACCCTAATCCCAATTTGAAACTATAGAACAAATCCTGCAAAGAGATCTCAATCTGTAATGGACCAGGCCAGACCCTCTTAATACACTTCAAGAAGGCAGGCCAGATCATAACTTTTCTAGTTGTTTTAAGCAGGTATATAGTGGACATTCTGGAACTGATGCAACTGGCCCAACCATTCGCTTTAGACATTTTATTTCCAGACTATTGAATGAAACAAAAACAAAAGAGAACCAAATTTAGAATAACTTAACTATCTGAAAACCCAATCAATTCTGTCACAACTTAATGATGCTGCTCCAAAATTCTGCAACATTCCATAAACACCCTCTTGGCAAAAAAGGTAAGATCAAACACAGGTTCTTACAGGAAAGATGTCAGAGAGAGAGGATTGGAATGGAGCTGTTTCTTTGGGTCCAGTAGCTTCTCTGGGTTCGCAGCTAATAATTGACCTGCAGCTTCAAACAGACTACTTGCTAAAACCAAGTCAAATCAACCATGAACTAGGAGAACTGGTGACTCCCCTTTCATTGTACAAGAGTTTTAAAAAAACTTGAAAATCTTTTTCAAGTCAATATTTCCAGACATATTGGAATTTCTGTCACTTACAATCCCTTTTGGAAATAGAACAAAAGATAAACGTAACCTTGTTAAAGGAGCAGCATTATCACACCTACTCTCTTTATACTTTTCTGAGGATTCCCTCAATTGCTGCTGTCTATACCTGACATATGCTTCCTTCTTTTTCTTGACCAAAACCTCAATTTCTCTCGTCACCCCTCATTCCTTACACCTGCCAGCCTTGCCCTTCACCCTAATAGTAACATACTGTCTCTGGAGGGGCAAATTATTACAGATGCTTAGATTGAAAATGTTAACTTGCTCTCTATGGATGCTGTTTGACCCCTGTGATCTCCAGCATTTTTTTTTGTTTTCAGCACTGATTCTGGACTCTCTATCTAATTTTTGAAGGCTTCCCATTTTCCAGGCATTGTTTTACCTGTGAATATCCACCCCCAATTAACTTTTGAAAGTTCTTACTTAATACTGTCAAAATTGGCTTTGCTCCAATTTAGAATTTTAACTTTTAAATCTGCTCTATCCTTCTTCATCACTATTTTAAAACAAATAGAATTATGGTCACTGGCTCCAAAGTGCTCCCCCACTGTCACCTCAGTCACCTGCCCTGCCTTATTTCTCGAGAGTAGGTAAGGTTTTGCACCTTCTTTAGTAGATACATCCACATACTGAAACAGAAAATTTTCTTGTATGCACTTAAAAAAATTCTTCTCCATCCAAGCCCTTAACGTCATGGCAGGTTAAAACATTTCTATATTTGAAGCACAATTTGACCTAGTTTCACAATTAGCGATTTTTGAGACGATTTGTAGCTCAGGTTGATGATAAGAATGTACGTTAGCTCACTAAGCTTGAAGGTTTGTTTTCAGACGTTTCTTCACCATACTAGATAACATCATCAGTGAGAGTCTCTGGTGAAATGCTGGTGCTTGGTCCCGCCTCTCTCTATTTATAGGTCTTGGTTCTTAAGTTGAGTAATGCCATTTCTGGTTCTTTTTTTCAAGGGAGGGTAGATAGGTCTAAATCGATGTGCTTATTGATGTAGGTCTGGTTAGAATGCCATGTCTCTAATAATTCTTGTGCATGTCTTTGTTTCGCCTGTCCTGGGATGTGTGTGTTGTCCCAGTCAAAGTGGTGTCCTTCTTTGTCTGTATGTATAGAAACTAGTGGTAGTTTCACAATTCAATTGGACCTTATCTTCTGCAATTGTAAAAATGAAAATACCAACTTTCCATTTTCCTCTTTGTTCAAATGCAGTGTTTGACAGAAGAGTGTTACTGGGCAACATTCAGCACATAGACATGATTTCTTCTAAACCATGTTTGTCTGGCGATTGAAGTAATAAACTGTGTCCCTTATCTTTCTTACAAGCTTTGCTCATCTCCTTTCCCTCAGTACTTGATTTTTCAGTAATTAGCATATGAATCACAACTCACATTACTGTTAAACAATTCTAGGAAGTTACATGACCCTTCAAGACAGTGGGAAGACCTTTCTAATACCAAACTTCCAAATCATTCCATATTCTAGTTCCTCATAGTTCTTAAGTAGAAATATACATTCCAAACTCTACAGTATTGGTCAAAACATGACCATTGACTGATGTTGGACTGTCTAGAGTTTTTGTGAATGGGAATGTGGCGTAACCAGTTAAGCTGTGATCTTACTGAATGGCAAAGTGGGTTGGAAGGACCATTTAATTAATTCTGCCTATAATTTGTACATTTGTATGTACATTTGGATTGACGGCAAATAAACTAATTAATTTAAAATATGATTGAAATAAAGGGAAATATTTTGCTTGTGATAGTGAACAATGTTTATTTTGATTTGGCTTGACAGAAAAAAAACCTTTGCTTTGAAGTGATATAGTAATTTTTGAAACATTCTGAAAAGCCACTGTTGAGTATAAGTACAATATTAGTATCAAGCAATCAATTTTAAAGAAACACCATTGTCCGCTATTTGGCAACCAAACACAGTACCCTGATGGCGCTGTGATTGATGGCGGCATCAGTGAATAATGCATTTATCAACAGTGTAGTGGTGATTTTGCCTTTGCTAAATTCATAAGCTTAGCTGCCATCGACCCAAGGAGCTTACTTCAACAAAGTAATTATAACAATTTCTAAAGCGGTGCTCTACTATTGTCCTTCCTAAAAATAAAGTTTCTACTCAGTTGATTTTATCCAATACTGTAACTATTATCACATCAAAACAGATTTTGTTAATATTTGAAAATACAGAGACGTCTGAATGAAAACTATATTGATTCCATTTGTTGAAATCCTTTATACTTGATCTAATTTTTGAAGCTAGCATTTTATTATGTGAAAATAATGTTACCCCCACCTTCTGCAACTGTTATTACAGCCTTAAAGCTCTTCGGAGCACTGAGAATTTTTTAAAGATATCTCAAACTGAAATCAGAAAATACCACATGATGTTCTATTTAAAGGTGTTACAGTTGCACTTGTTCACTGTAACAGGTGGTAGGCAAGTGTAACAAGAAGTTTTTAAAAGCATTTATTCATGGAATGTGTGCATTTCTAGCAAGGTCAACATATACTGTCCGAATTCTCTTTTAGTACTGTTGATGAGCTACTTTGAGTCGACAGATCCCTCAGTGCTGCTAGAGTTGGATTCTGAAAATTTAACCCAGTGACAATGGATGGAACAGTAACATAGTTCCAAGTCAGGATTTGTATGACTTGGAGGGGAGCTTGCAGTTGTGGTACACTCTTGCACTTGATGTTTTGTTCTTGCAAGTGATAGGAGGTCCTGAGATTAGGAGGTTCTGTTGAAGGCACCTTGAGGACTGGCTACAACACATCTTGTCAATTGTACGCAATTCTGCCATTGGACACGGGTGATGGAAGATGTTCTTTGTTATGCAATGTGAGTTTCTGGCAAGGCCAACATTTATTTCTTGACCTGAATTGCCCTTGTATTGACTGGCTGGTAGATTTCATTCCTGAAAGACCGTTAATGAACTAGATGAATTTTAACAACAAATCGATGATTGTTGGTATGTCAATATTATCAGTGCTAGGTTCATAAGCCAGATTTATTAATCGAATTTTATATTCTGCCACCTGCCATGGTGGGATTTGAGGCAATGTTGCCAGAGTATTAGCCTAAGCCTCTGGATTATTAGTCTGGTGATATTACAGTCTCCCTTATTGAGTATTTAAGATGGTCGATGGGATACTAATGAAGTGGTCAGTGTGGTATTTGTGGGTAGAAGAATGCTGCCACCATTCCTCTTGCCTTGGCTGGGTCTAAGGACCGATATGGTTTATTTTGGTAGGGAAATAACCATGAGCGAGTCTAAATGAGAAGAGACTCTTAACTTAAAACGCTGTAGTATATTACACGATAGCAATTAGCACGAAAGGCACATTATTCATTAGACATTATTACTAAGTGAGACACAGATGTAACATTTCTGTCCCTTTGGGATCCAAAGCTATGCTGTCTGTTTCCTCACTTAAGGTTGTATGGCGTCAGATTTGGAGCTTAAAGCTCTTTCAAACATTAACACTATCAGAACCAGCAGACAGCATTGTTCTGAGTGACTGTTGTTGGAGTAGTACACCTCTGGACAGCTGGGGAATATTCCATCATCTTCCTGATTTAAGCCTTATTGGGGTCTGAAGAAGGGTCACTGGACCTGAAACATTCCTTCTGATTTCTCTGCACAGATGCTGCCTGACCTGCTGAAGTTTTCCAGCAATTTCTGTTTTGCAGGCCTTGGGATGTTGGGAGCAATGGACTCCCTCATCTTTTTATTTGGGAATGTGCAAGTATTTTGTTTAAGCACATAACCCTCAAAAATTCATTGTACAGTTAAGCACAGACATTAACTTAAAGGGATTTTAAAGTTACTGTAGGGCCTGTAGCTTTGAGAGATTATTGATCAGGAAATGCGTTACTTGCTACAGAATTCTGGCCTCTGACATGTTGTTAGCACAGTATTTACATAATATAATAAAGCAAAGAACTATGGATACTGAAGATCTGAAACAGAAATTGTTGGAGAAACTTAACATTTTTGGCAGCATCTTTGAAGAGAAAACAGAGTTAACATTCTGAGTCCAGTGACCCTTCATCAGAACTTTTAAATATTTATATGGTCAGTCCAATTCAGTTTCTGCTCAATTGTAACCCCAAGGATTTTGATTATCATTGATGGTAATGCCATTGAATGTCATGAAGAGGTGGTTAGATTCTTTGTCAGAGATGGTCATTGCCTGGCATTTGAGTGGCGTAGATGTCTTGCTGCCTGCAACTTCGGACTACATCATTGTGTGTGGAATCATGTGATGTAAGCATGAAACTTGGAAGAAATGAATGCTGTGGGTCAATTTGTTACCTTCCTCCCCCTCAGTAAGAAAATTGCACTTCGGATCCTGGTCTAAAAGCTTGAGCACATATTCAGGCTTAGATTTCAGTGCAGTACTGAGGAAATCTTTTTGAACGAGATGTCAAACTGAAGCTTCAGCTTTCTGCTCGAGTGAAAGTAAAAGTAAATCCTACAATTTTGAAAAAGGCCAAGGAGAGTCTTTCTGTTCTTTGGCAATATAAATCATTTAACCCATAATACTATAATAGATTTCATTTGTTTGAGGTCTCACTGTGTGCAGCATGGCTCCTATATTTACTACAACATAGCAGTACCTATTCATATGTACTTCACCAGTTGGAGAAAACTTTGGCATGTCCTAAAACTTTTTAAAAATTCACTCATAGGATGTGGGCATCGCTGACTGAGCCAGCATTTATTGCCTACACTTAATTATCTTTGAAAATTTGGTGGTGAGCAGCCTTCTTCAATCACTTCAGTACGTGTGCTGTATGTAGACTCTCAACGCTGTTGCAAAGGGAATTCTAGGATTTTGACCCAATGACACTGGAGGAACAACAATATATTTCCAAGTCAGAATAGTGAATGTCTTGAAATAGAACTTGCAGCTGGTGGTTTCCCTATGATCTAATGCCCATGTCATTCGATATCAAAGTGGTCCTGGGTCTGGAAGGAACTCTCAGGATACTTTTGGTGAAAATCTTCAGTGCATCTTGTAGTTGATACACACTGCTGCTATTGAGCATCAATGGTGGAGAGAGTAGATAATTGGGGACGTGTAGCCTATCAAGTGGCCTGCTTTGCCTGGGATCGTGTCAAGCTTCTTGGAGCTGCAATCATTCAGGCAAGTGGAGATAGTTTTATCACATTCCTGACTTGTGCTTTGTTAGATTCTGCATTCAAGCACATTTTTATTTATTCATGTTGCAATGTAGTGTTAAAAAAAGCAACAAATAACTGTGTACTGCCAATTGCAAGTTCCTCTGCAAGCCATATGCTATTCTGACTGAGAAATATATTGCCATTAGTTCATGGTCACTGTGTCAAATTCCTTAAATTCCCTCTTTAATTGTATTGAGTATGTACCTATTCCCAAATGAACTGCAGATTAACGACCTTAAAGACAACTAGGAATGAGTAATAAATGCTGGCCTAGCAAGTGAAGCTCACATACCCTGAATTAATAAAAAAAATGGAAAGATATGCTGGCTTTGGAAGCAGTCCAGAGAAGGTTCAATAAGTTGATCCGGGTATAGAGAGGTTGTTTTATGATGATAGCATGAGTAGATTGGACCTGCACTCAATGGAGTTTATAAGAATGAGAGGTGATTTTTTTGAAACATACACGATTCCTAGGGGACTTGATGAGGTGTCCGAGGAAAGTTTCTGTCCCCTTTTGGGGGCCTAGGACCAGAAAGCCTAATCTTAGAGTAAAGGATCTCCCATTTAACATAGAGATGGTGAGAAATTTCTTCTCTCAGAGGCTAATGAATGGGTTGTCAAGATTAGATTAATCAATATGTTCAAGGCTGAGAGAGATTTTTAAGGAAAATCAAGATATATGAGGAAAAGGCAGGGAAGTGCAGCTGAAGATTATCTGATCAGCCATGATCTCACTGAATGGTGTAGCAGATTTGTCTGGCTGAATGGCCTATTTCTGTTGCAATTCTTATGGTCTTGTATGTGAACTTGCAATAGCAATGAGAAGGCAAGATTTTTTTCAGCGCCTCAAGGGAATGAAAAAATAGTGTGTCTTAAACATCAGAAATAACAACTGCATACTTATCTCCATGGACCCTGCAGCATCTTTTTTGTTTACATTTGGAATCTTGTGCCATCAGTGGGAGAGCTTGTCCCACTGACTATTTGAGCTGGAGTCTGATATAGCCACACTTACCCAATCATACTTTATAAAAAATGTACCATCCTTGGAAATGTCCTATTCCACCTGTAGGACAGACTAACCACAGGTGGTGGGACAGGGGTAGACCGTCAGAAAGCATTTTCTCCAGGAGTCCTCAATATTTGTTTGGACCCCATGAAGTCTCATAGTATCAAATCAACAGGAATAAAATGAAACTTTCTACCAATCACCTACTATCCCCTCTCTCCTAAGATGATAAATCATTACTTTTTCATACTATTTACAAGAGGCATTGAAGTTGATTATGCTTTAGGCTATCACCAAAAGTGGCTTGGTAGCACTACCACTGACTAAGCTGTCAGGTTAGTTATGTTTCTTAGACCTGGCCTGTTACTGGTGGTGAGATAGTTAATGAGGAAAAGCCGACATGACCTTGTCCACACCAATATACATGTCACAGATGCTATTTGCATGTCAGTAGTATTGATAAGAGTGACCATTGTTGTGATTGTAGTGAAAAGGGACTATTCAACGTCATTTTACCTTGATAACTAAGACTTCATGGACTAAAAATGGATTTAAAAAGGGTACTTCTGACCTAAAATATCTGCTGTGATCACGTAACAAGATGAAGGCAATCTATGTGTATGAATTGCTGCCACTTCACTGAAGAGTCACTAAATCTCAGTGAAGGCTCAAGAAATTTTGATCTGTTATTTTACTCTTGCCTGATAATCAACACTTTGAGAGAGGAAAGGCTGCCTAGATTGGAATGGAATACCTTTTTGATGTTCATTAATGTGCTTCTTTAATGTGCTGTCTATTTGCTGAATATTCTTTTTAATTCTCAAAAAATGACAAAAGTTGTGCTGAGACACTTTAAATAGGCAGACAGATATAATGCTGAATTTGATAAATAGATCTAATATTAGGTAAAATGATTGGTGTCAGGTTTCCTATTTGACAGTCTGACTTCAGAATGAATTCGCAACAGGAATACTTTGACAGCTGGAGCAGCTGTGATCTGTTGGCTATCAGGATCATAATACCATGGTGAGCGTGATGTCTGAGAAAAGAAATGTTCGTCTCTAAAATCCAATCTGTAAGATACTACAGAAACAATAATGTTTAGTCCAAAGTGCTGTTAGTTTATTTGTTACAGTTAAAAAGTTCTAAAATGCAAAATGGTGGCAGTTCATCCTTTTAGCTTTTAATTGGATGTTTGAACATTTTAAACAAAAGTTATCTCAACAGATTTTGACACTGTATTCAGATGTCTAGCCAACCTTTGGAGTCATATAGCTTCCCAGTTTAATGTGTGTTTAGTGTTTTCAGCCAGAGTAATCAGTTGCAACATACAAATATATTTGTGGTTTTTAAATTGAGATAATAGTTTATAAATTTCTGGAGTGATGGAAGTGTAGACTGAAAAGTGTGGTAGTGCGACAAAATTATTCTCATTGTTTCTTTCAATTCAATCACTTGAATAGCTAATCAGTTTAAAATCTGTAGCTATTTGCAGGGACCAGACACAGCTTGTTATAATAATGCTGTTTTATGGAAATTGGGTACCACTTGTTTCCCTTTCCATTCTCCAAATAATGCATCGAACATTTGACCATGGCAACAGTGTTAACATTTCAAATGTGATAATTGTCTTCATTTCTGTAAATAATGTACAGTATTTTAAACAGACCGCTGAATGAAAAAATCCATCAGTAGCGATTTTCTTCCTGCAGTGCCACATTTTAGTTTATCCAGTGATTAGGACTTAATATCATTTGGTCCATTCATGGTTTAGATATTTGGGCATGATACAAATCAAGATGTTTTCCTGAGAAATTTTACATGTTATCATATGGTCAGTTCCCGACTCAGGCGACTGACTGTGTGGAGTTTGCACGTTCTCCCCGTGTCTGCGTGGGTTTCCTCCGGGTGCTCCGGTTTCCTCCCACAGTCCAAAGATATGCGGGTCAGGTGAATTGGCCATGCTAAATTGCCCGCAGTGTCAGGTAAGGGGTAAATGTAGGGGTATGGGTGGGTTGCGCTTCGGCGGGTCGGTGTGGACTTGTTGGGCCGAAGGGCCTGTTTCCACACTATAAGTAATCTAATCTAATCTAATCTAAACCAAGAATGTTTTTACAGACATGACAGAAGCTATTTGATTGTTCATCTCTATGTAGGCTGATTGCAGGAGCAATTTGATGAAAGCCCTTTATGTTTGGCCTACATTTTATAATCCTCAATATTTCTATCATTTAGAGTTTTGAAAATGTTCTCTATAAACAATACAGTCGCCGATGTTACACCCTTGCCTATTCACTATAGCAAATCATCCATGATAAACAACCATCTATGTACAGAAATTCCACTTAACTTATAACTTCAATAATAATTCTTCATGATGTTTTAAACTGATGACTCCTTGTCACTGACTTCACATTTAGATCCAATGATCTGCTTAATTTTATCATCATCCTTCATGATTTTAAATTCCCATTAACCTTCTGTGCTCCAGTGGAAACTATCCTGTACAGTATCTCAAATCACTCTTCCATAACTGTAGTTTTCTTTCCCCATAATCATCTTATATCTGGCATCACTTCAGGACATGTATATGGTGACTTCTTTCTAGTTATAAAATGTTTTCTATGATTTGATACCCAACATGACACACAGAAGTCTTAAATGTGGCCTAACAGATGTGTTGTGATTAATTCATTGTCATTTATATAAATATTGTCATTTAGAAATGTTAAAATATTGTTTACTTTTAAATATGGCTTTATCACCTGTCAGTCAGCTCTCTGGAAATTACACTTGTCACTCCTCGTCACTTATCCCCCACCTGTACTTAATGTTGCTCTGAAAATGTATTGCTTTATGTCATTCCATATTAATCTTTTTTAACTAGATTCCCTACAGTATGGAAATAGGTCATTCAGTCCACACCGACCCTCCGAAGAATAACCCACCCAGACCCATTCCCTGACATTTACCCCTGGCTAAGGCACCTAACACTATGGGCAATTCAGCAATGCCAATTCACATGACTTGCACATCTTTGGATTGTGGGAGGAAACCGGCGGACCCAAAGGAACCCCACGCAGACACAGAAAGAATGTGCAAACTCCACACAGCCAGTCAAGGCTGGAATCAAACCAGGATCCCTGGCGCTGTGAGGCAGCAATGCTAACCACTGATCCACCGTGCCGCCCCGATCATATCTTGAAGACTTTTATAGTTTTCCTTGTTCTCCTTTTGTGTCATCAGAAAATGCTGCAATTCTGTTTATAGTTCCCAATGTACCCATCATCTTTTTAAAAACTTTGAACCGAAGTGGATCCAGTAATAATGCTTTGTTGCATCAATTCCACACTTTCGCCAATTTGAATAATTCTCGTTTGCCTTACTCTGTTTTCTGTCCTTTATCCAACATTCTATCCTCATTTCAAAACACATTTTAATACTTTTCTTCCCAACACATTATCAAATTTCATCTGAAAATTCATATACATGACATTATCTGCATTTCCCTTTTGTGCAGGTAAATTAGGTTAGCATGGATGGACGTTTTGGCATGGACTAGTTTTTGACTAAAGGGCCTATCTCCATGCTACAGGACTCTATGATTCTATGATTCTAAGACATCAGCACACATGCCTAACATATCCTATCTGATTCATTAACTTATGCATCTTTAAATGCTTAATAATTTAAGATTGAATGATAGGATTCGAAGAGTGTATACATGATTGACATCAGACTAATTGGCCTAAAGTTAGTATAGATTAGTATAATAGCTAATAAAGACTTGTATATTTTTGTTCACCAAACATATCAAAGGATTATGGGACAAAGACATGTAGGGTAATTTCTTCTATAGTGCAATAGTCGCATTCCTTAGTGACCCCCAAGCTATACAAGAATTGCGCAAAATAAATAACACTTAAAGTGTTCATGATGCAATCACGTTCTTGCCAACATAGGTGTAAAAAGTTCGCACTGTAGAAACAGCGTCCCCTATTCGTCAATCCTGTTACACCAAACTCACATTGACAAAATGTGCATTATAGCAGAACAACCTGTACATGGAATTGAGTCACAGATCAGCTGTGGTGTCATTGAATGGCAGAACAGGCAGATGAGGCTAAATGACTTACTCTTGTCTCTGTGTTTCTTTTTCCTCTCTTGGTAAAGCTGCCTATTTCTCACAATTGTGTTCAGTATTTTTAGCCTTAATGTTATCTCATACTTCCGTTTACATTTGTTTTATTTAAATTTTTTCAGTTTTCCAAGAATCTTAATATTTTCGAACCTTGTTCGTTTGATACAATTATATAAATTAAATATTATTTTACATTTCATATCAACCAATTGACCAGTGTGCAAATCCCTTTTCATCTTTTTTCTTTCTTGCAGCATTACCATCATCCTTCATTAACCTTTCTGTTTTCATATTGTGTTGGCATTGTAGTTCCTCTTTTCTAACTCCTGCATCATGCATTTGACTCAGATAATTTGAGAAATTTATAATCAATTCACAACTTGTTTTAACTATCCAAATTTCCCCTTTCCTAGAAATCAATATAAATAATAATCAGGAGAATGCAGATGTGCCAGGGATTCATCACCTCTCATTTTGCATTATTGATGTCAGCTGAAATAACTCCATATTGATGTAAAATGCATCCCAACTTTCTTTCTTGCGATAGTGAAAGCCACATAATATCACTACTTTATTTTTCTGTATTTTCTACACAGAACCTGCAGTAAGGACACTGTATTCAGCAGTAGCATCACTAAATCTTTGGAAGAAAATATAATTGGAATATTTTGGCTTTATTTTCTAGGCAGATAAAGGAACAATGCCATAACTGTGCAGTAATGGGAGCCGGTTTCTCTATTAGTACAGAGAGAACAGGCAGTAAAAGAAACAGGAAAATAAGATGCAAAATCCTCATGAAACATGCAGTTGTCTTAGGAATAATTTATTATTAATAATCTGTGATGTGTGATCTTGCTTTGGGTAGGTATGGAATCTGATATTTGATTTTTAATATTCAGTTTCATTGTCTACAATAATCCCACTGCAGCAGAACTGAATCAACCCCTCTCAGATTTATTTTGACACTATTACCTATTGATTTCTAAATACTGATTGTAACACAACAGATTAATTTATTTTTTCAATCCTCTGACTCATTATTAGTTATAGAATCATAGAAAGATCTAGCGCAAAAAAAGAGGCTCTGTGCTTATGTAGACTGTTTGAAAGTTCAATAATTTAGTTCTGGTAAATTTTCCCCATAAACCAAACATTTTTAAAAATATATTACCAACTTTTGTTTTGAAACAGAGAGGGTATAAAAGAGGAGGAATGTTACAGTGTTGATCAAAGAGTCAATTAGCTGTGGAAGAAAGCTCCTCAGTTGAGGCCATGTCGGTAGAACTTAAAAAGAGAACAATTATGTTATTGGGAGTGTACTTTAGACCCCCAAAAAGTGTGAAAGGGTGTGAGGGGTAGATGTGAAGGGAAATTTCGGAGAAGTGTAAAAATTATAGGTAAGAGGAGCAGAAGATTTCAAAAATAGAAGGTCACTGAACCCAAAAAGTTAACTCTGGTTTCTTTCTAAAGATGCTTCCAGACCTGGCTGAGCCTTTCCTGCAATTTCTGTTTTTGTTTCTTATTTCCAGCATTTGCAATTCCTTTGGTTTTTACATAATGGATTTCAACTTCCCTAATATTAACTTGGATAGACAATGCGTGAAAGGCTTAGATGGGATGGAATTCTTAAAATGTATTCAAGAGAGCTATTTAAGGCAGAATATAGGAAATCCAGCAAGAGACAGAGCAGTGCTGAATTTAATTTTAGGGAACAAAGAATTGTCAGTGGAAGAACATTTCTGTGATAGTGACCGAAAAGGGTGAAGATGGGCCTTCAGTTCCTGTGTTGGTGAAAAATGGAGCCAAAAATTTCAGAGAAACATGGACATCTGTATAGAATTGAAAAAAAGAGAAGCTTCTGGCAGATACTCGGGCCTCAGAGCATCAGAATCTCTAGAGGTGTTTAGAAAGTACAGGGATTAGTTTAAAAAATAAATTAGTGAAGATGAGGCAGAAAAAGCAGCAGTAAATAGAATAATGGAAAATTCAAAGGCATTTTATAAACCTATTAATGGCAGGAAAAAAGAACAAAACTGGGGAAAGATTGGGTCCAGTAGGGACCTAAGTCGTAACCTGTCTGTAGAACCTAGAGACATGGGTAAGGTTTTAAATGAGTTCTTTACATTTGTATTTTGATCGAGAAGAATGATGCAGGAATAGAAATAAAGAGGATTATAATACACTTGAGCAAATTACAGTTGTGAAAGAGAAGGTATTAGTGGTTTTCAAAGGCTTAAAATTGAACAGGACTCAAGGTCCAGATGAGATTTATCCTATTTGAGAGGCAAAGGCCAAGATTGCAAGGCTCTTAGATTAATTTTCAAATTTTTTCTGGACATGAGAGGTGCCAGAGGACTGAGGACAGCAACACCATTATTTAAAAAGTGTGATAGGGATCGTCTATGGAGTAATAGTCTAGTGAGTCCAACATCAATAGTAGGAAAACTATTGAGAAGAATTTCAAAGGACAGAATTACTCCTCACTTAGAGAAGCAAAGATTAATTAAGGATACTCCACATAGCTTTGTAGGGGGAGATCATTTGACCAGATGTATGGATGCAGGTAGCACAATGAATATTGTCAACATGGATTTTAATAAGACTTTTGACAATGTATCGCATGAGAGACTGGTCAAAAATTAAGAGCCTATAGGATCCAAGTCAATTTGGCAAAATTAATCCAACAATGGCTGAATGGCAGGAGGTAGAGTGTGGTGGTTGAAGGTTGTTTTTATGACTGGAAGCCTGGGATGCGTGGGAATTTAAGTAAGGATGTTTTCACCCAGAAGGTGGTTGGTATGTGGAACTTGCTGTCAGACTGGATGGTTGAGGTGAGAATAATCACAAAATTTAAAGAAATATTAACATGATCACTTTGGGCACCATAGCTTACAAGGCTATGAGTCAAGATTAGATTAGATTAGACTTACAGTGTGGAAACAGGCCCTTCGACCCAACAAGTCCACACCGACCCGCCGAAGCGCAACCCACCCATACCCCTATATTTACCCCATTACCTAACACTACGGGCAATTTAGCATGGCCAATTCACCTGCACATCTTTGTGACTGTGGGAGGAAACCAGAGCACCCGGAGGAAACCCACGCAGACACGGGGAGAACGTGCAAACTCCACACAGTCTGTCGCCTGAGTCGGGAATTGAACCCGGGTCTCAGGCGCTGTGAGGCAACAGTGCTAACCACTGTGCCACCGTGCCGCCCAAGTGCAGGAAATTTGAATGAAATAGATAGATGCTTTGATAAAAGACCTCTTTTCTGTGCTGTAAGACTCTGCTTAAAAATTGGGACAGAGCAGATTTCCTAATGGAATTCAAAATTTCTGAAAAAATAGTTTGCACAGAATCATTCCGGCCCTATATTCCAAGGGCAATGTTGAGTCAGTTAGACTTCATAAAATATGGCAAGATTTGAAGAATGAGCTTTTAATGTTGCCAAAACAAAGTTTGGTTTTACACCCAAGGATTGAATGGCAAGACAAGTATCTTGTCATTGAATTGCGAGTGGTCCACTTGCTTGATTTAACATATTACTATTACATATTTTTGCCTTATTTGTTCCAGTTTGCTCTTCTCCCACATAGCAGAGGGAAGTTATACGGTAACAATTTTCAACTTGAAAGTCTAAATGGACGCCTGTTGGCTCCAGCTTGCAGCTTGCTCCTCCAGGCCAATACTCTCAACACTTCAGAGAATGCTCCATGAGGAGAGTAACAAATTGCATCCTTTGTCCATGGAGCTTGGCATCAAATGTGCTGTTGTTGTACCCCAACGTAAATACATCTCCAACTCACTTTGAATATAGATCACCATTTTAAAATCTTACACTTTGGAGTACACTACCATCTTTCATTGTAAGACTGCTGCTAGCTTGTAACCAAACATATAATGGTGCGAGAGGATAGACCATGGGAGGCAAGTGGAAATGCAGTATAGGATCTTTCAATGATTGCGAACACCGCTGTGGCTTTGTAGGAGTGTGTAGTGCACGACGATGCTTCACATGGTTAAGCTGAGAGGATCAAGTGGGGAGATGAGCAGTTCAAAAAAAACAGTTGGGTGGGAATGTGGGGAGGATCAAAGCCAATTGAGTTGATAGCAAAGGAAAGGCAGAAAGGAACATGAAAGTTTGGAGAGTCACCCAAATTCATCAGCAATTTTACAGATAGATGTGTTGTCTTCACCTTCATTCAAATCCCAAATACACAGTCAAGTTGAAAAATGGCTGCCCTTGCTGCTAGAGTGGATAGACTGAGTGTTTTAATTTTCCTTGGCACTCTTCAAGGAGAAACAGCATTAAATAGGCACTCATGTAGCACAAGCTAAAGACATTGTTTATCACATTAACTTGTATGTGGACGATATACATTCACAAAATGTATTGACTATATTGGGGCGGCACGGTGGCACAGTGGTTAGCACCGCTGCCTCATAGCACCAGAGACCCAGGTTCAATTCCTGCCTCAGTTTGCGCATTCTCCCCCTGTCTGCTCTGGGTGCTCCGGTTTCCTCCCGCAGTCCAAAAATGTGCAGGTTAGGTGAATTGGCCACGCTAAATTGCCCCTAGTGTTAGGTGAAGGGGTAAATGTAGGGGTCTGGGTGGGTTGCACTTCAGTGGGTCAGTGTGGACTTGGGCCGAAGGGCCTGTTTCCACTACTGTAAGTAATCTAATCTAAGCTATAAATCATGGCCATAAATTTTCTTGACCATGTCATTCAACATTACAAGTGCGGCTTGTTAGCACTGTTGATGAAGCCTTCCATTGCTTTACTTAAGATTGGGAGTAGTTATTTGGCTGGGTTAGATTTGTAGAGTCATATAGCACAGAAACAGATCCTTTAGTCCAGTTAATCCATGCCGACAATAATCGCAAACTAAAGTACTTGCCTAAGCTTGGCCCATATCTCTCCAAACATTTCTTATTCATGTAATCAGCTAAATGTCTTTTAAACATTGCAACTGTACCCACATCCACCACTTCCCCAGAAGTTCATTCTACACAGGAACCAGTCTCTGTGTAAAAACAAAAATGGCCTCTTGTGTACAGGATATACCTGGGCAATTTTGTACATTATTGGGTAGATGCCATTGTTAAAACTGTACCCAGAAGAGCTTGGTTAGGGAGTGGTAAGTTCTGTAGCACAAATCTTCAGTACTATCTTCAGCTGCTTCATCAATGACCTTCCTTCCATCATAAGGTCAGAACTGGGGATATTCACTGATGAGTACACCATTTGTGACTCCTCGGATATTGAAGCAGTTCATGTTCAATGCAACAGGATCTGGACAATTTTCACTTTGGGCTGACGAATGGCAAGTTACATTTGTGCCACACAAATGCCAAACAACGACCATCTCCAATAAGAGACTATCTAACCACTTGGTCCATGAGATTCAATGGCGTTACCATCACCAAATTCCCACCATCAACATCCTGAGATTACCATTGATAAGAAATTCAACTGGACTCAACACATTGGCTACAAGAGCAGATTAAAAGCTAGGAATACTGCAGTGAGTAACTCACCTCCTGATTCCACAAAGCCTGTTCATCATCTACAAGGCACAAGTCAGGAGTGTGATGAAATACTCCCCACTTGCCTGGTTGGATACAGCTCCAGAAACACTTGAAGTTTGACACCGTGCAGGACAAAGCAGCCCACTTGATTGATACCACATCCACAAACATCAAGTCCATCCAGTACTGACATTCAATAGCAGCAGTGTGTACTATGTACTAGACTTCAGAACTTCACCAAAGATCTTTAGATAGGATCTCCCAAACCTATGACCCCTCCCATCTGCAGCAGATACATTGAAACACCACTACCTGCAATCTCCCCTCGAAGCCACTCACCATCCTGACTTCGCTATCACAGGAAAATTCCTGGAATTCCCTCCTCAGGGAATTGTGGGTCAACCTACAGCATGTGGACTGCAGCGGTTCAAGAAGGCAGCTTCTCTCCACCACCTCAAGGGTAATTAGGAACAGGCAGTAAGTACTGGCCATCCAGTGATGCCTATTCCCCAAGAGTGAATCTTAAAAAAAATTAAATTTGCAGAAGGCTTTCATCAAGGTACCTCACAAAAGGTTAAGTCATAAGGCAGGAGCCCATGGTGTTGGAGGTATTAAAGGGCAAGAAACAGTCAGTTGGTATAAGGGATTCTTTTTCAGGTTGGTAGCCTGTAACCAGTGGAGTTCCACCGAGATCACAATTGTTTACAATGTATATTAATGCTTTGGAGGAAGGAAGGACAAATTTGCAGACAAAACAAAAGCAGGTAGAAAGGCAGGTTGCAGGAAGCATATAAATAGTGTACAGAGAGATATTGGTAGTTTATGTAAGTGGACAAAAAGTTGGCAAATTGTATATAATGTAGGAAAATGTGAAGATTTTCATTTTGGACGGGAGAAGAAAAGACAGAATATTGTTTAAATGGAGAAAAACTGCAGAAAACTGCAACACAAATGGACTTGAGGTACTTGTACATGAAGGACAAAGCTAACGCACAGGTACAGCAGGGCATCAGGAAGGCTAATGGAATGTTGGCCCTTATTTCAAGAAGATTGGAATAATAGAGTAGAGAAGTCTTACTGCAACTGTATAATGTGCTGATGAGACCATATCTGCAGTATTGTGAGCAGTTATGGCCCCTTGGTTTAAGAACATATGTCATTTTATTGGAGGCAGTTCAGAGAAGATTCACTAGGATGATCCCTGGTATGTAGAGGTTGGGACTCTACTCATTAGTTTATGAGAATGAGAAGTGGTCTCATTGAAACAATAGGATTCTTAAGGGGCTTGCCAGGGTCAAATGCTCCAGATATATTCTCCCTCATGGGAAAGCTTCGGACCAGAGTGCAAAGTCTCACAAGAAAGGGACATCAGTGTAATACTGAATTGAGAAAGAATTTCTTCTCTCAGAAGGTTACAAGTTTTTGCCACAGAGAGCCATGGAGGCAGATGTTTGCGTATACTTAAGGCTGAGAGATTCTTGATCAGTTGGAAAATTTGAGGGTTCTATGGAAAATGCAGAAAAGTGGGTATGACGCAAGTCGGATTAGCCATGATCCTCGTGAATGGTGCAGCAGGCTTGAGGGGCTGAACAGCCTATTCCTGTTCTTATTTGTGGTCTTTTTGTAGACACAGATAAAGTTGTTTCTACTGGCTGGGGAGTCTAGAACCAGGGGACACAATTTCAAAATACAGGGAAGCCATTTAGGATTGAGTTGGAGAAATGGATCTGCTTCCTTGCTGTCCATCTCTATGACTCAATGACTCTAAATATATTTACACAGAGGGTTGTGAATCTTTGGAATTCTGTACCCTAGAGGGTTGTGGAAACTCGGTCATTGAGTATGTTTAAGGTAGAGATGAACCTAATTCTCAATACTAATGACGTAAAGAGATTTGGTGACAGAATTCGAAAATGATATGGAAGTAGATGATAAGTCATACACAAACTGGTGGACCAGGCTCAACAGGCTGAATGACCTACACTTTTTCATGGTCCTGTGGCCAGCAAGGCCTCCCTGCCAGACTGATTCATTGAATAAAAGCTCATTCTTACATTGGGTGTGAATTGACCTCAGTGGGTTCAATATCTTTCATTGTTCCAATATTGGTGCAATGGACAAATGTATGTCCTAACATAACTCAAAAGAAAAGACTCTTTCTGGATATATAAAATAATAATCCCAACATATTCTGTAAGAAACTCTGGAGAATTGTTGCAGCATTTCTTAATTAAACATGAAATCAGAAAATTTGAAAGTTTTTTTTAAAACAACTGATGGATGCAACATTTGGTTGTTTCTGTTTCATACCTTTGGACATGTTCAAATAGTGATCCTGTGAACATGGCTAAAATCATTAACATCAAACTATTACTGATTCCATTTCATTCCTATTCATCTGCTGTGGAACTTTCAACGTAATTACAGAACAAATTTTCCACTAGCCAGTCAGTTGTTAAGCCAGTGTAAACAGAAGTTGCACATTGGGAACCTGCAGAATTCCCATTGTAGCTTGGAAGGAATTGCCCAAAAATAGGAATTTTTCATTGGATAATTTCTCTAAGCATGGAAACTTCCATTTATGAGATACTTTGGTGGATTATGTTGAAATGAAGTAAATTGTCACTCAGGAAGAATACATAGTCTACCTCCTGAATAATTATTCAACAGACTCCTTACTTATCTTACTTGCAACTCCCCCCCCCCCTCATTTTTCTTCTTCAGACCTCTTAAACTTCCAAAGCCTGACTCACTGTGTCTCCCCCAGGAGCCAAACTCCCTTCCACAGGATCTGACCTGACAATTTGCTTCCCTTACTCCATCCACCAGACTCAATTTCTCTACCCACCCGAACATAGACAGAACACTGCATCACATACCTTATCACTTTTACTGTGGAACCCTATCCGCTCGGCTCCCTAAAGCCTTTCTACTTGACATCCTGCTCCTATTCATCTGGTATATACGTACGTGGACTCTGCCCCCAACTCCATCCAAGGCACTGTCTTCACTGCACACACTTTCGTGTCATTTGGCACGCTTTTTACCTGAAACCTTAAGCACTTGGTACTTAATTGGCACCCCTTGTCCATCTGGCATCCTACCTACTGCTTCCCCAACTGGCAGCCTATTTACCTGCCATCTACACTTTAGTCATCTGGTATTCTATCTTGGCACCCTACCCATTTGGCACCTGCCCTCTAACACCCGAACATCTTATCTTATTATGTAGCTAATATTTGACAGCAGCTGTCAAAATGGCTATCATGGCTTTTAAATTTCAAAATACAGCAGCTTATTGTTTTGAAAATAGGATGTGATTTCTCCTCCTCTGATGGTTCTACACTATGAAAGAACTGTTAGAATGAAAGTATGGCTCTGCATTTCTGAGAGAGCCCTAAATGGAATTGGGAGCTAGTTTTTTCATGAAGACAAGGGTCCTGGTCAGATGGGCAGAACAATGGCATATGGAATTTAACCCTGAGACCTGTGAGTTGATGGAATTTTAGGAGGACTAACAAAGCAAGGGAATTCACATTGGATGGTAGGGCTTGAGAATGTCAGGGACCTTGGTGCACATGTCCATTGATCCTTGAAGGCAGGAGGACAGGTGTTAAAGAAATTATATCAGCTACTTGCCTTTATGAGTGGAGGCATTGAATACACGTTGAAGAAACTAATGATGGAGTTCTAATCAATTTTGGATATCCTCATCTGGAATACTAGATGCAGTTCTGGTCACCGCACTATAAGAAGGATGTGAGCAAATTACTGTGGATGCTGGAATCTGAAACCAAAAAAAAGAGAAAATGCTGGAAAATCTTAGCAAGTCTTGCAACATCTGTAAGGAGAGAAAAGAGCTTATGTTTCGAGTCTAACTGACCCTTTGTCAAAGCTTAAAAAAAGGGAGAAATAGGGAGGTATTTATATTAGGCTGAGAAAAGGTGAGTCATGTGATTGTACAGGTTGTTCTGGTATAATGCGTGTTTCATTCACACAAATTGGCTGTAATGCAATTGATAAATTGTGAATGCTGTTTGGATAACGCAAACATTCTCCTAAATGGGGATAGCAATTTTCTACAGAGATCTATTACAGTAATTTTCTCTAGCGGTTTTCTATAGTGCGGAGTTGCAGAGGAAACCAACTGTGCTAGAAACAGTGCGGAGGATATTCTCCTAGATGTTGCCCACACTGTATAGATTTGGCTATGAAGAGAGACTAGATGCACTGGGATTGGTTTCCTTAGAACAGAGAAGACTGAGATGGGACCTGATTGAGATGCACAAAGTTATGCAGGGCATAAATAAAGTAGATAGGAATAAACTTTTCCCATTAGTAGGAGGGGGCACAGTTTTAAGTTAAGGAGAAGGAGGTTTAGAGGGAATTTGAGAAACAGACTTTTCATCCTGAGGATTATAGGTAACTGGAACTCGTGGCCTAATGCAGTGTAACGGTTGAAATCCTCAAGATGTTTAAGAACTGTGCAGTTGAGTACTTGAAAAGCCATAGCCTACAAGACTACAGACAAGATGCTGTGAAATAGGATTAGAATGTTAGTTTGTTTTCTTTCCATCGATGCTGCTTGATTCTCTGTGATCTCGAGCATTTTTTGTTTTCTGTATAGATTTAACATCTGCAGTAATTTGCTCCGACTTAGAATATTAGATGCTTGATAACTGGCACAGACATCATGGGGCAAAAAGCCTTTTTCCATGCAGTAAAAGCTATATGATGCGATGGTCAAAATACAATCTGCCTGACATTGCCATTCATTAGAAAATCTGGCCCTTTGTTTGTGTTTGTCTTGTCTACAGCTAATTGTTTTAATTGTAGGTGCATAGCTGGATCATATTTAAGTGACCAATGTAAATAGTATAGAATTTTTTACACTCATAGTTTTGAAGTAAAAACTGTAAGCCTTGGTTCAGTGATGTCACCTCCGAATCAAAGAAGAAATCTTTCAGAAGCCACATTTGCCTTCTCACATGGGCACATACGTTCTCCTGGCACTCTTAAAAGAAGTCCAGTAAAATTCTTTTCCTTTATTGGCCAATAGTTGCCTTTCTGAGAATATTATAAAGATGAATTGCTAGGTCATTTATCGTATTTCTAGACCTGCTGCTCAATGCAAATTGACTACCTGTTTCCCTGCATAACATTGGCCACATTTTAAAATATGTGCCTAATTGACATAGAGATGCTTTAGGATGGCCTACAGTCATAGCAAATGTTATATAAATGCAGATTGTTTTGTGCCCTTATTAGTTGGATAGAGAAAATAGAAATTCAAATTTCGAATATGAGTATCCTATACCTTTTTCTCTGTAAACTGCATATGTGAATAAATCCCCAGAGGACATAGGAATGCTCCCTCTGCACTTATTGCTTTTACTGAAATAGCAGTTCTAAATTTGACTGAGGTGTAAACCAATTGGAGGTGTGAGAATTTTTTTCTGAAGCACACCAGTAGCAGTCCTAATGCTTTCCTCCACCCCAGTCTGATTCAAAGAAGCAGATTTTTAAAAAAATGACACCTAAATCAATGACTTCAGGATGGGTAACCAGTAATCTGATCAAAGAGATGGCTTTTAAACAGGGTATCAAAGCGTGTGAGGGAATAGAAAAATGGAAAGTTTAAAGGGAATTTCAGTCTATGGTAACTTAACAGCTGAAGGCAGTACCTCCATGATTGGGTTCAAAGAAGGTCAGGAGCATTTTGGTAGAGCTGTAAGACTGGAACAGGTTATAGAGAGAAGGAGAGGTGAGATCTTGTAAGGATGAGAGTATTAAGTTGGAGGCATTGTTGGCCCGGGCTATTAATATTCAATAAGATTAGGAGTTAAGAATGACTTGAATTTGGCCAGGAAAAGACATTGCAATGATCACTGTTGTTGTGGGTGGTGTGGGGAGACAAAATTGTTAGTGAGAATAACAAAAAAAATTAAATGACCTATAATAAAGAAATTACCGACAAAATTTCACTTTTCATCATTTGTACTTCAGCACAAATCTAAATTAAAGCAAAAATTAACAAAATATGCGCAATAACAACAATAAATTACATATAGAATAACAAAGTCAAAAAGAATACCTCATGAGATTACAAACACTTGCATCATTCCCTTTAGTCCTTGAGTAAATGTAACAATACTCAGTTAAGTTCGCTGGCAACAATTTATACCCAATGGTACACTTGTACAAAATCTCCTTAGCTAGGTTCACAACAGACTAGGTGGAACAGATTCCACAGAAGCTCCTTTAGTTAACTCCTTTTATTTAATCTATTTTTCTAATCAACCTGTTCAGATATGTTATTACACAACCCTGGAGACAGTAGGACTTGAATTCAGGTCTCTCAATCCAGGGATAGGGACACCACCACTGTATCACAAGAAGGCCTTAATAAATGCCATTGAATGATCGAGTTGGCTCTGACAAAACTGAAACGTTAGCAATGAAATTGTCTAATGCATAATTGCTGATGTAATCCTGTCGTCAGCTCTCAGCCTGTTTTAAATATATTACAGATATAGCTCCTTGCGGATTATTTCATTTCTGTCAACCAGATTTCATTATATTTTCCTTCCTGTAAGGTCAAGGATCACACATCAAATGGACAGTATTTCTTGTTATTCAACATTGTTACTGTTCGCATTTATGAATTCGTAAGTCCCTTTCAGCATTCATAAATGCAATTACAGATTCCACAGACCTTTTCAAAGAATTTTTATGAATTTCCTCTGTGTTAAAGATCATCACAATGAAGGTAAAGGTTTTATAATGTTTGCAAGTCCAAATAGCATGGAGGATGTGAGGTCATTCAAGAAAGCATTAGAATACTTAATTGCGAAGATGATCAGTGTATGGATGAGAGTTTCAGCAGTGAATGAATTGAGAAAGGAGGAGGTTGATTATATTAAAAAGATCAGTAATATATCATGAACCTTCATCACAATTTATGATTTATAATAGGTGCCACTTAAACCTACCTTCAAGGTCAATTGCAATAAAAAACAAATTGCTGGAGAAATTCAGCAGGTCTGGCAGAAGCTGTGAGAAGTAGACAATTAATATTTCAAGTCCAGTGACTCTTAATCAGAAGTGTTAGTAGCTAGGAAAAACTGGTATTTATGCTGAAGCCAAAGTGGAGTTGGGAGAAGGGGTGAAGTGACCAGGAAGGTGGAGATGGAGCCCAGAAAGAGGGAGACATAAAAGAGGGAAATGGACAGCAGGCTGGGACTGAAGAGGATGTATGTATATGCATTTCTCTATACTCTATACATGTCATAAAACCTGAATAAGTGATAAAAAAAAGTCTAGAATGAGAAAATTGATTAGCTGTGCTAAATGTAGCCTGTATCATGTGACAATGGGTCTATAAGTACATGGGAATGCGTGACTATGCTAAAACAAACCTAAAGAAAACAAAATGGAAGGATTGAATCAGGCTCTGAAGTTATTGATCTTGATGCTGAATACCAGAGGCTGCTGAGTCCCCAAGTGGAAAATGAGATTTTGCTCTTTCAGCTAGTGCTGAGGGTAGCTGGAACACTGCAGCTGGCCTGCGACAGAAATGTTGGCATGGAAACATTGAGATGTATTGATGTGGCAAGCAACTGGAAGCTCAAGATCATTTTTGCACAGGTGTTCTGCAAAGCAGTCACCCAGCCTGTGTTTCCTCTCCCCAGTGTAGAGGAGACCACATTGTCAGCAGTCGATATGGTAGCCTAGATTGAATAATGTATTGTCTGGAGTCTTGGATGGTGAGGAAGGAGGAGATAAACAGTCAGGTATGACACCTTCTGCAACTGCACAGGTCAGGATTGTGGGAGAAGGAGGAGATATTGGGATTGGAGGAGGAGTGTACGAGAGTGTCTTGGAGGGAAAGATCCCTGCAGAATGCTGACAAAGGAGGGAAGGGGATCCCTTTGGAGTTATGGTAGCCTACAATCCTTTGGATGTGGATGCTGGTGGGATGGTAATTAAGCAATTTATGAAGAGGTGAGGGCAGAATTGCAGGAGATGGATCAAACATAGCTAAGGACCATGGTAGTGGGAAAACCTCAGTTCAGGAAGAAAGTGGAGATTTCTGAGGCCACCCCTGTGGAAGGGTGGCATTGTTAGAGCAGATGTGATGGAAATGGTGAAACTGGAAGAATGTGGTGGAGTCCTTACAGGAAAAGGGTGTGATGATGTATTGTTGCGGTAACTATGGGAGTTTGTGGGTTTATAGTATACATCATTGACAGGCCTAACCCTAGAAAAAGAAATAGAGATGAAGGGATGAGTCAGAGATGGACCAAGTGACAGTGAAGGCAGGGTGGGAATTGGAAGCAAAATTGAAACATTTTCCAATTCCAAATGAGAAGGGAATCAGCATAGATGATTCCAGAAAAACAGCTGTGAAGAAGGATCCCAGCCTTGATCAGTTGTTTGTTTTGTCCATTGTAATATTTTTCTGGGCATTTGATCATTGTTCTGTGAAATGACTTGCAATGTTATTGGATGTTAAATGTACTGCAGTAATGCAAATGTTTGTTTTTGGTTAGTGAATGTGCCTGATAAAGACATATAAGACACATAGCTGATAATCAATGCTAAGATTGTGGGGAACTAAAGATTGCACTTCTGGTGATTATGTAAGTATGAGGAGAGTAATATATGGTACAAGATTGTAAGTTAGTGAAAGTAAATGGGAGGGAGGGAGGTAATATTGTGGATAGTGAGATTGGCAGTATGAATAGGAAAGCAGTGTTCTTTACTGTGGCAACATGTATGTGGTCATAGAACATTTTGCACTATACACAGAATTAGCTTTGATATTAGTTTTGATGGGATCTACTCTTTTGCTGTTTAATGATTTCTGCTATGCTGCTTTCTACTTGCTTCTGTTGATTGGTAACTTTCAGAAATCATCTACCACCCAGTTTTTCATTGCAGTGCCTTGGGTCATCACCTTGTGACCCCATTATCCAGTCTCAAACCTACTTCTCTACCTTCCAAATCTCAGATCTGTTTCAGTTCAAATTTTCTTTTAAATAAATTGACAAACACCTTCTGTGCTTCTTTCTCCATAATATGAAAGGCTACTTGAAGCACCAGTTTCTTTTCCGATAA